>NC_079196.1:201331932-201931932 GCF_029499605.1 Hyla sarda | reverse complement strand
GAATATATTTTTAGGGGGGGTTCTAGTAAGGGTTGTCCCCGCTAGGGGGTTAACACTTAAAGGTTGTTCAGGCCATACTGGACACACAGCTAAATATTTGTGGCATGTCCGCCCACAAAACACAGGCAGACATTCCACAAATAGCAGGGACTGCTCGGAAATGCACCGTCTCCATAGACGGAATCCGAATTTCCATGGTGGAAATACCTGCTGTGGAAATTCTGACGTGTGCATGGTGCAGCAGGATCCTATTGAAAGCAATGAGTCTCTGGTGCAACAGAATTTCCGAGCACAATTTTTCCACCGGATCCCACTCTAAAATTCTGCTGTTCAGAAAAAAGGCATGATATGGTTGCGCTTCTGCGTCCGGATTAAAGAACCGAACTGACCCAAACTGAAGGCATTACAGGTCGCTATAGAATTCTATGACAATGATCAGGTGCTTGCATCCATTGCAAAGGACTTGCTACTGTGTCTGTGTTTATATTTAAATGGGCACTGTCACCAACTTTATTTTTTGATATGTTGTAGTACTTATGTACTGCAACATATCTCTAATATACTTTTATTTTTATTTTTTTCATTAAAAAGGTTTAATTTACATTTAAAAACCGTCCACTGAAAAAGGACTGATTTTGGAGTGGCAATCAGTCCTTTTTCAGTTAGGCTGCACTCGCTCCCTGCCTGTCAATCAGACAGGCGGGAGCGAGCGCATTGGCTCCCCGGCCACTCCTCCCGCACATCGCCGCCGCCTCGTTGCCGCCGCTGTGCCTGCACGCCCGCTGCCGGACTCTGCAGTAACTGCAAGTGTAATGAGGGAACGGGGTATGCGGGGCAGGGGGGGAGGAGGGAACGGGCTAGTGCCGTAGCGGGGGGGGGGGGGTAACGGGCTAGGAAAAAAAAAAATAGGATGGTGGGAGCTACCCTTTAATGTATACATTTTGGAAAAGTTGATTAGAAAAAAATTGTTTTCCACTGGAGTACCCCATTAAATGTAATAAAAAAATAAAAAAAAAATAGTTAACTGTAAACACAAAAGGCTTAGTATTCTGTGCTTTTGTGTACAGCAAAAAAAAAAAAAAAAACATATGTGGTGACACAGGGGTGCAAGGAATTCCTATCACTTTGTGATGCCAGGGCACTGTTGACCTATACACGGTCCGAGGTTAGAGACAGCTTCTTCTGGGCCAGACACGGGGAGTAATCAACACACCGACGTCGGGTTGCGGATCACTGTCTTTACTGAGCTGGGTGCAGATGGTAACACACACACCCAAAGTATGGAGCAGAGTGGAGAGGAGGCAGTGTAACCCTTTGGGAGCCCTGTTGCTTTGCTAGGACTTTTCACCCACTTGGAATAATACTGACTTGAGATGGTAGACTGTAGATTTCAGGCTGGCTAAGGCTCTGACAAGGTCCAATTACCTTCACCGCCAGGTCTTGACTTTCCTCTTTCCTATGAGAAGAGATTTTCTTAGGCTTCCCGCAGGATTTCTCCACATGTGACTTCACCTCCTTTCCACACTTGAGCTCAGCTTTGGCTCTAGGGCAACTCCTTCCCCCCCTACACTATATACCTGACAATTCAGAGGTTCCCATTGGGAAGACAGGGTCACCTGGTTTACACTACTCCTCACTTTTAAAGGCATAGTACAGTGAATATGGTAAACATAATAAAGTACAGTGGTCCCTCAACATACGATGGTAATCCGTTCCAAATGGACCATCGTTTGTTGAAACCATCGTATGTTGAGGGATCCGTGCAATGTAAAGTATAGGACAGTGGTCTACAACCTGCGGACCTCCAGATGTTGCAAAACTACAACACCCAGCATGCCCGGACAGCCAACGGCTGTCCGGGCATGCTGGGAGTTGTAGTTTTGCAACATCTGGAGGTCCGCAGGTTGAAGACCACTGGTATTGGAGGTTATACTCGCGTGTCCCCGCCGCTCCGGACCGTCACCGCTCGTCACCGCTGCCCTGGATGTCGCCTTCCATCGCTGTCGCCGCGTCCCCGGGGTGTCCCCGACGCTCTGGCAAGGCCTCTGCTTCCCCGCCATCCTCGCTCTCCGTCACCGCCATCACATCGCTACGCATGCCGCTCCTATTGGATGACGGGACGGTGTGCGCAGCGACGTGGTGACGACGATGGAGAGCGCCGGCGATGGAGGGCATCCTGAAGAGGACGCGCCGGAGCCCCGAGGACAGGTAAGTGATTGTCAGCGGACCACACGGGGCACTGTAAACGGCTATCCGGTGGCAGCTGAAGCAGTCTGCGCTGCCGGATAGCCGTTTATGCGATGGCCCCGACATACAAAAGCATCGTATGTGGATGCTGCCTCTGAGAGGCCATCGTATGTTGAAATGATCGTATGTCGGGGCCATCGTAGGTCGGGGGGTCACTGTATACAATAAAGTGCTTGAACATATTATGCATAACTGATAATGGTGCAGGACAGCCTTTGGTGCTGGGACACCACATTTATGTTGCATTCTTTTTAATTTTGTAATGTGAAAGGGATTCTGCTGTATGGCATCAAGGAGAATACATTGTTTGCATCCGCTAACGCAGTGTTTTCCAAATAGTGTACCTCCAGCTGTTGCAAAACTACAACTCCCAGCGAGCCTAAACAGCCTTTTGGATAGGGGATAAGATGTCTAGGGGCGGAATACCCCTTCAAGGACGTAGGGATCTTTAATTTTTGCGCCTTTGTTTTTTTCCTCCTTCCTTTCTAATAGCCATAACGCTTAAAATTTTCCACCTACAGACTTTTTCATCACTTTTTATTATTCTTTATCTGGTATTTAAAGTGACCATAAATCAGCAATTCTGGAATTTTGCATTTTTTTTTTACATTTACACCATTGACCGTGCAGTTTCATTAAAAATAGGAAAAGGGGGGGGGGGGAGGTGAATCAAGCTTTTGTTTAGGCATTTTAACTATTTTTATGTCCCACAAAGGAGACTATTACACAGAATCTTTAGATTGAAAACACTGATTAGGGACCCCCACGATCTCTTGAACGGGGCCCCGGCAAGCGGCCATTCCGACCCCCGCAGGAAGACGCGGCCGACACGCCCCCTCCATGTATGTCTATGGGATCTCTATGGGCATGTCAGCCACCGCTCCGTGCGGGGGTCTGCACGCCCCCTTCCAGCACATTCCCGGGGCCCTGTTCAGGAGATGGCGGGGGTTTCAGCGGTCGGACCCCCTGAGATCTATAACTTATCCCTTTAGATAGGGGATAAGTTATGTTCCACTGTAGAACTCCTTTAAAGGGGTACTCAGCTGCTCAGCGTTTGGAACAAACTGTTCCGAAAGCTGGAGTCGGTGCCGGGAGCTTGTGACGTCATAGCCCCTTCCCCTTATGATGTCACGACCCGTCCCCTCAATGCAAGTCTATGGACGGCTGTCACGCCCCCTCCCATAAACTTGCATTGAGGGGCGGGGCAGTACCATGACAAGCTCCCGGCGCCGGCTCTGGCGTTCAGAACAGTTTGTTCCAAATGCTGAGCAGCGGAGTGCCCCTTTAAGGCAGTGCCATAGCACAGCATTGATCCGTGTTATCAGGGCTCCATTATTACAGGCTGCCTGCAGGACTGGAGCGCCGATTAGACAGGACGGAGCTAAGTCACAGACCTCTGCTGGTCCTCTCAGCTGATCGGGACCTCGTGATTTTGCTGCAGTCTTCCCGATCAGCTCCTGGAGCTAACCGGCAGTAGATTTTTACCATTTTAGAAGCTGCAATCAATTTTCATTGCTTTGTCTAAAGGGTTAATCTTTGCAACCTTTTGAAGTGATGGTTTTCCCTTCTAGGGCCCTATACAGTTCTGACAAAATCGTATATTATCATTTGTATTGGGGCACCTATAAAGTTGCATTGAATGTCTGATATTTGTACTTAGCATACCTCCCTGATGACACCACCGCCACTGGTGGCAGAAACGCGTTGGCGGTATTGGCTATAGTTTTGTTGCTTTGCATTTTATCAGGGATTGTGTGGCACAGGGTGAGGCTGGGCCCAGCCACTCCTTGGTAGCAAGCACACTTATTTTTCCTTTTCTACTTTTTGCCATTGTGCAATCTAATGAATTATACACCTATCGATATTTGTAATTTTTAACCAACTAGAGCAAAAGTTATGTTTTAGGCACTTCTCTCCTTTTTTTTTTTTTGTTCGTCTAAAGGGTTAATACCAGACATCGGTCCGATCGGCGATGTCCGGCATTAGTCGTACTGATAGCAATCGGAACATGAGGCGCGCTCAGGAAATGGGCGCAGGGCATCAATGTGTTTTTTTTTTTCCATCATTTTGTTCCATAAAAACGCACTGTGTAGTAAGCAATAGTAAATTTCCCCCCATTCTATTCTACGACCACAGGACAGACCAGATCAGCCCCTTGGTAGAAGACGTTTAGCACAATATTCTGCAGCTATAAACTCTGTCCCTGCTGATTTTATATACAGAGGTACTCGAGCGCCCCTAGCGGTTTGTACCAGATCGCAACCAGTGGGCGTGGCCTGTAACCTGTCCATCAAGTTTCCGTGGGCGGGGCCGGAGCCTGGCGGTGCAGTGTGCGGCTGTGGACAGGGCTTTGTGCTGGGCTCAGCTGAGGGTGAGTAGCAGAGCTGAGGCAGTGTGTGTGAGTGCCCGGTGTCTGTATGTACTGAGTGTGCACTCGGCTATGTATGTGTCTTACCGTCTGGCTGCCCCCTCGTTGTGTCTAAACTGCGTTTTCTTTGTGTGTCTGAACAGGGCTCTAAGAAGAAGACATGGCAGCCCCGGCTGAGAAAGGTCAGTACTGTAATCATCCGCCAGTGTCAGGGTGCACCCCGGGGGGGCTCTGTAAACTAATGTGACTGCTCCCCGAGTCATGTGACCGGCTGTACGGTCATGTGACCAGAGGAGAAATCAACTAGTCAGGTGACTAGAGGAGCAACAAGTGTTCACGTGACTTGGGAGCAACAAGTGTTCACGTGACTTGGGAGCAACAAGTGTTCACGTGACTTGGGAGCAACAAGTGTTCAAACGACTTGGTAGTGTAAATGATATGTCATGTGCCCCTATAGTGTCTACAGGAGTGGTCTCCAACCTGCGGACCTCCAGATGTTGCAAAACTACAACTCCCAGCATGCCCGGACAGCCAACGGCTGTCCGGGCATGCTGGGAGTTGTAGTTTTGCAACATCTGGAGGTTCGCAGGTTGGAGACCACTGTTCTACAGAGTAGTGGTCTTTAGGCTGTGGCTTGTTATGGCACTACAACTCCCAGCATGTCGGGTATTGTAGTTTTGCAACAGCCCAATCACACATGGCGTATTTTAACGTGTGTGTGTGTATGTATGTGTATATATATATATATATATATATATATATATATATACACACGTGCATGTTACGTGCCATAATACACGCATTCAACACCCCAATACATGTCCGACTGTGAATGCTTTGGTCACAATACGGTAATCTATTGAATGAGGCGATTTTCACTTCCGAAACCGCATAAGGAATAATACGCTGGGTGAACTTATCTTGAGACACCATGCATGGGATCATATAATGGCAGGGTGTCTCCAGATATTGCAAAACTACTACTCCAGTCCTGCCCGGACAGCTAAAGGCCGTGGCATGTGACGGTAACCGTGACACGTATTCCCGTTAAAGACCGTATTCAAGCACACGATGACAAAATGCACACCAGAGAACGCTATGGGAACCCAATTTATCAAGGCAAAGGACGAGGGGGCACTCCCTCCGTCTGGAGAAGAAAAGGTTTAGTCTCAAGGGGCGACACGCCTTCTTTACCATAAGGACTGTGAATTTATAGAACAGTCTACCTCAGGAACTGGTCACAGCAGGAAAAATTAACAGCTTTACAACAGGGTTAGATACATTCCTGGAACAAAATAACATTAATGCTTATGAAGAAATATAAAATCCCATCCCTTCCCCAATATCCCGCCACACCCCTACCCTTCAATTCCCTGGTTGAACTTGATGGACGTATCTCTTTTTTCAACCGTACTAACTAACTAACTAAGGCCTGTATGTTGTTTTTCTTGGCTAAAAAAATAAATAAAAAATTTGCGCAAACCTCATCATTTTTTTTTATTAAATTTTTTTGTTTTTGGTGTTTTAGTCACTTCAGCATCTTCTCCCTCCTCCTTGAAAGTGGGCTATATGTAGTGAGTTTTTAGCCAATTTTTTTTATATGCAACTTTTATTTATTTATTTTTTTTAGACAAAATCTTGGCATTTTGCTCCCATAGAAGTCTATGGGAGCAAAAAAAAAAAATTATATAATGCTAAAAAATTTATGCTAAATGTGGGTTTAGCATTGGCTTTGTTTCTGGCTCCCAGATTGTTTTACCCTGCGTTTTTATCCTGACAAGTCATGTGATTTTTATTTTTTTTCAAGGATTTCTATTGACACATGATGAAAAAAAATCACATGACCTCTCAGGATAAAAACACAGGCTAAAACAATGCCAAAGAAAAGAACATCAAGACTAAAACCCAACACTCTTCCCCCCCCCCCCCCCCCAAAAAAAAAAGGGTGCAAAGTGACATGCCAGTTTTTTTATGGTGTTTCTTTCAGATTTACAGTTACAAAAATGTCTGTACCCGAAATCTACCATTGGTAAACTTGATCACGGATCCCCTTTAGTTGCCATCTGACACAGCAGTATACATGGACATTCATGACGCTGCAGCAGTTTTTTCCTCCATTGCTCGGCGCCGCATGGTGAAAGTAAATGAGTAATAGAGGAGCACGATCCTCCGGCAGATGTGCATCCTGTCTGCTCTGCTGTCTCAGCATCTGTGGGTCACATCTCCAGGGCACAGGGCACAGTGTGGGGCCTGACTGCACAGTTTTGTGTTATCACCTTCATTCTAGATGTCGTAACAGAGAAGTTGGACAGAAGTTTTAAGTCCCCCCCACTCCCCACTCTGATGTGGCCTCTTATAGTGGAAGAAGCTTCAGCACTGGGGGGCGCTGTGACTCATAGGGAACTGTATTCTAAGCAATTGTCTGATATGTGATTATTCAACCTCCTCTCTTTACCATTGATCACATATGATCTGCTATATAAAAAATATGGGATTTTTGAGACTTTTAGGTTACGTTCACACATGCAGATTTTGCTGCAGATTTTCTACAACTGATTATATACCCATTGACTTCAATGAGTAGCAAAATCTGTTGCGGAAAATCTGCAGCAACATATGCATATGTGATCGTACCCAAAGGGGGAGATTTATCAAAACCTGTGTAGAAGAAAAGTTGCCGAGTTGCCCATAGCAACCAATCAGAGCGCTTCTTTCATTTTGCAGAGGCCTCGTTAGAAATGAAAGAAGCGATCTGATTGGTTGCTATGGGCAACTGGGCAACTTTTCCTCAGGACAGGTTTTGATAAACCTCCCGATAAGGTTCTATTCAAACAGAGATACAATGGATTGTATTTAAAGCGTACCTGTCATAGTACAAAAAAAAGAAAAAAGTGATGTTACTCGGGACCCAATCCTGATCATGTGCATATAATGTTTATGTGTCTCGGACCTATATATCCAGAGATATAAGCATTTATCTGCTGGTGAGTTACTTTTTCATTGTGCAGGCTGGAGGGGGCGTGTCAGTCTGTCTCCCTCACAGGAGCAAGCCTGTGCAGTCAGCCAATCAGTACTCTCTACTCTGTAACCCTTTCCTCTCTGGTTTTATGCTGTGTCATGTTACACAGAGGAAGATACTTGGAGCTTGCCTGCAGTAATCAGAAGACATTATGGTGAATTCATAACAGGATAAAATGTATAAATATAAGAATAGATCTTTATAAAATTAGAGCAAGGATTTTTTAGATAAAAGTACAGCATTTTTATGAATACATGTTCTATCTGTTTTATCTTCTCCTAGTAAAGCTGGATGCTAATCAGCATAGCTGTCACTATGTGTGTCATTCATCTTTCACAGACTCTTGAATGTCTGATCAACTTCTTTGTCATTCAGAAGTCCGAGAAAGCTTTGACTATTTCAGCATGCTGGGAGTTGTAGTTTAGTAACAACTGAAGCTGCAGTGTTTGTAAATAACTTTGTTAGAGCAGTGTTGCCTCCAGCTGTTGTAAAACTACAGCTCCCAGCATGTCCACACATCCTTTCTCTGTAGTTTTGCATACACAATAGAAATCTCCTATACTGGATACTGGTATGCTTTACAGCTGGTATGCAGTATGCTGTAAAATCTAGACTAGTCTGTCTGGCTAAAAGACAGGCGACCCCTAGTGGTGGCTATTTTGAGCTTGAATTTTTTTTTAACAGGTGTATATTGTGAAATGTCATATTATAATGAGTCCTGCAATATATGAAAAGTTTTTAACAATGACAGTGCCTCTTTAACAGCACCACAAATAGTGCTTGCCCCATATTCTGACTTTTTTTTACTATTTTTCTTGCAGCCTATTACCGCTTTGTGGTGCTGTTCTTTAACTGCCTGCTCACGTTCGGCTCATATTTTTGCTTCGATATTCCCAGCGTCCTCCAGGACCAGTTTCAGGGGGTGAGTGCCTTACTTACACATTGGTCCACCTTTAGCCTGATCACAGGCTGTCCTGCTGCTTAGATCCGCATAGATCACTTCTTACTGTGTAGCCCCTCATTGAGCCACTTAAAGGAGTAGTTTTTAGAAACGTATCTCCTATCCTAAGGATAGGGGATAAGTTTCAGATCGCGGGGGGGACGGCAGCCCGCGGGGAAGGGAGCGTGTCGACCTCGGCACAAAGCCGCGGCTGACACGCCCCCTCAATACAAAACTCTATGGTAGAGCTGGAGCGCTGCCTTCGGCAATCTCCGGCCCTGCTATAGCACTGTATTGAGGGGGCATGTCAGCCGCGGCTTCGTACGGTGGTCGACACGCCCCCTTACGGGAGATCGGTGGTCGACACGCTGTCGGACTAACCAGCCCCCCCCCCTGGGTTCGGAAACTTATCCACTAGCCTTAGGATAGGTGATACGTTTTTCAGGACTGGACTACTCCTTTAACTCCTTCCTCACTAGGCCGGCCACAGTGACCTCAGCACTGGGGTCACAGTAAGCTGCAATCTAAATAGGGGTGACAGTAAGCTGCAATCTAAATAAATTGCTGCTTATTGTCTAGCCTAGTTTTTTCCAACCAGGGAGCCTCCAACTGTTTGAAAACTACAACACCCAGCATGCCCGGACAGCCAAAGGCTGTCCGGGCATGCTGGGTGTTGTAGTTTTGTAGCAGGTGGAGGCACCCTGGCTGGAAAACGCTGGTCTAGCCCAAAAGAACAATGCACATCATCACCACTTAACTCCTTCCTGGCTGACTGTGCATGCCTGCTGCTCAGACCAAACTGAACCCTGTGGCTGTATAGCCTCAGGCCCAGCTCAAGAAGACCAAGAGTAGTGCAACAGATCTGCTGTACCTGCTGCTCTTGAGCACCTCATTCAGTGCAGGGACACCTGTCATTTTGATGAGAATCCATGCTCCAGGTACAATAATCAGTGGTGCACTTTGCACCTGACCCATGTAGTGTAGAACTCGCAAGAATTCCTGCGAGTTAGTAGAGTACTTTCTACCCTCTAAAGTCAATGGGTAGCAAATCCACTGCAGATTTTATGTCACAAAATAAAATTGTACGCAGCTTTATGAAATGCGCAGTGGACTTTCTATGTGCGATCGCACCCTAATGGGGTTTATCAGGTTTCCTTCACGCTATCTGGCATTCTACTGGATAAAATAGTGCTCCATCCATGCTGCACTGTTTTCCAAACTTTTTTTTTTTTCGACGCAGTCTGTGTCAGAGGCTTCTAGTGGAATCTTTAAAGGGGTACTCCCGTGGAAAACTTTTTTTCTTAAATCTACTGTTGCCAGAAAGTTAAACGGATTTGTAAATTACTTCTATTAAAAAAATCTTAATCCTTCCACTACTTATTAGCAGCTGAATACTACAGAGGAAATTATTTTCTTTTTGGAACACAGAGCTCTCTGCTGACATCACGAGCACAGTGCTCTCTGCTGACATCTCTGTCCATTATAGGAACTGTCCAGAGCAGCATATGTTTGCTATGGGGATTTGCTCCTACTCTGGACAGTTCTTAAAATGGACAGAGATGTCAGCAGAGAGCACTGTGGTCATGATGTCAGCAGAGAGCTCTGGGTTCCAAAAATAAAATAATTTTCTTTGTAGTATTCAACAGCTAATAAGTACTGGAAGGATTAAGATTTTTTTTTTAATATAAGTAATTTACAAATCTGTTTAGCTTTCTGGCACCAGTTAATAAAAAACATTTTTTTCCCATCGGAGTACCCCTGAACATCTTATAGACCTATAGTTCCTGCAGATGACTTAATAGTAATGTTTCTTTGTTTTCCTCTCTTCTGAACCTACAGAACCTGACATGTACAAATGGCAGTCGCCCTAACAGCACCCATGGTAATAGCAGTGACAACTGTGTGGAGGGGCTTGGCATGACCCCAGAGCAGTATAACCTATTATATGCCATCTATGCCTGGACGTAAGTATAAATAGCATTAAACTAGTCTGCCATCTTGTTTGCTAGCCTCATTGGACTGTTCTCCTGCAATGAGACAGGTCTTTCGATAAGGAGAAAGAATTCTTCATCCCCTATAGCAGTGTTTCCCAACCAGGGTGCCTCCAGCTGTTGCAAAACCACAGCTCCCAGCATGCCCGGACAGCCTTTGGCTGTCCGGGCATGCTGGGAGTTGTGGTTTTGCAACAGCTGGAGGCACCCTGGGTGGGAAACACTGCCCTATAGACACAAGGATTTTAGTCCATTGGTCAGCACCCACCACTCATCACTATGCACACACAAAAAAATTGCTAAAGCTGTCTTTCTTAGGCTGGGTTCACACTATGTTTTTCAACTACAGTTCCCGCATACGTTTTCTATCAAAAACCGTATGGGGAAAAAAACAGATGGAACAGTATGGAAAAAGTAGTAAACCGTATGCGTTTTTAAACAGTATACTGTTTTTAAAAGTGCATACAGTTTCGTCAGTTTTTATTAAAAAAAAAACAAAAGTTTTTGAAAATTTTGTCCATTTTTAATGGGAGGGGTCTTGGGTGGGGACTTTAGGATTCAAATGCGCATGTGCAAAGTAAAAACGTATACGTTTTTGCCGTATGGAACTGTATACATGTGCGTTTCCCATTGATGTCCATGTTAAAAAAAAAACGTATGCGGTTGCAGTACGGTTTTTAAACTGGAGACAAAATCGTGGTCAACCACGGTTTTGACTCCGGTTTAAAAACAGTACTGCAACCGTATACGTTTTTTTTAAACATGGACGTCAATGGGAAATGCACATGTATACGGTTCCATACGGGAAAAACGTATACGTTTTTACTTTGCACATGCGCATTTGAATCCTAAAGTCCCCACCCAAGAACCCTCCCATTAAAAATGGACAAAATTTTCAAAAACTTATGTTTTTGTTTTTTTTTAACTGTATGCACTTTTAAAAACAGTATACTGTTTAAAAACGCATACGGTTTACTTTTTTCCATACTGTTCCATCTGTTTTTTTGCCATACGGTTTTCTTTAGAAAAACGGATTGAAAACAGTATGGCAAAAACGTAGTGTGAACCCAGCCTTAGGCTGGGTTCACACCACATTTTGGCAATACAGTTCCTGTATATGTTTTCAATTTGAAAACCATATGGAACCGTATTGAAAGCCGTATGCCAAACGATGCATCAGGTTGTGTCCGTTTTGCATCCTGTACGGTTTTGTCAGTTTTTTTTCCTGTACCCAAAACCATAGCCTACCACAGTTTTTGGTTCGGGTGAAAAACTGTATTGAAACGTATACATTTTTAAACATGGGAGTCAATGGGAACCGTATAGAACCGTATGTGTGTACGGTTCCATCCGGTTTTCACCTTACGGTTTTTGACTTTGCACAGTTTTTTTTTCTTGGAATTTCAATCAAACAAGTGAAACTTTATTCATAATGGAGTGAAAAGTTAAAAACGTATAAGTTTTTTTCTTAAAAAACAGATGCAACCGAACGTCATTTTTCAAACCGTATACGGATTAAAATTTGTACACAGTTCTTGATACAGTCTAGTCGCGTTTTGAGGAATCCGTTTATCAAAAACCTGATACGGGAACTGTATTGCAAAACGTGGTGTGAATGCAGCCTTAGAAAGTGTAAACGTAGATGGCCAGACATCAAATTCCCCAGGTTGATCACAGTGCATAGTGCTATGTATCTTCCCCCAAAAGTCTTTTTAGTCAGGCACATGGGGGGGGAATTTATTGTTTGTAACTTTTTCACCCCACTTTTCCTTTTTAGGCCCAAAAACTTAAAAACATAGCAAAAAGAGAGTTATTCTTTAATTTTTGTCAGACATCAAAAATGCACAGTATACAGAAAATAGGCCCATAAAGTATGGAAAATTCAAAACGCAGGTCTTCCTAGGGACTGTATACACAAACCTTGTCTTAGTTGTGTTCACCTAGCGGCTTCATATTTTTTATTTGGTTGACGCATTACAGGAATTTAGGAACGTAGCTGCTAAAGTGCGCAACTGTGCAAGCAGGACATGATCAGGATTCATTTTCAAAAATATTTGAAGGTAAAAAACACCAAGGAATAGATTTTTCTGCTTTTTTTTCCCCCCTCCAGGAATGCCTTGGTGGTTATCATGGCTGGATTTCTTATCGACAAGCTGGGGAACAGATGTGAGTATATAGGATATTGTTCACTCAGTGTTGGCCTGGGGCTCATGGTGAATGTACATTTATAATAATTTACAACAGCAGCAGAATGATTCCAAACCAGAATACCTAGGCTGTCCGCAGGCATGCTGGGAGTTGTAGTGTCAGAACAGCTGGTGCCACAGATGCAGAGTATACCCCTTTTCAAATGTGACCATTCCAAACCCATCCTACACACCATTATTGATACATGTGCTGCTGTGTTTTTAAAGAAAAACTGTTATTCATATCATCGCAATAGCTTGTTGGTACAGGCAGGTAGTGCGGGTGACACTGCTAACCATACTTATCTGTCCCCAATCCGTGGTCCCGTTCTTCCCCTATTGTTCTCGCTTCCTTTCGTTCCTGCGGCTGGCTTGGGGCATGGGTGGAGGTTCCTGATGTCACCGCTGCTGTTTCTCTGTTGGAACCTGTTGCGAGCAGACTTGGGAAAACAGCAGCGATGACTAGAGAAGAGCAAATTTACAGTAAATTCGATTCGGCACGAACTTCTCGGCTCGGCAGTTGATGGCTTATCCTGCATAAATTAGTTCAGCTTTCAGGCGCTCCCGTTGGCTGGAAAAGGTGGATACAGTCCTAGGAGACTCTTTCCTAGGACTGTATCCACCTTTTCCAGCCCACCAGAGCACCTGAAAGCTGAACTAATTTATGCAGGATAAGTCATCAACTGCCGAGCCGAGAAGTTCGTGACTAATCGAATTTACTGTAAATTCGCTCATCTCTAGCGATGACGTTCAGAAGCTCTGCCTGCGCCCTAAACTGAAGAAGACAGCTGGAGAACAGGACCTCGGATCAGGACAGGTAAGTATGGCTATCATCAGTGTCACCCACATTACCTGCCTGTACCAACAGTTTAGTGCGTTGACACTAATGGAAGTTTTCTTTTTAACCCCTTAAGGACTCAGCCCATTTGGACCTTAAGGACTCAGACAATTTTATTTTTACGCTTTCGTTTTTTCCTCCTCCCCTTCAAAAAATCATAACTCTTTTATATTTTCATCCACAGACTAGTATGAGGGCTTGTTTTTTGCGCGACCAGTTGTCCGTTGTAATGCCATAACTCACTTTACCATAAAATGTATGGCGCAACCAAAAAGTACTATTTGTGTGGGAAATTAAAAAGAAAACCGCAATTTTGCAAATTTTGGAAGGTTTTGTTTTCACGCCGTACGATTTATAGTAAAAATGACATGTGTTTTTTATTCTCTGGGTCAATACGATTAAAATGATACCCATGATTATACACTTTTCTATTACTGTTGCGCTTAAAAAAATCGCAAACTTTTTAACCAAATTAGTACGTTTAAAATCCCCCTATTTTGAAGACCTATAACTTTTTCATTTTTCCGTATAAGCGGCGGTATGAGGGCTCATTTTTTGCGCCATGATCTGTACTTTTTATTAATACCATATTTGCTTATACAAAACTTTTATTACATTTTTTATACATTTTTTTTTTTGGAATAAAATGTTATAAAAAAGCAGCTATTTTGGACTTTTTTTTTTTACGTTCACGCCGTTCACCGTACGAGATCATTTACATTTTATTTTAATAGTTCGGATATTTACGCACGCGGCGATACCAAATATGTGTATAAAATATATTTTTTACACTTTTTGGGGGTAAAATAGGGACGTTTTTATTGGGGGAGGGGGTTTTTCCCTTATTTTATTTTTTTTTTTTTTTACTTTTTTTTTTACTTTTTTTACTTTTATTTTTACACTCTTATAGTCCCCATAGGGGACTATTTATAGCAACCATTCGATTGCTAATCCAGTTCAGTGCTATGTATAGGACACAGCACTGATCAGGGTTATCGGTCATCTTCTGCTCTGGTCTGCAGGAAGGCAGATCAGAGCAGAAGACTCCCGGAAGACAGCGGAGCCAGGTGAGGGGACCTCCGTCTGCTGTGCAGGATGACCGGATCGCCGCGGCAGCGCTGCGGGCGGTCCGATCATCCTGTTAAGTGACCGCGATGCTGCAGATGCCGTGATCTGTATTGATCACGGCATCTGAGGGGTTAATGGCGGACATCCGCGGGATCCCGGGTGTCCGCCATTACCGGCGGGTCCCTGGCTGCGATCCACAGCCGGGACCTGCCGCGCATGATCTGGGCATCGCTTTGATGCCCCCGGTTAATGTCAGGACGTAAATGTACGTCCTGGTGCGTTAAGTACCACATCACCAGGACGTACATTTACGTCCTGCGTCGTTAAGGGGTTAAAGGGAAGCCTGCTGGTACGGGCTAGTATGTATGATGCTGATCACAACCCCTTTTCTCTTACGTGGCTGCGTTTCTGAGCTGTTCTCAAAAATCCTAGAATGGGGTGTTTCCTAGCCCCTTGGTGCACTTCTATGCCTGCTCGGCTGATCCCAGATGAACACCCCCAAATAAATATTCATCACACTCCTTTTCTGCATGGAGCCACTGCTGCTGTGAAAATGGTGCATTCGGGGTGACACGCCGGATGTTTTCAAGATCTAACCGCACGTAGATGCAGCGTGCGTAGAGGGCGTGCATCGAGGACCAGCCGGGAGTGCGTACCAGTGTACCCTAGATGCTCATATATACATATTAAGATTTTTGGGTATATTTAGGGAACTGCACTATATAGGAGAAAAAAGTAAAGACAACTGTGAACGACAGAAAGGAAATTGAAAAAGAAAATAACTTCCTCTGTAGTATACAGCAGCTGATAAGTACTGGAAGGATTAAGATTTTTTTTTTTTTATAGAAGTAATTTACAAATCTGTTTAACTTTTTGTCACCAGCTGAATAAAAAAATGTTTTCCAGTGGAGTACCCCTTTTAAGATCCCTAGATAGAGTTGGGAGAAGTGGGTGGCTGATTGCTGCTCTCCCCGTCATGTTGCAGGAGATGTATTATAGACGTGAAATCCTGCAGCGAGCTGGGAAGAGAAGCAGTCAGCTGCATTTTTTCCCCCGACTCTATCTAGTGCACTGTTTCCCAACCAGAGGGCCTCCAGCTGTTGCAAAACTACAACTCCCAGCATGCCCGGACAGCCAAAGGCTGTCCGGGCATGCTGGGAGTTGTAGTTTTGCAACAGCTGGAGGCACCCTGGTTGGGAAAAACACTGATCTAACGATTTGTTGGGGTCTGAACACCCAGCCCCCTACCGATCAAAACTTTTAAAGGTGTCTGTGTGCTTTGCAAAGTGTTTTAAAGTGACAGCAACACAGTATCACATTTATGTTTGCAAACGGTCCTTATTAAAAATCATTTACTGTTTGGCGTTGCAGAAGTGTTCACGCCCTTTAATTGTGGACTAGTTGGGGGGGGGGGGGGTCATCATCATTCTATAATAAGTAACATTGGGTTTCTTTCAGTCGGCCTGTTCCTGTTTTCCTCCCTGACTGTTGTCGGCTCCTCCATATTTGCCCTGGGATCACATTTTAAAGGATCTCCCTACCTGCTTCCGCTAATGTTGACGGGACGCCTGTTGTTCGGATCCGGGAATGGATCGCTGACAAGTAAGAGGTCATCTTCCAGTGTTGTCTGTATTCCTGGAGCCTTTGCCTATGGCAACCAATCGCTTTACAGATCTTCTTTTTCAGAGACTGTGGCGGGTTGCTGTATGCGGCAGCTCCTCTTCTTTTTCTTCCGCTAGTTTTTATCATTTCCGTCAATTGTCTTTGTATTTTCTTATACATAACCTCTGTTTTCTCCCCAGTTGTACAGAACCGGATCACAGCCTTCTGGTTCAAAGGGAAAGAACTAGCTCTGGCGTTCGGGCTGACCTTATCTTTCTCACGGTTGGGCAGCGTTCTCAATTTCTTCCTCACTAGGCGGTTTGAAGATCACTTTGGAATCCAATGGACTCTTTGGGGAGGTAAGCAATCTTTTTGGGGCAAGGGTTAAAACTAGACAATTTGTCTTTGAAATACTGGAGTGGTCTCCAAGTTGCGGCCCTCCAGATGATGCAAGACTACAACTACCAGCTACACTCCCTGCAGCTGAACAGCGGTGCGGTATGATGTATATTCTGTGTTTTTTCATGTTTAGGAACCATACTGTGCGTCCTGGGCTTATTGTCTGCTGTTACGGTCAGTATCCTGGATAAAGTCGGAATGAAGCAGCTTGGGCTGGATGGAGCAATGCAGGAAGAGTCCAAGAAAGTGGTAAGTAAGGTCATGGATTATGACTCTTATTACTGCACTGGAAGGGGTTGTCCAGATAAAAAAAAAAATATATATATATATCTTGTGTATGATGTAAAAATTATAAAACAATTTACTAATATAATGTTTTTAGCCATAGTGCACAGATCTGTCCATATCAGCTGTTCTGTCTGGCTTGTAAACTGTCCCTGTCACCCTTCCCCTCCTGTTTGCTCAGGACAAGACCAGTGATGTGAAGAGGTGGAGCTCATATTACTGCTCATTAGATTTAACGGAAGAACAAAGCCTTTCTTTGTCACAGTAGTTTTAATCAATGGTCTGGTCCTGAGCAGACAGGAGGGGAGGGGGGAGCAAACTGCACTCAGCTGTCATTGGACAACCCCTTTTAAAAAGTGTTTGATCGTGGGGCGGAGAAGATGGAATGGCAGTGAACATGTGCAACTGCTGCTTCATTCCCACAGGAGGCTTGGGACCCCCATTGTCAAGATTGTTGGGGGGGGGGGGGGGCGCAGTGATTCCCCAAGTGTTGATGGCTGCACAAGCCTTTAAGGAGTTGCAGTCTGCTGAGAAAGATGCCGACAGTGATGGAAGGCAAATGGATTCTAACATAGTGGATGTAAATAGATACCCATGTCATTCATTGTTTCCCAACCAGCGTGCCTCCAGCTGTTGCAAAACTACAAATCCCAGCATGCCCAGGCACACTGATTGGGATACACTATTGTAATACATGAGCGCGCCAAGTCAACCAAACTGGGAGCTGTTGTCCTGCTATAATCTCAGAATATCTTAAGAGCATATGACCATTGGTTGTCCCTATCACAGTTATGTCTTTTTTTTGTTTTTTAAATTAATTTGTGTTTGCTTTTCTTTCTTTCTTTATTTTTTTCTATACTTCCAGCGAGTTCAAGACATCCGGCGACTGCCATTACGTTATTGGCTCTTGGTTTTGACCATCATGTTTTTCTACAATGGAATATTTCCTTTCGTGGCTGATGCCAGGTACGCAATGCATTTCTGTGGATGATGTAGAGCTGTGGTCTCCAACCTGCGGACCTCCAGATGTTGCAAAACTACAACTCCCAGCATGCCCGGACAGCCAACGGCTGTCCGGGCATGCTGGGAGTTGTAGTTTTGCAACATCTGGAGCTCCGCAGGTTGGAGACCACTGATGTAGAGGAATTGTATTACTAGGACATATTCCTTAGAGCAGTGTTTCCCAACCAGGGTGCCTCCAGCTGTTGTAAAACTACAACTCCCAGCATGCACGGACAGCTCAGGCATGCTGGGGGTTGTAGTTTTGCAACAGCTGGAGGAAACCTGGTTCAGAAACACTGTTCTAGTCATAATGGTAGTTTAAGGATTAATCTCTTTCCGCAGCTGATGCCTTATTTTCTTTTTACCAGCAAATTTATTCAAGACAAGTATGATGGCTATGACCAGCAGATGGCGTCTTATATAGCTGGGGCTGTGTATGACAGCTCTCTGGTTCTGTCTGCGGCTGTTGGAATATTAATAGTAGGTTTTCGCTTTTTTTATTTTTTTATTCTATTTATAGAATTTTTTTTTTTATAAAAAATTGTCCATGTTTAACTAAAAGGGGTATTCCAGGGAAAACCTTTTTTTTTTTATATATCAACTGGCTCCAGAAAGTTAAACAGATTTGTAAATTACTTCTATTAAAAAAATCTTAATCCTTTCAATAATTATCAGCTGCTGAAGTTGAGTTGTTGTTTTCTGTCTGGCAACAGTGCTCTCTGCTGACATCTCTGCTTGTCTTGGGAACTGCACAGAGTAGAAGAGGTTTGCTATGGGCATTTGCTTTTAAACTGGGCGGTTCCCGAGACAGGTGTCATCAGAGAGCACTTAGACAGAAAAGAACAACTCAACTTCAGCAGCTCTGAAAGAAAGAATTAAGATTTTTTTAATAGAAGTAATTTACAAATCTGTTTAACTTTCCGGAGCCAGTTGATATATATAAAAAAGTTTTTTTCCTGGATAACCCCTTTAAGCACTTAACCTCTTATTCTTTTGCACTTCATAGGACTATATAGGCCTGAGGGGGGTGCTGGCAGTCCTTTGTGCGATACTGACGTTGCCAGTGTTTGCCTTGTTGGCATTCACCTTTGTCCCACCGCTGGTGTCCACCATATGGCTTGGAGTCACTTACTCCTTTGCAGCGGTAAAGTATAAAGATTTTAATATTATAAGTTACGTTTTTTTATTTATTTAAAGTGGCATTAAACCTAGAGCTTGTGCTTACCAACACAACTCTAGAGCAGTGCTCTTCACCTTTTGCAAAACTACACGTCTCAGCATGCCCTGACAGGCGCTAAACTACAAGCATATGGCTGCGTTAACAGTTAAATGTGGGACCTGGGGGGTGGTCCCTGGACGGTATGGGAACGGCGTTCCTGCAGGACTCACCAGCCTGTCCCCGTTTTTTATCCCCGTTTCGGCTCCATTCCTGCAGGCTGTAAACGGATTAAAAACGGTAAAAAAAAAAATCCCATTCATGTCAATAGGATTTTTTTACAATCAGTTTGCACCCGTCTGCACTCATTTCCGTTTTTTTGACGGCAGAAAAAATGGCACATGCAGCATTTTTTCTTCTGTCAAATAAAAAAACGGAAGAAAAAACGGATACAGTACATTTAACATTGAAGTCTATGGGAAATGGATGAGCCTTTAATGTCATCCCTTTGCGTCCGTTTTTTCAATGTTGTTTTTTTTTTTTTTTTATCCGTTTTTACTTCTGAACAAAAAAAATTCTTTTTTTTGGTTTATTAACTGAACAATAACGGATACAAACGGATAACATCAGTTATTGTTTTTTTTTAAGTCAGTTTTTATTTTTGACTTCAATGTAAAATTTAAACATCTGGTTTTTCACAATTTTTTTCTTCTTTTGACTGGAGTAATAGCGGAGGTTTTTTTTTTTTTTTTTTTTTTTTTTTTTTTTTTTTAAAGGAGCATACCTGTAGTGTGAAAGGGGCCTGAGTCAGTAAGAAAATCTGCTACAAAATACATGTAATTGTACCATAATCAGGTATTCCACAGGATAGGGGATTGTAAGGGGGGGTGTCCCAGAGGTGGGACCCTCCACAATTGGAGACCTAGTCCCTGTCATCCTACAAACTCCAGAACAGGGCCCAGTCTCTCCCTGTGCACGGAATGGAATCGGGAAAGATATATTTTAATAGGGACCAGTAAGGAAGCCAGGTAGGAAGCCACAAACTGCAAATGTGCTGCACAGTCTAGCACAGAGTTTCCCAACCTGGGTGCCTCCAGCTGTTGCAAAACTACAACTCCCAGCATGCGCGGACAGCCAACGGCTGTCCGGGCATGCTGGGAGTTGTAGTTTTGCAACAGCTGAGGGCATACCGGTTGGAAAACAATGCCCTGTATTTTTATATTTAATTATTTATTTTATTAATTTAATTTTTTTTTATGTATTTATTTTATTATTAACATAAAAAATGAATGTTGCATTAAATTGAAGGTTTTCTAATTAAATATATAATTAATTGATACATTAATTATTATGCAATTAATCAATACAAAGCCAGAAAAAGATTTGAGAAGTGTCCTACATTTATGATCTCATAATCCTAATAATGATTTAATTGTAATTAAAAACCTAAAAAGGTGTGAACACAGCCTTATGGTATTATATGCAACTTAATTTACTTTTCATTATATCTTCACTGGGGGGGGGGGGGGGGGCCAGGAGGCTGCATACATGCTGTGAGTTGTAGTTTTGCAACAGCTGGAGGCACCCGGGTTGGGAAACACTGGTCGTAAAGAAAAGAAGTTTTAGTGTGCCCCAATTGCTTAGAAAAGTCAGGGATGACACTGAAGTCTCCCAGGACTGTATGTGACCATCAGATTCGGTTTCTGACAAGATAACTGCAATTTGGCTTAACTTACTAGTAAATATCGGACACAATGTGACCTGCTTTCTGATCCTATATTTTAGGCAAGCATGTGGCCATCAATCCCTCTTGTGGTCCCACAAGCTACTCTGGGAACTGCCATGGGTCTCGCCACCTCCGTACAGATGATTGGCATTGGGATTTCCAATCTTATCGTTGGCAGAATTCTTGGTACCAAATCCAGGTATGTATAGAAGAAATGCTAAATTCTGCCGGACTGAACCTCCTGGGAGAGTTGATGTCCGGCCAACAGGTCAGTGATTCCTGGGGGGATAGAAACTTCAGGCGTTACTATCATTAAAAAAATAACTTTTGACTTGTTGCCCAGCAATGTGAAAAGTTTAGATTGCGCTGGGTCTCATTCCTTAGACCCACAGCAATCACAGGTTACAAGTTACCGGGGAAATGCTGCGCTCCATTCCCCAGCCAGCCAGCCCTTTTGCGCAGCATAGGCTTATATAGCGAAGAGTTCAGATCGGTTTGATTGGGTGTGAGTGTCGCGCTACGCAAACTTCCCCGGCTAGTTATCGCAGTAGGTTTCTAGAGTAAGATCAAAACTTTTGACATGTCTGAGCAACATGTCGAAAGTTTTATTTTTTTTGTTTTTTTAAATGAGGTTACCATTTCAGAATTTTAGTAATTAAAGGGGTACTGCGGCGCTAAGACATCTTATCCCCTATCCAAAGGATAGGGGATAAGATGCCTGATCGCGGGGGGTCCCGCCCCCTCACATAGGCTTGCATTGAGGGGGCGGAGCGTGTCATCACCCGGGGGCGGGGCCGTGACGTCACAATGCTCCGCCCCCGTGATCGCCAGTAATCAGATCTGGAGCGAACATGCTCCGGGGACTGATTCTAACGGGGTGCGCCGTGCAAGATCACGGGGGGACCCCAGCGATCAGGCATCTTATCCCCTATCCTTTGGATAGGGGATAAAATGTCTTAGCGCCGGAGTACCCCTTTAATACTGAGAAGTTGTTAAAGGAAATCCGCAGCAGGAAAAAAAAAATATATATATATATATATATATCCACTGGATAGGGGATAAGTGTCTGATCACGGGGGGGGGGGTCCTTTAAATACTGACATTTTTATTATGTAACCACTTTTTTTTCCCCCCCATTTCTGTTCCTACAGTGAATCAAAGATCCCATTATGGCGATGGCAACAAATGATGATTTTCATGCTGGCAAATACCATTGCTTGTATAGTCACGTGCGTGACCTTAAATATAGTGGACAAGAAACAGGTAATTGTACAATATCGGGTCCCTGTTCTACCGCATGCACATGTATTACACTGATATCCAGTATGCGCCCGTACTCTATACTGTAGAGTAGTGTTGGGGAAACTTACAGTAAATGCAGCCAAATCTGAACCTGACTGCGTCACCATTGATTATCTTAGTCTGTATTAGGGCTGCACGATATGGGGAAAATGTGCAATTGCGATTATGGGGCTAAAAATTGCGATTTCGATATGCGATGCGCTATAATAAATAAATGGTGAAATCCCGCCATTTCATGTCCAATCTCCTCCATTATCCACCCCAGTGTCATGTAACGGGCTCGGGCACCAGGTATACACTTAGTAAGCAGAATTGCAGCAACAGGCACCCTCTGCTAGAAGCACTATATGGCGGCACAGGTTTATAGGTTTAGGATAATCCTGTCACACACTATCATATTGTGTATTACTTCTAAGAGCCGATATCTGGGGAGATTTATCAAAACCTGTGCAGAGGAAAAGTTCACCAGTTGCCCATAGCAACCAATCAGATCGCTTTTTTTTTTTTTTTTTTACTTGAAGCGATCTGATTGGTTGCTATGGGCAACTGGTGAACTTTTCCTCTGGACAGGTTTTGATAAATCTCCCACATTGTTCCTTACAGATACATTTTAAAGGGGTACTCCGGCCCAAAGACATCTTATCCCCTATCCAAAGGATAGTGGATAAGATGTCTGATCGCTGGGGACCCCCGCAATCTAGCATGCAGCACCCACCTGTAAGCACTGCAGGAAGCGCTGGAGGCTCAAAGTCTTATGCCTCCCGACCACAGGGACGGAGTATCATGACGTCACGACTCCGCCGCCCGTGTGACTTCCCGCCCCGCCCCCTCCCATAGACTTGCATTGAGGGGGCGGGGCTTGACATCACACGGGGACGGAGTCTTGGGGATAAGATGTCTTAGGGCCGGAGTACCCCTTTAAGTTATCAACTGGTGGGCACCTGCAAAATTGTGTGTGCAGTGTGTTCTTATTTTGCGCATTGACTTATCGTCTAATTACAATAATTATTTTGTCTGCGCTGCCTTCGTATTTTTTCTTGCAGTGCGCCTCCAGGGGGTCCTGGTTCGCAGATTCACTGGTTGTGTTAAATTTATCACACAAATTATTTTTGCGCAAATATACCCCAGTGACCAGCTGGCTTAGGAATCTGTGTAAGCTTTTCATTCTTTTTTTTTTGCATTATCCAAATTAATAAAGGTTTCATGGACCTCATTATAAATTTTGCGCAGGAACTGGGGAATACCACTCAGCAGCTTGTACATTGTGCAAAACTCTACGCTGATAAATTCCCCTTCCTTACTCAGTCCAGGTGTGAGCATACAGAACCATAAGGCTATGTTCACACCTCGGAACATCCTCATGGAAAATCTCTGGACATTCTGCGGACACCGGCATAACAAGCTGGCGCTAGGACCGCACGGTAATGTCTTGTAGACTGCTATGCATTCCGTGCGGAGTCTGCAGAAAGAACGGACAGGTTCATTCTTTCTGCGGACACGGAAATCAGAATTTCCGTGGCAGAAACATCTGGCATGAATATAGCGCAGCAAAATCCCATTGAATACAATGGGGCTCTGCCGCTACGGGATTCCGCACATGTGAACATTGGCTCTGACAATTGTGTACAAACCAAAATAGTTCTGCTATAGCAGTGGTCTTCAACCTGCGGACCTCCAGATGTTGCAAAGCTACAACTCCCAGCATGCGCTGTCCGGGCATGCTGGGAGTTGTAGTTTTGCAACATCTGGAGGTCCGCAGGTTGAAGACCACTGTGCTATAGGGTGGGGGAAAAAATTCTGCTCTGAAATTCTGCTGCAGCAGAGTCCCATTGTTTTCAGTGATTAGATCTCTTGGGAGAGATAACTGCAAAATTCCAGGTTCTAGTGGCGCTCCCACTCTGAAATATTCTGTTATACAACTTCCTACATCTGCCTGCGTATATCTCTTTATTCCCGTATGCTTAGACGTGTTTCGGGACCTGCAAGTCCTTTTCAGTGAGTATAGCCTACACCCTTATTGAAAAAGGGACTTGCAGGTCCCGAAACGCGTCTAAGCATACGGGTATAAAAAGACATTGTGTTATACAACTTCCTACATCTGCCTGAGTATATTTCGGAGTGGGAGCGCCACTAGAACCTGGAATTTTGCAGTTATCTCTTCCAAGAGATCTATACCAGCCCTAGGACTCCGGTCACCAGGAAGGCTGCACCACCACAAGAGGCCATCCAAAAATATGGAAGACCTCTCTAATACAAGTACTTGAGGTAGGTAGAGGGTGAGAGTTTAGCATATAATCTATGTACACACCAAACGGTATTTACCCTATTTTTTTGTTTCAATACAATTGTTTTCAATGGGAGTCTGCTGCACCGTGCACAAGGTAGAATTTACTGCTGTGGAAATCCCGTTTCCAGCTTTTGCTGAAAGATTTGACATGTCAATTATTTCGATGTAACCTGCTCCGAAATGCGTTGCCATCACATTTCTGATCACCGGCAAGTTCTGCCCGCACCTGCAATATGCGGAATGTCTGCGCGTGTTTTCCAGACTGACATTCTGTTGTGTGGACATAGCCCTAGTTTTGCTGCACAGTTGACGGACCTATTTCCCCCCCCCCCCCCCCCCCCTTCACTTTTGCAGGGAGGCACATTAAACAAAATGACAAAGAAGAGACCTCAGGTGGAGCAAGAGTCCCGGGAAGAGTCTGACAGAACCCCGATCCTATCTGAGGAGGACGACCAGAGGTCTATAAACTAGCGGACACCGCTCTGTATTACGTAGAACAGACTGGTTACGCAGCTGAACACAGGTTTACATTCACAGCCTAGATAATAAATCACTAATCTGGAAACGCTAAATGCTACACGTACTAATTGTAGCACCCTCATATACAAGATATAAAGAAAACTGGTGCTATAACCCATAAACTGATCCTATTGTAGCAGATAGAACCATTGGATTTGCTGTCGGGAAACATTTTGTCACCTTCATTCATAAAGCATTACCAACTTTAGTTCTCGGGCCTGTGACAGGCTATGGTGCAATATAAAGTAATAAATATAGAAGGGGCACTTTCCTCAAGACTGGTCTTAAAATGTAACCTTGGATTTGAGGTTTATTATGTATAATGGTTCTATATCAATAAAATACAGTCAGATATGTATAACAGTGGTTTTATTTATATCTCATAAAATACAATAATATGCTTGTAGGGAGTGTCATCTGCAGGGCTCTTGCAAATAAAATAAAAAAATTGTCACTAAAAATATATATAATATAGATTCATGTATAGAATAATTCAACTGTTTGTAGATATAGTCAAAATAACACCAAATGTAATTAGTCTTTTTGCACAGCAACCCTGAGGTACTGTCGTTTAAATATTGTGTGCAGCATCCTAAAGAGAGTGCAGTTCAGATAGACAATCCCGTCTTCTGTGACGACGTCCTCAATAGATACTATGTACAGTGGGGGGGGGGGGGGGGAAGTATTTAGTCAGCCACCAATTGTGCAAGTTCTCCCACTTAAAAAGATGAGAGGCTGTAATTATCATCATAGGTATAACCTCAACTATGAGAGACTAAATAAGGAAAACTTTTAAATCATTTATTTGCAAATTATGGTGGGAAATAAGTATTTGGTCACCTACAAACAAGCAAGATTTGTCTCACAGACCTGTAACTTCTTCTTTAAGAGTCTTCTCTGTCCTCCACTCGTTACCTGTATTATTGGCTCCTGTTTGAACTTGTTATCAGTATAAAAGACACCTGTCCACAACCTCAGTCACACTCCAAACTCCACTATGGCCAAGACCCAAGAGCTGTCGAAGGACACCAGAAACAAAATTGTAGACCTGCACCAGGATGGAAAGACTGAATCTGCAATAGACAAGCAGCTTGGTGTGAAGAAAACTGTGGGAGCAATTATTAGAAAATGGAAGACATTCAAGACCACTGATGATCTCCCTCGATCTGGGGCTCCACGCAAGATCTCACCCCGTGGTGTCAAAATCAGTTACACTATGCCACATGGGACTGAAATCATGCAGTACCAGACGTGTCCCCCTGCTTAAGCCAGTACATGTCCGGGCCAGTCTGAATTTTGTTAGAGAGCATTTGGATGATCCAGAAGAGGATTGGGAGAATGTCATATGGTCAGATGAAACCAAAGTAGAACATTTGGTAAAAACTCAACTTGTCGTGTTTGGAGGAGAAAGAATGTTGAGTTGCATCCAGAGAACACCATACCTACTGGAACCATGGGGATGGAAACATCATGCTTTGGGGCTGGTTTTCAGCAAAGGGACCAGGACGACTAATCCGTGTAAAGGAAAGAATGAATGGGGCCATGTATCGTGAGATGATTTTGAGTGAAAACCTCCTTCTATCAGCAAGGGCATTGAAGATGAAACGTGGCTGGGTCTTTAAGCATGACAATGATCCCAAACACACCGCCCGGGAAACAAAGGAGTGGCTTTGTAAGAAGCATTTCACGGTCCTGGAGTGGCCTAGCCAGTCTCCAGATCTCAACCCCACAGAAAACCTTTGGAGGGAGTTGAAAGTCTGTGTTGCTCAGCGACAGCCCCAAAACATCACTGCTCTAGAGGAGATCTGCATGGAGGAATGGGCCAAAATACCAGCAACAGTGTGTGAAGACTTACAGAAAATGTTTGACCTCTGTCATTGCCAAC
Organism: Hyla sarda; assembly: GCF_029499605.1. Lineage (NCBI taxonomy): Eukaryota > Metazoa > Chordata > Amphibia > Anura > Hylidae > Hyla > Hyla sarda. Next base: position 201,905,112 of record NC_079196.1, on the reverse strand, counting down.
AAAGGGGATATAACAAAGTATTGAGATGAACTTTTTTTTTATTATTGACCAAATACTTATTTTCCACCATAATTTGCAAATAAGTTCTTTAAAAATCAGAAATATCAAGTGATTTTATGGATTTTTTTTTTTCCTCATTCTGTCTCTCATAGTTGAGGTATAGCTATGACGAAAATTACAGGTGTCTCTCATCTATTTAAGTGGGAGAACTTGCACAATTGGTGGCTGACTAAATACTTTTATTGCCCCACTGTATCTGTAAAGTATATAGCAGAGAACTGGATACACTTATTGCTAAGTGCGATCTCAGCAGATCAGATGATGTCTCACGGTGCTCTCACACTTACCCTCTAGGGTCGCACGGACGATCTGATAGAGGGCTTAGGCTGCGCCGGCAGACCTGGGGAGGGAGAGGTCTGTTGCCGGCCTGATGCTTGTGATGAATGGGTTGTCGGTAGTAGCGTTCTCCTCGTGCGCGCCAACGTGCAATAAAGGGTATGCGGATGTGCAGGGAATAGAAGTGGTAATTCAAAGGAGAACTAACTAACACAAACTAGAGGGCACTGCTGTGGAGAAGGACCGATCCCTATATCACCGCTGTATGTCAGCATGTAGTGTGGAGGCTAGCGTCCTGTCACTGTGGCAGCGCGGAGTCCTAGTGCCTATGGGTCCGGAGGTGCTGGGAACCAAGAAACCCAAAGTCACTCAATAGCATACATGAAAAGACAAAAAGGTACCCGCACTCACCGCGAGGAATCAGCAGACCGACTTCTATGGCATCTCGGACAGATCCGGCTTCAGACTGATAGCAGGGAGTTCAGAGTGGAGCCGACTGCCGGCAAAGTTTCGTGCAGGTCGTGCTTCTTCCGGCCTCGTACGAGGCCGGAAGAAGCGCGACCTGCGCGAAACTTTGTCGCCTCCACTCTGAGCGTCCTGCTATCAGCCTGAATCCGGATCTGTCTGAGATGCCATAGAAGTCGGATTCCTCGCGGTGAGTGCAGGTACCTTTTTGTCTTTTCTTCATGTATGTAATTCAAAAGGAGTTTGCTGGCTGTATACATGAATCGGGATCCTGCTCAATCTCTTTTTCAATAGCTATTGAAAGAGATGGAGCAGGATATCGAAACACGTCTAACCTTGATGTATAATACCCGATTCATATACACAGTCAGCAAATGCCTTTGAATTACCTACCACTACTATTCCCAGCACGTACGCAACCCTTAATGCAAGTTGGCACGCACGAGGAGAACGCTACTACTGACAACCCATTCATCACAAGCATCAGGCCGGCAACAGACCTCTCCCTTCTCAGGTCTGCCGGTGCAGCCTAAGCCCGCTATCAGAGCGTCCGTGCGACCATAGAGGGTAAGTGTGAGCGTCACGAGACATCATCTGAACTGGTGAGATCGCACTTTGCAATGAGTGGATCCCATTCTCTGCTATATACTTTACAGATACATAGTATCTATTGAGGACGTCTTCCCGGAAGACTGGATGGTCTATCTGAATCACTATTTGAACTGCACTCTTTAGGAGGCCGCACACTATTTACACTACAGTACCTTGGCGTTGCTGTGCAAAAAGACTAATTACATTTGGTGTTATGTTGGTTATATCTACAAACAATTGTATTCTATGCATATTTTTCTGATATTTACTTTTATCTATAGATTGACCATATTTATCTATTTTATTGACCATATTTTTCTTATATGCTGAGATCAGCTGCAAGGGCCCTGCAGCTGACACTCACTACAAGCATATTATTGTATTTTATGAGATATAAATAAAACCACTGTTATACATATCTGACTGTATTTTATTGATTATAGAACCATTATATACAATAAACCTCAAATCCAAGGTTACATTTTAAGACCAGTCTTGAGGAAAGTGCCCCTTGTATATTTTATATTTGTTCAAGTTGTATGAGACAACTTTTTTACCTTAGTACTCGTATGGCATAACAAAGCTATCTCTACATTTTTGGTTGAGCTAACCATTCCCTTTTTTTAACTAGATAAAGTAATATCTACCTAATAATGGTTCCTGGCAATAAGTTTATTTTAAATGGACCTAGAAGTAACTAGATAAAATGAGAGAGGACTTTATTGTGCAATACCACCTTTCTGCCAGTAGATGGCAACATAATGCATTCTTTCAATTCTTTCTAATGGTTAGGAAAATAATGTGTTGTATTTAAAGGGGTACTCCGCCCCTAGACATCTTATCCCCTATCCAAAGGATTGGGGATAAGATGTCAGATCGCCGGGGTCCCGCTGCTGGGGACCCCGGGGATCGCTGCTGCAGCACCCCGCTATCATTACTGCACAGAGCGAGACCGCTCTGCACGTAATGACAGGCAATACAGGGGCCGGAGCATCGTTACATCACGGGTCCGCCCCTCGTGATGTCACGGCCCGCCCACATCAATACAAGTCTATGGGAGGGGGCGTGGCGGTCGTCACGCCCCCTGCCATAGACTTGTATTAAGGGGACGGGCTGTGATGTCATGAGGGGCGGAGCCATGACGTCACGCTGCTCTGGCCCCTGTATCGCCCGTCATTACGCACAGAGCGAACTCGCTCTGTGCAGTAATGATAGCGGGGTGATGCAGCGGGACCCCGGCGATCTGACATCTTATCCCCTATCCTTTGGATAGGGGATAAGATGCCAGGGGTGGAGTACCCCTTTAAAGGTAGAGACATACACACAGAAACACACGATAGTTGTGGCTAGCGATCTCTCCGCAGAACACAACAATATTGCAGTTGAAATCCAATGTACCCAATTCTTCCCGCTCTCATTAGAGATGAGCGAACTTACAGTAAATTCGATTTGTCACAAACTTCTCGGCTCAGCAGTTGATGACTTATCCTGCATAAATGAGTTCAGCTTTCAGGTGCTCCGGTGGGCTGGAGACTCTCCTAGGACTGTACCCACCTTTTCCAGCCCACCTGAAAGCTGAACTAATTTATGCAGGATAAAGCCATCAACTGCCGAGCCGAGAAGTTCGTGACGAATCGAATTTACTGTAAGTTCGCTCATCTCTAGCCCTCATCTGTAAATAAGAGTCTGGAGGCCCTGTACACAGTACAGCATTGTTTCCCAAAAAAGGTGCCTCCAGCTGTTGCAAAACCACAACTCCCAGCATGCCCGGACAACCGTTGGGAGTTGTAGTTTTGCAACAGCTGGAGGTCCACAATTTGGAGACAACTGGTCTAGGCCTCTTACCACTAGGCAGTTCCCCAAATCGGCCATTGGTTCAATAAGTCTTATAAGTCATTCCGATTTCCTGGTCTGGGATGGTCCAGAGTTTCATTCCGGACTTCTCCAGGGAATCGGAATGACTTCATGCTTCATAGAGCTACATTTCCATACAGCTTATTTTTGGCCACTAAAAACCCCCCCATAATTTTGCACTCTTAAGATGCGGTTTTTGTGGCTTTTTTTCCCCCCAAAAATATAGTTTTAGTTTAGACATTTTTTTTCCTTTGCCATTTTTTTATCTCGTGTGTGTGACCCAGAACACCCACAAATGATCGCCCTGGAGAGCCAGGGACCACCTTATTAATGAATATACCAAAACCCAGGGCACAAGATTCCTTTTAAAGAAACTCCCCTAAAATATAACTTTTATTGTGAAGTTTCCCTTATCACTGGAGATTATTAAAATCATTGTCACCGTTGTACAGTAATAAGGGAGACTGTAGTTCCCTATACTTCACAAATATTTGGGTCATCCCAATTATATGGACCTATCTGGAGCTGTGACTGTGGTTATAACAATTGTCACATTTATGATATTATAGAAAACACAATAAGTTATATTTTAGGGGAGTTTCTCGAAGGGATCCTGTGTCCCGGGTTTTGGTATATTAGAGACCCAGAAAACACGAGGTTAATCTCGCATTGCATTATATTCTTTGGCTTTCTCCCCCTGCGTTTTTTTCTTTACAGGTCATGTGACTTCTACTGGAGAATTGGGGTCAAAAATGCCAACGTGAAACCCACATTACATTTTACTTGGCATTTGGAAGTCTGTGTGAGAAAAAATATATATATACCAGGATTCCCTTTTGACTTTTGCTAACACATGACTGCTTTTTTTTTTTTTTTGCGCGTTTAAAAAAGGGAACTCCACTGGAAAACATTTTCTTTAACTTTCTGACAACAGTTGATTTTAAACAGATTTGTAAATTACTTCTATTAAAAAAATCTTATTCCTTCCAGTACTTATCAGCTGCTGAATGCTCAAGAGGAAGTTCTTTTCTTTTTGAATTTCTTTTGTCTGCCCACAGTGCTCTCTGCTGACACCTCTGTCCATTTCAGGAACTGTCCAGAGCAGGAGGTGTTTGCTATGGGGGATTTGTTCCTGCTCTGGACAGTCCCTTAAATAGACAGAGGTGTCAGCAGAGAGCACTCTGATCAGACAAAAAAAAAGAACTTCCTCTGTAGTATACAGCAGCTGATAAGTACTGGAAGGGTAAAACATTTTTTTTTTTAAATAGAATTCAATTTACAAATCTGTTTAACTTTCTGACACCAGTTGAATTAAAAGAAAATGGCCCTTATTTACTAAGAGTGTTGTGTAGGTTTCTTTTTGGGTTTTAATTCCCTACAATTTATTTCCACTGTATTTACTAAGATTTCCCTACTTTTTCCACTTTCCCTACATATTTTTATTTTAATTTTTAACACATGTTCTGATCTGTTGGGTTTTCCTCAGCTCAAATCCACCACATTTTCTGTGGAAACCTTAGTAAATATGTTGGGTTCTTGTGAAAGTCGGGAACACGCCCCGTTTTCCACCAGCCACGCCCCCTTTTCAGGTTTTCTTAGCAAAATGGAGCGTTAGTCAGGGTTTTTTTCAATTCTGGTGCAATGCGACAGAATCTGGCGCACAATCCGACAAAACATGTCGGCTTTGCAATAGTAAATGAGGGCCAATGTTTTCCAGTGGAGTACCCCTTTAAAAAAAAAAAAAAAAAAAAAAAAAAAATGGAAGCCCATTCTTAGTCTAGCGTTTGGTAAATCTATATATTTTAACGTTACTGCGGACTTTAGTGCTGTGTAGCAGAACTGTCTACTTCTCTCTACCACATTATACAGAAGATTTGTAAAAAATAAAAAATAAAAAAATAATTGAATTTTATTAAGTGACTTTTAGCTACAAACAAAGGGAACTGTTGATTTCTAAACTGTTGACATTTTGATTTAATAAATAAAAAGTTTCTATAACCCATAAGAATGTATTGGGAGTTTTTTTTTTAGTGCTGTCATTTATTAGTTATACAGGGAACACACAGAAGAAGTCCAAAGTCATTAACAAAATACACTGTTTATTAAGAGGAGCAATAGAACAGTATAAATGCGAGAGATGAAACCTGCCGCAGCCGAATCGGTGACCTCAGCAGGACCTGTACATTCAGAATATAGGAAAACAGCGATAACCTAACGAATTAATTAAAGGCTGACCAGATAGGCGATGCTGCCGCTTCTTAGTAATGTCACACTGTTCCAGCATCACAATTATGATATGTTATCTATAGGCATAGAGTAAGGGTCTCCAAACTGTGGCCCTCCAGCTGTTGCAAAACTACAACTCCCAGCATGCCCGGACAGCCAAAGGCTGTCCGGGCATGCTGGGAGTTGTAGTTTTGCAACAGCCGGATGTCCAACTGGCATAGAGAAAGATCAGGACTGAAGATGGGATCCAGCGAGGGGTCTTAAAAGGGGTACTCCGGTGGAAATTATTATTTTTATTTATTTTTTTTTAAATTAACTGCTGCCAGAAAGTTAAAACAGATTTGTAAATTACTTCTATTAAAAAAAATCTTAATCCTTCCAGTACTTATTAGCTGCTGAATACTACAGAGGAAATTCTTTTCTTTTTGGAACACAGAGCTCTCCGCTGACCTCTGCTGTCCGTTTTAGGAACTGCCCAGAGCGGGAGACAATCCCCATAGCAAACATATGCTGCTCCGGACAGTTCCTAAAATGGACAGAGATGTCAGCAGGGAGCACTGTGTTCCAAAAAGAAAAGAATTTCCTCTGTAGTATTCAGCAGCTAATAAGTACTGGAAAGATTCATTTTTAATAGAAGTCATTTACAAATCTGTTTAACTTTCTGGCACCAGTTGATTTAAAAAATAAAATAAAATGTAAAAACAAATTTCCACTGGAGTACCCCTTTAAAATGGGGCCTAGTGGTAAACCCATTAGTCACAGCTTGAGGCAAAGACAATATACAGTATTGCAAGTAACATATAGAGCATCACCCTGTTACCCTCTATAATGTCATCAGATAAATTAAAAGGGCTTATCCAGATTTTAAAAACAAAAATAGAGCTGATTTCTTCCAAAAACAGCACCACACCTGTCCTCAGGTTGTGTGTGGTATTGCAGCTCAATTCCATTGAGGCCAAGTTGTAATACTAAACACAACCTAAGGATAGGGGTGGCATTGTATTTAGAAGAAATTAAAGGGGTACTCCCGTGAAAATATTTCTTTTTTATTTTTTTTTAAATCAACTGGTACCAGAAAGTTAGACAGATTTGTAAATCACTTCTATTAAAAAATCTTAATCCTTCCAGTACTTTTTAGGGGCTGTATATTGCCGAAGAAATGCTTTTCTTTTTGGATTTCTCTTCTGTCACAACCACAGTGCTCTCTGCTGACCTCTGCTGTCCATTTTAGGAACTGTTCAGAGCAGGAGAAAATCCCCATAAGAAACATATGCTGCTCTGGACAGTTCCTAAAAATGGACAGCAGAGGTCAGCAGAGAGCACTGTGGTTGTGACAGAAGAGAAATCCAAAAAGAAAAGTATTTCCTCTGCAACATACAGCCACTAAAAAGTACTGGAAGGATTAAGATTTTTTTAATAGAAGTCATTTACAAATCTGTTTAACTTCCTGGCACCGGTTGGTTGATTTAAAAAATAAAGTTTTCCACGGGAGTACCCCTTTAACAATTTCTATTCCTTTAAAGCATAAAAAAAAAAAAAAATAGCACCTCTGGTTTGTTGGTTTTGCAGCTCATCTCCCAGTGTAGGGGGTTTGGCTGTAATACCAGACATGGCCCATAGACAAGAGTGGCGCTGTTTTCTTTAACTAGCTGGGAATACATTATCATGCAGGGACCGAGAAGTGTTTCCCAACCAGTGTGTTGCAAGACTACAACTCCCAGCAGACCCGGACAGCCACACTGAAAGTTGTAGTTTTGAAATAGCTGGAGGCACCCTAGTTGGGAAACCCTGTCCTAGAACCTGCTGCTCCACTTTTCCTAATATCTGTAGTCATTTAACTTTATGCAGCTTGATGCTGTCCAGTCAAAAATGTTCACAACTCTCAGCATTGGTTCTCCTGATGTCACATGACTATGAGGGAACATTACCATCCTGCAGCCTGTCGCCTCCCCGACCCTTCTCTAACAGGCCATTATATTGGTATAGCGCAGTGGTCCTCAACCTGCGGACCTCCAGATGTTGCAAAACTACAACTCCCAGCATGCCCGGACAGCCAACGGCTGTCCGGGCATGCTGGGAGTTGTAGTTTTGCAACATCTGGAGGTCCGCAGGTTGAAGACCACTGGTATAGCGCCAACAAGCTGTACCCTAGGGTCCCTATTAGTCCATATCAATCCAGTATTTCATTACCAAGTAATCGTTTTTCGTTTTGACAGAATCGGGGTAAAAAACGAGAGTAGTGAAAATGTAAAAAAAAAAAAAAAATAAAAAATAAAATGATAAAACATTCTAAAAATGTCCATATTTGATGTATTACAACAGAATAGCTGGTAAACGTGGGTCCTTTAGGTTTTATATACTATACTCCAGAAACAGCGCCACCCTTGTCCACAGGCTATGTCTGGTACTGCAAATGACTGCATTGCCTGTTGACAGTATTGGCATTATTTCTTAAAGAGTTTAACCCCATTCCAGATCCCTTATTAGGGTACAGTCAGCTAACAGAGTACCCCCTTCTACTAGCCAAAGATGGCACACAGAGGTACAATTGCTACAGATGCAGAGAAAATAAGATGCAGCAGTGGCACCCCCCTTCCTATAGATCTGGGTTTTTCCAACCTGTGTGCCTTCAGCTGTTGCAAAACTACAACAACCAACAAGCCAGGACAGCCTATGGCATTCAGAAGTTGCAGTTTTGCAACAGCTGGAGGCACCCTGGTTAGGAAACACCGCTAAAAGACAAAAGTTAAATACGGTTGGCGCAGTTCACACACTGCAAATTGAAACCAGAAATAGAAGTAGTTTTTTTTCTCTTTTTTTTTTTTTTTTTTTTTGCATAAGAACCATATGTGCCACCAAAACAGCAACATATGAACTGGGTGGGTGTTAGTTTTCCAGAAGTGTTCCTTTAAGAGGGTTATCCACAGGATATGTGGTAAGTAGCTGATTGGTGGGGTCCGACCACAATTAAAACAACACCAAAATGCATGCGCAATCCTGGCTCCATTCATTCTCTGTGGGACTTAGGGACATGGCCAATGAGCTCGGCAATGTTTGGAAGCCCAATAGACAGTGAATGGAACAGTGGTTAAAAAGGGGTACTCCACTGGAAAACATTTTCTTTTAAAATCAACTGGTGCCAGAAAGTTAAACAGATTTGTAAATGACTTATATAAAAAGAAAATCCCAATCCTTCCAGTACTTAGCTGCTGTATGCTCCACAGGAAGTTTTTTTCTTCTTTTTGAATTTCCTTCCAGTCTGACCACAGTGCTCTCTGCTGACACCTCTGTCCATGTCAGGAACTGTCCAGAGTAGGAGCAAATCCCCACAGCAAACCTATCCTGTTCTGGACAGTTCCTGACATGGACAGAGGTGTCAGCAGAGAGCACTGTGATCAGATAGAAAAGAAATTCAAAAAAAAAGAAAAGATCTTCCTGTGTATTATACAGCAGCTGATCAGTACTGGAAGGATTAAGATTATTTAATAGAAGTAATTTACAAATCTGTTTAACTTTCTGGCACCAGTTGATTTAGAAGAAAAATGTTTTCCAGTGGAGTACCCCTTTAAGCATGTACGCTGCATTCGGTAGAGAGAGAGAGAGAGAGAGAGGGGGGGGGGGGGGGTCCACAGCATTCAGACCCCCCAGCAATCTGTCAGTTATTACCTGTGGATACCTTTTAACCTTGAGGACTAATGAGGTCACAGTTGCTTTTCCAATGGAATTATATCCCCCAAAATGGCCAACTGCAGTCTTTAATATCGCTTCATTGTACTCTGCATCCTTCACAAAGTCTTAAAGGAACACATACTCGTGCCTAGGGCAGGGCAGTGTACAGACATGCTTTGCAGTGTAGCGTTTCCCAACCAGGGTGCCTCCAGCTGCTGCAAAACTACAACTCCAAGCATGCCCGGGCAGCCAACATTCCCCCTTACAGACTCTTAAAGGAACACACACTCAAGCTTAGGGCAGGGCATTGCACAGACATGCTCTCTAGAGCAGTGTTTCCCCAACCAGGGTGCCTCCAGCTGTTACAAAACTACAACTCCCAGCATGCCCGGACAGCCAAAGGCTGTCCGGGCATACTGGGAGTTGTAGTTTTGCAGCAGCTGGAGGCACCCTGGTTGGGAAACACTGCTCTAGTGTGTCATGCCCCGCCCCAACATTTATACATTACAGCAGTGTTTCCCAACCAGCTTTTGGCTGTATAGGCATGCTGGGCGTTGTAGTTTTGCAACAGCTGGAGGCACACCGGTTGAGAAACACTGCATTAAAGTGTTCCTTTAGGGTACGTTCACACGTACGCAGATTTGATGCGCAGGATTTTCTGCTGAAGATTTCAATGTAAACTAAAAATGACTGAGCGCAGCTTCTAATCGGCAGTTAGAAATCCCGCGCATCACACCTGCGCAGGATCCTGTACGTGTGAACGTCCCCTTAAAAAGGAATATTTCAGGCAAAACCATTTTAAGTTTTTTTTTTTCCCCCGACATGGAGGCAGATGGAGAGGGAGGCGAGCGCCTGTTGTTGAGGAGCCTCTTAAAAAGCCGAGGTGATCAAAAGGCAATAGCGCGGGTAACAGAGTCAGCAGGGTATGTCCGAATCCACACACACATCACAAGGGGTTAACTAGGGTGGCATCTACCGTCAGACGCGGTACCGACCCACTGGGCGTACGAAAACAGGTTTACTTTACATCGACTCAGGGAGATAACCAAAAGGGAAGCGTAATAGAAGTCATCGCAATTCAATGTCCGTCAAAAGGGTCCATTACTAGGATTCTCACGATTCCGCCATCTCCGCAAGCCGTGATCTACAATGGCGCAGAGACCTGTCCAAATGAAAATCGATCACTTGTTGCTCACAACGACCAATCACAGCGCAGCTTTCATTATGTTAGAGAAAGCAGAGATCTGGCTGGTTGCCATGGACAACCAATGTGATGGATGAGGCCTAATCTTTATTTTACATACATAAGTTCAGAATTTCACACTGATTCATTTGTTATCCCTTCCTAAGGGTTGTAGTTTTGCTGATACACAGCTCCAAATCCTCTGCATAGAAAAAAAGGATAAAATTCAGGTTTCCCTAGAAAAGGGCCTGACAAATTTGCTATGAATCTTAGAGCCAGCAAAAAATGGCTTCTGCCACTTGTCAAGGCCTTCCCTAGGCAGCCACCAAATTAGAAAGGGGTATTCCAAAGAAAAATTTTTTTTTTTTTTTTTTTAAGATTAACTGGCCCCAGAAAGTAAAACAGATTTGCAAATTACTTCTATTATAAAATCTTAATCCTTCCAATAGTTATCATCTGCTGAGTTCTTTTCTGTCTGACCACAGTGCTCTCTGCGGACACCTTTGTCTCAGGAACTGTCCAGAGCAGGATAGGTTTGCTATGAGGATTCGCTCCTATTCTGGACAGTTCCCGAGACAGGTGTCATCAGAGAGCAGTTAGACAGAAAAGAACAACTCAACTTCAGTAGCTGATAAGTACTGAAAGGATTAAAAAAATTTAATAGAAGTCATTTATAAATCTGTTTAACTTTCTGGAGCCAATTGAGAGAGAGAGAGAGTGTGTACACACACACACACACACACATATATATATATTATACATATATACATACATATACACACACACACACACACACATACATACATACATACATACATATACACACACACACACACACACACACACACACACACACAAGTTTTTACCTGGAATACCCCTTTAAGAGTAGTCCCATCTAGTAATTTTTTTGCCATTTTCACAAGATATCCCAAGATTCCTCCACCTTGGTTGCAGCCACCTGAGGTGGTCAGGAAGCCAAACAGGCTGTTTTATGCAGTTATGCAAACAGTGTTGGACCACAAGTTAGGCAATTTCCAAAATAAGTTATGGAAAAGGCAAAGTTTATGGCTACACCGTTTGGGCAACGCCCATTGATATCTACGGTATGTTACGAAAAACTAAAAATCAGTTTGCCTGTTTTTGGCTTTACATCCATCCAGCGGCTGCAATAAGACCATAGGGGTCCTCGATCTCAAGATAGATGCGGGTCCCAGAGGTGGAACCCAGATATATCAGACGACAATGGCATATCTACAGGACAGGAGATGGGAATACCCCCTTTAAAGGGGTACTCCGGCCCCAAGACATCTTATAACCTATCCAAAAGGATAGGGGATAAGATGCCTGATCGCGGGGGTCCCGCCGCTGGGGACTCCCGCAATATAGCATGCGGCACCAACCTGTAAGCACTGCTGGAAGCGCTGGAGGCTCTGTGTTATGCTTCCCGACCACAGGGAGGGAGTATCGTGATGTCACGCCCCGCCCCCTCAATGCAAGTCTGAGGGAGGGGGCGTACGCCCCCTCCCATAGACTTGCATTGAGGGGGGCGGGTGGGACGTCACACGAGGGCGGGGGCGTGACATCACGATACTCCATCCCCGTGGTCGGGAGGCATAACACAGAGCCTCCAGCGCTTCCTGCAGTGCTTACAGGTGGGTGCTACATGCTAGATTGCAGGGGCAAGCGGCAGGACCCCTGCGATCAGACATCTTATCCCCTATCCTTTGGCTAGGGGGGTAAGATGTCTTGGGGCCGGAGTACTCCTTTAACTTTTCAATCCATGTCAATGCTGGGTTTGGATCTCTGTATAAGGAATGTGATGCTCAAACCACTATAGGAGATAGAGAAATATATATATATATATATACATATACATATATATACATATACATATACATATATATACATATACACATATACATATACATATATACATATACACATATACATATATATAATATACATACATACATATATATACACATATATATATATATACATATATACCGGATCAGTATATAATCCTGGCTCTGAAAACAACAAACCCAAAGATTCACTTTAATGAGTCATTCAAAAGTTGTGAGCACCCGCAATCTTCAGCTCCAGCGTGGCAGACGCAGGCCACGCCAACAAACGTACCACACTCAACAAAATCCCACGCATCAGTGCCGTTCATCCTGACATAGAAACTGAAAATCACACAGGTTTACAAACTTACACTTTAGTGCTCCCTTCTTTAATAACCGGAACGTTTAGGGGTGACTGGTAACTTCTAAAATCGACATTTTGCCATCAGTTTTAGGAAGCTAGGATACATGGAGCTGTTTGAGCCTTCACTGCCCCTCTAGGCTTAGTTCACACACTAGATCTCTATGGCAGAAGAATCCATTGTGGATTCGGAAGAGAATCTGCGGCAGATTTGCCCATGGATTATGGCGGAGACTTATCATTGCCTGACATTTTTTTTAACTGTTATTTGGCATAAAAATTTTCGCGCAGTTGTTTTTTTATGCAATTCCAAAATAGATACTTTTCTGCAAAACTAATTGTGAAATGCAGTGAATCATTACTAACTTTGCAGTAGAAAGGCGCAAAAAAAAAAAAAAAAAAAAAAAAAGCGCAAACGTTCAATGATTATGATAAAAAAAAATATGCAAATTCATACCACCGTCAGCCTTGCCTTAGAAACGCGACATCCTACAGCAAGTTCTGAGGGGATTTTACATTTGAGTGATAGTTATAAAAATGTATGTGCGTCTTTTTGATAAATTTGGTGCAAAGTAAGCCAAAAACACTGCAAAAAAAAAAAAAAAAAAAAGTCAGAAGGAATGACTGCACACAGCCACACAGTGATAAATCTCCCCCTATTCCCATTCACCTGCACTAAACTGTCTGTGACAGCCTGCAGCAGCTTCTCTGAATCAAGTAGTGACGAGACCCTTTCTTTCTGTAATAACGATTTCAGTTCCGCAGATTTGATGTTTCGTGCAGTGACATTTTTTTCATGTGGTCTTTGGCTTGGACCTGTGTAGAGTAAAGACACTGACCTCTGTCGTCACCCCCAAGACTTCCCCTATCTAACCTGTGCTGGAATCCCGGGTCACCCTGCTGATTCTGTGACACTAACTTAATAGAAAGTGACACTAGATTTGCCCCCTGGTGGGTTCAGGACTCTGTTGTGACATCTTGGCCGGGGACCAAGATGTGGTTCATGTGCTGCAAGGGCCGGGTCTGGCACTGCAACTTTTTCTGCAACTTTTTCTTCTTTGGCAACTGGGGCTTTCACTTCTGGTGCAGGGACTGGTGGTTCAGCTTTCACCGCAGGGACTGGTGGATCGGCCCTCACCGCAGGGACTGGTGTATCAGCTTTCACTGCAGGGACTGGTGGATCAGCTTTCACTGCAGGGACAAGGTGATAAAAATAAATGGTTAAAGCTAACATGTCGCTGGGGCTGTCAATATTAAAATGAGGGTCTCTGTAACCAAGACTTGTGCGATTCCATGGTAACAGATTACAAATAAACCCTGTGCAGTCTGATCCTGCAGTTATACCGTCCATCTGCCCCCTACATTTTACAAACGTCATGCAAGGAGACACTATAGAGGTCCAACCGCCCCCCCCCCCCCCCAACGATCTCTAGAACAGAACCAGTCAATGACCTTTAAGTGCTCCAGCACCACCTTTATGAGATAAACTAGTCTCAGGAGGGACGGCCTGGTCGGCCAATCACCGGCCGCAGTATTGTCTCGCATTAGCCTGTGATTGGTAGAGCAGGCAGTCACTCCCGGGACCAGTTTCTCTTAAAAGGGGTACTCTGGTGAAAAACTATTTTTTTTCATATCAACTGGCTCCAGAAAGTTAAACAGATTTGTAAATTACTTCTATTTAATAAATCTTAATCCTTCCAATAATTATCAGCTGCTGAAGTTGAGTTCTTTTCTGCATGACAACAGTGCTCTCTGCTGACACCTCTCTGTGTCAGGAACTGTAGTAGGAGCAAATCCCCACTAAAAAAAACTCTCCTGCTCTGGACAGTTCCTGAGACAGACAGAGGTGTCAGCAGAGAGCAGTGTGGTCAGACAGATCACTCAACTTCAGCAGCTGATAAGTACTGGAAGGATTACATTTTTTAATAGAAGTAATTTACAAATCTGTTTAACACTTATCCCCTATCCACAGGATAGCCATGGCCCCTTGCAGGAGATCGTAGGGGGCCCCCGCAATCAAACACTTATCCCCTATCCTGTAGATCGGGGACAAGTGTTAAAGGGCTGCAGATGTCCCTTAACTTTCTGGAGCCAATTGAGAAAAAAAGTTTTTTTCAATGGAATACTCCTTTAAAATGTGGGGGCTGAAGCACTTAGAGGTAAAAAGATGGGGCCTTGTTCTGGAGATCAAGACCCCACACGATCAGACACTGGGGATAAGTTTGCATAACCAGAATATCCCTTTAAATAGCGCCCCCCCCCCCCTCCCAAAAAGTTAAACAGATTTGTACATTACTTCTATTAAAAAATATTTACCCTTCCAGTACTTCTTAGCAGCTGTATGCTAGAGGAAATTCTTTTCTTTTTGAATTTCTTTGTCTTGTCCACAGTGCTCTCTGTTGACACCTGATGTCCGTATCAGGAACTGTCCAGAGCAGGATAGATTTGCTATGGGGATTTTTCTCCTGCTCTGGACAGTTCGTGACACTGACAGAGGTGTCAGCAGAGAGCACTGTGGTCAGATAAAAAAAAAAAAAATT
This sequence comes from Hyla sarda, assembly GCF_029499605.1. Classification (NCBI taxonomy): domain Eukaryota; kingdom Metazoa; phylum Chordata; class Amphibia; order Anura; family Hylidae; genus Hyla; species Hyla sarda. The sequence goes on along the minus strand of NC_079196.1, from coordinate 201,890,040 downwards.
CAAAAAGAAAAAAGAACTTCCTCTGTAGCATACAGCTGCTAAAAAGTACTGGAAGGGTAAAGATTTTTTTATAGAAGTAATTTACAAATCTGTTTAACTTTCTGGCACCAGTTGATTTAAAAAAAAAATAATAATAAATAAATGGTTTTCCACCGGAGTACCCTTTTAACCTCATGTATTGGGTCATATATACAAAGAAGAAATGTCTTGCTGGCTTCTTTTGCAGTGTATTTGTTTTGCCTGTTGTGGAGCGGTGGGTGCGATCCTACAGCACTTTCTATATTCAGCTATTACACACACCACTCAGGGTCTAAAATAGAGCGGATGAGACAGGGAGCCTGTTACACTGTGTATATATATAGGACACGCTGCTGGAAATCAAGTAAGACTGGATGCGTCCATGGTGTCTGACTAATGCCGACCACAGACTGTTTGTACAAACAGATGGTAATCCAGAAGTGAGTAACAAGTCCAGTGCTTCCCAACCAGTGTGCCTCCAGCTGTTGCAAAACTACAACTCCCAGCATGCCCGGACAGCCTTCGGCTGTCCGGGCATGCTGGGAGTTGCAGTTTTGCAACAGCTGGAGTCACACTAGTTGGGAAGCACTGTACTAGTCCCTCAAGAACCCCCCTCAGAGCACCTGGTGATTTGGGGGACCCATGTGAAATGGGCTGTGGGATCTACCTTACCATTACTGCGGGTACTTACCAGGCGTAATGTTACTTTTAGCTTCCTGCTTTAGCGAGATGCTATCCTATAAAACACAACAGGAATAAAGTTATAACGTAATACAGTGATCCCTCAACTTACAATGGCCTCAACATACAATAGTTTCAACATACAATGCTCTTTTCTGGACCATTGTAACTTGAAACCAGACTCAACATACAATGCCAAGGACAGTTCAGATCTGTGAAAAGTGTCAATGGCTGGAAGAACTGACCAATCAGAATGGGCAATTTACTGGTAAGACACCTGTATCATTGAAGCGTATGCACTGCCTGGTGTCTGGTAGCGCCCCCTACAGTACAGGGAGGTATTACATGTTCTGTACTCTTTACCTGTACCAGGGTTAGTTGCTCCTTTGGACACCAGGTGAGGTCGGCTCCATGTTACTTTTTTAGGACATTGCCTGTTCTGTACAGGACCCTGAAGAAGCTCCTGTCCTCTACATAGACCAGTGTTTCCCAAGCAGGGTGCCCCCAACTGTTGCAAAACTACAACTCCCAGCATGCCCGGACAGCCTTTGGCTGTCCGGGCATGCTGGGAGTTGTAGTTTTGCAACAGCTGGAGGCTCCCTGCTTGGGAAACATTGAAATAGACAGTGATTACAGCTCCCAGCAGATCTTTCTTACTTTTATATGGAAGGATTTGTTTTATCTATATTAGTTATCTGCTTATTTTTCTTTAATCCTCACTTTTTCCTATTTTTGGATGACATTTTGGTGCCTTTAGAACCAATTACCAGGTTTCCATAGAGTTCTGGTCTCAACATACAATGGTTTCAACATACAATGGTCGTCCCAGAACCGATTAATATTGTAACTTGAGGGACCACTGTACGCTCATTCACAATACACGACCTATACAATTTATCTACCCCAGGAAGAGATGCCCATTCCGTATGATGGGAGGCCACGGTGTCTGATCATACATACCTTAGGTTTATTAGGATGTGCCTTAGGGCTTACTGCCACCTGAGCCTCGCCAAAAATGTCACTGGTTCTTCCTCCTGGTGGGTTATGTCGTACAGAGGATTGCACAGAAGCTGGGGGGTCCTGGAAGATGCCGCTGGTCTTTCCACCTAATGAAAAAAAAAGCCAACACAAGTCAGAAGAATGGCGCAGAGAACGGTCAGTAAAAGCTGCGACACTACATTAGGCGGAATATTGGTGGGGTTCATTGCGGATTTCCCCAATCAGAATCGGCATGCGGTGTATGGCAATAGCCGCAGTGCGGGCTAATTTCCACGGGGAACCTTTGCGCAGCGCGTGCGTGACATTTAGCAAAATCCTATCCGCTTGCCTTTTACTTTGCAAACCTGCAGCTAAAATCCGAAGCAATTCCACTGTCATTAAAACAAATTTTTGCTATTGCATTCCTTATGGTAAATTAAAAAAATCTTTCTAATGTACTTTGTTTAAAAAAAATATGAAGTTTTCTTTGTGTTGAAAAAAACTGCCACTAGGTGTCTCCCTACTTGTCCAGAGAACATTTCCCCCTCCATCTCTTGCACAGACTTTGGACTCCAGAAGTCCAAAATCAGGAAATGCAGTCTGGAGTGCTAAAGGGGTGTGTGCAGCCTTAGCCAATCATAGCTCATCTCAAACACTGAACTACTCTGGGCTGTGTGTAGCAGAGTGAGGGAGGAAGTTCTCCCCTGTATGGGTTCAGATTATGTCACAGCCTGCTGGGGAACACCCCTTCCCAGTCTGTGAATCTGACCGAGACTGAGCAGAAAATACAGAGTGATATCAAGGTATAAAACGAACACATAATAAAAATAAAGGCAGGGGGTGGTTTATCATGATGGGGGCAGTGAACTGGGAGGATTATAACATTTAACAAGATCATGAGAGGTACTCTTTAAAGGGGTACTCCAGGGAACACAACTTATCTATACACATAGATACGGGATAAGTGTCTTGATCATGGATGGTCATACCTCTGGGTACCCCGCCATCTCCAGAACGGGGCCCTGTCCCTTCCGGTTCATGGAGCATTATGTTGACAGGTGCTCTATGCATTCTCTATGGGGTCCTTGGAGATCCACAATCGCTGTATTTAGGCATCTCTGGCCCTCCAATAGACAGTGCATGGAGGGGTGTGTAGACTTCACACTCCCTTGCACAGGGAGAGAAAAGGCCCCGCTCTGGAGATTGCAGGTCGGGGCCCCCAGCTGTCAGATTCTTATCCCCCACCCTGTACTGGAGTGTCCATTTGAGCTGACCATACACTTAAAGGGGTACTCTGCTGCTCGGCGTTTGGGACAAACTGTTCCCAACGCTGGAGCCGGGAGCTTGTGACATCATAGCCCCGCCTCCTGATGGCATCACGCCCCACCCCCTCAATGCAAGTCTATGGGAGGGGGCATGACGGCTCTCACGCCCGCTCCCATAGACTTGCACTAAGGGGGCGGGGTGTGACGTCATGAGGGAGCGGGACTATGACGTCACAAGCTCCCGGTGCCAGCTCCAGCGTTCGGAAAAGTTTGAGCAGCGGACTACCCCTTTAAGAACATGCCTCTCTTCCAAAGCCCCACCTAACACCTGTACCCTCGGCTAGGCTGAACATGCATGTGTTCCTAATAAAAGGGGGGAAGCTGCTGTTAGACCATTGTTTTCCGACCGGGTGCCTCCAGCTGTTGCAAAACTACAACTCCCAGACATCTGGGCATGCTGGGAGTTGTAGTTTTACAACAGCTGGAGGCACCCTGATCAGAGAACACTGTGTTAGACTATGGTAGGAGCTTATATGCTGTGCTTACGCAGCTTATAGCATAACTCCATCACGCTCTGAGGGCGTTCACACAGACGAAAATGTACGGCCGCACATTTGCTATATCCGGCAGCACTAGGACCTGTCGGAAATGCGCCGTCTCCATAAACAGCAATGCATTTATTTTTTTTTGCAAGATTAGCAATTAGCAGAGTGCACAGTGTAGCAGAATCCAATTTAAAATCAATGGGACTGTTCTGTAGCGGAATTCTACTCGGAAATTCCGCCGTGTGAACATGACCTAAATCTCCCAGCAACTTAGTAGCCCAATTTGCCGGGAGTTCCACAGACTTGCATGGGACTTCAGGCAACACTGTATCCTGATTATTGTAGTCTTGTGCTACAAAGTTGCTGGGAGATTCAAACAGATATCCTGCTGTCATAGCATGAGCAGAGTTCCGCTTTAAAGGGGTACTCCAGTGGAAAACAGTTTTTTATTTTTTTATCAACTGGTGCCAGAAAGTTAAACAGATTTGTAAATTACTTCTATTAAAAAATCTTTACCCTTCCAGTACTTTTAGCAGCTGAATACTACAGAGGAAATTCTGTTACAGTTACATAGTTAGTACGGTTGAAAAAAGACATACGTCCATCAAGTCCAACCAGGGAATTGAAGGGTAGGGGTGTGGCGGGATATTGGGGAAGGGATGGGATTTTATAATTCTGCATAAGCATTAATGTTATTTTGTTCCAGAAATGTATCTAACCCTGTTTTAAAGCTGTAAATTTTTCCTGCTGTGACCAGTTCCTGAGGTAGACTGTTCCATAAGTTCACAGTTCCTATGGTAAAGAAGGCGTGTCGCCCCTTGAGACTAAACCTTTTCTTCTCCAGACGGAGGGAGTGCCCTCTCGTCCTTTGGGGGAGTTTAACCTGGAACAGTTTTTCTCCATATTTTTTGTATGGGCCATTTATATACTTATATAGGTTTATCATATCCCCCCTTAGACGTCTCTTCTCAAGACTAAACAATTGTAACTCCTTTAATCGCTCCTCATAGCTAAGATGTTCCATGCCCCATATTAGTTTAGTCGCGCGTCTCTGCACCCTTTCCAGCTCCGCAGTGTCCCTTTTATGGACAGGCGACCAAAACTGAACAGCATATTCCAGGTAAGGCCGTACCAATGCTTTATAAAGGGGGAGTATTATGTCCCTGTCCCTAGAGTCCATGCCTCTTTTTATACATGACAATATCCTGCCGGCTTTGGAAGCAGCAGCCTGACATTGCATGTTCTTTTTGAATTTCTTTTTTGTCTTGTCCACAGTGCTCTCTGCTGACACCTCTGTCCGTGTCAGGAACTGTCCAGTGCAGCATAGATTTGCTATGCGGATTTTCTCCTGCTCTGTACAGTTCCTGATACAGGCATCAGGTGTCAGCAGAGAGCACTGTGGACAAGACAAAAAAGAAATTCAAAAAGAAAAGAAATTTCCTCTGTAGCATACAGCTGCTAAAAAGTACTGGAAGGGTAAAGATTTTTTAATAAAAGTAATTTGCAAATCTGTTTAACTTTCTGGCACCAGTTGATTTAAAAGAAAAAAAAAATTCTACCCCTTTAACCCATTGCAGCTCAATCAGCGCTAATAAAGGCCGGCATTGATTCCTGGTCCAGCAGGCTTGATGTCCACGGTATACAGCTCCCCACCTGCAGGCCGTCTGTGTGGGAGGCACGGTACGTGGAGGCCGTAAATCTGCCGACTCCTCACCTCTCCCATGATATTTGCACATCTGGCCAGTTCCTGGATTTGTTTGCATTACACCCAAAGCCTCCTCCTCCCCTCACATGAGGCAATGTACAGGAGGGGGCCGAAATTCAGGGAATTCTAAGACAGTCAGAGCTCTGCATTGTATGACATCGGACGTAATCAACCCGCCTGAATAATTGGTAATATTTCTCTGGATAGTCAATAGAGGGGTTCATCACAGGACACAATGGTCAGCCTCTCCCATACACAGGAGACTATCCGCATATGGAACCATATGGACTCTTCCCCAACCAAGGAGGAGCCTCGGAGTATCTAGATCCAGCTCTGGGCAGAACCATCAGTGCCGGCTCAGCACAGTCCCCAGCTGCCTCTAGTCCTCCCATCCCCTTACTGGGAATACTTATTGTGCATACCCCAAACCTCACCGCCTACTTAAAGGGGTACTCTCCCCCTATGTCTGATCGCGGGGGTCCCGCTGCTGGGGACCCCCACAATCTCGGCTGCGGCACCCCAGACATCCGATGCATGGAGTGAACTTTGCTCCGTGCCGGATGACTGGCGATGCAGGGCGGAGGCTCGTGACGTCACGGCCACGCCCCCTCAATGCAAGTCTATGGGATGGGGCGTGAAGGCTGTCAAGACCCCTCCCATAGACTTGCATTGAGGGGGCGTGGCCATGACGTGACGAGCGGGGTGCTGACTTGATGTCACGGGCCTCCGGCACTGCACCCGACGCTCTAAATGAATGCTGGGTGCAGCAGGGAGATTGCGGGGGTCCCCAGCTGCGAGACCCCCGTGATCAGACACCTTATGCCCTATCCTTTGGCCGTCACGCCCCTCCCATAGACTTGCATTGAGGGGGCGTGGCCGTGAAGTCACGAGCCTCCGGCGCTGCACCTAACGCTCTAAACGAATGCCGGGTGCAGCATGGAGATCGCAGGGGGTCCCCAGTGGAGAGACCCCCGCGATCAGACATCTTATCCCCTATCCTTTGGGGGATAAAATGTCTAGGGGCGGAGTACCACTTTAAGAAGTGCCTGTGCTACCACATCTATGTCAGGCAGCGCCCCTCAATACACAAGGGAGTATACAAGATGTGTTCACCATGTTTAACCAATATCAGGGGTGTGGACCTCCCATTTTTTGTAGCCCGACAGGGGTGTGGCAATGTTACATCACAGGTGTCCTAGTATGAACATCGGCCTCTAGTGACAGTGCCTGCAGCTACTAGAAGCCGAGACTCTTACTATGGAAGGCGCACAACAAGTAACTTCATTGTGCACATCCAAAAGATAAAAGATGCTCGTGGTTTCTAGCAGCCGCAGGAAGAAGCAGAAGACTCTGGAGACTGATGGGGAGCTGAGGGGAGTATGCGTTTTGTTTTTTTATCCTTGGAGGGAGGGGGAAAGAGGTGCTACCACCTACCGGGGCCAAACTACCTTTAGGGGTCATGGGCAAGCTACATATAGACTGAATGACTCAAACCTTGAAAAGTAGTCGAAAATAGCAACACCATGAATACTGGGTAACATCACACACCTCCCCAAAGCGGTTTCACCATCACATTACAGGGGAGTTCAATAGATGTTTGACCAAATATAGAGGCTGATTTTTAAAGGGGTACTCCACTGCTCAGCGTTTGGAACAAACTGTTCCGAACGCTGTAGCCGGGAGCTCGTGATGTCATAGCCCCGCCCCTCATTACGTCTCACACTCCGCCCCCTCAATGCAAGTCTATGGGAGGGGGCGTGACAGCCGTCACGCCCCCTCCCATAGACTTGCATTGAGGGGCGGGGCTATGACGTCACAAGCTCCCGGCGCCGGCTCCAGCATTCGGAATAGTTTGTTCCAAACTGAGCAGCAGAGTACCCCTTTAAGTAGCAATAGAAAGAGGAAAACTAGATGTTATGGCTTTTATTCACTTGCAACGTTTCAGTGCTGTAATGCCCCTTTTCAGCGACGTAGAGGGTACAGGTATATTTACCTGCCTCTGGGTGACGGAAGGGGTGTGGTCTGCGGCTGTTCACTTACCTGTTTGCAGGTCCCGGCATCCTGCTATACGGATCACTATTTGCACCATGAATAAAAGACAAATATTCCACGATTGAAGCAACATCGTACCGCGAGTGCCCCCCTGCCTTTTCTTCATTTTCGATTTTTAAAGTAGGTTTGCGAAAGATTGCAAGACCCTCGGTAGAAAATGGTCCCTGACCCCTGACTTTAAGATAAAACCCCAACTTGTGTCTTTCCAGCTGTTGCACAGCTACGACTCCCAGCATGCTCTGGTTTGTAGCATTGCAACAGCTGTGGGATCTGTGACCTATGTGTTACTTCAGAATAAGCGTTGCCAGAGAATTAAAGGGGTACTCCGGTGGAAAACAATTTTTTTTTTTAATTAACTGGTGCCAGAAAGTTAAAAGATTTGTAAACTTCTATAAAAAAAAAAAAAAATCTTAATCCTTCCAGTACTTATTAGCTGCTGAATACTACAGAGGAAATTATTTTCTTTTTGGAACACAGAGCTCTCTGCTGACATCACGAGCACAGTGCTCTCTGCTGACATCTCTGTCCATTTTAGGAACTGTCCAGAGAAGCATATGTTGGCTATGGGGATTTTGTCCTACTCTGGACAGTTCTTAAAGGTGTACTCCGCCCCTGGCATCTTATTCCCTATCCAAAGGATAGGGGATAAGATGTTAGATCGCCACGGTCCCGCTGCTGGGGACCCCGGGGATCGCCGCTGCGGCACCCCGCCATCATTACTGCACAGAGCAAGTTCGCTCTGTGCGTAATGACGGGCTATACAGGGGCCGGAGCAGCGTGATGTCATGGCTCCGCCCCTCATGACATCACGGCCCGTCCCCTTAATGCAAGTCTATGGCAGGGGGCGTGACGACCGCCACGCCCCCTCCCATAGACTTGTATTGACGGGGCGGGTCGTGATGTCACAAGGAGCCGTGACGTAACGGTGCTCCGACCCCTGTATCGCCCGTCATTATGTGCAGAGCGATCTCGCTCTGCACAGTAATGATAGCGGGGTGCTGCAGCAGCGATCCCCGGGGTCCCCAGCAGCGGGACCCCGGCAATCTGACATCTTATCCCCTATCCTTTGGATAGGGGATAAGATGTCTAGGGGCGGAGTACCCCTTTAAAATGGACAGAGATGTCAGCAGAGAGCTCTGTGTTCCAAAAAGAAAAGAATTTCTTCTGTAGTATTCAGCAGCTAATAAGTACTGGAAGGATTAAGATTTTTTAATAGAAGTAATTTACAAATCTGTTTAACTTTCTGGCACCAGTTGATTTAAAATTAAAATAAAAAAGTTTACCACGGGAGTACCCCTTTAAGACACCTGCTCATCTTCCATACCAACTGGAGGGTATTCCCAACTAAACACTGCCCTAACACGTTCGACAAGGATCTCACAATATACTGTGAATTACGTTTTTGCGTAAGTAGTTCTCAGTTACGCAGGTTTAGGACATTATGTAACAGAAAACCCCTTCTTAAAAATTCCTTACAAACCAGACTAGTCCTGTCCTGTCCATGTTCATCAGTCCCTGTAGTCCCTTGACAGCAAATACTCCTAGTACAAAGTCACCTGGAGATCAGTCAGCTCTGGGTGCTATGGTTCACTGGTTAGTTACCTCCAACCTGAAGCTTTCCAGCGGGGTTTCCCAACCAGGGTTCCTTCAGCTGTTGCAAAACTACAACTCCCAGCATGCTGGGAGTTGTAGTTTTGCAACAGCTGTAGGAACCCTGGTTGGGAATCACTGCGTTACAGCAACAAATTCTAGAAAAGACTCTTGGTTTTACATTACGAGTAGAGAGCGAACTTACAGTAAATTCGATTCGTCACGAACTTCTCGGCTCGGCAGTTGATGACTTTTCCTGCGTAAATTAGTTCAGCTTTCCGGTGCTCCGGTGGGCTGGAAAAGGTGGATACAGTCCTAGGAAAGAGTCTCCTAGGACTGTATCCACCTTTTCCAGCCCACGGGAGCACCTGAAAGCTGAACTAATTTATGCAGGAAAAGTCATCAACTGCTGAGCCGAGAAGTTCGTGACGAATGGAATTTACAGTAAGTTCGCTCATCTCTAATTATGAGTCTTGTACAATATTCTGCAAATGTCTAATAAGACTTAAAAATGGAAACTGACAGTGGGTTCATCCGCACTAAATCCCCAAACAGTGAACCATATTACAATGAGCATCAAAGTAGGAGGACAAAAGGATGAACTGGGCACTGCCTAGTATTCCTGTGTGGCCAATGTTCATGGGTATAGAACTACGGGGTCTGTACGGGGGTGCAACAATGGCAACCAGACATCCATATAACTACACGTTGAGAGAAGAAAAAGCCAGTGCACTCACCCGTTCAAATGGACTGCTGTTTATTCACAGTACATAGTCGTACAACATAGTAGTCCTGGACAATATCCCCGTGTGGAAGGTGCAGAGCAGGATGTATCGCAGGCAGGGACGTTCGCCGGAGCATGACGGTGCCGTTTCACGCCAATGGGCGTTTCCTCGGTGATGCCCGTTGGCGTGAAACGGCACCGTCGTGCTCCGGCGAACGTCCCTGCCTGCGATACATCCTGCTCTGCACCTTCCACATGGGGATATTGTCCAGGACTACTATGTTGTATGACTATGTACAGTGATCCCTCAACTTACAATGGCCTCAACATACATTGGTCTTTCCTGGACTATTGTAAGTTGAAACCAGACTCAACATACAATGTACAGACAGTCCAGATCTGTGAAACGTGTCAATGGCTGGAAGAAACAACCAATCAGAATAGGCATTCACTGGTAAAACCTCTGTATTAGAAGCGCATGCACTGACTGATGTCTAGTAGCACCCCCTACAGTACAGGGAGGTATTACCTGCTCCTTTGGACACCAGGTGAGGGCGGCTCCATGTTACTTTTTTAGGACACTGTGTACTGTACAGGACCCTGAAGAAGCTCCTGTCCTCAACAAAGACCAGTGTTTACCAAGCAGGGTGCCCCCAACTATTGCAAAACTACAACTCCCAGCATGCCCGGACAGCCGAAGGCTGTCCGGGCATGCTGGGAGTTGTAGTTTTGTAACAGCTGGGGGCTCCATGCTTGGGAAACACTTACAAAGACAGTGATTACAGCTCCCAGCAGATCTTTCTTACTTTTATATTTAAGGATTTGCTTTATCTGTATTAGTTATCTACCGTATATACTCGAGTATAAGCCGAGTTTTTCAGCACGATTTTTCGTGCTGAAAACACCCCCCTCGGCTTATACTCGAGTGAACTCCCCCACCCGCAGTGGTCTTCAACCTGCGGACTTCCAGAGGTTTCAAAACTACAACTCCCAGCAAGCCAGGGCAGCCATCGGCTGTCCGGGCTTGCTGGGAGTTGTAGTTTTGAAACCTCCGGAGGTCCGCAGGTTGAAGACCACTGCGGCCTTCAACATCATCCAGCCCCCTCTCACCCCCCTTTAGTTCTGAGTACTCACCTCCGCTCGGCGCTGGTCCGGTCCTGCAGGGCTGTCCGGTGAGGAGGTGGTCCGGTGGGATAGTGGTTCCGGGCTGCTATCTTCACCGGGGAGGCCTCTTCTAAGCGCTTCGGGCCCGGCCTCAGAATAGTCACGTTGCCTTGACAACGACGCAGATGCGTCGTTGTCAAGGCAACGGCTCTATTCCGGGCCGGAAGCGCGGAGAAGAGGCGCCCCCGGTGAAGATAGCAGCCCGGAACCACTATCCCACCGGACGACCTCCTCACCGGACAGCCCTGCAGGACCGGACCAGCGCCGAGCGGAGGTGAGTACTCAGAACTAAAGGGGGGTGAGAGGGGGCTGGATGATGTTGAAGGCCGCAGTGGTCTTCAACCTGCGGACCTCCGGAGGTTTCAAAACTACAACTCCCAGCAAGCCCGGACAGCCGATGGCTGCCCAGGCTTGCTGGGAGTTGTAGTTTTGAAACCTCTGGAGGTCCGCATGTTGAAGGCCGCAGTGGTCTTCAACCTGCGGACCTCCGGAGGTTTCAAAACTACAACTCCCAGCAAGCCCGGACAGCCGATGGCTGCCCGGGCTTGCTGGGAGTTGTAGTTTTGAAACCTCTGGAGGTCCGCAGGTTGAAGACCACTGAGGGCGAATGATGAGAAGAGGATGATGAAGGGGGGGTGTGGGGATGATGAAGGGGGGTGGGGATGATGACAAGGGGATGATGAAGGGGGGATGTGTGGGATGATGACAAGGGGATGATGAAGGGGGGGATGTGTGGGATGATAAGGGGATGATGAAGGGTGGATGTGTGGGATGATGACAAGGGGATGATGAAGGGGGGGATGTGTGGGATGATAAGGGGATGATGAAGGGGGGATGTGTGGGATGATGACAAGGGGATGATGATGAGGATGTTAATGACGGGTCTGGATGATGACAGGGGGGGGATGATGTATTTCCCACCCTAGGCTTATACTCGAGTCAATAACTTTTCCTGGGATTTTGGGTTGAAATTAGGGGTCTCGGCTTATACTCGGGTCGGCTTATACTCGAGTATATACGGTACTTATTTTTCTTTAATTCTCACTTTTTCCTAATTTTTTTGGATGACATTTTGGTGCCTTTAGAACCAATTACCAGGTTTCCATAGAGTTCTGGTCTCAACATACAATGGTTTCAACATACAATATTAATTGGTTCCAGGACGACCATTGTAACTTGAGGGACCACTGTACGGTGAATAAACAGCAGTCCATTTGAACGGGTGAGTGCACTGGCTTTTTCTTCTCTCAACGTGTTGTCATATTACAATGAGGCATCGCTTATCTTTACAACCGGACCAATGTACCTGTTGTATTAGCCGGCATTGCTAATCTGGAAATCAGTTTTGCGCAATTGCAGCAATACCCAGCCTTCCTGCCTCCGTCCCCTCTGCATTGATATGCCCACCAACCTCATGAATATTCACGAGACCCCTTTGCCCGTGTAGGCACATGGTGGGTGGGCATACAAGTGCAAAGGGGATGGAGGCAGGAAATTCGGGTATGCTGGGTACTTCCTCCACTGCATAAAGCTGACCATTCCCATATTAGCAAGCCAAATAATACAACAGGTATCTCCGGAACTGGGTAAGTAATTGTATCACTTTGTAATCCTCATTGCAAATGATCCGGAGTTATATCCTGTATTATACTCCAGAGCTGTACTCACTGTTCTGCTGGTGGGGAGTCACTGTGTACATACATTACATTACTTATCCTGTACTGATCCTGAGTTATATCCTGTATTATACTCCAGAGCTGTACTCACTATTCTGCTGGTGGGGGTCACTGTGTACATACATTACATTACTTATCCTGTACTGATCCTGAGTTATATCCTGTATTATACTCCAGAGCTGTACTCACTATTCTGCTGGTGGGGTCACTGTGTACATACATTACATTACTTATCCTGTACTGATCCTGAGTTATATCCTGTATTATACACCAGAGCTGTACTCACTATTCTGCTGGTGGGGGTCACTGTGTACATACATTACATTACTTATCCTGTACTGATCCTGTACTTATCCTGTATTATACTCCAGAGCTGCACTCACTATTCTGCTGGTGGAGTCACTGTGTACATAAATATAGTAAAAATGACTAACACCCTTTGAGAAATCTCACCTATACAATTACAGGTCTGATTCTACCAACACTCACCTGGGGGGTTGGACCTTTTTGGTGCATTATCTGGCTCCGGAGGTGCATTGAAGATGTTAGAGGACATCTTATTCTGTCGTCTTGGGGCAGCAACCTCCTCTGAATTCCCAAATATACAGCTTGATCCTCCACCTGGCGGCTGCAGAACCCTGCAAAAGAAGAAGATGTACTGGTTAGGAATTCTGCATTCATGAGTTTGTGGTATGGGGTGTGATGCAGGGCAGATGTTATTACCCTAGGGGGCAGATGGCATTAACCTCTTGTTTTCGTGACGCCAGGGCGTGGTTTATCCTCATTACCACCCGAAGGTATACTGCTGGATCCTGGGCTAGGCACGGGGGCAATGATGACTAGGACGCCACGTTACCGACAACGGTAGCTTTACTGAATTAGACAGGTGGAATAGTCTATACAGCTTAGTCAGGCCCACGGAGGTGACCGGGCTTGCTGGGACTTGTAGTGGACTGGGACGACTCTGATGCAGGCCACGCTGACTGAAGACAGGTTGACTTTGATGTGACTGACTATACCCAGTTTGTAGCATACTAGCTCTGACTTGGACCTGGGGGTAATGAATTTGTAGACTTGTGGTTGCTTCAGACTTTAGGCCTCCTCTGGACTCCAGACACACCTAGGACCGGACTGCACTGGACCTCAGAAAAGACTAAGAGAGTGAGCAGAGGCTCCTCTCAGGGCTTATATAGGGGAGACTCTGGTGGGGTCCCATAGGTCACCCTTCGGTCACATGGTCACTGACACCTCACTGGGTTACAATCACATGACAGATGTTCTTAAAGCTACAACATTTTATATACATTACATAGCATAACAATAACTGTACAAGGGGAACAGATGCAGGGGGCCCAGGAGACACTGCAGGGAGGCTGCCTGACAGGGCAGCAAGGGTACAGGGGTACAACTCCTGTACCGGGCCACCACAAGTCATCCGCGCGGTATACATGAAATGGTTAAAGGGATTGTCTGGTGTCAGAATGTATAAGAAAGCAATTTACTATTATAATGCTATTAGACATAAGGCACAGCCTTTCCATATCATCTGTGCTCCATTCCCTGTAAGCTGTGACATCACACCACAGGCTCTGAATGCAGAAAGCTCCCTCCACTCTAACAGCACCTGATTTGACCAGTAATGTAAAAGGGAGGAGCTGGTATTACTGCTTATTAGATAAGGCAGCAGGCAACCATTCTCAATCACAGTAGTTTCAAGTGGAACGGGCTCTCTGCTGCCTTATTTAAGAAGTCATAAATCTAATGAGCAGTAACACCAGACCCCCCCCCCCCCCCCTTCGTCTCACCTTACTAGTCTCGTCCCATGCTGATTGAAGGGGGGAGGAGGGACGGAGCAGACTGCTTTCAGTGTCTGTGACATGACGTCACAGCTTGCAAAAGGAGAGCACAGCGGATGTAAAAGATCTTTACACTATGACTAATAACATTGCATTAGGAAGTGGCTTTATTATGCTTTTTAAACCCCATACACAGGTTGTTTCTTTCGCTGGACAACCCCGTTAAGTCTGATATAACTGTATCCTCTAAAAATCGGTGAGGACTGGTCATGGTGCTGGTGAGATATTTCGGCAACTTTACCATATACTTTGTGCTTCATTTATTTTCAGGATCTCTGCTGTCAGTGAATGTAAGAGGATCCAGTCACTGACAGCAAACAGTTGTACAGAGAAGAGCAATTTGATCAAGGAAACAATATACCTACAGCCTAATGCTATCTATTACCCACTCTTATCAGAGACTGTTCCTGATACATTTACATACACAGGGGCAACTAATATCAGCATGGCTTAAAGCAATGTTTCCCAACCAGTGTGCCTCCAGCTGCTGCAAAACTACAACTCCCAGCATGCCCGGACAGCCGTTGGCTGTCCGGGCATGCTGGGAGTTGTAGTTTTGCAACAGCTGAAGGCCCACTGGTTGGGAGACACTGCCTGGCTTGGAGTGATAGATTCCTAGTGCGGGGGCCGCCCCAAGAAATAGCGCGGTCAATACGTAAAGACTAACATCTGAGCCGCCGATAGGCTGGGTGGTGTCGGCTCACATGGTGACCCTGCGGAGAGATGTGTCGTGTCACCGTGTAAGGGCGATCAGATATTAAAAGCAGAGACGGTGATCCCTGCCAACACGCATCAGCTGATATACAGCAGGGGGGGGGGGGGGGGAAGGGACGACTTGACACAAGACGCTATGCAAACAAGCAACGTACAAAGTGCAGAGCGTGCAGCCTCCACCTACTGTACAACAATGCAAAATTATTCTATATTCAAGGAGAACCCAGACACTTCCTTTACACAGAGGGACACAAGGGCACCAAGACAATGGTAGATCCTGCGAGGATCATTGGTCTCCTCCAATATGATCCTACCCCTTCGGGTCCTGTCCCTTTATAGGGAATGTGTCATCAGAAAATGATTTATTGTTTAAAACAAGTTAAACATTTTTTGACAAAAATTTTGCAGATTTTTTTTTTTTTCTTTTTTTTTTCTAATTTTACATTTTACCATCCAGATTTTAGAATTATTCTGAAATCTTGCAGTTTCCATTGCGGCCACTAGGTCCAGAACTAAGCTGAGACTTCCTGTTCTATACAGATCCCTTCCCAGTAATGCCTTACAGTACAGAGAAAGTATATAGATTTTAACAGAGGTACACATGATAGTTGTTGCTCACAGATCAGCCTCCCCTCCCTATAGAATGGTCTCTGAAAAGGTCAGAGAGAATGCCTAGTAATGTCTCCAATGCATTTGAATGGGACAGGGCCTGTCTATTGTCGTCTATGTCCATGTGGCTTACTGTAAAGCATGTCACTCAATGGTGTAAAAAAAAATAAATAAAAAAAAAAAAAAACAGGTCTGGCAATAAAAAAAATAAAAAGTAAATTAATAAATAAAATCATAAAAAATAGAAATCGCTTAAAAAATAAATGCTTCAGTATCTGTCTCTAAGCAGTAAAAAAAAAAATATTTTTTTTTATAGGAGATACATTCCCTTTAAAGGAGTACTATTGTGTAGAAAAGGTTATCCCTTATCCAAAGGATAGGGAATAAGTGTCAGATTGCGGGGGTCCGACTGTTGGGACCCCCGCGATCTCCTCTCCAGATTAAGGCGCCAATCAACTAAGTTTGCACTTGTTTAGGTTGCGTTCATACAATGTGGCTAATTGGCAGCACCGTAAGTAATTACTGCATGCGTTTTTGCCTCATTTGACCTCAAATGACCGAAATCTGGGAACTGGTAGGAGGGGGAGGGATTTGTTAGGTGATGTCATCGTGTTGTCCATAGTCTGACATCCTGTTGTGACCATTAGGCACTGAAAGATTTAGAGAGTCAGGAATGTGATCACATGACCACGTTAGAACAACAAAACACATGGATGCAGCTGCGCTGGAATAAAACAAATGGCGCTGTAGACCGGAGTGCTTCTTTAAAGGTGGCGGTCGGGGCAGGCTGGGAGTTGTAGTTTTGCATTAGCTGGAGGCACACTAATCTATAAATCGTATTATTTTTTAACACTTTAATTGCAATTAGGCGCTTTAAAAAAACAAAAAAAAAAAAAACAAACAGTCTTTCACACACGATGCAGCTGTAAGAATCCTGTGCATTTCAGCTATTTACACAGGAAACGCTACTAACTTCTCCCAGCTGCTCCAGCGGAGGAGATGGGGCCCAGGTCAGGGCCATGGAAGGTCTTCCATATGGACAGAAAATGCCCTAAGGCAGTGTTTCCCAACGAGGGTGCCTCCAGCTGTTTCAAAATTACAACTCCCAGCAGTATTAGGTCTCACCTCCAGCCTTGGTGCTCCTTATGCAGCTCAGCAAATATGACCCTGTCTATGATTGTGTGTGTATGATAGATAGATAGAGATAATTAATATTATATATATATATATATATATATATATATATATATATATATATATACACACACACACACACACACACACACACACACATATACATATATACATACACACACACATACACACATACATATATACATACATACACACATATATATACATATACACCCCCCCAGTTAAGTAGAGACAGGTGAGGAGGCATCTACAGCTGATGACTTGAGGTGAAGCTCAGGATCTCTAAGATTATACTATTTAGTTGTTCCTTTTAGAGAGGAAATGTGCTTAAGTACCTAAGAAGAGTCAAGTAAGGTCCTCAAGACGGGCGTCTAAGACCCACTTGAAATGCGTGACAATGGCCAAACATGCAGTGATCAGACAAATGTAAGAGCCGAAAGCAAGTTACAAGGATTGGTCTCCAGAAGAGTCACTCTGTGGTAGTGGTCTCCAATGAGTGATGCCCACCAACAATCCGGTTTCTTTTTCCAGTTACTCCTGGATAGTTTGTGCTCTATAGGACCATTTAAATCAGGGGTCTCAAACTTCTGGCCGCGAATGACAAATGGAACGAAGTTTTGTGGCCCGAGCAGGTGATTTCTTCGGGCAAGCAGCACTAAATACTGGAAGACTTCCCACACGTCGGCACACACTGCTATTGTACCTATATCTCCCTGCTGCAGCCTATAAGGAGCCTTCCTAGAGGGATGCGCGTGATTGGTGACATCATTGCATCCGCAGCACCAAACGTCGGGACGCTGCCATCCTGCGCCGCGCATGTGATGACGTCACCTAACGCGCGCATCCCCACAAAGAAGGCTCATTTTAGGCTGCAGAAGGGAGATGTAAGTACTGTAGCTGTGAAACTCATCTTGCCTAATAAGGGAGGACCTTATCACCAGGGGCTAACCTATCTTCTTAGGGGGCATAATTGTTTAGATAGGAGCCCTAACTGCCAGGGGTAATATCTATGTGGGGGCTTGTACACCTATTGAGAACCCCTACCTGATCATCAAGTAGGGCTCCCCAGTAGGTAGACAGGCCCCCAGATAGATATTAACCTCAGCAGGTAGGGGCTCCTATGGGGATCATAGCTGGGGCCTCTATACCTACTTAGGAACCCTACCTGATTTGGGGGGGGGGGGGGGAATCATATCTTTCTGGGGGGTTTGTGTACCTACTGGGGAGCCATACCTGAAGGGGGTTCATATCTATCTGGTGGCCTATCTGGGCGCATTTTATATGGGAGGGGCGCATGATGGGGGCATTATATATGTGAGGGGCGTATGATGGGGGCATTATATGTGAGGGGCGCATGCGGCCTAGCCTCACCCAGCCTCTACCTCCAGTGGCCCCCAGATAATTTGAGTTTGAGACCCCTGATCTAAATTCAGGGCTGGTGCTAGGATTTTTTCCACTCTAGGTGAAACCTAATTTTGCCGCCCCCTTGACCCCACCCATTGGTTCAGCCCTTTGACACGCACACCTTACTACTGGGGTGACACACTGTAACAAACCTCCTCCTCATGTAATCTCCTTACCACTGGGGTGACATGGTGTTGCTGGCTGGGCGGGTGCTTCGGATGCTAACTGGCTACTAACTTTCTTGCTCTACGCAGCTGCCTATTTTGCCTATAGGCAGAACCGGCCCCGTCTAAATACCAAGGTTGGACAAATCCCAGGCGCATTGTAGACAATGTACCGAAAGTTGGGTTCACACCTGCATTGACTTTGCTACTAATCTGCTGTGTTATAGGAGCAAAATCAACTGCGCCCGCAGAACTGTTGCCCGATGGAGACACCAGGGGCACCCGACTCAACCGTGAACCCAGCCTAAAAATATTCTGCTGATGTCAAAACTTTTCGGATTACTTTCTATGTAAGTTCCTATCGGCCTCACAGTTTACATCGCTGTTCCCCAACGTATGACTCTGTAGCTGTTGCAAAACTACACTTCCCATCATGCCCTAACACTTCCCATCATGCCCTAAGAGCCAAAGGCAGAAAAAGCTACAGTGATCAGTCCACCCTTAACCATATGATGCCCTAATACAACTGGTGCCATGTACCTCACTAACTGGCCTCAACAGGCCAAGACGGGCCTGAAGACACAAACCTTGACCCTAAAAACAAATGGCACCAAATGCTCGCTCGTGTGGCCAAGTATTTTCCAGCCTAAATTTCCATGTTTCACCAATGGTCACCAACCTAACTCCCAGCATCTATCACAGTCAGCGGCTAAAGATCTGCTCTCAAGAACCAAATCAGTGGAGAAACCACAAAATATGATGACAGCAAATACTTCCAAACTAAATTTACAGAAAGCAGGAGACCCCCCATTAACCCTTATTAGTCCCGCCTCACAGAATCAATAAGGCTGTGTCTTCAATTGGTCACACTGTACGGAGAATGACCTCTTCTTTAGGACATGGCCTCTACTTTCCATTAGTGTTATTGAAGGAGGAATTCTCTACGGTCCCTTAGAGGGATATGAGGAAACCTCCGGAGGAATCTGACATTAGAGGACAGATGTTTACGGCCCCTGATGGGATAGCTGTCTGAGTAAAAAGGAAATCCTTGACCTAGGAGATGTCTGACACAGCAGGGGTCAACCCTATAGATCAGTGGTCTCCAAACTGTGGGCCTCTGGATGTCGCAAAACTACAACTCCCAGCATGCCCGGACAGCCAACGGCTGTCCGGGCATGCTGAGAGTTGTAGTTTTGCGACATCTGGAGGGCCACAGTTTGGAGACCACTTTTCTGCACACAAAAGGAGCTCTGCAATAGTGTTGAGCGCAAATATTCAAAATGCGAACTTTTACCGCGAATATCGGCACTTCGCGAATATTTAGAATAGAATGATTTTTTCTTAGAATGTAATTTTTTTTTTTAATGCAAATTTTTATGCAAATATCGGCACTTCCAGACTGGACACTGATCCCTCCCTTCTTTTAGGTGAGATATAATTGCGCATGCGCACTAGGTGAATAAAAAGAAATGAATAAAAAAATAAAAATAAATTAAAAATAGCGCATTTTGCGAACATAGGACAAATATTTGTCCATATATTTTTTAAATATTGCGAATTCGAATACGGCCCCTGGCGCTCATCACTGCTCTGCAATAAGTTGTCACAATGGATGAGAATGGAGAACATTACCGACATACAATGAGGAGCCTGTATAGCAGCGGACACATGATTCTTCTCCTCCCGCCTTTTATAGGAAACAGGAAAAACCTAAAAGCCTCCTTTGTCATCCCAGTCCTCCTTTATGTCCCTTTTGTTGACTCAACAAGCTGAGAAATGAAGCCCTAAGCTACACCGATGACTTTTAGAGCGTCATAGACAACGATACACGGCCACAAGATATAAAAAGCTTTAGTTTTATTTCCTTCTTGTATAAAAATTCCATACAAAAAAGAAAGCCAATAAAAGTTCATTTAAAACAGGAGAAAATTTAAGGAAACCGACTAGTTTCGGGCCTTAATGGACCTTACTCGTGGTCTGGATGGACACCTCCCAATGTTCTGGTGGTGTACAAATACCCCCAACTCCACCCTTCTTAAAGGGGTACTCAGCTGCAAACATCTTATCCCCTACCCCCACCATCTCTATGCTGGCAGCGGTGGCTCCATGAACAGGACATCACGCCATTCATGTCAATGGGAGGTGGTGTGACAGCTATGACGTAGCCATCACACCTTCTCTGATAGAAGTGAATAAAGGGGGGCGGGGCAGCCGCATGGCCAGTCATCGAGCACAGAGTGCGCCAAATGATGGGGAGCTGCGCCGGAGATCACGGGGGTCGCCAGCAGCGGGACCCACGCGATCTAACATCTTATCCCCTATCCTTTAGATAAGGGATAAGATGTTTGCGGCAGAGTACCCCTTTAACACCCGTGTCACTCAAAAACATATCAGAGAAAAGCATAAAACACAACAACAAAAAATCCCCACACAATGCACAAAAAGCACATAAGGGGAGATTTATCAAAACCTGTGTAGAGGAAAAGTGGCGCAGTTGTCCATAGCAACCAGATAGCTACTTTCATTTTTCAGAGTTTTTTTTTTTAATGAAACAGATTGGTTGCTATGGGCAACTGCACAGGTTTTGATAAATCTCCCCCATAGTATTTCAGTAGAGTAATGCAATATTAATTCTGTTCTGTGGCTCAATCCATTCTATAGGTTCCTGGATCCTCTTTGTAAGCGGGCGTTGAGTACAACCCACACAGCATATATTGGCCCTGATTGTAAATCCGATCTGTTTTGTTGGGTTGTATGCCAGAATTTGCAACAAAAAATAAAAAACCCGACCAACTGTCCATTTTACTAAGAAAACCCAGAAAAGGGGCACAAGAGAGGCGTGCCCCCAACATTTTTGAGCATAGAGCATGTGCGAAAAGAAAAAGCAAAACGTAGGGAAAAAGCGCAAAATGTAGGGAAACCATGGAAAAATACCTATTTGGGGGGGGGGGGACTCAAAGAAAACTATACTTTACTCTTCGTAAATCAGGGCTTTAATGTATAATGTATGTAGAATAGCAGGGGTGAGGAAATCTCCAGTCCGCCAGCCATATAAGGCCCGCAACATCATTCTGTCCGGCAGATCCGTGGTTCCCAATTGGAGCACATGAGAACCGGCCATATATATACTGATGGTGCGAGGACAAGGATAGCGCCACTTCAAAGCTCAGACCTGGACTGGTCCGAGCTTACAGACTCTCCCAACTTGGTTGTAGGAGATATCAGAGGGTCACTTATGTGGTGAATGCCCTTCTAGAGCGCTCACTAAAGTAGACTGCAATGTGGTGGCCCAGTACTGGTGGTGGCCCAGTACTGGAGTTGTTACCCCATACCCTTGCTGCCCTGTCAGGCAGCCTCCCTGGCGTCTGAGTCATTACTGCCCCTGTGCCTAGCCCAGGATCCAGCGGTATACCTTCGGGTGGTATTGAGGATAAACCACACCCTGGCGTCACAAATACAAGGGGTTATTGCCATCTGCCCCGCATCTCAGACCCTCTACCACACAGTTCCAAACTGGACCATTATGGGTCTCACTGTCTCCTACTAAGGCAAACTCACTAGTGATGAGAGTCTCACCAGTTTAGGACTGGCTGCAGAATAGCTGCTTCTACTTTCTGTCGAAGAGGTATCCAGTAACATAAGTGAATTGTACATGCACATAAAGGCCCTGAATTACTATTGTAAACCAGCCATGTAGGGCAGTGCGCCACAAATTGTTTCTGCGCCACCCGACAAACCTGAAAAGGGGATGGGGCCGGTCAAAAAGGGGTGTGGCTTCACAACACGACCTATTTACTATTGAATTCACAGAAAACCATGTAAATAAATGGCTGGAAATTATCACCAAGAAAAAGCTGGTCAGAAAACTTTTGATCTGTGAATCCCCATAGTTGGAAACAACAAGTCACACATGTAAAAACCCAACACACTTAGATCAGGGCCAATGGGAGAGATTTATCAAAACCTGTGTACAGGAAGAGTGGTGCAGTTGCCCATAGCAACCAATCAGATCACTTTCATTTTTCACAGGCCTCTTCAAAAATGAAAGAAGCGATCTGATTGGTTGCTATGGGCAACTGCACCCCTTTTCCTCTACACAGGTTTTGATAAATCTCCCCCAATAAGTCTATATTATATATACACACCTTTACCTGGTTGAGATGTTTCATGTAGTTTATAAAGAGTAAAAAAAGTCAAGCGGGAAAAAATAAAAAATAAGGGACCTGTTGACCGAGCAAACAAATCTGATGGCTGTGAGACATAATAACTCAGCAGCTTAGTGAGGAATCTGTCAGGGGCTGATCCTGCTACAGAAGAGAATGGACTTTCATGGGAATTCAAGTGAAAACCCCTTCAGACTGGCCTGCAACAAGAGGGGCTTCTATCAAGTCTATTAGCACAGTGGTCCCCAACCCGCTCCTCAAGGCCCAACAACACTACTCTTATTTTCAGTTTCTCCATTGAAATAGAACAGGAATTTTTTTAAATCCTGGACTGTTAGCGGGCCTTGAGGACTGGGTTGAGGACCTTTGCATTGGTGTTCTATGAAAGTCCATTCTCTGACTGGCTATAGAGTTCACTCTGAATTCTGATCTACACAAAGCATTTTGAGAGACCATCGAGTGAAGATAAACACGTCATCACTTCTATTATATACCTATTCAAACAGGGACCCACTCGAAAGACAGTCTTGATACAACCCTTAAAAAGGTACATGATAAAGGGTTAAAAAACACAGGCAACCCCCTGCTAAGTGGCGGTGAAGACAATGGACTCATTCTTTAGGAACCCAAGTGTGAACGTATTTGCCAAGTGCGCTTATTTGTTTGGCAAAACTCAACACTACAAAGTTACTGCCAAAAACTATATTACACTTTGCCTACCAGAAATTATATCGAGGAGGAGGAACTGAAAGAAGACGAAAAAGGAAGGAGAAAAAGAAGGAACAAGCTTGACTGAAATAAGGACTTGAGGAGTCTTCAAGAAGTTGGGATGTAGTGCAAGGGGAAGAGTAGTCTAAGGCTAGGTTCAGACTAAGGAATTTCCGTCTGCAATTCCGTTTTGAAATTGCAGGCGGAAATTCCACTTGCTAAAATGTATGGTGTAGTGAATGTGTTTCCGTCCACAAATTCACACTTCGGAATTTGTGAACGGAAAATCCGCTTGGAAATTTCCACCTGAAGAATGGTGTTGCTCTTTCTTCAGGTGGAAATCCGCGTGGAACACATTGCAGTCTATTGGAGACTCCAGTGTCCGCACGGTCCTAGCGCCGACTGATTCAGTCAACGCTGGCCGCACTCGGAATCTCCGGGCGGAAATTTTCTGCCCGGAGATTCCGTAGTCTGAACCTAGCCTAAGGGTCTAGTCACACAGCAGAATTTCCGCCTCAAATTAAAGGGGTTCTCCAGGAAATTTTTATATATCTCTCAAATGGCTCCAGAAAGTTAAACAGATTTGTAAATTACTTCTATAAAAAAAAAATATATATATCTTAATCCTTTCAGTACTTATGAGCTGCTGAAGTTGCGTTGTTTTTTTCTGTCTAAGTGCTCTCGGATGACACCTGTCTCGGGAACTGTCCAGAATAGAAGCAAATCCCCATGGCAAACCTCTTCTACTCTGTGCCGTTCCTGAGAGAAGCAGAGATGTCAGCAGAGAGCACTGTTGCCAGACAGAAAAGAACAACTCAACTTCAGCAGCTGATAATTATTGGACGGATTAAGATTTTTAATAGAAGTAATTTACAAATCTGGCTAACTTTCTGGAGCCAGTTTATATTAAAAAAAAAATAAGTTTTTTCCTGGAAAGCCCATAGACTTTTATGGGATTCTGCACTCCCATTCACACTTCTGAATTTCCACTTGCAGAAATTCAGAAGTGTGAATGGGAGTGCAGAATCCCCATAGAAGTCTATAGGCTTTAATTTGAGGAGGAATTCCGCAAGCAAAAGATCTGCCATGTGAAAAGACCCTAATAGCACTCGTACTGTTTTCCTTGTAATTGAGGATATAAATATATTCCCTTATGTGCACTTTCCTCCAGGTCTTCAGCTAGGAGAGATCTTCTGTGGATTTGGCCCCAGATTTCCGGCATTTCACTGCAATTCTCCAGCAGAATCAATAGCTCCCTGGTGTGAAGTGCAGAAAGAGTTAACAATAGAGAAGCGTAGATCACATGGTGCGTAACCACAAAATGCAAAAAATGGGGATGAACTAAGGTTTTATTGTGCTGCAAACAGAACTGGCGACAACTATGCGAGGCCTGATACATGGTGATTGTCACGACATTCTGACTGATAAGGATGAGGCCACACAACCAGATCGGTCACATGTTCTCACCCTAAGGCTGATGGGCAAAAAGTTTCTGATCAATACCTGGCCCGTATACGAATCTACATTGGATTTTAGGTACATACTCCATAGAGAGATTAACCCACTACTTAAAGGGGGTACTCCACTGGACATGGGTTCAGATCATTTAGTTCCGAAAGCTGTGCGCGCACTGTGGGGGTCGGCCACGCCCTCTCAAGTCTATGGGATGGGGCATGACGGCCGCCACCCCCCCTCCCATAGACTTACATTGAGGGGGCGTGGTATGACATCACAAGGGGGCGTGACCAACCCCCACAGCACGCACACAGGCTGTCCAGGCATGCTGGGAGTTGTAGTTGTGCACTGTCTGACAGGCTACATTTTGGAGATCACTGCTCTGAAGAATCTATTCTCTATTATACAGACAACTCACCTGTATTGCTGTAGGGGAAATTAAAGGGATATATAAAAAACATTTTTCCTGGATAATATCAACTGGCTCCAGAAAGTTAAACAGATTTGTAAATTACTTCTATTAAAAAATCTTCATCCTTTCAGTACTTATGAGCTGCTGAAGTTGAGTTGTTCTTTTCTGTCTAAATTCTCTCTGATAACACCTGTCTCGGGAACGGCCCAGTTTAGAAGCAAATCCCCATAGAAAACCTCTTCTACTCTGTGCAGTTCCCGAGACAAGCAGAGATGTCAGCAGAGAGCACTGTTGCCAGACAGAAAAGAACAACTCAACTTCAGCAGCTGATAATTATTGAAAGGATTAAGATTTTCTAATAGAAGTAATTTACAAATCTGTTTAACTTTCTGGAATATATATATATATATATATATATATATATATATATATATATATATATATATATATATATATATATATATATATATTATGTTTTTTCCTGGAATACCCCTTTAACACTTGGACCGAGTTCACACGGCAGAATGTCCGCAGAGAAAATCTCAGTGCGGACATTCTGTGGACTGCGGGCGCTGGACATGACACTACAGGTGTCCTAAGACCACACAGGAATGCGCCGTGTTATAGATGGCAATGCATTCCTTGTGGAGAAAGAACGGACTTTTTCATTCTTTCTGTGGACAGGTGAATATAAACTTGCGGTGCAGAAATTCCGCCATGTGCACAGCGCAGCAGAATCCCATTGAATTCCATGGGACGCTGTTACTGCCACGTGAACATAGCCTCACTGTCAGCCGTTCCTACACAGCAGAAGATCAGCTAAAGCCAACTCTACACATTGGATAAATGTTGGCTGAACCCATTGATTTTGGCAGGACTAGTAATCCATCCAATGTGGAAAGGTTGGGAAGCTGCCATACAAGTGTGTATGATGGGAGTCAAAATCTCAATAGTGGCCCTCATTTACTTTTGCAAACCAGTCATGTTTTGTCGGGTTGTGCGCCAGATTCTGTTGCATTGCGCCAGAAATTCTGTCTGCGCCAGAATAAAAAAAAAAAAAAAATACAAACTAACTCCATTTTGCTAAGAAAACCCGAAAAGGGGGCGTGGTCTCCGAAAAGGGGCATGTCCCCGACATTTCCACAAAAACCAAACATATTTACTAAGGTTTCCACATAAAATGTAGTGGATTTGAGCTGAGGAAAACCCCACAGATCAGAACAGGTGTAAAAAAAAAAAAAGTGTAGGGAAAGTGGAAAATGTAGGGAAACCTTTGTAAATACCGTGGAAAATAAATTGTAGGGAAAAACCCACAAAGAAACCTACACAACACTTAGTAAATGAGGGCCAGTGTGTATGCAAAGCTTTAGGCTGTCACCGTAACGTCACGGCTTTTTTATCTATGCCTAACCTATCACATGACAATCCAAATGGCACCCAATGGACCCCATCGACTTATAGGTTGCATCAGCCAATGGAAGTTCCAAATTTAAGCGTAAACACAGCCCAAGATCAGAGCACATAGAGCAAAGAACCACAAAATGGTCATGTTGCCAGAATCAGATATTTATAGGCATCAGACAAGGGAGGGGACCCAACAGTCTGTCGTAACGCTTAATAAGTGTCCCAACTCCTGTCCTGCAACTTGCCCCACCCAGACATCCCCAGCTGAGAGGTGATCCATGGTGGTGACATCTCCCCAAGCGTGAAATGCATTAACAAGGCGGCAGGTGAAGACACTTGGCAGGGCCATTGTTCTGTCTGGCTCTCAGGCTTTTAAGCAGACGTGTGTGATTTACAGGCTGCTGACAGCGTTACTGCATTTAACCACAACACCACAGAATCCACAGCATGGCAGATGACCACACAGAATTACTTTGATCTGTGTCATCCAGGGCACAAACACAAGAGTTTACACATCACAACCAGCTGGGGGCATATGAACAAAATCATCCAAGACCAAACCACTAAAACATATCCAGTCAGCTACCCATCAGTGCAAGAAAAAGGGCAAAACGCGTTACACTAAAAAAGAATGCACAAAGGATGCGGTCTATCGCAAAGCCCTTCTCCTACAGGAGAGAGGCGCCCCCCCCCCCCAACAAACCTTACCCTTCGACTCCAGACAAAAAGGTATCTGCGAGGTTCCAGGTTCCATGTCCCTTTTCACCAAAGCTACTAAAAGGGACCACAAATGCTCCCGGCATCCCCCTAGGCATTAGCCAAGGTATCTGCCTGCAGAGCCATAAACGGTCGGTACCCTGCCCATGCAGGAGAACCCGGGGTTTTTGCAGGGAGGTGCGAAACCTGTTGGCCACACAAACCTCCTATAGACCGCCAGGAGGGACACCCAGAAGGGCTACCGCATCCTGACAATCCTGTGGACACACAACACGCAAAAAGTGACAGTGTGACAAAAAAAGTTAATAAGTGAATGTGCGCAGGTATACCGCCTGGACATCCGGCCGGATCTATAAAAAATTCTCTGATCCAATCAGGAGGTGAGTGCCACAAAGGTGAAGAGTTCATGGTGCCTGTGCTTCCACTCATTAAGCAAGTACACCTAATGAGTTTTGGCACCTCGGGGTCACCACTCCCTGAGGCACTTAAGTACCTCGGCTCTAGACCCTCCCAGCCTCATGGCGAGACTCGGAGGGAACAGGTCACACCGGGGCAGCCGTTGAGCAGATTCCTCAGAACCAGCCCCGGAACGCCCCGGTACACCTGTCCCCTCCATGTAGCCATCCATTCCCACCAGTGAACTAACTGATAAGAACAGATGCTACAATTGATCTTAGCCAAAAGGCTGAGAAGCAAATTCCCATAGCAAACCTATCCTGCTCTAGACAGTTTCTGAAGTGAACAGAGGTGTCAGCAGAGAGAAAGGAAATTCAAAAAGAAATACAACTTCCTGTGGAGTATTCAGCAGCTGATAAGTACTGGAAGGATTAAGATTTTTAAATAGAAGTAATTTACAAATCTGTTTGACTTTCTGGCATCAGTTGATTAAAAAAAAATAAAAAAAATATAAAAAATCCACCGGAGTACCCCTTTAACAGGTTGTGCTGCCTCATCTGTAGAGAGACTAGGTCCATAGAGACTCTCTCTCTCTCCTTGACAACTTGATATACATTTCCTCTCTTGTGACACTAACACAAAGACCACTTAGCTTACATTATACAAGACCTTTTACTGGGGGAAAATAATGGGCTCTGGATTATGGCTCTCCAGGTCATCATTCATCCTGATCCTTTTCCATGAAAGAATCCTACATGTCTATGAGGGAGGACTCTGTGAGAGCTCTACGTGTGGGGGTTATCCCTAGCGAAGTGTGTAAAGGGCTGATAGACAAGATACTGTATAAACACTGATGGGGGGGACTGGGGTCTTCTTCTCTTATGCACATAAAGCTGACAAGATGATGGATGGCCAAGCCTGAAAGGGGAGAAGTAAACTAAAACAACCGGACACACACACACAGTCCCTATAAGCTCAACAATAATTCATTAAAGGGGGTCTGCAGAGACATTCATATTAGGGATGTCCCAATACCATTTTTTGTAAGGCACAGCACGACTATCAATACTTTTTTAGCAAACAATACCAATTTTTTTAATATCATGTGACAGCAGAGGTGGCAGTCTTCAAACTGTGGCCCTCCAGATGTTGCAAAACTACAACTCCCAGCATGCCCAGACAGCCAACGGCTGTCCGGGCATGCTGGGAATTGTAGTTTTGTAACATCTGGGAGGGCCACAGTTTGAAGACCAATGCTCTAGACTTTGTGAGGCCTTAGGTGAAAGTTGAACATGACACTCATAATAAGATATGATCCCAGTAGTTATGTAGGCAAGCCCCCTATTAGGTAGAAGCCTCAGTAAGTAGGTAGGAAATCCTCCTCTTATGTAGATGTCCCCAGTAGGTAGGTAAACCTTGCACAATTAAGTAGAAGCTCCCAATAAGTAGAGAATACCTCCTATTAGGTAAAATGCCCCAGTTGGTAGAAAATACTCCCCATTAGGTAGAATGCCCCAGTGGGCAGGGAATCCCCCCTGTTAGGTAGAAGGCCCAGGTGGGTAAGGAAAGAACCCTGTTAGGTAGAAGGCCCCAGTGGGCAGGGAATACCCCCTGTTAGGTAGAAGGCCTAGGTGGGTAAGGAATACCCCGTTAGGTAGAAGGCCCCAGTGGGTAGGGAATACCCCCTGTTAGGTAGAAGGCCCAGGTGGGTAGGGAATCCCCCCTGTTTAGGTAGAAGGCCCAGGTGGGTAAGGAAAGATCCCTGTTAGGTAGAAGGCCCAGGTGGGTAAGGAAAGAACCCTGTTAGGTAGAAGGCCCCAGTAGGTAGGGAATACCCCGTTAGGTAGAAGGCCTAAGTGCCCCGCACTGTTCAGAAAATAGGGAATCCCCCTATAAGGTAGAAGTCTCCAGTAGGTAGACCTTCTGCTCCACAGGAGGTTTCTGTCCTCCCTGAGCTCGCCTTAGGACACCTGCGTTACGGTTTGACAGGTATACCGCCCCAGTCAAACTCCCCACCTGCGACTATTTGGCACCTTACATTGCCAGGCTTGGCACCTCATGTAGACTAGGAAGCTCTCCTACATCCTGACATGTTCTCCGGCCCACACACCGATCCTAATCTCACCACAATGACATGATGCCGGCTGTACGGCACAGGGCGCACCTAAATAGGAATACGTCTTTAGACCAATGAGGAGTAGACAGGTGATCGAGGGGTTACCTCCACACTGCAGCAACCTGCACATGTCCAGACACTGCTGGGATGCGGCGCTAAAAAATGTGTTGCTGGAGGCAAAAGCAACGCTGGATAGTGGGGGGGGGGGGTCTGCCACTGTAAAGTTCCCTGCTGTTGTAAAACTACAACTCCCAGCATGTGGGAGTCGTAGTTTCGCTACAGCTGTAGAGCCGCAGGTTACAGGCCATTGGTCAAACTGTGGACCTCTAGATCTTACAAAACTACAACTCCCAGTATTCAGCTGTCCGGGCTTAACGTCCCTGCAGTCAGAGTTACCTATGCCATAGCGGCCAGGTAACCTACAGAAATAGGAGCTACAGGGACCTTGTGCGCTTAAGGCTGTATTATATATTTTTTGTAGTTTATTGGGAAGCCAGTGTTTTCCCCAACCTGTGTGCCTCCAGTAGGGATGGGTGGTATACCGGCTCATAACGAATACCGAAATCTTAATCCTTCCAGTACTTAGCTGTTGTCTGATCCACAGGAAGTTCTTTTCTTTTTTAATTTCGTTTCTGCCTTACCACAGTGCTCTCTGCTGACACCTCTGTACCACAGTGCTCTCTGCTGACACCTCTGTCCATATCAGAAACTGTCCAGAGCAGGAGAGGTTTGCTATGGGGATTTGCTCCTACTCTGGACAATTCCTAAAATGGACAGAGGTGTCAGCAGAGAACACTGTGGTCAGACAAAAAGGAAATTCAAAAAGAAAAGAACTTCCTGTTGATCATACAACAGCTGATTAGTACTGGAAGGATTAAGATTTTTAAATAGAAGTAATTTACAAATCTGTTTAACTTTCTGGCACCAGTTGATTTAGAAAAAAAATAATGTTCTCCACTGGAGTACCCCTTTAAGACCAGGTTTAGAGGAGCACAGTGCGTATGCCACGTTTGCCTGACATGTCTATTTATAACCCATTTAACTGGACACCATAACACAACAACCTGCCTCACCTTCATGGGGTTGTGGTTATGCACATCCTCTGTCGCAATTACACAATCTGGCGCCGAGATGTGTGATGACACAACTACCGAATGATTCAGGTCTGTGATTCCACAAGAATAGTCAGAACACTGAATCAGCCCCAAATGCTGGACCCCCTTGTGTTAGACCCATGTATTCTAATAGGATACAGAATATAGAGGTTGTCCTAGTGACTTCAAGGAGCATTGGTTGGGATTAATTGGGTACGTTCACATGGGCGGATTTATTTGCAGGTTTCCCGCTGCCTATTTGAAACACTTTTGTTGTCCGCAGCAGATTTTTCGATGCAGAATTTCCGCTGCAGAAAATCTGCCGCAAGCCCCATTGAAGTCAGTAGGGTCTGCGGCGGATTTTCCGCAGCGGAAATTAAGCTGCAGAGAATCTGCTGCGGACAGCTGAGAGGAGCCCGCCCCCTTTTAAATATGCAGCGGAAAACCCGCAAATAAATCCGCCCATGTGAACATACCCTTAGGCTGCATTCACACCACGTTTTTGCAATATAGTTCCTGTATACGTTTTCAATTTAAAAAAACATATGGAACCGTATTGAAAACCGTATGCATTGACTCTACATTGAAAACCGTATGCCAAACGATGCAACCGGTTGCATACGTTTTGCTTCTTGTACAGTTTTGCTCTTTTTTTTCCCGTGCCCAAAAAACGTAGCCTACCTCGGTTTTTGGTCCAGGTGAAAAAACGTATTGAAACCATATACTTTTTATTTTTTTATTTATTTTTTAATCATGGGAGTCAATGGGAACCGTACAGAACTGTATGTGCGTACGGTTCCATACGGTTTTCACCATAAGGTTTTTGACTTTGCACAGTTATTTTCTTGGAATTTCAATCAAACAAGTGAAACTTTATTCAGAATGGAGTGAAAAGTTTAAAATATATATGTTTTATTCTTAAAAACCGGACAAACTTTTCAAACCGTATAAGGGTTAAAATTTGTACACACGTTTTGACACAGTTTAGTCCGGTTTTGAGGAATCCGTTTTTCCATCAAAATCCTGATACGGGAATTGCAAAAACGTGGTGCAAATGCAGCCTAAACCATTGTTTCCCAACCAGGGTGCCTCCAGCTGTTGCAAAACTACAACTCTCAGCATGCCCTTCGGCTGTCCGGGCATGCTGGAAGTTGTAGTTTTGCAACAGCTGGAGGTGCACCGGTTGGAACTTATGGGAACTGAGGGAGTATATGTAGATCTGTGTTTCCCCACCAGGGTGCCTCCAGCTGTTGCAAAACTACAACTCCCAGCATGCCCGGACAGCCTTTGGCTGTCCGGGCATGCTGGGAGTTGTAGTTTTGCAACAGCTGGAGGCGCACCGGTTGGAAAACACCATGCTTGGGCAAACTCATTTAGAAAGGAGACTGTCCTTGCTGGAAACCCCCTCAACTGGAATGAAGGAAGAGCGGCCTTGAACAGGAAGCCATATTTTAGATAGAGCTGAAAGGGGTGTCTGGCGAGGGTCTCCAATTCTAAAGGACCCGGCATCCAATGCAAATTGATTTCAAGGGTGTCTTGTGAAGTTTGTCTCAAACCGAGATGCCCCCGACCAACCTAGGAGTTCTTAAAAACATAACTGCCTTGTTCCAGAAACAGCGCTCCTCTAGTTCACAGGCCGCATCAGGTACTGCAGTTTTGAATGAGACTGAATTTGCAATTTGCAATACTATCCCCTGGAGAAGAGCGGTGTCCATGTTTTCTATGGTCACACTACGGCTTCAATATGTAAAATTGTGGTAGTTCTGTGGCTCTCCTGCTGTTTCAGAACTACAACTCCCAGGATGTCCGGATGTACACATGAAGTTGTATTTTCGAAACAGCTGGAGAGCCTCAGGTTAGTGTTCAGAATCTGAAGGACTTCCTAAGGCAGTAGCTCCCAACCAGTGTGCCTCCAGCTGTTGCAAAACTACAACTATCAGCATGCCGGTTTATAATGCAATCACCTGTTGCCGAGATCCCTATCCTGTAGGTCTCCAGCTGTTGCAAAACTACAACTCCCAGCATTCCCAGATAACCTACAGATGTCCGGGCATGTTGGAAGTTGTAGTATTGCAACATCTGGAGGGACACAGTTCAGACACCACAATCGAAATCTGTCCATAGGTCAGGAGGCTGAATGGGAATTTTTCCCAGAGCACTACGCCAATCTTTTTATACGTGCAATCATGGTATTGGGATTTTTCAGTAATAAATTACATTTTTACCGGTTGTCTTAGACAAATAATCATTGTAAAGGACGACTGCATCAGAGAGGTAAGAGGACGAGCTGGCTCCCTTCCCGATCCTCACACACCTTTCTGCAGAACAAAGCCTGGGCCGGGCATGCAGCATCTCTCCTCTACACAGGGGACAATAGTCTTGCACATGGCTCTGCCTAGACGGCAGGATGTAGGTTAGGCAAGCGGCACGCTACCGATTAACCCTTTCAAAGCATCTGTCTATGGCAGTGTTTCCCAACCAGGGTGCCTCCAGCTGTTGCAAAACTACAACTCCCAACATACCAGGAGTTGTAGTTTTGCAACAGCTGGAGACACACGGTCTGGAAAACACTGATCTACACCTTTGTTCCTGTATCAGATCTGCCCCCCCCCCCATTATGACACAATGTATCAGATCTGCCCCCCATATGATACAATCAGATCTGCCCCATGACACAATGTATCAGATCTGCCCCCCCCCCAATATGACACAATGTATCAGATCTGCCCCCCAATATGACACAATGTATCAGATCTGCCCCCCAATATGACACAATGTATCAGATCTGCCCCCCCCCAATATGACACAATGTATCAGATCTGCCCCCCCCCAATATGACACAATGTATCAGATCTGCCCCCCCCCAATATGACACAATGTATCAGATCTGCCCCCCCCCAATATGACACAATGTATCAGATCTGCCCCCCCCCAATATGACACAATGTATCAGATCTGCCCCCCCCAATATGACACAATGTATCAGATCTGCCCCCCAATATGACACAATGTATCAGATCTGCCCCCCAATATGGCACAATGTATCAGATCTGCCCCCCAATATGGCACAATGTATCAGATCTGCCCCCCAATATGGCACAATGTATCAGATCTGCCCCCCAATATGACACAATATCAGATCTGCCCCCCAATATGGCACAATGTATCAGATCTGCCCCCCAATATGGCACAATGTATCAGATCTGCCCCCCAATATGGCACAATGTATCAGATCTGCCCACAAAATTGATACAATCCTAAGACAGAACAATGAGAAGGATAAAGCATGTCCAGTAGCATCCCTACAGAAGAGGCTAGCCCACACTGTGGATATCATTGTGCCTATGGCAACCAGATCCACCCTTCCTGCCCGTATACTGTCTGCAGATACCGCAGTTTAAAGGGCTGTGACATAACCCCCCACCCTGCCACTCCCTGTCGCCCCCTGCAGGATATACCCTGTACCCCATACCATATCTCACCTAGAGCTGGGCTTGCTAGAGGTCTCCAGGCCCTGGAAAGTGTTAGTAGAAGTCATGTCTGCACCCGCCTGCCAGTAGAGCGTCCAGACACAGAGACAGCTAGAACTGACTGTTCACAACTGCGTGCAAGCCTAGGACAGAGCGGGCTGCTCGGTGATTCGCCAGCATAAGTGTCAATCAATTCCCTCCCCCTATCAGCGCACAACTCCCCAGAGGTTCTCGCCCATCTCGTAATCGCTGTTCACTGGTAGACTGCCTAAAGTCAATCATCGAGCATGACGATTCCTATTGGTCAGAGGATCGGTTGGAGGAGGGATTTGAAATAGGGGGCGTGCCCGCCCGTACAGCGTAGATTGCGATCCAGTGAATGAACGTGGAAGGAAATGCTGCTGGGACAGAAAGCTGACGGGGAAACGGCGGTGGTGTGGGGCAGTGTTCTCCAACTAGGGTGCCTCCAGCTGGTGCAAAACTACAACTCCCAGCATGCCCTTCAGAATCTAATTCCCAACACTTATCAGGGCATGCTGGGAGTTGTAGTTTTGCAATAGCTAGAGAGCCACAGGTGGAAATTACATAATTTGAAGTAAAGTTGCAATCTTTGCAGATGATACTGATCTCTGTAAAGTATTTAACACAATAGAGGACAGAGC
Organism: Hyla sarda; assembly: GCF_029499605.1. Lineage (NCBI taxonomy): Eukaryota > Metazoa > Chordata > Amphibia > Anura > Hylidae > Hyla > Hyla sarda. Next base: position 201,855,143 of record NC_079196.1, on the reverse strand, counting down.
ACTGTGTATAGCAGATAACACAATAGAGGACAGTGCACTGTTACAAATGGATCTGGATAGGTTGGAGGTTTGGGCTGGGAAGTGGCAGATGAAGTTCAACACTGATAAATGTAAGGCAATGCACATGGGGAGAAAAAAATCCGGGCTGGGATTACGTATTAAATGGGAGAACACTTGGGACGACTGATGTGGAAAAGGATTTAGGAGTCTTAGTTAACAGTAAATTTAGCTGTAGTGGCCAGTTTTGGGCAACTGCTGCCAAGGCAAATAAAATCATGGGGGGCATCAATAGGGGCATTAGATGCCCACGACAAGGAAATAATTCTACTGCTGTACAAATCACTAGTCAGACCACACATAGAATACTGTGTACAGTACTGGTCAGACCACACATGGAATACTGTGTACAGTACTGGGCACCAGTGTACAAGAAAGATATAGTGGAGCTGGAGATGGTTCAAAGACGGGCAACCAGGGTAATACGGGGAATGGGAGGACTACAGTACCCAGAAAGATTATCAGAATTAGGGTTATTTAGTTTAGAAAAAAGAAGGCTTAGGGGCGACCTAATAACTATGTATAAATATATCAGGGGACAGTACAGAGATCTCTCCCATCTATTTATACCCAGGACTGTATCTATAACAAGGGGGCATCCTCTACGTCTAGAGGAAAGAAGGTTTCTACACCAGCACAGACGGGGGTTCTTTACTGTAAGAGCAGTGAGACTGTGGAATTCTCTCCCAGAGGAGGTGGTCATGGTGAACTCAGTAAAAGAGGTCTGGATGCATTTTCGGAGAATAATAACATTACTGGTCATATATACTAGATTTATAGGGACAGAACATTGATCCAGGGATTTATTCTGATGCCATATTTGGAGTCGGGAAGGAATTTTTACCTCTACTATGAGGGTTTTTTGCCTTCCTCTGGATCAACTCAGTAGGGACTTAATAGAGATCTAGGTTGACCTTGATGGACTCTGGTCTTTTTTCGACCTTATAAATTATGTTAAAGTCTGTCAGAATCCAATTATGAACTTGTGGCTCTGGATACTACAATTCCCAGCATTCCCTGACAGGTATTTTTTAAAGTGTTTTCAGCTGTTGCAAAACTACAACTACCAGCATGCCCAGACAGCTGAAAACACGGATCTACACCTTTATCCTTGTGGTTCTTTCTGTGCTGGTCCATATTGAGGAGATCCAGCTGTATACGGATTAAGGGTACGTTCCCACACAGCGTATTTTGCTGCGTATTTGCTGCGTATTTGGTGCTGCGTATTTTCCTACCCATTGACTTCAACAGAGAAAATAAAATACGCAGCAGCAAATACGCAGCAAATACGCCGTGTGGGAATGTACCCTTAAAGGCAATGCACCCTGGGAACTAAGGGGGAGATTTATCATTGTTGTCTTTAGAACATGTATTAGGTTATTCTTTTTTGCTTTGGTTTTGCTTATGTGAGACCCATTTATCATACTATCACAGGGGGGGTCGATAAAGTTGGCTCATATACGTCGCAGTTGTAGTAAAAAATGTGTGACATGTATATGTGTTATTACATTTTTTTTCCTGAATGTCCTAACTCATTTTTTGTGTTTTTCTTTTCTTCTCATTTCAGATCTGTGTATACAGAGGAGTACTTCATGTTTGTTGGACTATGTCATTGACCTGCATTTTTTTTTAAATTTAAATAAAATGGTTTATGAGGGCTTGTGGGGGAGTGTTTTCTTTTTTTTATAAAAGTTTTTTTTAAAGTGTTGTGTTTTTTTTATTTACTTTATAGGCTTAGTAGTGGAGGCTGTCTTATAGACAGAGTCCATTACTAAGCTGGGCTTAGCGTTAGCCTCAAAAACAGCTAATGCTAACCCCCAGTTATAACCCCAGTACCCACCGCCATTTGGGTACCTGGAAGATCCGGTTCCAACAGGCCCGAAGCATCAAAAATGGCGCTCCTAGGCCTAGGCTGTAATAGGCTGACTTTATTAAGGCTGGAGAGGGCCAGTAACAATTGTCCTCACCCACACTGGTAACATCTGGCTGTTGCTGTTTGGTTGGTCCAAAAAATTGATTAGGACATTTTGGGTGCTCTCCCCTGGGCAGATCACCAATAAAGCTGTGTTTCCAAACAGGAGTCACCAGCTGTTGCTAAACTACAACCCCCATCGTTCCCAGACTGACAAAGGCATACTAGAAATTATGGGAGTTGTAGTATTGCAAATGTGGGGGCTCGTAGTTGGTAAATTACAACTCCCATTATGATGAAGTTGAAGTTTACCAACATTTAACTCGTTCCTTGCTGGACCAATGCATTGTGTTCAGCCCAGCAAGATTTTACAGAAATCCAGCAATCAGTACTCTCTGCTCCCCAGCTGGCTATGTCATTTCATATTCCCTGCCATTTTCCGTGATTGAACCAACCGGCTAATCACGGTTCCCGGCAGGGAATATGAAATCATGCTCTCCAAAGACCGTTTTCCAAAGACAGCTCTAAATGTGATGATAAATCTCCCTCTAATCCTCTGCTATAAGGAAGGAACATCTCTCTGGCAACACCTATATAGGTAGCTATAGTAAGTCACTGTCCAACTATACTATAGACATGGAAAAAATTGTTGGTACCCTTCTGCTATAAACAAAAAATAATAATATAAAACAATACTCATTGAAATAACAAAAAACTGACAAAAGTAATAATGAATAAAAAGGTACTGAAAATTATTACCTGATGAAAATCAGACTTTACTTCTGAATTATGGTTCAACAGAATTGCAAAGAAAATAAAGAAATCTTTCTAATGTACTTTGTTTAAAACAATTACGTTTTCTATGTTTTATTTGTGTTTAAAAAAGCTGCCTCTTGGTGTCTCCCTACTTGTCCAGAGCACATTTCCCCCCATCTCTTGCACAGACTTTGGACTCCTGCTGGCCTAGCTTAAGTCCAAAATCATGAAATGCTGGGGTGGGGGGGGGGGAGGGTTGTGTGCAGCCTTAGTCAATCATAGCTCATTTCACACACTGAACTGCTCTGGGCTGTGTGTAGCAGAGTGAGGGAAGAAGTTCTCCCCTGTATGGCTTCAGATGATGTCACGCCTGCTGGGGAACGCCCCTTCCCAGTCTGTGAATCTGACTGAGCAGAAAATACAGAGCGATATCAAGGTAGAAAACTAAAAAATTATAAAAATAAAGGCAGGGGGTGGTTTGTCATGATGAGGGCAGTGATCTGGGAGGATTACAAAATGTATCAATATCATTAGAGGTACTCTTTAAGTCAGCATAGTAATGTGCCCTATAGCATAATAATATGCATGTGTTAAAGGGGTGCTCCACTGGCCAGTGTTCTGGCTGCGTTTAGAACATTTAGTTTAGTTTGCATTGAGGGGTGTGGCCTGACGACACGAGGGGGCGTAGCTGACCCCCGCAGTGCGCACACATCATTCGGAACTAAATGTTCCAAACGCTGCCGTAACACTGGAGTACCCCAGTGGAGTACACCTTTAATATGTAAAATATCTTTTGATCTATGTATTACTGTAATGAGTCTTTCTGAATTTATCTGGGGGTGTTTCCCCTGGTGTATGAACAGCTCCTCTCCTCCCTCCTCCCCCTTTTAAAAGAGTAATAGCCCCCATTTTTTAGGCCTCTTAAAATAACAGATACATCCTGAACAGAGTCACTAGATGACTCCATTCAGCCATAGAAGTAAATGGGGTCTGCTGATCCTACTAACAGTATATGTCAGCATGACATTATATACAATTATCTTAGGTAGAAACGTAGTGTGAACCTAACCCAAGTTTAAATTACCTTACTGTTAAATTATTTCCGATGTTATCTAGGGGTACCATCATTGGAAGAACGTTGTCTGGCCTGATGAATCTCGATTCAGCTGTGACATTCAGATGGAAGGGGCAGAATTTGGTGTAAACAACATGAAAGCATGGATCCCTCCTGCCTTGTATCAGCGGTTCAAGCTGGTGGTGGTGTAATGGTGTAGGGGACATTTTCTGGACACACTTTGGGCCCCTTATTACCAATTGATCCTGGTATAAACACCACAGCCTACCTAAGTATTGTTACTGACCATGTCGATCCCTTTATGACCACAATGGACCCATCTACTGATGATACTTCCAGCAGGATAATCCCCCATGTCACATGACATCATCTCATACAGGCCAATGAGGTCACATGACTCCAATGGCCTCCACAGTCACCAGATCTCATCCAATAGATCAACGCTGGGATGTGGTGGAACCGGAGATTCTCATCATGGATCCATCAAATCTACAGCAACTGTATGATGTCATGTCCATATGTGGGAACTGTGTGAGGTCATCATATCCATATGGAGGAACTGTGTGATGTCATCATGTCCATATGGAGGAACTGTGTGATGTCCTCATGTCCATATGGAGGAACTGTGTGATGTCCTCATGTCCATATGGAGGAACTGTGTGATGTCATCATGTCCATATGGAGGAACTGTGATGTCATGTCCATATGGAGGAACTGTGTGATGTCATCATGTCCATATGAAGGAACTGTGTGATGTCATCATGTCCATATGGAGCAACTGTGTGATGTCATCATGTCCATATGGAGGAACTGTGTGATGTCATCATGTCCATATGGAGGAACTGTGTGATGTTATGTCCATATGGAGGAACTGTGTGATGTCATCATGTCCATATGGAGGAACTGTATGATGTGCTCATGTCCATATGGAGGAACTGTGTGATGTCATCATGTCCATATGGAGGAACTGTGTGATGTCATCATTTCCATATGGAGGAACTGTGTGATGTCATCATGTCCATATGGAGGAACTGTGTGATGTCATCATGTCCATATGGAGGAACTGTGTGATGTCATCATGTCCATATGGAGGAACTGTGTGATGTCATCATGTCCATATAAAGGAACTGTGTGATGTCATCATGTCCATATGGAGGAACTGTGTGATGTCATCATGTCCATATGGAGGAACTGTGTGATGTAATCATGTCCATATGGAGCAACTGTGTGATGTCATCATGTCCATATGGAGGAACTGTGTGATGTCATCATGTCCATATGGAGGAACTGTGTGATGTAATCATGTCCATATGGAGGAACTGTGTGATGTAATCATGTCCATATGGAGCAACTGTGTGATGTCATCATGTCCATATGGAGGAACTGTGTGATGTCATCATGTCCATATGGAGGAACTGTGTGATGTCATCATGTCCATATGGAGGAACTGTGTGATGTCATCATGTCCATATGGAGGAACTGTGTGATGTCATCATGTCCATATGAAGGAACTGTGTGATGTCATCATGTCAATATGGAGGAACTGTGTGATGTCATGTCCATATGGAGGAACTGTGTGATGTCATCATGTCCATATGGAGGAACTGTGTGATGTCATCATGTCTATATGGAGGAACTGTGTGATGTCATCATGTCTATATGGAGGAACTGTGTGATGTCATCATGTCTATATGGAGGAACTGTGTGATGTCATCATGTCTATATGGAGGAACTGTGTGATGTCATCATGTCCATATGGAGGAACTGTGTGATGTCATCATGTCCATATGGAGGAACTGTGTGATGTCATCATGTCCATATGAAGGAACTGTGTGATGTCATCATGTCTATATGGAGGAACTGTGTGATGTCATCATGTCTATATGGAGGAACTGTGTGATGTCATCATGTCTATATGGAGGAACTGTGTGATGTCATCATGTCTATATGGAGGAACTGTGTGATGTCATCATGTCCATATGGAGGAACTGTGTGATGTCATCATGTCCATATGGAGGAACTGTGTGATGTCATCATGTCCATATGGAGGAACTGTGTGATGTCATCATGTCCATATGAAGGAACTGTGTGATGTCATCATGTCAATATGGAGGAACTGTGTGATGTCATGTCCATATGGAGGAACTGTGTGATGTCATCATGTCCATATGGAGGAACTGTGTGATGTCATCATGTCTATATGGAGGAACTGTGTGATGTCATCATGTCTATATGGAGGAACTGTGTGATGTCATCATGTCTATATGGAGGAACTGTGTGATGTCATCATGTCTATATGGAGGAACTGTGTGATGTCATCATGTCTATATGGAGGAACTGTGTGATGTCATCATGTCTATATGGAGGAACTGTGTGATGTCATCATGTCAATATGGAGGAACTGTGTGATGTCATCATGTCCATATGGAGGAACTGTGTGATGTCATCATGTCCATATGGAGGAACTGTGATATCATCATGTCCATATGGAGGAACTGTGTGATGTCATCATGTCCATATGGAGGAACTGTGTGATGTCATCATGTCCATATGGAGTGACTGTGTGATGTCATCACGTCCGTACTGATGAAGTCTCTGAGTAATGTTTCCAGCACCTTGTAGACAGTATGCCACCAAGTATGAAGGAAAAGGGGGTCTGACCTGGAAGTGGCAAGGTATACCTAATAAAGTGGCCAGTGAGTGTACATAGAAACCCCAAATCTGAGACGATTAGCAGAGGGGGTGCAGAATTGGGGAGGGTGGAGTTATTGCTGGACTGCTTCTTTAATAACATCACATACAAGACATAATTTAGTCTTAAGTATTTCAATATATTTATGCACAATAGGAAAGCAATACCGAGTTTTACAAATTCAAATGCGCCCCCCCCCCCAAAAGAAAAAAAAAACAAACAAATCTGACCCTCCATTTTTTGCGCGTGAATTAACAGCAGAGATAAATAGCAACCATATTTATTAAATAACCCTCCCCAAATGAAAACAAAAAACAAGTCCTCGCCACGGCAAAGGTGGCAACGAGTAAATAACTTAAAAATGTACAATATAATACAAAACCAAACATCAGTAAACCCGTTCTTGTCATCCGGAGGTTAAAGACGGTTGTGATACTTTATACATAGACTGTACAGATTATTCTTAGATAGGATACTATATTACAGACACATTCAGATCAGCTGATCACGTTTTGGGATTCTCATAAACCTTCAGCAATCTTTACAGATTCCATTACACCAAAGCATCCCCAATGAGCGCAGCCGTGACCCTACTGTGTACCGGGGGCATACACTGGGGTGGACGTCACCATCCTGGGGCTAGAAAAAGGTCCTTGTGTGGACAGCTTCATCCAATGGGACCATAGATACAACCTAGAACAGTGTTTCCCAACCAGGGTGCCTCCAGCTGTTGCAAAACTACAACTCCCAGCATGCCCGGACAGCCGAAGGCTGTCCGGGCATGCTGGGAGTTGTAGTTTTGCAACAGCTGGAGTCACACTGGTTGGGAAGCACTGTACTAGTCCCTCACAAACCCCCACAGAGCACCTGGTGATTTGGGGGACCCATGTGAAATGGGCTGTGGGATCTACCTTACCATTACTGCGGGTACTTACCTGGTGTAATGTTATTTTTAGCTTCCTGCTTTAGTGAGTTGTAGTTTTGCAACAGCTGGAGGCACTCTGGTTGGAAAACACTGACCTAGAAGATCACTGCCAGGATATATGCCCACTAGAAGGTTAGGGAGCCGGTTAGGAAGTGTTAAAGGGGCACTCCGGTGAAAAACTATAAACTGGTGCCAGAAAGTTAACCTGATTTGTAAATTACTTCTATATAAAAATCTTAATCCTTCCAGTACTTATCAGCTGCAGAAGTTGAGTTGTTCTTTTCTGTCTGACAACAGTGCTCTCTGCTGACTCCTCTGAGAAGAGGTGAGACTGAGTAAGTGCTGGACTAGGCAATTTTTACATAAATCAGAGTACCCCTTTAAAAAGGGGGTACTCTGGTGGAAAACTAATTTATTTAAAATCAACTGGTGCCAGAAAGTTATACAGATTCGTAAATTACTTCTAATGAAAAAAATCTTAATCCTTCCAGTACTTATCAGCTGCTGTTAACTTAAGAAAGTTTATTTTTTCTTTTTGAATTTCTTTTCTGTCTGACCACAGTGCTCTCTGCTGACACCTCTGTCTGTCTCAGGAACTGTCCAGAGAGGGAACAAATCCCCATAGCGAACCTCTCCTGCTCTGGACAGTTCCTGAGACAGACAGCGGTGTCGGCAGAGAGCACTGTGGTCAGACTGGAAAGAACAACTCAACTTCAGCAGCTAATAAGTACTGCAAGGATTAATATTTTTTTTTAATAGAAGTAATTTACAAATCTGTTTAACTTAATAGGTGTTATCCAGAAATAGAAAAACAGCACCACCAACTCTCCTCAGGTTGTGTGTGGTATTGCAACTCCAATGGAACTGAGATGCAGAAACACCCAACCCGCAGACAACTAAGGGGCAGGGTTTCTTTTAGATTTATTATTATTTTTTAATCTGCTGTTTTTCTACTGTTAAATAATAATATGTAATAAATTGATAACCCCTTTAGAGCATTTATCATCTATTCACACATAATACATTTCTGACCAGTTTGGGGGGGTCTAACCTCTGGGACCCGCACCGATCACCAAAAAGGAGGACATTGAGTGGCATGATACATGCCCACCCCCCCCCCCCACCCCCCTCTCCATTCACTCTTTATGGGACTTCCGAGTGCTGTATTTGGACCATCCGTTCTATTATGGGCTATTATAAAAGAAGAAGCCATGTCTAGTGAGGGGTGAACACGTGTCATACGGTCACCTTCGGAAAAACGGCTCATAACATTCTAACCAGGACATAAAAGTGCACAGAAATCATCTCGATTCTCTTCCATTCCCAAATAACGTGTTCACTTTGCAGGCAGCCAAAGGACTGGTGACCCACGTGATTTCCACCCCAGTGATATGGTACACCCTTCTGCTTTGACTATAACCAAGTGGTTCCCAACAAATACCAACAACTTTTTCAAGAACAAAGAAGATAATTTAAAGGGGAGACCTTCCTCCCAACACCAAAGTGAGGTGGGCAGTTACTAGGTCATCGCAGCTTTTACGGAAAATGTCCCTGCACATCAGGGTAACACTGACGCCAAGTGAGACCAATTGGCACCTCAGCGGATACTTGCCCTAACACTATTAATCCAAGTCCCAACCAGCCGTTGGCTGTCCGGGCATGCTGGGAGTTATAGTTTTGCAACAGCTGTAGACACCCTGGTTGGGAAACAAGGCTCTAGCATAACCCTAGCACTAGAACTAAGCCTAACCTTTTCCCTAACCTAACCCTAGAACTAAGCTTAACCCTAATTTTAATCTAACCTAACCCTAGAACTAAGCCTAACCCAAGCCTTATTCATATTTTAACCCAGTGTTCCCAACTAGGAGGGCTACAGAGATTGCAAAACTACAACTCCCAGCATGCCCGGGCATGCTAGGAGTTGTAGTTTTACAACAGCTTGAGGCACCCAGGTTGGGAATCACTGCTTTAACCTAACCCTAGCACTAGAACTCACCCTAACCCAAGCCCTTGACCTAAAGCTTAGCCCTAACCCGGACCCTACTCTAACCTTAGCCCTAACACTAGTAAGGCTGGGTTCACACCACATTTTTGCAATACAGTTCCCGTATCAGGTTTTTGATTAAAAAAACTGATTCCTCAAAACCTGACTAAACTGTATCAAAAAGTGTGTAAAAATTGAAATCCGTATACGATGATATGATGTCCGGTTGCATCCGTTTTTTTAAGAACTTTTCATTCCATTATGAATAAAGTTTCACTTGTTTGATTGAAATTCCAAGAAAAAAACTGTGCAAAGTCAAAAAAAACAAATGGTGAGAACCGGATGGAACCGTACGCACATACGGTTCTGTACGATTCCCATTGACTCCCTTGTTTAAAAAAGTAACAAAAAACGTATACGGTTTCCATACGGTTTTTCACCGGGACCAAAAACCATGGTAAGCTACGCTTTTGGGTACGGAGAAAAAAAAACTGACAAAACCATACAGGATGCAAAACGGACACAACCTGATGCATCTTTTGGCATACGGTTTTCAACGGAGAGTCAATGCATACGGTTTTTGATAACAGTTCTGTGCGGTTTTCACATTGAAAACGTAAAAGGGAACTGTATTGCAAAAAGTGGTGTGAACCCCTCTAACCATACTCTAACCCAGCGGTCTTCAAACTGCGGCCCTCCAGATGTTGCAAAACTACAACTCCCAGCATGCCCGGACAGCCAACGGCTGTCCGGGCATGCTGGGAATTGTAGTTTTGCAACATCTGGAGGGCCGCAGTTTGAAGACCACTGCTCTAACCTAACACTGCTAGCCCAAACCATAACCCCAGCCATAACAATGGAGACCAGGAGGAAGTCCCTAGTGCATACCCTCTAAAGCCACAAAGATATCGTTGCCCATTATTGAGCTTTTCAGCTTCCATATAAAACAAAGAACAGAGATATAAAAAAAAAGAAGAAAAAAATGAAAAATAAAAAAAACACAACACAGAAAAGAAATTGCATATTTTGTACCGAGCCCACGGAGGAAGTCTCATTCCTTATGGCTTATATATTCGTCGGCAGAGTAATGCATTGTGTGGTTTAGTGAGTTTCAATAAAACAGATTATTTTTCCAGGACTACGACGTATGATAAATCCTCCAGGGGACGCTCATTCCTCCCCTGACTCTTCTGTACAAAGCGGCTGTAACACGCCGTCACCGCGGGGGTTTGGTTACCGTCCTACGCGTCCAAACGGTTTCAACACCTACTGCATCCGGTCACTGACTGTACATCCTGAACGGCCATCACAGATGACAATGAGAAAGCTGTCACCGGCGGGGGCGACAACGTGGACACAAACGTTATAAATACTGCATTATAAAACAACGCGTAGTATCTTCATCCGGTGCCCAGGGACAGGTCGATAAACGTCCGAGAAGAGCCGGCTGGGTACACACGGATTCCTATGGGCATTACTTATCTAGTGTCGCTCGTGCTGCCAGGGCTTGGAGTGCTGCTGCCTGCCACCTAAGTGCAGCCACAGTTTTGGGCATACTCTCCCGAGGGGTGTAGTAAGGAGCACTTTAGGACAGGTCACGTATGGGCTGCCCGTTCCCAGGGACTCCAGCTTCAAAGGGAGGTTCCCTCCGGGCAGTGTCAGAAAGCTCTTGGGCCAAGTCGTTGAAGCGGGATATGTAATCTATGCTGTTTTCGTTCATCAAGCATGCCAGCTGCGAGTCTACCACCTGGACAAAAGAAAAAAAAATTAATAATTAAAATGAAAAGGGTGTCCCTATAAATCAGTGTTTTCCAACCAGTGTGCCTCCAGCAGTTGCAAAACTACAACTCCCAGCATGCCCGGAAAGCCAAAGGCTGGGAGTTGTGGTTTTGCAAAGGCTGTATAGCCATATGCCTATCCCTCTCTTATATGAAAGATAACCTTATGCCTATCCCTGTCTTATATGAAGGATAGTCTTAGGTGAATCCCTATCTTAAATGAAGGATATCCTTATGCCTATCTTATATGAAGGATAGCCGTATGTCTATCCCTATCTTATATGAAAGATAACCTTATGCCTATCTTATATGAAGGATAGCCGTATGTCTATCCCTATCTTATATGAAGGATAGTCTTATGTGTATCCCTATCTTATATGAAGGATATCCTTATGCCTATCTTATATGAAGTATAGTCTTATGTGTATCCCTATCTTATATGAAGGATATCCTTATGCCTATCTTATATGAAGTATAGTCTTATGTGTATCCCTATCTTATATGAAGTCTATCCTTATGCCTATCTTATATGAAGGATAGCCGTATGTCTATCCCTATCTTATATGAAGGATAGTCTTATGTGTATCCCTATCTTATATGAAGGATATCCTTATGCCTATCTTATATGAAGTATAGTCTTATGTGTATCCCTATCTTATATGAAGGATATCCTTATGCCTATCTTATATGAAGGATAGCCGTATGTCTATCCCTGTCTTATATGAAGGATAGCCTTATACCTATCTTATATGTAGGATAGCCTTATACTTAGAGATGAGCGAACTTACAGTAAATTCGATTCGTCACAAACTTCTCGGCTCGGCAGTTGACGAGTTATCCTGCATAAATGAGTTCAGCTTTCATCAACTGCCGAGCCGAGAAGTTCGTGACGAATCAAATTTACTGTAAGTTCGCTCATCTCTACTTATACTTTAAAGGCTAAGGTCACACTACAGAATTTCAAAGGATAATTCCACTTACAAAGGACACTTGGAAATTTCAGTGCAGCAGAGTCCCATTGCTGTCAATATAATTCTGCTGCACAGTGTAGACCACACAATTTCAGTGGTGGAACATCGGCTACTGAAATTCTGTAGTTTGCACTGTGATGATTCCGCTGGCAAAAGCACTGAATAAACTGAAGTCTATGGGGACAGCAATGTCCGCGCAGTCCTAGTGCCAACTTAATTTAGCTGGCGCCGGGTGCACTTAGCTTTGTAAAGCCTGCCTAAGTTCTGCCTTAATCCGTTTCCTCATATACTGAGGTTAGGACTGTATCAAATATTCTATATTCAGCAGACAACAGTGTCTACAGATGCTCCAAGTATCTTGTCCAGTGTGAGCCCCTGTGATAAATCCGGCAGCTCTTTGGATTTATTTGGCACCTCTTTGGACTGCCTGGTTTTGACGTTTACGCAGGATTATTATAAGTTTATTACAGGACATTATACTTCACCTCAACTACATCAGACAAGGAACGAGACACAAATGAATCTCTGGAGCTCCCATCCAGCAAGCTGGGGCCGAGAAGAGATGTGCCGCTGGGGTTTCCTGCCGCGGCCGGTGCGGTCTTCTTATTCTTATCCGGAGAGATAAAGCTTGCTGCGGAGCAAAGCAGAAAAACATGGAATCAAAGAAATATAGCAAACAACTTCCCACCCAGTCACAAGATGAGCATAGACATAAATGTGCATTCACACATACAGTATCCTGCGCATATTTAATGCACAGGATCAGAAGCTGAAGATTTGTTTCTGTTTTCAGTCATTTAGTTTACATTGAAATCTGCAGCATTAAAGGGGTACTCCGGTGGAATGTTTTTTTTTTTTTTTTAATCAACTGGTGCCAGAAAGTTAAACAGATTCGTAAATGACTTCTATTAAAAAAATCTTAACCCTTCCAGTACTTATCAGCTGCTGTATGCTCCACAGGAAGTTCTTTTCTTTTTGAATTTCTTTTCACTCTAACCACAGTGCTCTCTGCTGACACCTCTGTCCATGTCAGGAACTGTCAAGAGCAGGAAAAAAAATCACCATAGCAAACCTCTCCTGCTCTGGACAGTTCCTGACATGGACAGAGGTGTCAGCAGAGAGCACTGTGGTCAGACAGAAAAGAAATTCAAAAAGAAAAGAACTTCCTCTGGAGCATACAGCAGCTGATAAGTACTGGAAGGGTTAAGATTTTTAAATAGAAGAAATTTACAAATCTGTTTAACTTTCTGGCACCAGCTGATTACATTTTTTCCCCCACCGGAGTACCCCTTTAAATCCTGCACATCGAATATGCACAGGTTAGGCCCCTTCCACACTACAAAATTACTCCGTTTTAAAGATCCGTACGAAGTTCCATCTGAAAATCGGCAGTAAAACAGCAGTTACAAAATCCCATTATAGTCTATGGGATTTTTTTAATAGCCGTTTTAACCCGTTATAGCCCGTTATTAATAACGGCAGTTATTTTGTGACGGGCGATAGTAACGGGAGAATTAGTGAATGCATTATTTCTCCCATCACAAAATAATATATTAATAACGGGCTATAACGGGTTAAAACGGCTACTAGAAAAATCCCATAGACTATAATGGGATTTTCTAACGGCCGTGTAGGATTTTAGCCGTTTTACAGCTGATTTTCAGACGGAACTTCATACGGATCTTTAAAACGGAGTAATTTTGTAGTGTGAAAGAAGCCTTACTACTGTATGTGTGAATAGACCCTAAAGGGTTCTCCAACTATTCCAGAATACCTTTACTATGCCCCCTTGCATGGACTCGGTCCAGTATTCCCGTTTCTTATGGCTTGGTTGGTCTTATTTGCCTGTTACTTTTGCTGTTCATCCCCTTCCGTCCCTGCACCTCCAGGAGACTACAATTCCCAGGAGTCAGTGCGACTTTGTAATCTGACTGCCGGTGTACTCCTACAAGTCACAGGAGGGGGCATGGATTGGCTGAGGGGTCTGCCTTATAGTGGGGACGAAGCAGAAAGCCAGCCCCCCCCCCCCCCCCCCGCCAGTGCACAAAATCACATGTTCTCCGTCTTGGGTGGTAGGGGCTACGATAGGAGGAGCTAACTGGAGACAGAGTGAGTGGTGGACTAGGCAATTTACATAATTGGAGTACCCCTTTAAAGGGGTACTCCAGAGGAACACTATTTATTTAAAATCAACTGGTGCCAGAATGTTATACAGATTTGTAAATTACTTCTATTAAAAAATCTTAATCCTTCCAGTACTTATCAGCTGCTGTTCACTACAGAGGAAGTTCTTTTCTTTTTGAATTTCTTTTCTGTCTGTCCACAGTGCTTTCTGCTGACACCTCTGTCCATATCAGGAACTGTCCAGAGCAGGAGAGGTTTGCTATGGGGGATTTTCTCCTGCTCTGGACAGTTCCTGACATGGACAGAGGTGTCAGCAGAGAGCACTGTGGTCAGACTGGAAAGAAATTCAAAAAGAAAAGAACTTTCTCTATAGTAAACAGCAGCTGATAAGTACTGGAAGGCTTAAGATTTTTTTTTTAATAGAAGTAATTTACAAATCTGTTTAACTTTCTGGCACCAGTTGATTTATAATAAATTGTTTCCCACCGGAGTACCCCTTTAGTAGCCATCTGACACCGAATGTGTCAGCTGGATGTGTTCAGGACGGGATTACAGGAAGGTTTCAATTCACTGTCAGCCACCAAGACTGCACAGTTCAAAGTACCTTGGAGAGTTATATAACTTTTCCTTATACAAGGATTAACAGGATTGTTCCAAGATTAAAATTTCACAGAATAGGGAATAGGCTGGTCAAAGGGGGTCTGACCGCCGAGACTCCCAATGATCATGAGAGCAAAGGTCATTTGTCCCCCAAAATGTGCAGCCAATACTCTATTCACTCTCAATGGGATTTCCGAACCTTTGTTCTCTTGATCCCTAAGGATGGGGGCTCCCAACAGCTCCACCCTCAGCGATCAGCTATTAATCCCCTATCCCAGTGTTTTCCAAAAACAGTGTGTCCCCAGCTGTTGCAAAAGTACAACTCCCAGCATGCCCGGACAGCCTTCGGCTGTCCGGGCATGCTGGGAGTTGTACTTTTGCAACAGCTGGAGACACACTATTTTTGGAAAACACTGCCCTATTCTACAGATACGTGATGAAAACCCCTAAACAAGTCCATACTTACAGAGTAAGCTGCTGAGTGAGGAGTCGGAGGAGTCGTTGGGATACCACTGAGGGTCATGGCTGGGAGACGCAATCCAACTCTGGTGAGGACTTGAGGACGGAGAAGGAAGACTCTTAGAGTTCTCATTGAGTTTGGCTGGAGAAAGTGGGACAGCTTCTCCTAGAACACAACAGAATAGCTATGAATATACTGAACCAGTGCTCTAAAACAGTGTTCGTCCAACCAGTGTACCCGTGGCTGATGGAATACTACAACTCTCAGCATGCCCGGACAGCCAAAGGTTGTCCGAGTATGTTGGAAGATGTAGTTTTGCAACAGCTGGAGGCACACTGGGTAGCACACTTGGCATACGCAATTAGCCTTGGTGCATTTGCCTGTGAACGTACCGTACTGTCCTGAGCTTATGGCTATCTCAATAATGGAGTCACTGATGTGTGTTGCCGGCTCCCCCTGCGATAGGACATCATCGGGGGGACCAGGCAGCGATATGTCCAGGAGAGCAGAGACATTAGGGGGAGAGAAGCAAGTGCTGGAACTGCTGGGGGCACAGCCGGGTGGGTCTGGGGGACCGTTCTGAAGGGGATGCTCAGATATAGGGGGCATGGACAGTATGGAGGATGGCTAGAAGCGAAAACAGAGGTCGGTTTAGATGTATGGAAAATTACTTATACAGACATAAAGAAAGAAGAAAGAACCGTACCTGGAATGGCGGGGTGGCCTCTTGTACAGAGGGTGTGGAAAGAGAAATGAAAGGAACCTAGAAAGCAGAATATAGTTTTATTAATAATACAGTCAGGTTCAATGGGCAATGACAGAATAGAGTATCAGAGATGGAGACTCACCTCAGGACACACAGTCATGGCAGGTATAGGATCACCACTGGTTGTCTCTATCGTAGTCTCTGGTACTGTACTAGGTAAAGTATCTGATGGAAGGGGACCAATGCCCACCAGGCCATCTGTCTCAAGAACAGGTAACGAAGATCCTGGGATAATCCCTGCACTTTTAGCAGCTAAGTCAATAGCACCTACAAAGAGAATAAGAGTAGTTTGAAATGACAGATGGGCACTACAAACAGAGTGAGGGAGAAAGGTTGTACCAATGCTAAGAGTGCTGGGTTAAAGGACAAGTATCATGTTAAAAAAAAAAAAAAAAAAGAGACCAATCCCCTATCGGAAGGAGAGAAAGGGGTAGTCCGGTGGAAAAAAATTAAAAAAATGTATATTATATATATATATAAATTTTTTTTTAAATCAACTGGTGCCAGAAAGTTAAACAGATTTGTAAATTACTTCTATTATAAAATCTTCATCCTTCCAGTACTTATTAGCTGCTGAATACTCCAGAGGAAATTCTTTTCTTTTTGGAACACAGAGCTCTCTGCTGACATCACGAGCACAGTGCTCTCTGCTGACATCTCTGTCCATTTTAAGAACTGTCCAGAGTAGGAGAAAATCCCCATAGTAAACATATGCTGCTCTGGACAGTTCTTAAAATGGACAGAGATGTCAGCAGAGAGCACTGTGGTCGTGATGTCAGCAGAGAGCTCTGTGTTTACAAATCTGTTTAACTTTCTGGCACCAATTGATTAAAAATAAAATAAAAAGTTTTCCCAGGGGCTTTGAACTAGGCCTCTGCTGCATTGGTTACATTCTTATGTATGTAGCTAGGCATGTGTCACCAGAACCGCCATACAAGATGTAAAAGCCTGAAGGACGCATAGTAATGACTTACTTGCTAAAGAATTGGTGGCTGGAGCCGTGAGTCCTTTGGGGACAATGGGCTGAGATACGGCTTTACCGAGGGTGGAGTGGATGGGTCTGAAGGAGCCGCGCCCTGCAATAAGACAATCAAAGTTGTTGCAATGGTGGTAAATGTTTTAATCTAACACAACTATAACTCCCAGCATGCCCGGACAGCCATTAGTCGTTTTGGATCAGCTAGAGGCACATTGGTTGGGAAACGCTGGCCTAACATTTCACATACCTTGCTATTGTAGCTCATGTATTGTGCTATGTTAGTTAGAAAAGAATGTGTAATACAAGGGAATTAGGTTGCTGATAACTAAAGAGGGCCATTAAAGACCCCAAAAATGTAAAATGTAGGATCCCTGCCCGTTTCGGACAGATGACTGCACTAAAATCAGTGCTCGGGGATGGTAGCAAAATATATAGAGGCAAATACATAAAAAATGTCAAAACTCTGTACCGCTGGTTAGTGCAGGGGGGGGAGCAAGCTGACAGTTTTCCTTTAATGGACCTTTAGCTAGACAAGTGTTTCCCAACCAGAGTGCCTCCAGCTGTTGCAAAACTACAACTCCCAGCATGCCCAGACATGGACCTTTAGCTAGACAAGTGTTTCCCGACCAGGGTACCTCCAGCTGTTGCAAAACTACAACTCCCAGCATGCCCAGACAGCCTTCGGCTGTCTGGGCATGCTGGGAGTTGTAGTTTTGCAACAGCTGGAGGCACCCTGGTTGGGAAACACTAGAACATTAGTGGGGGTGGGGGTCAAATTTGTGTAATACAAGGGAATTAGGTTGCTGATAACTAAAGAGGTCCATTAGAGACCCCAGAAATTAAAAATGTAGGATCCCTGCCCACTTCGGACAGATGACTGCACTAAAATCAGTGCTCGGGGATGGTAGCAAAATATATAGAGGCAAATACATACAAAAATATGTCAAAACTCTGATTTGCAGGTGAAAATCTGATTGCAGGGGTCCCATCTTTAGGATCCAATAGAACGGAGCCCTGACTCTCCCCTGGGATGACGCAGCGTGTCAGGGGAATTGGAGCTCCGTTCTAAAGATCGCGGTTGGTCCTAGATCCCCGCAATCAGACATTCTTTTGCTCTCGTGCGCTACCCTCTCCCTATCCAGAATGCATGCATGCTCAGCTGTGCCCAGAGTGCATGTGTATGGGGTGATCAGATGAATGAGCATTCAGATAACAGCTATTCTAAGGGTATTCTATGTTCACAAGAACATGTCACCCAGTCAGAGGCCATATGCCCAGCAGAAGGTGAATTGATTTAGTATGTTAGGGTCCCATCCGAAATGAGGCCACCTCCGCGTGGTTGATGGGGGATGCGTTTTGATCATAAAGTGCGCTAAGAGCCTCTATTTTTTTGACCAAGAGTGCTGCTGCAACCTTCCTTTCTTTTTTTGTACATTCTGTATTTGCCACAGCAGCGTGCACCCGTGTATTAGGTAGTTGTGCTGGCTATTTCTCTTCTTTGTGTTTTTGCTTTACAAGCAAGGTGAAGTGGCACCCTCTCTAGCCCTGCACCCCTCCCTGTTCACAGGAGGTTTTAAATTGGTAGTAGATCCTGCATGTCACCCAGTCAGAGGCTAAGTGCTCAGCAGAAGGTGAATTGATTTAGCATGTTAGGGTCCCATCCGAAATGAGGCCACCTCCGTGTGGTGGATGGGGGGGGGGACACATTTTGATCAAAAAGTGCGCTAAAAGCCTCCATTATTGGACCAAGAGTGCTGCTGTAACCTTTCTTTCTTTTTTGTATATTCTATGTTCACACTGCAGAATCTCCGCTCGTAGAATTCCGCGAGCGGAGATCCCATTTGGCGGCCGCCGCAGTAAATACTTTGGTGGTAGGACCGCGCAGCACTGCGCCGTCGCCACTGACGGGTATGCAGTGCTCGCGGATTTCCGCGCAAAGAATGAACATGTTCTTTCTTTGCGCGGAACAATTTCACTGGCAGAATTGTCCGCCGCCGAAATTCCTCAGTGTGAACAGGTCTCGCGGAAGACCCATTGACATTGATGCTAATGTCCACTATGTGTAATTCCACTCGCAGAATTCAGCTCACGGTGAACATACCCTAAATGTATGTCTAGCTTGAGAAGAGGATGTCCAGATCAGAAGTAAAGGAAGGGCATTTCCCAGTAACCCAAACCCTACACTTTGAGGATTGGGAGATACAGGCCCATTATTTCTTTTATAACCAGAGAGCGAATATGTAAGGTGTGAACTGGTCCATGCAGTACCTGCTACTGATGAGTTGGAGAGAATGGAGAAGGAGCAGACATGTGGTAAGGAACTGCCAGATGGCCGAGGAAGAAGCGTCCTCTGAGGATAAACATCATAAATTATGGTTAACAATGAAACGGAACAAAACCACGAGTTAAAAAGTGATAGTACAGAATAAAAGGTATTACATAAACCAACAGCAATAGCTTTATCATCCTATACTAAACTACTGAATCACAGACTATGATCAATGGAAATTCTGGTGATAAATTTGCAGCATTTAGGGTCTATTCACACGTACAGTACAGTGACCCCCCTGACCTACGATGGCCCGACCATCGCATAAACGGTTATCCGGCTGCCACCGGATAGCTGTTTATGGTGCCCCGTGTGGTCCGCTGACGATCACTTACCTGTCCTCGGGGCTCCGGCGCGTCCTCTTCGGGATCCCCTGCATCGTGGTCACTCTCCATCATCGTCATCACGTCGCTGCGCACACCGTCCCGTCATCCAATAGGAGCGGCGTTCGTAGCGACGTGATGGCGGCGACGGAGAGCGAGGATGCCGGGGAAGCAGAGGCCTTGCCGGAGTGCCGGGGACACCCCGGGGACGCGACGACAGCGATGGAAGGCGACATCCCGGGCAGTGGCGACGGTCCGGAGCAACGGGACACGTGAGTACAACTTCCTATACCAGTGGTCTTCAACCTGCGAACCTCCACATGTTGCAAAACTACAACTCCCAGCATGCCGGGACTGCCGTTGGCTGTCCGAGCATGCTGGGTGTTGTAGTTTTGCAACATCTGGAGGTCCGCAGGTTGTAGACCACTGTCCTATACTTTACATTGCACAGATCCCTCAACATACGATGGTCCATTTGGAACGGATTACCATCGTATGTTGAAGGACCACTGTATTTTGTGCAGATTTGATGTGCAGGATTTCAAGCTGTGTCCAGTCATTCAGTTTACATTGAAATCTGCAACATAAAAACCTAGGCATCAAATCTGCGCAGAATACAGCAAGTGTGAATAGACCATTAAAGAGTACCCACTGCCTTTATTTTTATTATTTTTTAGTTTTCTACCTTGATATCACTCTGTATTTTCTGCTCATTCTCAGTCAGATTCACAGTCTGGGAAGGGGCGTTCCCCAGCAGGTGTGACATCCTCTGAAGCCATACAGGGGAGAACTTCCTCCCTCACTCTGCTACACACAGCCCAGAGCAGTTCAGTGTGAGATGAGCGATGATTGGATAAGGCTGCACACCCCCCTCAGCACTCCAGACTGCATTTCCTGATTTTGGACTTCTGCCAGGCCAGCAGGAGTCCAAAGTCTGTGCAAGAGATGGGGGTGGAGGATGTGCTCTGGACAAGTAGGGAGACACCTAGTGGCAGCTTTTTTAAAAACACAAAACATAGAAAACTTAAAGTACATTAAAAAGATTTTTATGAGAGTGCATATTTAATGGACCTTTAGCTTGACAAGTGTTTCCCAACCAGGGTTCCTCCAGCTGTTGCAAAACTACAACTCCCAGCATGCTCAGACAACCGAAGGCGGTCTGGTCATGCTGGGACTTTTAGTTTTGCAACAGCTGGAGGCACCCTGATTGGAAAACACTAAGCCAGTTCTGGGGATAGAACATTAGTTTGGGGGGGTCAGACTTCAAGTACAGTCAAGGTGCACAGTGCTCACGTTCATTAGTAATGCAGCATCACAGCAGGGTAAGCCACCACCGATCAAACATTTTGATGGTCTATATGTAGGATCTCACACATTCTCTGAATCTTACCTGGACAACTAAAGGTTTCCGCAGGTGTCGACTTCTCGGCTTCTTAGGCTTTGGTAAGAAGAAGTCAGACTGAAAGGAGATGATTTGCAGGAGAACAGATTAGGGTCATGAAAGGACACTAAGGATGTAACATTTAAATGGCGCTAATGGTATGTTCACACTGCGGAATCTCCACTCGCTGAATTAAGCGAGAGGAGATAACCTTTGGCGGCGGCGGCCGAAAATACTACAGGGGTAGGACCGCACGGCACTGCGCAGTCACCACTGACGGCTATGCAGTGCTCGCGGACTTCCGTGCAAAGAATGAACATGCTCTTTCTTTGCGCGGAACAATTTCAGCGGCGTAACTGTCTGCCTCTGAAATTCCGCAGTGTTCCGCACCCGTTCACACTGATGGTAACGTTCACCGCGCGGAATTCCACTCGCAGGAATTCTGCAGTGTGAATATACCCTAAGACAGAACGGTGGGATGAACAGTCAGGACTCACGTTAAGGCCCCCATACCCACTACAGAGAATCCATGGAGAATTTCCTTGTGGAAATTCCATACAGACTCAAACTTGCACCGCACGCGCATAGATTCCAATAGCTTTTGCGGTTCTCAGTTCACACGGTGAAAATTCCGTGATAAAACGCCTGACAAGGATAAGTGCGGATTCTGGATCACTTCTGCTCTGTGCAGACGATTGCGGATCTTCAGAGGGATTCACCCTGCAGTGTCATCTATAGATAGTCCACCTGTATTATATGCAGTGTGATCTGAACACTTAAAGGGGTACTCCGATGAAAAACTATTTTTTTTGTTTGAGATAAATTGGTGCCAGAACGTTAAACAGATTTGTAAATAATTTAGATTTAAAAATCTTAACCCTTCAAGTACTTAGCTGCTATATGCACCACAGGAAGTTCTTTTCTTTTTGAATTTCCTTTCTGTCTCACCACAATGCTCTCTGCTGACACCTCTGCCCCTGTCAGGAACTGTCCAGAGAAGGAGCATATCCCCATAGCAAACCTATCCTGCTCTGGACAGTTCCTGACATGGACAGAGGTGTCAGCAGAGAGCACTGTGGTAAGACAGAAAAGAACTCCAGAAAGAAAATAACTTCCTGTGAAGCATACAGCAGCTGATAAGTACTGGGAGGATTAAGATTTTTAAATAGAAGTAATTTACAAATCTGTTTAACTTTCTGGCACCAGTTGATTTAAAGTGAAAGTGTGGATGATCTCAAAATCAAAGAGGTTATCCAGGATTAGAAAAACAGAGCTGATTTCTATAAAAACCATCACCAAACTTGTCCTCAGGATGTGTGCGGGATTGCATCTCAGTTCTATTGAAGTGAATGAAGCAAAGTTGTAATCCCACATCCAATTGGAGGACAGAGGTGGGGCTGTATTTGAAAGAAAACAGCTATGTTTTTTCTATTCCTGGATAACGCCCTTTGGCTATGTTCACACGGTGGAATATTTGCAGGAATGTCTGCCCAGAAAACAAAGGCAAAATATTTGTTCAACGCCTGCCCGGAAACCATGTGAGGACATTCCACAAATAGCGGGCGCAGGCAGGACATGCCGGCGCTAGAAACTCTTGAAAACCCGCCAACTCTATAGAGGGCAACGCATTTCTGAGCGGATTCCACAGAAAGAATTGACAAGTCAATTCTTTCAGCGGAGGCCGAAATCCAGATTTTGGCGGCAGATATTTCCGCTGTGGAAAATCTGCAGTGTGTGACCGATGCATCTAAAGAAAAGGGACTCTGAAAAGGGAGCCGAGTTTATCCATCGGTTTCTGCTTGGAAATTCTGTTGTGTGAACATTGCCTTAAAGGGGTACTCCTCTAAAAAGATCTTATCCCCTACTTAAAAGATAGGAGATAAGATGTTAGATCGGCAGGACTCCCGCGATCTCTGGGCAGGCCGCAGCGGGGTCTGGGACAGCAGCTTCTGTGTTTGTGACACTATGCTGAGCCCCCTCCATTCATGTCTATGGGAGGGGGCATGACCGCTAGCACACAGCCGTCACACCTCCTCCCATAGACTTAAATGGAGGGGACGTGGCGGCTGGCATTGCCAGTCATTGAGCACGGAGCGGAGTTCACTCCGTGCACCGAATGACAGGGGTGCCGCAGGATTTCCCAACGACAACAAGGCTGGGGACTGCGTAATGCGAGTGCAACTCACGTAAAGTGCTGTGGTATACGTTGGTGTTATAGAAGGGTAGATACATCTACATACACTGATTGCATCCAAGTGCTGGCGACCTGCTGCCTCAGCCTCCTTGTTTGGTGAGGAAATCTTGGCATGACGGCTGTTGGGCGGAAGCATGGTGGGAACTGCAAACACGGCTCCATCACTGCTGGTCGTCACAGATCCCAAAGGCCCACCGAACAGGAGCGGGCGAGATAGGTTCCTGAAACCTGTACCCGGAAAGACATATACATGAGATGCAAGGTTGTGCTCCACATACAGTTCAATGACAGATTGTCTGCAGGCTACAAACTTTACAGCAGAGTTTCCCAACCAGGGTTGGTTAACAATGCTGTAGACAATATAGCCACCAATATATTAAAGGGGTACTCCGGTGGAAAACATTTCTTTTTAAATCAACAAAAAAAGTTAAACAGATTTGTAAATGACTTCTATAAAAAAAAATCTTTACCCTTCCAGTACTTTTTAGCAGCTGTATGAAACAGAGGAAATTCTTTTCTTTTTGAATTTATTTTTTGCCTTGTCCATAGTGCTCTCTGCTGACACCTGATGCCCGTATCAGGGACTGTCCAGAGCAGGAGAAAATCCCCATAGCAAACCTATGCTGCTCTGGACAGTTCCTGACATAGGACAGAGGTGTCAGCAGAGAGCACTGTGGACAAGACAAAAAAGAAATTCAAAAAGAAAAGCATTTCCTCTGTAGCATACAGCTGCTTAAAAGTACTGGAAGGGTAAAGAGTTTTTTAATAGAAGTCATTTACAAATCGGTTTAACTTTCTGGCACCAGTTGATAAAAAAATAAAAAATAAAAATGTTTTCTACCGGTAAACGCTAGTTTGCAGTTTATATATATGGATAATCTATATTAGTGTTTCCAAAGCAGCGTGCCTCCAGTTGTTGCAAAACGATAACTCCCAGCATGCCCGGACAGCCAAAGGCTGTCCGGGCATGCTGGAAGTTGTCGTTTTGCAACAGCTGGAGGCACCTTGGTTAGGAAACACTGCTTTACAGTAAACATTGGTGGTATGTGCTGGGAAAGTTTTGTAAACACTTATGTTTATTTTATTTTTTTTACACCCTATCCCCATACAGCAGAATAAACCCAAACAGAAAAACAAAAATGGTGCAGAATTTCAAGTGCATTGTACAGCGGAATGCCCCGACTTTAAAGGGCTACTCCAGAGTTTAAAATTGTATCCCCTATCTACAGAGGTGAGACCCTATGATCCTTAGAATCTCCCTGCTGCATGGAGTGCTGGATTGGAACACACTCAGTGCATTCTCTATGGGAGCACTGGAGATACACAAGTGCTGTACTCCGGTATCTCCAGCTCTCCTGTACAGAATGCATGGAGTGAGTGCCAACTCAGTGGGCAGATTCAAGGGCCTTGTTATAGAAACCGCAGTGGGTGCCAGAAGTTGGAACCCACGATTAGAAACTTATCTCATTACCCTGTGGATAGGGGATATGTTTTTAAATGCTGAAGTACCCCTTAACCCAATGCTGAACCCGACGTTTCGCTCACTGCTTCATCCGGGGCGCTTCCAATGAAGCAGTGAGCGAAACGTTGGGTTCAGCATGTGGCTAAGTAGGTTATTCTCCCACTGGGGATTTAGGTCTGTTCATTTATACTTTATACTTGATATTTAAGTTATTTTATTATTTGGTCACGCAAATTGTGTTTACTTTGTGGCTTATGCCACATACCTCTAGGGGGGATCACAACATGTCTTCCCTTGTATTTTGCACGTAAACTGCTTTAGCCACCGCTTGTAGTTCTGGTCCACTGCGGACATCATTAATATTTTGTCTGTGATTTTAATATTGTTTAGTCTTTTATGCTTATTTGTATCAATAAAATATATCCTTGATCCGTAAACGTATGTGCTCTTTTTGTGAACTGACTTATGTTAACGTTGGGTCAGTGACTACATTGAGGATTATTCTATGGTTTACTAATACCATTATATGTACAATTGTAATATACATGGTTAAAAAATGTGCATACTTTTGTCCCTGCAGCTATTGCCTGTGTGTCTCTATGAGGAGTCCAAATACAGGAAGTGAGGGAGGACAAGCAGGGCTCTGTGCACTAAGAAAAAGCAGGACAGTGTGCACTGAGGCTCCATAACATGCTCCGGGCTCATACATCAGGATGATTGACAAGCCAGGAGTCTGCACTGAGCCCCGATTGTCCTGTCCTCACTTCCTGTATTTGGACTCCTCATAGAGACACACAGACATTAGCTGCAGGGACAGCATTTTTTCACCCAAAAATATACACAATTTTTAATCAATGTATATTACACATATACATAAAATGGTATTTTCTACATTATATAAAAAGTTTTTGTTGAGGACAGGTAAATTTTAAAGGAAATCTGTCACCAGTGTCACTTGCACTAACCTGTCGGTACCAACAGATAGTGCAGGTGACACTGATGACAACGGTACTTAACTAGTCCCGGTCTGTAGCGGAGATCTCCTGTAATCTTATCCGGTATCTTCGCTCCGGGCACCGGCGGAGCTTAATGATGTAACCGCTGCTGCATGGGACCCTGCAGAAAGCAGCACCGGCTTGGGGCATGGGCGGAGCTTACTGACATCATTGCTGTTGCTCTCTGCTGGGTCCCAGGTACTGGGAACAGCAGCGGCGATGTCATTAAGCTCTGCCAGTGCCCCAAGCCGGTGCCAAGATACCGGAGAAGATTTCAGGAGATCCCCGCAACGGACCGGGACAAGGTGAATACTCGGACCTGAGGAAGGAAGGAGCCCCTCCGAAACGCGTTGTCCTGTGAATGACTGCTTTTTATGAAATTAATAAAAAGTTGCACACCAAACTCCGTCCGACTCCCGTGTCATCCCGCCGCCGGTGTAGCGCTCCAAGTGCCGTAACCCTTGCCTGCTGGAAGAATTAGGAACCCCCTGCCAGGTTTCCCCATCTCCCACATCTGTATTCCTGATATCTCCACCGTCCTCGACGGGACCGACGGCCAGCTGCTCCCGGCGATCCAGTGCAGAAAGAACCTGCTGAATGCAATTCTCAGTGTTGCGCCTGCATGTAGCGCAACCTGAAAAGGTGAGCAATTTCCCACTTTATCACCCATTCCCGCTGTATCCCCAGATAATCGGCACTATATAGCGCCATCCCCGTCTCTTTTTTTCTTCTCCCCCTACATTGCTGTAGTGAAATATAACTTATCCCTTATCCTTTTGCTGGGACCCCCGCGATCTCCTGAATGGGGCCCTAGCAGTCTGCTGGATGGGGGCGTGCCAACCTCCACACTGAGCAGCGGCCGACACATCCCCTCCATGTATCCCATAGAGATACATGGAGGGGATGTGTCGGCCGTATCTTCCTGCAGGGGTCGGAACGGCCCCCGTTCAGGTGATCGCGCGCGGGGTGGGGGATGGGTTGGAGGAGGGGGGATCCCAGCGGTCGGACTCAGTTACACGTTCTATAACGTATCCCCTATCCTTTGGATAAGGGATAAGTTATATTTCACTGCACTGCTCCTTATATAAAAAATTCTCCACATTTGAAAGAGATATATCAAGATTGGCTGTAACGTTGTTGGGGGGCTGATCTCTGAGACCTCCATTGGTTATGAGTATATAGGGGACCCATGGACCACTCTACCTTGTTCAGCATTATTCGCGGCCCCAATTATGTGAATGGGGCTGGATAAGATTCCCTGTACAGTCATGTAGTCAGGGGAAAAAAGGGATAAACTAGTGCTGGAGTCCAGAGACTGGATGCAACAATAGCAGTAAGTCTGTCCCTTTATCCTTTTTGCATATGGAGGGAATTAGAACAAAGCATATTAGGAAGTTTCAGGGCTTTTCGTTATAAACTAATTTTGCTTTACTTACATTAACCCCTTCACACAGAACACCCTACATGTATGGCTGCTGCCTTCCAGGGCACTTAGAAGCAATCTTGCTTCATACCTGGTGAATACTGGCTGCTTTCAACAGCCAGGACTCGCCGATAATGACAGACACCAGGGACCATGCTTTGAATTTGTTACATCGGGGGACCATCATTTAACCCCTTAGATGCTGCAATTAACGCTGATAATGGCATCTAAAAAGTAAAGATGACAGCAACCCATAATATCAAGACAACAGCCTGACCTGAGATTATTTATTCCAGGCCTAAGTTACCTGAGGTATTAGAAGTGGGAGAGAAGGTGGACTGGAGGTGTGCGGGCTGCGTCCTCAGGCAGTCTGGGTTGCGGGAGACCAGAGTGATGACTTTACCAGGTGGGGTAAGGGTCTGATCCTGGACTGGCATCTTTAAGGGAGAGGTGGCGACAGAGGCGGTTTCTGGAATCTGTGATGGCTATAAAGACAAGACAACATATGCGTAAAACAACGGCAAAAACAATCCTTATAAAAACAATAATATACTAAACCATGATTATCTTAGAGAGCTGTGTTTCCCATCCAGCAAGCCACTGACTGTTGCAAATCTACAACTTCCAGCATGCCCAAAAAAATAAAAAATAAATAAAGAACACTAACACTCTAAGACAGTGTTTCCCAACCAGGGTGCCTCCAGCTGTTGCAAAACTACAAATCCCAGCATGCCCGGACAGTCTTTGGCTGTCCGGGCATGCTGGGAATTGTAGTTTTGCAACAGCTGGAGGCACCCTGGTTGGGAAATACTGCTCTAAGAGCAAGAAGAGAAACCATTAAAATGAACAAGGACCCCAGATTTCGAGCAAATCAAAAGATTGTGGGAGACGTGTCTCCGAAAGAATTCAACGAGAAAGGGATTTTAATGTTAAAATTTCTGGTGGATTGCATTGAGGGACCCAGCTACATGGCGATGTGTCCAAAAGCAATTCCTGAAGATGGGGAAAAGGAACCAATCCGACTGACCTAGCACATGGCTCAGACTGGCATCAGAGGAAGCCATGGAATGGACAACGCCAAGCCAATGAAGAGTCTTGTTCACGAGGATGGGAGGGAAAAGAAAGGCAGGCAATAGGAGGGGGGACAATGTCCTTAACCCCTTAAGGACCCAGCCATTTTACACCTTAGGACCCGGCCATTTTTTGCACATCTGACCACTGTCAATTTAAACATTAATAACTCTGGAATGCTTTTAGTTATCATTCTGATTCCGAGATTGTTTTTTCGTGACATATTCTACTTTAACATAGTGGTAAAATTTTGTGGTAACTTGCATCCTTTCTTGATGAAAAATCCCAAAATTTTATGAAAAATTTGAAAATTTTGCATTTTTCTAACTTTGAAGCTTTCTGCTTGTAAGGAATGGATATTCCAAATATTTATTTTATTTTATTCACATATACAATATGTCTACTTTATGTTTGCATCATAAAATTGACGTGTTTTTACTTTTGGAAGACACCAGAGGGCTTCAAAGTTCAGCGGCAATTTTCCAATTTTTCACAAAATTTTCAAACTCACTATTTTTCAGGGACCAGTTCAGGTTTGAAGTGGATTTGAAGGGTCTTCATATTAGAAATACCCCACAAATTACCCCATTATAAAAACTGCACCCCCCAAAGTATTCAAAATGACATTCAGTCAGCGTTTTAACCCTTTAGGTGTTTCACAGGAATAGCAGCAAAGTGAAGGAGAAAATTCACAATCTTCATTTTTTACACTCGTATTTTCTTGTAGACCCAATTTTTTCATTTTTACAAGGGGTAAAAGGAGAAAATTTATACTTGTATTTGTAGCCCAATTTCTCTCGAGTAAGCACATACCTCATATGTCTATGTAAAGTGTTCGGCGGGCGCAGTAGAGGGCTCAGAAGCGAAGGAGCGACAAGGAGATTTTGGAGAGTACGTTTTTCAGAAATGGTTTTTGGGGGGCATGTTGCATTTAGGAAGCCCCTATGGTGCCAGAACAGCAAAAAAAAAAAAAAAACACATGCCATACCATTTTTAAAACTAGACCCCTTGAGGAACGTAACAAGGAATTAAGTGAGCCTTAATACCCCACAGGTGTCTCACGACTTTTGCATATGTAAAAAAAAATAAAAAAAATTCACTAAAATGTGTGTTTCCCCCCCAAATTTCAAATTTTTGCAAGGGTTAATAGCAGAAAATACCCCCAAAATTTGTAACCCCATCTCTTCTGAGTATGAAGGTACCCCATAAGTTGACCTGAAGTGCACTACGGGCGAACTACAATGCTCAGAAGGGAAGGAGTCATATTTGGCTTTTTGAGAGCAAATTTTGCTCGGGGGCATGTCGCATTTAGGAAGCCCCTATGGTGCCAGGACAGAAAAATAACCCCCACATGGCATACCATTTTGGAAACTAGACCCCTTGAGGAACGTAACAAGGGGTACAGTGAGCATTTACCCCCCACTGGTGTCTGTCAGATCTTTGGAACAGTGGGCTGTACAAAATTTTTTATTTGCACAGCCCATTGTTCCAAAGATTTGTCAGACACCAGTGGGGTGTAAATTCTCACTGCACCCCTCATTACATTCCGTGAGGGGTGTAGTTTCCGAAATGGGGTGACATGTGTTTTTTTTTTTTTTTTTTGCGTTTGTCAAAACCGCTGTAACAATCAGCCACCCCTGTGCAAATCACTTCAAATGTGCATGGTGCACTCTCCCTTCTGGGCCTTGTTGTGCGCCCCCAGAGCACTTTACGCCCACATATGGGGTATTTCCGTAGTCAGGAGAAACTGCATTACAAATTTTGGGGGGCTTTTTTCCCTTTTTCCTCTTGTTAAAATGAAAAGTATAGGGCAACACCAGCATGTTAGTGTAAAAATTTTTTTTTTTTTTACACCAACATGCTGGTGTAGACTCCAACTTCCCCTTTTCATAAGGGGTGAAAGGAGAAAATACCCCCCAAAATTTGTTAGGCAATTTCTCCCGAGTACGGCGATACCCCATATGTGGCCCTAAACTGTTGCCTTGAAATACAACAGGGCTCCGAAGTGAGAGCGCCATGCGCATTTGAGGCCTGAATTAGGGATTTGCATAGGGGTGGACATAGGGGTATTCTACGCCAGCGATTCCCAAACAGGGTGCCTCCAGCTGTTGCAAAACTCCCAGCATGCTTGGACAGTCAACGGCTATCCGGCAATACTGGGAGGTGTTGTTTTGCAACAGCTGGAGGCTCCATTTTGGAAACAGTGGCGTACCAGACGTTTTTCATTTTTATTGGGGAGGGGGGCTGTGTAGGGGTATGTGTATATGTAGTGTTTTTTACTTTTTATTTAGTGTTAGTGTAGTGTTTTTAGGCTACAGTCACGCGGGCAGGGGATTACAGCGAGTTTCCCGCTGCGAGTTTGAGCTGCCGCGCAAAATTTGCTGCATCGCAAACTTGCAGCCTGATACTCACTGTAAGCCCCTGCCCATGTGAATGTACCCTGTACATTCACAGGTGGGGGGGGGGGGGACCTCCAGCTGTTGCAAAACTACAACTCCCAGCATGCACAGTCTATCAGTGCATGCTGGCAGTTATAGTTCTGCAACAGCTGGAGGCACACGGGTTGGGAAACACTGAGTTAGGAAACAGACAATGTTTCCCAACCAGTGTGCCTCCAGTTGTTGCAAAACCACAACTCCCAGCATGCCCAGGCAGCCGAAGGGCATATTGGGAGTAGTGGTTACGCAACAGCTGGAGGACAACAGTTTGGGGACCACTGTGTAGTGGTGTCCCAGCCGCAGCCCTCCAGATGTTGCAAAACTACAACTCCCAGTATGCCAAAACTGTCCAGGCATGCTAGGAGTTGTAGTTCTGCAACATCTGAAGGGCCAGATGTTACAGAACTACAACTCCCAGCATGCCTGGAGAGTAAGGGCATGCTGAGGATGTGTAGTTTTGCAACATCTGGAAGGGCACAGTGGTCTCCAAACTGTGGACCTCCAGATGTTGCAAAACTGCAACTCCCAGCATGCCCAGACGCCAAGGGCTGTCTGGGCATGCTGGGAGTTGTAGTATACAGGGTCCCATTACAGCAATGCATGTCGCTTTACGGCGACGTGCATTGCTGTAAAGGGCCCGACCGCGGCTGAAGATCCACTCACCTGTCGCCGCCGCTGCCGTCTCCGCCGCCGGGATCCGGGTCTTCAGGGATGAGGTAAGTACCGGGGCTGGTCCCCAGCACTCCCCCGTCCCCCGCCGCGTCCTCCGGTCTTCCTCCCGTCCTCTCCGGACTTCCAGGGGCCGGGCAGGATGGGAGGAAGTAACCGCCCCCCCCTGCGATTGGTCGGTTAACTAACCGACGGATCGCAGGGGATCGGAGGAGGTGGAAGGCTTGCCACCTCGCTCCTAGGCTCCAGCATGGTCCTGGCTGTCTGTGACAGCCGGGATCATGCGAAATTACCGGGCGGTCGGGTCCCAGAGACCCGATCAGCTCGGTATCGCCGCAGATCGCAAGGGCGATTTCCCTTGCGATTTGCGGTGATCGCCAACATGGGGGCCTACATGGCCCCCCTCGGCGTTTGCCCTGGATGCCTGCTGAAGCATTTCAGCAGGCATCCGCTTCCGATCTCTGCCCGGGGCGCGGCAGAGACCGGAGAAACACCAGGACGTACTAGTACGTCCTGGGTCCTTAAAGCCCAGGGTGCCAGGACGTTCTAGTACGTCCTGGGTCCTTAAAGGGTTAAAGGGGTACTCCCGTGGAAAACTTTTTTTTTTTTTTTTTTTAATCAACTGGTGCCAGAAAGTTAAACAGATTTGTAAATTACAGTTTATTGGAGATTACTCGGCACCACTAGGAATAACAGGTAGGTATCGGAATGGAAATAGTGTACGGCCCCTTTAACTGCTGTGTGAGCTCTGTATGCGGTGCTGACTCGCTGAAGATAAAGCAATTCACAATTCAATACTGAAGATGTAGAAAAAGCGGCGCACTCACCCAAGCTTCTACTGCAGTGGTTGTTTATTACAAACATGAGGGTACACTGATCAGGGAGCTGGGATGGAGGACGCAAGGGTATAGTCTCGGTCTGGTAGCGGCCAAACGTGGCCTGGTCACAACATACACTGGGGAGAACAGGTCAAAGGGGACGGTTTCGTGGTGGGGGTGGTAAGACAGCCCAGAGGGGCGCTAACAGAGAGGCTAAGTCAAAACTTCAAGTGAGCTAAGCAGAAGAAGAGGAAGAGGTTTGAACGTGAGATGGCACACTGTAAAAATAAATATTCACTTCTACAATGTCTTCTTGCCCACGCAGGGTCTCCACTTACACAGATAGTGGGGTACTGGCACTCCAACTGTGGATGCAGTAAAAAGCGCAGCGTTTCCCAACCAGGGTGCCTCCAGCTGTAGCAAAACTACAACTCCCAGCATGCTCGGACAGCCAAAGGCTGTCCACGCATGCTGGGATTTATAGTTTTGCAACAGCTGGAGGCACCCTGGTGGGGAAACACTGAAATAGGGGAACAGGTGACCAGCCTAAGGATCTAATAATTAGTTTCCTGGCACTCTAAGGGGGGGGGGGCTTACAGCTAATGTGGCAGCCCATGCTGATGACCCCGATAACCTGAAAGGAAAAAAATAAAATAAAATAAATAAAAATACAATGTCTGCCTCCTATAGACATTAGGCTAAAATTGTTTAGCCTAGTGTGGGTAGGAGGGGTATAGCCTGGCTAGTGTTGCCTTCTATAGCCATGGTTCTATAGATTTTTTAGCAGCAATATTATCTATAGCTGGCTGTGCTTTACCATTCCTCATCATCTACATCAGTGTTTCCCAACCAGGGAAAGGCTGTCCGGGCATGCTGGGAGTTGTAGTTTTACAACAGCTGGAGGCTCCCTGGTGGGGAAACACTGATCTACATATAGTATACTCCCTCAGTTCCCATCAGCTCGGCCTCAGTTCCCATCTGCAGATTCCCGGCTCTTGCAGTACATTTGCCCAGAGCAGAATCTCTCTGCTTGTACACACAGCAATGAGCGTTCACTCCTGAGCACCTCCCTGCAGACTTGGCAGATTGGGAATGTATTATGTCATGTAGCCTTATGCTTATAGTTACCCACTGACCACTTTTAAAAGGGGTACTCTGTATCAGAAAATTGTATTTCAATAAAACTCATCTCAAGATACCTAACTTTACTTAGATAGTGTTATCTCTAACTGTACTGGCTTCAGAATGTTTTTGCTTGAAACACCCCTGACCGGAAGTTGTGTGGGTATATCTGCTGCCACTAGGAGGCTGACACTAAGCATACAAAAGAAGTCGGCCCCTGCCAGCAGGGTATACCCCACCTACTGCCTTAGAGACACTCAGTTTTAGTCCCAAAGCAATAGGAGGAACCGAACAAATACAGAGTCCGGAGGGAGCCCTGTCAAAATAAATGAACCAACAAACTGACAGGGGACCAACTCTCAGATCACAACTAACACCACAGGGTGGGAGCTGTGTCCCCCAATGGAGCTTCTGAGAAAAAGATTTTACGGTAAGTGTAAAAAATCTCCTTTTCTCATTCAGCTCCATTGGGGGACACAGGAACCGTGGGACATACCAAAGCAGTCCCCGGGGTGGGAACCATGTAACCCAGAATCAAGCGGACGGCAGAGCCACCGCTGCCTGCAAAACCTTACGCCCCAAAGAGGCGTCGGCGGATGCAGAAGTGTGGACTTGGTAAAACTTTGTGAACGTGTGCATCGAAGACCAAGTAGCCGCCTTACATACCTGTAGGGCTGAAGCCCTGTTAAAGACCGCCCAAGAGGCCCCCACAGAGCGAGTGGAGTGAGCCGTAACCCGGAAGGGAGGATCCTTCCCCTTGGAACGGTATGCTTCAGAAATGGCGGACCGGATCCATCTGGAGATGGTGGCCTTAGAAGCCGGCAAACCTTTGCGTCGGCCCACCAGAAGGACAAACAGCGACTCTGACCGTCGGAAAGAAGAGGTGGCCTTAGGTAAACTCGTAAGGCTCGGACCACATCCAGATTGTGGAGAGAATGCTCCTTAGGATGAGACGGAGCAGGGCAGAAGGAAGGAAGAACAATATCCTCGTTCAGATGAAAGGACGAAACTACCTTCGGTTGAAAAGAAGGAACCGGCCGAAATACTGCCTTGTCTTGATGAAGAATCAGGAAGGAAGGTTGACAAGAAAGAGATGCCAATTCCGACACCCGACGGATCGAGGTCACAGCTACCAAAAAGGCGACCTTCCAGGAAAGGAAACAGAGAAATATCACGGATAGGCTCGTACGGAAGGGATTGCAAGGCACTCAGTACCAAATTTAAGTCCCAAGGGGGAGTAGGAGACCTGTAGGGAGGAATCTCGTGAGCTACTCCTTGGAGGAAGGTGTGAACTGATGAGTCAGAAGCTAGAGGCCGCTGAAAAAGAATAGACAGCGCCGACACTTGACCCTTGAGAGAACTAAGAGCCAGGCGCGTCTCAAGACCCGACTGCAGAAACGCCAGAAGGTTCGGCAGAGAAAAACGAACCGGGGAAAGAGAGCAGGCCTCACACCACCGAAAATAAGCCCGCCAAGTCCTATGGTAGATCCTAGCCGAGGATGGCTTACGCGCCCTGAGCATAGTGCGAATAACCCCAGACGAGAAACCGCAAGCCTTCAATACCGCGGTTTCAACCGCCACGCCGTCAAATGCATCGGCTGTGAATTGGGGTGGCAAAGGGGACACTGAGACAAAAGATCGAGGCGATCTGGCAGTTGAAAGGGAACGTCCGCCACGAGCCGAACCACATCGGCGTACCAAGATCGGAGGGGCCAATCCGGAGCCACTAGGATGGCAGATCCGCCTTCCGCCTTGAGTTTCCTGAGTACTCGAGGAAGGAGGGAAATTGGTGGAAACAGGTACGGGAGAGTGAACCGAGACCAGGGAATGACGAGGGCGTGAGGATCTCTGGACTTTGCCACAAAGCTTGGAACCTGCCGGTTCAAGCGGGACTCAAAGAGGTCTACGTCCGGAACCCCCCCAATGATGGCAAATGGACTCGAACACCTCCGGATGAAGGGATCACTCCCTGGGATACAGAGAGGAGTGACTTAGGAAGTCTGCCTCCCAATTTTCCACCCCCGGAATGTGGATCGCTGATATGGAGGGAACCATGCGTTCCGCCCAGGTCAAGATCTCGGTCATGGCGGCACTGCTGCGAGTCCCCCCTTGGCGGTTGAGATACGCCACGGCTGTGGCGTATTTCGACTGAATGCGAACTGGGCGACCCCGAAGAAGAGACTCCCAGTGTCGGAGACAAAGGAATATCGCCCGGATCTCCAGCACATTGATAGGAAGCCTAGCTTCCCTAGGTGACCACGGGCCCTGGACCGTCTGGTCCAGGAGAACACCCCCCCAACCGAGGAGGCTCGCATCCATCGTAAGAACCAGCCAGTTCAACGGTAGAAACGAGCGGCCGCTCTGAAGGAAGGGAGAGTGGAGCCACCAAAGAAGAGACTGGCGAGCCGAGGTGGGCAGACGGATCCGATGATCCAAGGACAGGGGGGATCCGTCCCACAGGTACAGAATAGCCCACTGAAGCGGATGGCAACAGAACTGTGCAAACGGAACCGCCGTAATGGCGTAAGAGCACTCCGCTTGTCCGGAGGAAGGAAGATTCGGGCGCTCCCGGTATCGAACCGGAGGCCCAGGAAGATCAGAGACCGGGAGGGAGAAAGGTTGGATTTCTCCTCGTTGATCAGCCACCCGAAGCTGGTTAGGGTCAGCAGGGTGATGTGGAGACTCTCCTCGTTCTGGATCCGGGACGGGGCCTTGATAAGCAGGTCATCCAGGTAAGGAAGGACTGTGGCCAGGCCGAAGGGCAGAGCCACAATTGAAAGTGACCCTGCGGAACGGCAAAGCGGAGGAAACATTGATGAGGAGGAAAAATCGGGATGTGTAGATACGCATCCCGAATGTCCACTGAAGACAGGAATTCGCCCCAGACCATGGATGCCACGATCGACCGTATTGACTCCATACGGAAGTGACGAAGATGTTGGTTGAGGAGTTTCAGGTCCAAAATCGGACGGACTGAATCCTCCTTTTTGGGCACAACGAAGAGGTTTGAATAGAAACCCCTGAAACGGTCCTGAGGTGGAACGGGCACAATGACACCCTGTTGCAGCAGAGTGCGAATGGCAGAATGAAAACCTGCGGCCAGAGTAGGTGAACGAGGAGGCCGGGACCGAAAAAACGATCCCAGGGAAAAGAAGCGAACTCGATTCGGTAACCGTCGGAGATGACGTCCCGAACCCAAGAGTCCTGGACTTGTGCCAACCAGACGTTCCGAAAAAGAAGTAAGCGATCGCCCACCCGAGACGGAGTCCCAGATGGGGGCGCCCCCTTCAGGTCGATGCAGGTTTGTGGGTTCCTGATTTAGCGGGAAATCGGTTGGAACGATTATCCTGCTTCCAGGAAGTTTGAAGGACAGGCCCCGTCTACCCTGCGAGGGGCTCGATTTTTCCTGGCGCCCCTGACCCAGGGATCGAAAGGAGGTTGACTTACGAAAACCCCCACGAGCCGCAGTGCGGCGAGCCTTGTTCTGGGGAAGCAAAGAACTTTTACCGCCCGTAGCCTCAGATGATGCCAGTAAAGGCCATTGCTGTCAGAGATTTCTTGGAAGCGAATTCGGCATTCCAAGCTTTGAGCCACATGGAGCGACGAATGGCGACTAGGTTGCCAGACGCGTCAACTGCACAACGAGCAGACTCCAACAAAACCTGGCATAAATATTCGCCTGCGTCTGACACCTGACGAGCAATCTCACCCAGATCATCCGGGGAGGCCCTGAACAAGAGACCTTGACGAAGCTGAGAAGCCCACACCGCTAAGGCCATCGCAACCCAAGTGGAAGAGAAAGCCGGAAGCAGGGAGGATCGCACCGCTTCAAATGCGTATTTGGCCAAATTCTCGACCCGCTTGTCTGTGGGATCCTTAAAGAAAGCGGCATCCGCCAACGGTAGAGTGGTGGATTTTGATAAGCGGGAGACTGGGGGATCCACAGATGGTGGAACAGTCCATTTAGAAATAAGGTCCTGAGGGAATGGACACAAAGTCTTCAACCTTTTAGTGCCTTGAAAGCGCTTCTCTGGAAGCTTCCAGGCGGTCTCCAGAAGCACATCAAACTCCTTATGAGGATGGAACGAGGAGTACGGGCAAAGGAAACCTCAGGAGCAGGGTCCGAAGGTCCAGGGTCCTGTAGATGGAAAGTGTTCCTGACTGCAGACACCAGGCTGTCCACCAAGTCAGACATGGAGGACAGCTCTTCAGAATCCGAATGAAGTTCGGAGTCCGCCAATTCACCCGGAGATCGGGAACGGTTAGTGGAGGCTCCCGATCTAGGTGACCGGGATCTAGAATGGCGGTTCGGGGAACGGCCCCTAGGAGAGCGGTCGCGTGACCGGGAACGCTGCCTAGGAGCGGGGGATCTGGAGCGCGAACGCCGCCTGTTTTCAGGAGAGGAGTCAGGATAAAAAGGATCTAGAATGGCGGTTCGGGGAACGGCCCCTAGGAGAGCGGTCGCGTGACCGGGAACGCTGCCTAGGAGCGGGGGATCTGGAGCGCGAACGCCGCCTGTTTTCAGGAGAGGAGTCAGGATAAAAAACCCATGGACGTCTGTGGGAGTGTCGGCAGTCCGAAGACGCCGAACTTGCTTCCCGAGGGAGACATAGGTAAGACTGCCTTAAGGCTGTAGCCACCTCCTTGGAAACTTGCATCAAGTCTGAGATAGTCTGGGAGAGGGAAGACACCCAAACCAGGGTCGGTTCAGGGGTCACAGACACCGAAGGAGCATCTTGGGCAGGGGTAGTAGGGCGTGAGGAAGAGCAGGCAGAACAAGTGGGTACAGCCGAACCCCCCAAAAATTTAACCCTACA
Source organism: Hyla sarda (assembly GCF_029499605.1). NCBI lineage: Eukaryota > Metazoa > Chordata > Amphibia > Anura > Hylidae > Hyla > Hyla sarda. Next base: position 201,817,022 of record NC_079196.1, on the reverse strand, counting down.
CCCTGTACAAGCATAGTAAGTGACCAAAGCAGGGGCCGCCTGTCTGAGGAAAGGTTCAATGCTGGGGGTAGTTATTGCAAAGCCCAGCCAATTAGTGACAGAAGAACTGGAATTAGCTCACCCAGGTTCCTGGCTGACGTCCCTACACCTCCGGAATACAGGACGGCCGGCTAGAAACAGAGATGGAAGAACCACAGGAGCTTCTGAGAAGAACAGCGATGGATCAGGAGCGAGTCACGTGCCCTGAGGGGAGGAGTTACCGTGCACGCGCTAGCACGGGAGAGGCTGAGAAAGCCTGTTCCTGATAGGCTGAACTAGTCCTCCCCGTGCCGGCGCTGAAGATTTGGCGCTCAGAGAGTGCGGGAAGGAGCTATACTCGTCCGGGACCAGGCCGAAGCTGCGGCCTAAAGTATCGGCCTGGTTCCCGGCCGAACAGCCCAAAGAAGTGAAGTCGGCAGCCGTCTCCTCTGCGGGGACGGCTACTGGAGTGAGAGCAGTCGAGACCGCCCGCGGGGCGGAGCCACACACAGCCGGGACCAGGCCAAGTTGCGGTTAAAGCCGCGGCCTGGCTCCCGGCCAAACCATGCCGCCCTGATAGAGAAGCCTGCAGCCGTTTTCCTGTGGGAACGGCTGCTGGAACAAGCTGAGACCGCCCGCAGGGCAGAGGTACCCTCGGCCGGGACCAGGCCGAAGCCACAAGCTAAATTAGCGGCCTGGTTCCAGGCCGAAAACGCCGCCCCGACGCTGAAGGGGCCGGCAGATGCCTCCAATGCGGGAACAGCTGCCGGGGGATAGCTAGACTGGACGGCCGCAAATGCTGTCCGGAGGGCCGGCAGCTGCCTCACCATGTGTGGGGGGCTGCAGCCCACAGTAATAGGCGCGGTTAGTGCCCCAAGATACAGCTTCCCCCGATGCCCCTACCCCACAACAATAAGGGGGCCCCCCATTTGAAATAAAGTCCTGTCCCCCTTGAGGAGCCGGGAAACTCACCTGCATACGGAGGGATACTTACCTCCAGAGAAGGTCTGTCCCCATCATTCTTCACCAGACTAAGCCTGCTGCATCATGCCAGGCTTCTCTAAGCGGAGCGAGCAGAGGCAATAGGTGACCTGGACCCAAGGTACAACCTGGTGCTGGCCGGTGGCGAGGAAGGGTTAACGGACCATACTCTATGGAACCGTGCCCTTCAGTCGCATGTGGGGAAACAGGTAGCGCCATGCTCCTGTCGCCCTTACCTGGAAAAATAAAAAAGAAGAAAAAAAAGTCTAAACACTAACACTAAAGAATAATAAAAAGACCAGGCCTGGAGCAATCCAGGCCCATGTTGCCTCCTATGACACTAAGCTAAAACTGAGTGTCTCTAAGGCAGTAGGTGGGGTATACCCTGCTGGGAGGGGCCGACTTCTTTTGTATGCCTAGTGCCAGCCTCCTAGTGGCAGCAAGATATACCCACGGTTCCTGTGTCCCCAAATGGAGCTGAATGAGAAAGAAACATTTTTTTAATAACATGCTATTGGAAAGTTATTCTGCATACATTAAACTATAATATATCAAAAATTTTTTGATGAAAGGTACCCTTTAACCCCTTAACGACGCAGGACGTATATTTACGTCCTGCGACAGCTCCCGCGATATGAAGCGGGATCGCGCCGCGATCCCGCATCATATCACGTCGGTCCCGGCGCTAATCAACGGCCGGGACCCGCGGCTAATACCACACATCGCCGATCGCGGCGTTGTGCGGTATTAACCCTTTAGAAGCGGCGGTCAAAGCTGACCACCGCTTCTAAAGTGAAACTGAAAGTGACCCGGCTGCTCAGTCGGGCTGTTCGGGACCGCCGCGGTGAAATTGCGGCGTCCCGAACAGCTGATCGGACACCGCGAGGGCCCTTACCTCGGTGTCCGATCGACGAATGACTGCTCCGTGCCTGAGATCCAGGCAGGAGCAGTCAAGCGCCGATAATGCTGATCACAGGCGTGTTAATACACGCCAGTGATCAGCATAGGAGATCAGTGTGTGCAGTGTTATAGGTCCCTATGGAACCTATAACACTGCAAAATAAATGTTAAAAAAAAGTGTTAATAAAGGTCATTTAACCCCTTCCCTAATAAAAGTTTGAATCACCCCCCTTTTCCCATAAAAAAAATAAAACAGTGTAAAAAAAATAAAAAATAAACATATGTGGTATCGCCGCGTGCGTAAATGTGCGAACTATAAAAATATATAATTAATTAAGCCGTACGGTCAATGGCGTACGCGCAAAAAAAATTCCAAAGTTCAAAAAAGCGTATTTTGGTCACTTTTTATACCATTAAAAAATGAATAAAAAGTAATCAAAAAGTCCGATCAAAACAAAAATCATAACGATAAAAACTTCAGATCACGGCGCAAAAAATGAGTCCTCATACCGCCCCGTACGTGGAATAAAAAAGTTAAAGGGGTCAGAAGATGACATTTTTAAACGTATAAATTTTCCTGCATGTAGTTATGATTTTTTCCAGAAGTGTGACAAAATCAAACCTATATAAGTAGGGTATCATTTTAACCGTATGGACCTACAGAATAATAATAAGGTGTAATTTGTACCGAAATACGCACTGCGTAGAAACGGAAGGCCCCAAAAATTACAAAATGGCGTTTTTTTTTTTCGATTTTGTCGCACAATGATTTTTTTTTCCGTTTCGCCGTGCATTTTTGGGTAAAATGACTAATGTCACTGCAATGTAGAATTGGCGACGCAAAAAATAAGCCATAATATGGATTTTTAGGTGGAAAATTGAAAGGGTTATGATTTTTAAAAGGTAAGGAGGAAAAAACGAAAGTGCAAAAATGGAAAAACCCTGAGTCGTTAAGGGGTTAATGACCATGTACTCTGATAAAATGTTTCCCAGTGTTCAATGAGCCCCTTCGGTACTGTAAATTTGTGTATCTTTATACTGCACAGAGCAATGCTCAGAGTTATAGTGTTACTGTCACTTTCAAAAATGACATAGACAGATGTCAATAGGTTTCACCATTCGTCTCACTGCATAATACAGGTTCCATTGTAAGTGAATGGAGCCTGTTTTATGCAACAAGGTGGTGAGTGCAGTAATACCAGGGAGTGAAGTGCTTCTCTAGCGATCGGCAAGGGATCAAGAAGGGTCTGAACAACCAAACCCGGACAGATTAAAGTGTTGTTATCTTTGTGTCACATCCCCCAACTACTTCAAACCTTTGTTTTGATCTTCAAACCTCAAATGTAATTACAGGTTAGAGAATCTGACAGCTGGTTCACCAGCACTAAAGCCAATAAACTTGGTTATAATGCAGGTGAAGAGCTGTAAAATAAGTGGTCACCTACTTATTTTCATTGTGTCTGTGCAGCGTTATGGATGTTTATGAAGTTAATCATAATGTTCCACAGAGCCCGATGGAGGCGGGGAGCAGTCTCGCCCAGCTCCCCTGCCTCCTCACTATTCTGCCCTTGGTCCACCCCTGTCTTGAATCTTCACTCTCAAGTCACTAGGACGAGAGCCTGTGAAATATCTATTTCTATTTTTAGCCCGGGGCATGTCTGCTCAGAACTTATGTGCTCCGGGGGAAGGCTCATCTGAAGCCTCGCTACACCTGACTTGTGGGTGTAGCAAGGCAATGGCACCTGCACTCTACTGTAAGAGCAGAGAACTGCCCTCCCTCCGCCGGCTGTCACGTCCTAGTGATGTGTGAGTGAAGATTTTGACTATTCAAGACGGCGGAAGAATATTGAGGAGGCAGGGGAGCTGGGCAAGCCAGAACCCCACCTCCATTGCGCTCCATAACATTCATAAATCTCCACAGACACAACGAAAATTAGTAAATGACCCCCCATTTTACAGCTCTTCATTTGCACTATAACTCAGTGTACTGGGTGCAGGTAAACCGGCTGTCAGATTCTCTTTAAATAATTTTCACCTCATGGGAATATTTAAAAAAAACAAAAAAAACTTTATGAATCTAGAGTTCACCTGGCTGAAGTCCAGCACCAGCAGCCTAATTATATGACACTCCACCCCCTCTCTATGCAAAGTTAGAGGATTCATGGGAACCGTAGGCAGCATTAGGAAATAATTTTCGTGATGGAATTGCAATCAGTATGGCTGAAACTCATGACTGCCACATCAGCTAAAACAGGTAAGCACAAGGCATACACAAGAGCTTCTTAATTAGCCCAATCAGAAAAAAAAGATATAATTTGTCCATGAATTTTTTTAAATTTTCATTTAAAAATTTTAAGGAGATTTACAACAGAAAAAGAAAAGACTACTTACAGCTTTGGGGTTCACCTCTGTAGCTATGAGCCGTAACAGGCAGCTCAGGAGTCTCTGTTTGTGATCATCCGACCTGTTGGGATCCATCCACTCATATTCCAGCTGTAGTTTGCCCGGTTTGCCCAGCATGAGGTAGACCTCGGCTAGTGTCAGATTTTCTGAAGTCTGATGATTCCAGCCTTCCTGACGCAGCTGCTCGGTGAGCTGGTTAGAGTTCCCTTTGGGAGCCTTGGAAGAACCGCTGGGCTCTTTCACCTGAGTGTCCGGTCCTGAAGTTTGTGTAGTGCATTGATCCTGCGGTGGGATTGTTGTCTGTGTTTCTGCCTTTTCTTGGCTTGGAGACTCTACATCTCCTGGAGGTTTGGGGTTGGACTCTGGAGATGTTGGAGGACATGTGGCCAAGTTATCAGCCATATGATTTGTTTCTGGAACAATAAGATCTTGGCAAGACTTTAAATACCGGGGCAAGGGGTCAATTAATGAAAGTTCCTCCACATCTGGGGGCGGACATACAGATACCTCACCACTGCTAGAGAAATCCATAGACTCTGGAGGGGCTTCGTCAGGAGTCTTTGGTCCATCTGACACCCCATCAGATGATAAATTCTCCAAGGAACCATTCTCAACAGTCTGAGACTTCTCTGGTGTGGAGCTGCTGGGCACCTCTCCTTTGTTTCCTTGTCTGGCATCTGCATTACCTCGTGGGCACTTAAGCTGTACCCGAGCTGTGCCTTGTCCAGTTTGGATGCCAAGGATCTGAGCAGGGGGTAGCAAGTGGGCATCCTTAGAGCTCTGCTTGTATTTTCCAGACTCCTGCCAGTGGACGGTGCAGTGGGCTTTGGAATGGACAACCCTTGCCACTCCTGGTAAAGGAGACAACTGAGCAGTTTCTGGTGGGAAGAGGTAAAGTTCTTCCTTGGAGTCCTGAGACTCCCCATCTGTCAACTGAGGATCATCCAGACTCTTTCTCTGAGAAAAATTAGTGAAGGAAGCCAATAAAAGATGAAGGAAATTAAAGGGGTACTCCGGAGGCAAACTTTCCTTTTTTTTTTTTTTATTTATTTTTTTTTTAAATCAACTGGTACCAGAAAGTTAAAGATATTTAAATTAATTCTATTAAAAAATCTTAATCCTTGCAGTATTTATTAGCTGCTGTATCCTACAGAGGAAGTTCTTTTCTTTTTGAATTTATTTACTGTCTCACAACAATGCTCTCTGCTGACACCTCTGTCCGTATCAGGAACTGTCCAGAGCAGGAGAAAATCCCCATAGCAAACAATGTGGCTGGAAATTGCCGATAACATATACCGGAATATCGGCCTGAAAGGTCACAGATTATCGGTATCGGCCCTAAAAAAATCGCTATCGGTCGAATCCTACTTCTGAGTTAATAAGATCCTAAACATTCATCAGCTAAACAGAAAGATGCCAAAGTATTTTCATAGAGAATATTCCACCATGGGGCCGATCACCCCAGGAATTCAGCCTGACACAAAGGTTTTAAATGGTCAAAAAAAGGATACAATACGAACTTCCTGTAAAGCCCACTTCTGCTTGAGAAACTCAATAAGACAGGAGACCTTTCTGTGCAGCTCCACCATCATCCTGGGGAAGAACAAGAGGAGGAAATGTAAAAGGAAACTCCCCCTGAGGTGTATACATCTCTTATACGTGATTATTTATACTTTACTTTTCATTCTAGCCTATAAAATTCTTTGAAAGATATTAAAGTGGAACTCCAGAGTTTGTAAACTTATCCGATATCTACAGCATAGGAAATAAGTGTCTAATCATGGAGGGCCACAATAACTACAAACCCCAGGGCCGAAGCCCAGGAGTCACTAACTCCCCTCTTAATAAGTCCCCTAAAATATAACTTTTATTAGTGTGATAAAATATTCCCACTCAATTGGTTAAAAATAAATGTCAGAGTGTTGCTTGAACAGTGAAAAATAACCAGTGGGGGACCCCCTGTCTGATAATGTAACTGTTTTAGCGGCGCTGCAGCCTGTCGCAATGGCAACACTATGACGTGCAACTTAAAATATAAGCACAGCCACCCTCGACATGTTTCGCTGTTGAGACAGCGTTATCAAGAGGTAATGTGGCTACAATGTGACCCAAACACCGGCGGGGCTATTTATAAGCTGGTGTCACTCATCATCATTAGTGGACCGGTCTCCTAATCCAATCAGGAGACCTGTAACGGACCCTTGATGCCCCAGCCAATGCTAGAAGCCGAACCAAAACCCTTCCGGGTCAAGACTCTACCTGCGCACCTATCCTAATACCTGTGTTTATGACGTAGGACCAAGGTGGGAGTCTCTCAACATACCGTCATCGCTGCGTGACCGATCTCGCCTCGCGCGAGAGTTCGCTGTGTGGTTAGCAGCGCTGAATACTAGTCCATTGCGCGTGCGCCGAGCTCGGCGCCGTACTGCGCATGTGTCCGGACTTGGACTCAGACCGCTGGATGACAGCGCCTTTTGTGTGTAAATCACCCGACTCAATCTGTGGTCCATTCAACCACTTAGTTACCACTACGGCCATAGATACCATAAATGAACCATGAAAAATATGTAGCTAAGGTATATTAATTTAGAGCAGAGGTATTAAAGATGTATGGTATTGAGTACTGGCCCATATGTATAGTATACAGTAGTGGTGTATCTATTATGACGATAATCATCAGATTATACTTCTTGCGAAAGTGGTATGTCTATCATGACGATAATCATCAGGTATAGACTTCTTGTAAAAAATTAAATTAACTAAGGTGAGTATAGATACATAAGGTATATTGAGATCATTAAGGTAAGTATAGGTACTAAAGGTTCGTGTTGTTTATATTGACTGACAATTGTGTCAGTTGTGGTCACATAGTAAATAATAGTTAATGGTGGGATACAAAAAATGTAAGATAATGCAATGATAAAGACAGCAGGCAGCTGAATGTTTGTTATTATCACATGATGATATTTTATAAGAAGGCTGCAAACGAGAATCCTTCGTTAAGGCCCAACGGTGCCTTACTTTTAAGAAGAAAAATCCATTTTGCTTCTTCACGGAGGAGGCGAACATCAATGTTGCCCTTACGGGGGCCTAATTTTAAATGACACAGTCCATAATCATGGAGGGTCTGACCACTGAGAGCCCCTGTAATCGCCTGAACGGGCGCTGAATCTCCCTGTGCCACCTCCATGCATTCTCTATGGGAGCACCAGGGATACACAAGCTTTGTTCTCGGGCGCTCCTATACAATCCATGGAGGGGTGTGCCGACCACACACACTGGCCCCATTCTGGAGATGATGGGGGGTTCCATATGTTACACACTTTTCCCCTACCCTGTAGATAAGTGATGCGTTTTCAAACGCTGGAGTACCCCTTTAAAGGCGTTCTCCGCTGCTCAGCGTTTGGAACAAGGAGCCAGGAGCTTGTGATGTCATAGCCCCGCCCCATCATAATGTCACACCCCGCCCCCTCAATGCAAGTCTATGGGAGGGGGCGTGACAGCCGTCACTCCCCCTCCCATAGACTTGCATTGAGGGGGCATGATGTGACGTCACGAGGGGGCGGGGCAATGACATCACAAGCTCCCGGCGCCGGCTTCAGCGTTCGGAATAATTTGTTCCAAACGCTGAGCAGCGGAGAACGCCTTTAAAGACATTTTCTCCTCTGATAAAGTGATGGCATATCACTGGGATATGAGATCAGTTTATGAGTACTGGGGGTCAAACCTATGAGACCCCCTTCGAAGTGAGAATGAAGGGGACACCGCATTGGTGTAGTTCTGTGTCCTCTTTAACTAGGACAGTAACATCCTGTTCACCTGGCTGTGCAAACAACTGCAGCTACTCCTCTTACTTGTATTGGGCCGGTGTGCAGTATTTTTCAGTACACCGGATGCAATTCCCTGCACTGCTGAGTGGCTTGGGGCTGCTGGGCCACTTAATTTTACCCTGAGATCAGATCCTCACCAATGATAAAGTGATGATATAGTGCTAGGACATTGCTTTATCACAGGGGTGTCAAACTCAATATTACTGGAGACCACATTGGTCTTTTGGTAGTCTTTAAAAAAGGGCCATTTTAAATTTTTAGAGCCTGCAGGCCTCCACACGGCCCCCCATATAGTGGTTAGGTCCCCTTAGTGCCCCCATAGAGTATTAAGATCCCCACACTGCCCCATATAGTAGTTAGGGCCCCCACACTGCCCCGATATACCACTCCTCAGTCCAAGTAGGCACAGGCCCACCAAGTCCTGACAGCTGCTCCTAAGCCATTTGCCCTGGTCTAGCTGGGTCCTTTACATCCACTGTGCCTGTGCTTGCTGCATCCCCAGAGAGGACGTAGCCAGCCCTTGGCAGAAGAGGCAAAGCAAGCACAGAGAACAGTCATAAACACATCTTTATATGTGGCCTGAACGGGACTTCGCAGGTCACAAAAAATTACTCGGCAGGCCAGACGTGGCCCATGGGCTGTGTGTGACACTTTTACTTAATCACATAGGAACAACATTTTGCTTAGTACCAAACACCTTGTACTACCGAAATAGTTCACACCTGAGCCGTGGGTTCTGTGCTAAGCTTTGTACACGGGCCCAAGCCTGATTGTTCCGGGGCTGAAGTTCTACAGGAACTTTTAGAGGCAGTCTCACTGGTTTCTGATCCTCCTCATCACTGAGACCTGGAAATTAATACGGAAAAGAAAATGTGAAATACACACACATTATACCTACCTATACAAATATATATGTAAAAATAAATAAATAAATGTTAAAACATTTATATACACACATATATCTACGTCTTATATTTATACATAGATATGTCCACCTATATACACATACAATTTATATATATATATATATATATATATATATATATATATATATTTATTTATTTATTTATTTTTTTTAAACCCATTTTAACTAGAATGTAAGAGATGGAGCTTACATCTTGGCATGCTGTCAGGTCATGCTGGGAGTTGAAGTTTTGCAACAACTGCTGGAGGCACACTGGTTGGAAACACTACTTTAAACCATGGTTTTTATGGGTTCACCTTTGGAAAACCTGCACTTGTGTTAGGAATTTATATCAACAGCGATTGTGTAACATAACTGGAACTGTTCCCAAAGTACTCACGAAATGGAAAAAGCCAGCTGCTTGGCAAATCTGTTCGCAGAATGCTGGTGCCGTATGTGGCAGCCTGTATTGCGCCGAAGATACCTCTTTAGTTTATCCAAATACAGCATTGATCCTCAACCTGTAGCTCTCCAGCCTTCAGCTGTCTGAGCATGATGAGAGTTGTACGTCTGCAATAGCTGGAGGGCCACAGGTTGGACAACACTGCATCCTAAAAATTCTGTGCTTTCCAAATTCTTATAATGGGTATATGATACCCATTGGTCACATTTCTTTTGATTCTGCACTAAAAATTTGCAATAAAATTACAGTAAAATTTTCACAATCTGCACAACACACACAAGCATTTTACATCTAAATTTGTCGCTAAAAAATTCCGTTGCATCTTGACCGACCATTTGATCATAACTATTTTAGCTCAGACCAAATTTTGTTTCAGTTAAACTATGTAACGCCTGAATGACCCACCCAGTGAAGGGTAAAGCAGTGGTCTCCAAACTGTGGACCTTCAGAGGTAGCAAAACTACAACTCTCAAGGGCATGCTGGAAGCTGTAATTTTGCAACATTTAGAGGGCAACAGTTTGGAGACCACTGGGATAAAGTGGCAAAATTCACAGTTACAAATAAACAAAACAAAAAAACTAGTTACCTGTCTTTCCTTCAGGGTCACAGAGTTTCTTCAACGCTCTGCACATTGGAGCCTTTATCCGTAGGTTCCTGCCTTTGTAACGCACTGTAGTCGCCCTGTAAAAAAGCAGCAAAAAAATATATCTGAACCAGCTTGGTGCTTGACTCTATCTGTGGTCAAACCATAAGTCCCAGGATGCCATGACAGTTCCAGATCGACATCCCAGGACTTGTAGCTTAAAAAAATATATATATATAAATAACCAATGACCTAACTCACCCTAACTGGATCAGCTCATTCAGCTTGGCAGCGTTCTTATCATCCATACCTGCAAGAAAAGAAAAAAGAAAATGCAAGAGCTGGAACCCCAACCGATCAGATACTTATCCCCTATCCTGTGGCTAGGGGATGCGTTTAAAATAACTGGAGGATCCCTTTAACTGTTTCCCAACCAGGATGCCTCCAGCTGTTGCAAAACTACAACTACCAGCATGCCCGGCATGCTGGTAGTTGTAGTTTTGCAACAGCTGAAGGCACCCTAGTTGGGAAACAGTGCTTCAACTAGAGCTGGGCGGTATGACCAAAAATGCATATCACGGTATTTTTGCAAGTTATGGCGGTTCCACGGTATTTAACGGTATTCCCCCCCCCCCCCCCCCGAGGAACTAATCATATATGACCCCCAGGCGCTGCTATATTTCTCTAAAGTGCTGCCCGCAAGTCATTCATTTAAAGTGCGGCCCGCAAGTCATTCATTTAAAGCGCGGCCCGCATTTCATTCATTTAAAGCGCCACGGCCCGCAAGTCATTCATTTAAAGCGCCGGAGGCCCGCAAGTCATTCATTTAACCCGATAACGACCATGGACGTCTATACTCGTCCAATGGCCGTTACCGGGGTATGACGCGGGCCCGCGTCATACCGGCCAGCCCCCAGCTGATTCCTGTAGCTGGGGGCCGGCGTTAATAGCCGACATGCGGCGATCGCCGCGGCCGGCTATTAACCCTTTAGATCGCCGCTGTCAAAGTTGACAGCGGCGTCTAAAGGTGCCTGTATACAGTCCCTGGTGGTCCAGTGGGGTGGATCGCTCCCCCGCAGCGCGATCGCGGGGGAGCGATCCACTGCTGAGGTAGCCTGAGGGCTTACCTCTCCTCCTGTGTCGGCTCCGGCTCTCTGAATGATAAAGCCTGGCAGGACCAGGCTTTATCAATCGAGCGCAGAGCACACAGATGAATGGGATTGTATGCAATCCCATTCATCTGTATGAGGAATCAAATGATTCCTCCTAAAAGTCCCCTAAGGGGACTAAAAGTGTAAAAAAAAAAAGTTTAAAAAAAAGTTTAAAAACACACACATTAACCCCTTCTTTATTAAAAGTTTAAATCACCCCCCTTTTCCCAAATTCCATATAAAAAATATGTAACCATAATAAAAATAAACATATGTAGTATCGTCGCGTGCGTAAATGTCTGAACTATAAAAATATATCATTAATTAAACCGCAATGGCGTACACGCAAAAAAATTTCAAATTCCATATAAAAAATATGTAACCATAATAAAAATAAACATATGTAGTATCGTCGCGTGCGTAAATGTCTGAACTATAAAAATATATCATTAATTAAACCGTCAATGGCGTACACGCAAAAAAATTTCAAAGTCCAAAATAGCGTATTTTTGGTCACTTTTCATACCATAAAAAAAGGAATAAAAAGCGATCAAGAAGTCCAATCAAAATAAAAATGGTAACGATTAAAACTTCAGATCACGGCGCAAAAGATGAGCCCTCAAACCGCCCTGTACGTGGAAAAATAAAAAAGTTATAGGGGTCAGAAAAGGACAATTTTAAATGTATAAATTTTCCTGCATGTAGTTATGATTTTTTCCAGAAGTACGACAAAATCAAACCTATATAAGTAGGGGATCATTTTAATCGTATGGACCTACAGAATAAAGATAAAGTGTAATTTTTACCGAAAAATGTACTGCCTAGAAACAGAAGCCCCCAAAATTTACAAAATTGTGTTTTTTCTTCAATTTTGTCGCACAATGATTTTTTTTTTCCGTTTCGCCATAAATGTTTGTGTAAAATGACTCATGTCATTCCAAAGTAGAATTGGTGTCGCAAAAAATAAGCCCTCATATGGATTTTTAGGTGCAAAATTGAAAGGGTTATGATTTTTAAAAGGTGAGGAGGAAAAAACGAAAGTGTAAAAACAGAAAAATGCTTGGTCCTTAAGGGGTTAAAGCGCCGGAGGCCCGCATTTCATTCATTTAAAGCGCCGCCCGCATTTCATTCATTTAAAGCGCCGGCGGCCCGCAAGTCATTCATTTAAAGCGCCGCCGCAACTTATCTGCGGCTGATAATTCATTCATTCGAGGGGGGAGGGGCCTGACCGGTATTGCGGTATGGGAAAAATTCATATCGTGCAGGGAAAAAATTTAGGTATTTGGTATGAACTGGTATACCGCCCAGCACAAGCTTTAACTACATGCAATAAAACTTCTGTGTAGTTTCTCAGTCCTCATATTGCTGAGATTGCCCAGGCCTTCTAAGGACACTTTCTCCTCTAGTCTATGGCTATGTTCACACAACACATTGGAAGTTTCATCACTTACAACAGCAAAAATTTTGCAAAATCTGCTGTTGTGATCCAAAGCAACGATTACAAGGAAACACGGCAAAACTTACATCCGCCAATCTTCTTCCGCAGTTCTCCATAGCAGATAAGGCCGTAAAGCTCCTGCGAGGACTTCACACCACAAGAAAATACTACAAGAAAAAACATAAAGACAACAAAAGTTAGATTTACGTACTGCATAGAGAGATGAGAAAAGCAAGATAAGTAACGACACACATTAAAATGCGTTTTCTCGCATTTTACATACAGTTGTGACCAAGGTTTGGAGACTGGCACAAGTTTTGTTTTTCACAAAGTTTACTGCTTTAGCATTTTTTAACCCCTTAAGGACCAAGCCCATTTTGACCTAAGGACCAGGCCAATTTTTGTTTTTGCATTGTCGTTTTTTCCTCCTCGTCTTCTAAAAATCGCAACTCTTTTATATTTTTATCCACAGACTAGTAGGAGGGCTTTTTTTTCCGTGACCAGTTGTCCTGCGCAATTACATCACTCATTTTACCATAAAATGTATGGCGCGACCCAAAAAAATACTTTTTCATTTTTCCATATAAGCGGCGGTATGAGGGCTCATTTTTTGGGCCATGATCTCTACTTTTTATTGATGCCACATTTGTGTATATAAAATATAGCACTGATCCGTGTTATCGGTGATCTTTTGCTCTGGTCTGCTCAATCTCAGACCAGAGCAGAAGACCCTGGGAGACGGCCGGAGCCAGGTGAGGGGACCTCCTGCTGCCATGCTGGATGATCGGATCCCCGCGACAGCGATCCGATCATCCATTTAAATACCGCACTGCTGCAGATGCAGTGATCGGTTGCTAACGGCATCTGAGGAGTTAATGGTAGACATACGCACAATCGCGGATGTCCGCCATTACCGTTTAGTCCCTGACTGCTGATAGCAGCCGGGATCTGTCGCGCACCGGACCGGTGCTCGCGGTCATGGCGGAGCGTAAATGTATGCTATGGTGTGTTAAGTATCACGGCGCCATGACATACATTTACGTCCATTGTTGTTAAGGGTTTAAATATAAAATATTCCAGTGTTGACCCTTCTTCTTCATGAAGACTTCTGCAGGTCACCCTGGCATGCTGGATAAAAGCTTCTGGGCCTAGTCTTGACTGGTGATAACACATTCTTGTCTCATCACTGCTTGGAGTTTATCACAATTTCTCTTTGTCCATATGCATTTTAAAGGAAATCTTTCATCAGTATCACCTGCACTAACCTGTCACACAAGCTTGTAGTGCGGGTGATACTGATCAAAATGATACTTACCGAATCTTGATCAGTAGCTCTGTTCCGCTGTAATTCCTCTTTTTCTGTATATGCAAATGAGTTGCTTGGGGCACAGGCGGAGCTACAAACCCTGCTCCGGATACTGTGATGTCATCTTCACCAGGTGGCCGCTCCGCCCGGCTCCTCCATTTTCATAATCCCCCTCCCTGCTTGCTCGAATGTTTCTTTTACAGTGAGTAAAAAAAAAAAAATCTCCTTTTCTAAGTTGCTCTTCATTGGGGGACACCTTACTGATAAGACGTACCAAAGCAGCCCCCTAGGGAGGAAAAAACAACCAACCAAAAAAGGGGGAATTAGTCCAGAGACCGAACCCACGTGTCCACAAGGCCTGTGGACGAGACCCCAGGCCAGAGACAAATTAGGCCCAGAAATTGTGCTCCCGGAAGATCCCCCGGGCATGGAGATGGACTAGGATGCCCAGACAGCACCATCCTCTGTAGAGACTCAAAACACCTAGGCTATATGATAAGACAAGAAAAGGTCAACCAGGAAGCCAGGTGGGCCGGAACCATCCCGGAAGCAGATAAAAAAACAACTCCAAGGAACACGAGCACAGGAGGTGGAGACTAGAAACCACAGAAAAAAAAGAAAGATGGAAATCTGCTCTAGAGAGGTCTGGTGATGAAAACAAAGACCAAAACTCCTGTCCCAGCAACAGTAGCTGGACCAGTGTAATCCGGATGACCAGAACACCCTCTAACTCGGGAGGACATGGACCCTGTAGGATGAAAAGAGAGGAATGCAATAACAAGTGGGCATCCCGGACACCGGAGAGACCGACATGGAAACTGGAGGTGTCTGAGTCACCAGGAAGACGAACCCATAAAATCAAATGGACAAGAAACAAGCGAAATAATCCGAAAAGGAGCATCCCAGAACACCAGAGCAGCTGACATGAGAATTGGAGGATCCTGTGTCTCCTGGAAGACTCACCTGAAGAGTGAGGAAAACAGACACCCGCGAAACTCACCGGGCGACAAACTTCCATGTCTTGGACCCCAGTGGTCCAAGCGGACCAGAACACTCCGTAGAAACATCCCACCAAAACGGGAACGGAGGGGGAAACAAAGGGGAACCCAGCTGGGACTCTCAGGTACTGGGTACAGGAAGGTTGCTCCAGAATACTATGGTGTCAGTGCAGCACAACTGACCCTGTCAAAAGGGAAGGAAGAACACACCCTTCCTGGGAGATTGCACCAAGGGAGGAGAAGAGCAATGACAGGGCCCAAACAGCAGACAGTGGCTGGACAAGCTGTCACTGGGCCACGCATGATTACATAAACTCCTCCAACAGAGGAAAGTGCCAACGCTGCGTGAGCAACAGTAGACAACCAAGAAACAGAAAGAAAGCCAGGCTGCAATGGTGGGCAGTAAGCACACAAGCCTAGACAGCAAAAGGCTCTGTTGATTGCTGTCAGCAAAAAACAAGGGCCCCGCCAGATGCCCCACCTATATAGTAGGAACAGAGAGATGGCTCCATCTTGGCAGCAGAAAATGCTCAAAGAAATAGTCCCCCTAGTGGAGGGGAAACGGGGTGGTCGAGATGAAACTCAGGTACTGACCATGGCAAGCTCCCCGATCCCTGTACCCCCTGAGGAAGGGGGATTGGCTCAGTGAGCCAGGCACTATAGGAGCAGGCAAGTGCCGCCCCACAGCCAAAGACAAGTACAGGGTGGACATAGCCCCCATGGCCCCTGCGACAACCCACTGCGGTATGGAGGAGCCACATCGTGTACCCAGAGGGATCGGAATCCTGTACACTGGAGCTGGGCAAAAATACAAGATGTGACTACGAATGCAAGTAAGAAGCACACACACACACACAAAAGCGTTGAGAGCCATTCCGGATGATGATTAAGGCAACAGAGTAGGTGCCTAAGCCACCCTGGACAGAAAACCCTGAAAAGATGCCTGGAGGCATAGGGAGGGGCTCAACTAACTGTGTCTCCCCATCAAGCCCCATGCAAGAACAGAGGTGCTCAACCGCCGCAGACCTGTGGAAACAAAATCACGGGAAGCCCCGAGGCACACCCCACCGAAGATAAGGAAAGGTGGGCCCTACACGTGCAGAGTGGTCTTAGCATATGTAGGGACACAGACAGGGGTACCTCACGGTAGTAGTGGGGTACCAAGACTACAGACATGAAAGAAACTGCCGACATCCAAAGGACCAGCAGAAAGCAAGGTATGCCTATAGCAGATCAACGTTGCAACCTTAGAAAGGGGAACAGAGTGATGCTGCTGTGGCTGAGAAAGTCCCTGGAACCTGCAGAAAAAAAAAATTTCTCTATCGGCTCCAGTGGGGGACACAGACCGTGGGTGTATCTTGCTGTCTCTAGGAGGTGTGACACTATGGTAATAAAAAAAAGTCAGCTCCTCCCAGCAGGATATACCCGCCTTCAGGCTCTGAGCTAATCAGTTTAAGCTTAGTGTCTCAAGGAGGTGGACATGGTCTGGATTGTCCAGACCAGGTCTTCTGATTTTTTTATTTCCTAGTATAGGGACGTGTTAGTTTTTTATTCCTTTTTCTTTTCTGTTTTCAGGTGGGGACTCAGGTTCCCCGTTTCCCCATTGCGAGTAAGGGGACACAGACATTGCGTATAAGCGCTGTTCACCCCCCCTCGCCAACGGTAAGCGTCTGGGTTGGTACCTCATGGGTCCGGGTCCCCCTATTTCTCTGCTCGCCTCACTCGTGCATAGCAGCCAGGCGTGATGCAGGGACAAAAGCTGACTAAAGACTTCACTGAAGACTCCATTAGGTAAGTTCTTCTGACTGAGGTAAGTACCCCCCCCCCCCCCTTTTCTCCATAGGTACGGACTCGCAACCTCTGGAGACCCCCTGTTTTTGGCCCACCTTCAGGTTATGGGGCTGGCTTATACAGGGGCTGCACTTTATTCTGGGGGAGCAGTGGCACCTGAGGGGGCATGTATTATGGGGCACTTCACTTTATGTTGTGTGTGTGTGTGTGTTTGGTGCAACTACGTCCAGCGCCTTATATGCGGCTGTCAGCCGCAGCGCTGTTTCGGGCCGGGCGCTCTCAGTGGAGCCGGGCGATTCAGCACCGGCTTACTTTCACCGGCAGTCTCTGCCGGCGTTCAGGCCGCCCGCTCTTTTCCCCCGAGCACATATGCAGCTAGACATGTGCGCTCGGGACAAGGAGCGGGCACCATGACAGTTTTTCTCGGCCGGTCTGTAGCTCCACCCACAGGGCTGGGAGCTCTTAGAGGCGCGAAGCAGCCTCCAATCAGCACCGTGGGCGCGATTTTCAGTGAGAAGGGGTCTGTTACTGTGTGCTTTGCTTCAGGCACGCCCCTCCCTTCCTATTGGCTGGCCTATTCAGTCTCTCTAGCTGCATGGAGCGAGCTCTCCTCACTGCAGCTGACAGGGGACACAGACTAGGGTGAGAAAGTCCGTACCCAGAGTTGTTCCTCCCTCTAAACAGAAACCTGGAACTTCAGTGACTTATTATATCTGTAAGCACTGTAATACCAAGATGTCTGGCTCTGCTCAGCCCACTTGCCCTGCCTGCTCCACTGCTCCCCCAGGCCCCCTGGTACCCCCTGATGCCCCTTCGGTCCCGGTGGGTTCAGCCGCTCCTCCAGCCTGCGTTTCTTCCCTGACCCAGTATATGGCTGACTTGACCCAAGTCTTCTGTTCGGTGGCTGAGGCCTCCAGGGAAGTGGTGTCCGCCTTGAAGGGGTTTTCCCTGCGCAGGACCTCTGAGAGGGCCTGCTCCTCGTCTCCTCATACTTCACTCTCTCACAAGCGTACTAGGGGTGCCTCGTCTGACTCTTCCATTGAGTCTTCAGATAGACGTGAGCATTCCCCTCCTGGGTTGTTACAACGGATGCCAGCCTGTCGGCGTGTTCAGGGATTGGACGGTTCAGGGACTCTGGTCTCCCCAGGAGACCCTTCTTCCGATAAACATATTGGAATTACGGGTGATTCTTCTTTGTCTTCTTCATTGGGAGTCCCTTCTTCAGTCCCGTTCAGTCGGACAACGCCACGGCCATGGTGTACATAAATCGACAGAGCGGCACTCGCAGCTCGGCAGCCATGGCCGAGGTGACCAAGATTCTCACCTGGGCGGAGAGCAAGGTTCTGGCCATTTCGGCGATTCACATTCCAGGAGTGCTCAACTGGGAAGCGGACTTCCTCAGTCGGTCCTCACCCGACCCCGGCGAGTGGTCTCTACATCCGGAGGTCTTTGCACAGCTCTGCGACCTCTGGGGCATTCCGGACGTGGACCTCTTCGCGTCTCGGCACAATCGGAAGATCCTTCCTTTTGTGTCCAAGTCCCGGGACCCTCAGGCCCTGGCCGTGGACGCCCTAGTGATTCCTTGGGCGGGGTTTGCCCTACCCTATCTGTTCCATCCTCTTCCGCTGCTTCCCAGGGTGCTGAGGAAGCTCAAGGCAGAGGACATCCCCGCCATTCTGGTAGCTCCGGATTGGCCCCGAAGGTCGTGGTACGCCGACTTAGTCAGGCTCCTGGACGACGCTCCTCTGCGCCTTCCGCTCCGCCCGGACCTCTTCTCTCAGGGTCCCCTTTGCCACCCCAATCTACAGTCGGCGTGGCGGTTGAGACAGCAGTTTTGAGGGCCCACGGGTTCTCTTTCTAAGTCATTAACACCATGCTCAAGGCTCGTAAGCACTCCTCCACAAGAATTTACCACCGTACTTGGCGGTCTTATTTTCGTTGGTGTGAAGCTCAGGACTTCTCCCTGGTAACCTTCTCGGTTCCCCGTCTTCTCTCCTTTTTGGAGTCTGGTTTGGAACTGGGGTTGTCTCTCAGTTCACTTAAAGGTCAGGTTTCGGCCCTTGCTGTTCTTTTCCAGCGGCCCCTGGCTTCTAATTCTCATGTCCGGACCTTCCTTCAAGGAGTGGCGCACACTGTTCCTCCTTATCGGTCACCCTCTCCCCCTTGGGACTTGAATTTGGTTCTGAGTGCCCTCCAGGGTGCACCCTTTGAGCCCCTTAGAGAGGTGTCTCTCCGCCTCCTTTCTTGGAAAATGGCGTTTCCTGTTGCTATCACCTCCATCCAGAGGGTGTCTGAACTGACAGCTCTTTCCTGCCGTTCTCCGTTTCTGGTGATCCACCAGGATAAGGTTGTTTTCCGGCCAGATCCTTCCTTTTTGCCTAAGGTGGTCTCGGCGAGGACATTGTCCTCCCGTCTTTTTGTCCTGCTCCTTCTCATCCTAAGGAGCGCTTACTACACAAGCTGGATGTAGTTCGGGCTGTTCGGTCTTATCTCTCCATCACTTCTTCGTTTCGTCAGTGTGATTCCTTTTTCGTCCTTACGGAAGGTCGTCGCAACGGACAACCTGCTTCCAAGGCCACCATTTCTTGGTGGATTCGGTCCCCCATTTCGGAAGCCTATCGCTGTAAGGGGAAGATTCCTCCTTTCAGGGTTGTGGCTCATTCTACCCGTTCTGTTGGGGAATCCTCGGCTCTCAAGAATAGAGCCTGGACCTCGCAAATTTGCAAGGCGGCTACCTGGTCGTCTTTGCACACTTTCTCGAGGTTTTACCGAGTTCATACTTTCGCATCGGCTGATGCTAGTCTGGATCGTAAAGTGTTGCACGCAGCAGTGGATCGGCCGTCTGCCTGACTGCTTATCTGCCCACCCAAGGGACCGCTTTGGTACGTCACACGGTCTGTGTCCCCCAATGGAGCAGATAGAGAAAAGGAGATTTTTGTTTACTTACCGTAAAATCTCTTTCTCAAAGGATCCATTGGGGGACACAGCTCCCGCCCTTTTTGGGATTTTACTTTGGTTCTCTGTCCGAGGGTGTGTTCAGTTATGTTTTTTCTTCTGGTTCTCGGACAGTTTTGGGTTTTTTCTTTGACCTGTTGGTCTCCTCCTATTGCTCTGGAACTTAAACTGATTAGCTCAGAGCCTGAAGGTGGATATATCCTGCTGGGAGGAGCTGACCTTTTTTTATTACCATAGTGTCACACCTCCTAGAGACAGCAGCATACACCCACGGTCTGTGTTCCCCACGGTCTGTGTCCCCCAATGGATCCTTCGAGAAAGAGATTTTACGGTAATTAAACAAAAATCTCCTTACCTGATCTTCTAATGGTGTCACCAAGACTGCAGGCGCAGAGTCAAGAGATGAAGGATGTATGTGGAGCAGGAAACATGCAGACACAGTCTGACTTAAAGGTAGAACAGGTCGTATGAACCCATAGAGACACACTCTGCGGAACTCCACCTGGAAAGAGAGACACCGGACTGCAGCCACGGTATCGGCAGGAACAGGGGAGGTGACCTGGTGGTTAAGAAAAACAAGCAGACACAGTCTGGCTATGTGGCATAGGGACCAAGGCCACGCGGGGTCCCGCATACGGAAACACACAGTGGAGTGAGATACCAGCCTACAGACAGAGCAGCAGGCATACAGAGAGGGATCTGGTAAAGTAGGGAACCCTGCAAACCAGTATGTGGTGCATTGTATCAGGCCCATGGAGCAACATGGCGTGACTCACTCGGAACTACACCTTGGCAGTGGGTTACCCAAAGTACCGTCCACGGTGTGGAAAGTGTATGGTAGTTGACCTGACATAGTGGTAAGCCAAGCGGGCAACCGTCTGGCCAACTGGTATAGGATTCCTGAATGCACAGGGTAACTCCATTCGACCTCCCACAGAAGCGGGGTACTGAAGTGCGGCCTATCCAACGGGCGACCTGGTGGTGTAGAAGACCCAGCAGACAATGGACTGTCTGACAGGCATCAATCCCGTGTACCTTTAGGGACCCTCCTCCAGATCCCTCACCCTAGCAGCGAGGTACGGGAAACCTGGCTATGCCCGCGGCAGCCCTGAGATCAGAGACCGATGGAGGCGGAAACCGTGCAGACAACAGTCTGGCTGAACAAGTACACCTCCAGGTGCTGGCGAAAAGGGGACAGTCAGATAGGCTGATAACTGTGCCTCTTTGTCACAGGTGGGAGGGCGGGGAGGCCTAGGAGACCTGGATAGAAACCCCGTCCCCTTGGGAGATAGGGGGAGACTGAGGAGCCGTGGCTGGCATCCCTGTCATCCCGTATAGGGTCTGTAGGACACGCTGGGTCAGTTCTTCGTAGACCGCACACAGCAGTGGGGTACCGGAACTCCAGCCGCATATACATAAGCCGTGTGACAGGCGGCAGAGGAAGCCATGCAGACCAGTGTCTGGCGTACTGGTATGGGTCCATAGCAAACAATGAGTCAATAGTACTGGTATGGGTCCATAGCAAACACCTCGCACAATAGTGAGGTACCGGAACTTCAGCCGCAGATACATCAGCTGGGTGATGAGTGACAGGTGGCCGAGGAAACCATGCAGACCACTGTCTGGCTTACTGGTATGGGTCTATAGTAGACAACAGGTCATTCCTTCGGACACCTCACACCAGCAGTGGGGTACCGGAGTGCCAGCTGCAGACGCAGCAGCTGTGAGATGAATGACAGGCGAGACTACTGTCTGTAATAGTGATATCAGGTCCAATCCATGCCCACGCAGGAATATTCCCATGGAGACCTTGCGCTGGATTTGAGGGTCCGGAGCATTAGCCGTGGATGCGGTAGCCTGTGGAGAAGGGAATCATATAGTATGACATGCCAAAAACACCCAAGGATGGGTGTCCGGCAGACCTGACAGATGAGGAACCTCAAAAGAGACCTGAGTGTCTGCCAGGAACGCAAAAGAGCTTGCACATGGTATTGCACTCAGTGGTAGGAGAGAACAGATTGCTTGAATATATCCCCGGTAGTTTCCAAGGGACCGTGATTCCCTGGTAACAACCTGCCACGGCGGTTCGCAAATGCTGCATGACAGTGAGCAACAATGCAGAATTAGGGACGCCAGAGGGATACCTTAAGCGGCTCATGTATTTTTTGTATAGCAGGTCACCCTCCAGGGTGACTGAAACAAACAAAACAGCCCCCAATTCAGACCCTAGGAAAGGACCCTACAGCTATTAAACTGATAAGTACAGATCTGGCCGGCAAAGGCTGCAATTGAAATTAGAGAGCAATACAAGTATTGGCCACAAGAGGGTGCCAAACTACACCAAATGATCTGAGTGACCAGGGAATTATTTTTTTTCCGGTAACAGGGAAGAAGCGAGGGAAGCAAAGCACCCTGTGCTGGGACTGTCTGCGAGGTCCCCAAGGGAGAAGGGCAGGACACCCACACCATAGGGACAGTTAGGACACTCTAGGGACAGAAGAAAACACCACAGGCAAGCAGTCCTGCAGGCGGCGTGTAGAATAACATACCCATCGGGGCGCACACCTGACATATATGTGTTGCATGAGTGAATGAGGCATATCGGCGTTATCGTTGAGCCAGCCTCATCTTGTGACACCTGTCCATATCAATAGGACAAGTTACTCATATGTTCCTTGAGAAACCCCGAGAGTATGGGCGGAAACGCATGGGAACGAAAGGGCAAAAAACTGTAATGTTCTCTTTTTATCATTACTTTATTCACAGTATTTTGCACGAGAGGTGTTATTTATGGTGAACACCTGATATTGGTGGCGAGTCAAATGCCCCTGTATTGTTGCCTACATACAGCATGATGATGCATAAGAGGTGGTAGAGTGATTTTTTGATACTATTGTATGTTACTCTGACCCTATCCAGGGGACATTGTAGGCTTCAGGTGTGTATTTCGGTCTGTTTATCCTGGGAGACCGGCTTATTACTCCGTGCTTACCACTGACTGTATCTGAATACAAACCTGTCCATTAGTCAGAATTGACTTTGGGCTTGTACAGAGATTTTTTTCAGGTGTTGTGGTAGTAAATTTTTTCTTTTTGTGTCACTAGTGTGTAGTCACAATTTATGTGAATGATCCTAATTTTAAGGCATACCATTAAAGTTACAAGTTTTAACAATATCTATTGCTAGGGTCTATAAAGGGCTGTGATACGATTTTCGACTGACTCAGAGTTATCTTTTTTATTCTGCAGTTTGCACATCACTCATTTTAGCCTAAAATGTATGGTTAGCCCAAAAAATAATTTTTTGTATAAGGAAATTTAAACAAAAAAACATAATTTACAAATTTGGGGGGAGTGTTCCATTTTCACGCTGTACACTTTATGGTAAAAATGACATTTTCTTTATTCTCTGGGTCAACATAATTAAAATGACGACCCAGAGAATGCTTACATAAATTTCAATTATTGTACTGCTTTTAAAAAATCTCAAACTTTTTTTTACAGAATCAGTACATTTAAAATTGCCCTATTTTGACCACCTCTAACTTTCTTATTTTTCCGTATTCAGGGACGTGTGAGGGCTAATTTTTTTGCGCCATGATCTGTTTTAGTACCAGTTTGCGCATATGTGACTTTTTGATCACTTAAATTTTTTTGCAATTTGATGTGACAAAAAAGCAGAAATTAGTTTGGACACTTACGCATGTAATTATTTATCTTTTTTTACGCTTTTGTGTATTAATATGGGGAAAAGGGGTGATTTAAAACTTTATTGGGGCAGGGATTTTTCAAATTTTTTTTTACACTTTAGTCCCCATAGGGGACTATTTATAGCAATCACTAGATTGCTAATACTGTTATGTCCTATACATAGGACATAGCACTGATCAGTATGATCGGCGATCTTCTGCTCTGGTCTGCTGGAAGGCAGATTAGAGCAGAAGACACAGGGAGATGGATGGAGGCATGTGAGGGGACCTCCATCCGCCATCTTGGCTGATCTGATCCCTTTCGACAAGTGCCAAGGGCGATCAGATCAGCCATTTGAAGAGCTGCACTGCCTCAGATGCCGTGATCTGTATTGATCACGGCATCTGAGGGGTTAATGGCAGACATCAGCGAGATTGCTGACGTCTGCCATTACTGGCGGATTTGCGGCTGCTGAAAGCCACCGGAACCCGCCACAAATTAAGTGAGCGCAACTCCGGCGCTCGCATCACAGCAGTGCCGTAAATGTATGGCGCTGTGTGCGAAGTGACGCTATGCAGCACCGTACATTTACTGCACATGTCCTTCAGGGGTTAAAGCCTCCTGAAACCATTCATGTGTTGGGGGGGGGGGGATTTTAATCCAAGGCAGTGGGCTTACTCTAACATCCTCTCAGAGCAACTTCTTCCAACCATCCTGGAGAAATTTGGTGACGAACAATGCTTTTTATAGCATGAGAGAGACCATAGGGGAGATTTATCAAAACCTGTGCAGAGGAAAAGTTGACCAGTTGCCCATAGCAACCAATCGGATTGCTTCTTTCATTTTTTACAGGCCTCTAGAAAGGAAAGAAACGATCTGATTGATTGCTATGGGCAACTGGCCAACTTTTTCTCTGCAAGGGTTTGGAAAATCTCCCCCACGTCACAGGGCAGAAATGATAACCAAGCGGCTTGATGACCAAAAACATTCTAATTCTAAACCTATCAGAACAAAAAGGGAGCACCCCGATCCTACCACCTGACATAGTGATGTCCATTTCCAAGCTCACCCTGTAGCCACTTGCATATGGACATCACTGTGTCTGGTATTGCAGTGAAGGGGACACTATGCCTTTTTTGTTTCTAATCTGTCGGGGTCTTCTGAATGAGACCCATACCAACCAAACATTGATTACAGTGTACCGGTCAATAAATAAAAAAAACTTTTGACATGTCCAGGGAAATGTTAAAAGTTTTTATCGATTAAGGTCTGACTGTTCAGACCCCGACTGACAACGACAACAAGCAGGAAAAGAGCTGCGCTGCCGCATGCGCCTTTCCACGATTTGTGTCTATGAGACCTGGACAGCCCCATAGACTTACATTGTAAGTCCGTCCAGGTCACATGACACAGAGTTGTGGAGACTCCCTAAGATCACTGACTGATAAGTTGTGGAGGCACATCAAAAGTTATCAAAAGCTTTTTGAGAGGTACCATGTAACTATGGGCCATAAATGTAAAATCCCACATGATGTACAGAGAAGGGGGTTGAGGGATGCTCACCATTGTTAAAATCAATGTACTTTGAGATCTTGTGCCACGTTCTGTAGTAGAAGTGCCGAACCTGCTCCTTATTCTTCACCATGCTGACCGGTTTGGCCTTCTTCTTGTACTTGAGGGCAATGTTGTTCTGAATGGCTTCAAAATCCTTTCCGTGCTAAAAGATTAAAGTGCACAAGAAGAGAACATTACTCAGGGGCAAAGGAGCTGCGTTTTGGCAAATGGAGAAGTAATTTATATGGCATACGGACATCCCTACATGAGGCAGAGGAGAGAGCCAGTAAGGGTCTGTTCACACTAAAGAAACGGTACACAGATATCGCATCCAAACTCTCCTGGGCCCATATACTCACTTCATAGAGAGCCTCAAAAAAGGTGTTCTTGTCCTCCGTGCTCCAGGACTCCCACTGCCGCCGCACCTTCTTCTTATTCCCCTCATCCTTCTCCGCAGTGGATGGAGCGACATTACGGCCCGATGCTTTTGTGGTGCTGGGAGCCAATCCGGTGGAGCAGCTGGGCGAGGTCGGGGTGGCACTGTCCAGTGCTGAAAGCAGAAGCAAATGTTATAAATAGAGATGAGCGAACTTACAGTAAATTCGATTCGGCACGAACTTCTCGGCTCGGCAGTTGATGACTTTTCCTGCGTAAATTAGTTCAGCTTTCAGGTGCTCCGGTGGGCTGGAAAAGGTGGATACAGTCCTAGGAAAGAGTCTCCTAGGAATGTATCCACCTTTTCCAGCCCACCGGAGCACCGGAAAGCTGAACTAATTTATGCAGGAAAAGCCATCAACTGCCGAGCCGAGAAGTTCGTGCCGAATCGAATTTACTGTAAGTTCGCTCATCTCTAGTTATAAACTATAAATCTATTCTGATGGGAAGAACACAGGGGAGATTTATCAAAAACCTGTCCAGAGGAAAAGTTGCTAAGTTGCCCATAGCAACCAATCAGATCGCTGCTTTCATTTTTAAAAGGGCCTCTGTAAAATGAAAGAAGCGATCTGATTGGTTGCTATGGGCAACTGGGCAACTTTTCCTCTGGACGGGTTTTGGTAAATCTCCCCCCACATCTGTAAACATTGGAATACTTCATTGCGAGGGAGATTTATCAAAACCTGTGCAAAGGAAAAGTTGACCAGTTGCCCATAGCAACCAATCAGATCGCTTCTTTAATTTTACATAGGCCTTGTTAAAAATGAAAGAAGCGATCTGATTGGTTGCTATGGGCAACTGGGCAACTTTTTCCTTTGCACAGGTTTTGATAAATCTCCCCCTATATGTACAGCAGTGGTCAGATGTTGCAAAACTACAACTCCCAGCATGCCCGGACAGCTGCTGGCTGTCCGGGCATGCTGGGAGTAGTAGTTCTTCAACATCTTGAGGGCCACAGTTTAGAGACCACTGATCTACAGCAAGCAGAAAATATTATTAAATAATTGAATTATTTGCAATTTATAATAATCCCTTTCTGTTTAATTATTAAAAAAGGGACCAACAGCATCAGATCAGATCATTATCCCAGCCTGGGCATGCTGGGAGTTGTAGTTTTGCCACATCTGGACCGCCACAGTTTGGAAACAACTAACATAAAAACTATTAAGATAAATGTCCGAGTAGCATAAGGCCAACCAGAATGGTCTACACCTTCGTTGGCTGTCCGGACATGCTGGGAATTGTAGTTTTGCAACAGCTGAGGGTCCACAGTTTGGAGACCACTAAATGGGCGTCCACAATGCGAGCCACTCATACGCATGGTTTCTCTGTTCTGGTCCTGACTAGGGGTTCCTTCTTTAGAACATTTACTTACCCTAAGAATATGTTCACACTACTGAAACTCCGCGCGCAGAATTGCGCTCAGGAATTCCGCAGTGTGAACATTAACATCGGTGTGAATGGGTCACCTTCAGACCCGTTCACACTACAGAACTTCAGCAGCAGAGAATTCCGCCGCCGAAATTGATACGTCTAAAGAAGGAATGTGTTCGTTCTATCGGCGGAATCATGCGCGGACTGCATTGCCGTCAATAGTAAGTGCGCGGGTCAGATGCTGATCGGAAATTTGTGGCGATTGCTGATCGGAAATTTTGCGAGCGGAAATTCCTTAGGCTATGTTCACATCAGAAAGCCAGTGCGGACATTTTGCAGACTGCGGGGCCGGCATGGCTTGGTAGTGAGTCATCTCATGGACGGCAATGTATTCCATGTGGAGTCCGCAGAAAGAATGGACATGTCTATTCCTTCTGCGGACACCGGGATTTGAATTTCCACGGCAGATGTTTCCGGTGTGAAATTTCTGTGATTGGCGCAGCAGAATCCCATTGAAATTTGTGAACTCCGCATGGAAATTCCATCATGTAAACATAGCATTAGGGTATGTTCACACTGCGGAATTCCGCACATTCCACTGAAATTGTTCCGCGCAAAGAAAGATGTTCATTCTTTGCGTGGAAGTCCGTGAGTACTGCATAGACGTCAATGGTGACGGCGCAGTGCCGCGCGGTACTACCGCCGGCAGCCAGGCTGAAACGCTGCTTGCTGAATTCCGCAAGCGGAGATTCAGCGACATATACGTACAGTGGTCCCTCAACATACGATGGCAATCCGTTCCAAATGGACCATCGTTTGTTGAAACCATCGTATGTTGAGGGATCCGTGCAATGTAAAGTATAGGACAGTGGTCTACAACCTGTGGACCTCCAGATGTTGCAAAACTACAACTCCAAGCATGCCCGGACAGCCTTTGGCTGTCTGGGCATGCTGGGAGTTGTAATTTTGCAACATCTGGAGGTCCTCAGATTGCAGACCACTGGTATTGGAGGTTATACTCATGTGTCCCAGCCTCTCCGGACCGTCACCGCTGCCCTGGATGTCGCCCTCCATCGCTGTCTGCGCCTCTCCGGCATCCTCACTCTCCGTCGCCGCCATCACGTCGTTACGCACGCCGCTCCGATTGGATGACGGGACGGCGTGCGCAGCGACGTGATGACGACGATGGGCACCGTAAACGGCTATCCGGTGGCAGCTGAAGCAGACTGCGCTGTATGATAGCCGTTTATGCGATGGCCCCGACATACAAAAGCATGCGAGAGGCCATCGCATGTTGAAATTATAGTATGTCTGGGCCATCGTAGGTCGGGGGGGTCACTGTAGTGTGAACATACCCTTAGAGTGAAAATACCCATATAGGTCATATGAACAGGTTGTTGACATGAAAGGACCACTTGAAATGCCATAAATGGCAGTGATAAGATGGACCAAGCAACATCAGTCAAACCAGGGTGACAGCTACATCTTTTATGGACACTAACACTATACATTCACTGACCGGATCAGGAAGTCTACACCAATAGGCAATAGGCGGAAGAAAAGCAGAACAGCGCTCGCGGGTCACGTACGATTAGTTCCCCGATGTGGAGACAGCGCACTGTGGCGAATAATTCACTAAATCGAGGGGTGGGGGCAACCGGTATTGCGGTATGGGCAAAAATTCATATCGTGCAGGAAAAAAAATTTGGTATTCGGTATGAACCGGTATACCGCCCAGCACTACGTCCTACCAATGATTATATCTGTGCCCCATATACATGGATAGCATCTTTTTGAGTACACCCCTCATTTTTTCTGTTCTGATATTTGCTTGCCTTTTAACACTGTATGTCTATTTTATATATTTTATAAAGATTCCATATGTACTTTGCATTTCATGATTACCTTGTGGCATATTTATTTGGTGGGGACCAATAGGCACAGGTCCACCATGCAAATTCGGAGAATTATAGTGAAATATCTGTGTATTTTCATATACCTTACACAGACAAGGAAGAAGCCATCCTTACCATAGCACATCAATAACATGTCGCAACGAGATGGGTCTACACGACTGCAACCTACTACGGAGAATACTGCACCAGGAGGACTTCTCCCACGTGTGCTATTAGATTGTACCAGAGTAGAACAGGAGGGACTGCAGAATGAAGTCAGAGAGTATTTTTAGACTGTAAAATGGAACGTCGTGAGCGCACACACAATCAGCCCCGGCATCCACCTCCTCACGACGTGCCACTCACAGCCACGCAGGGGCCACATCACTCATGCGCTGCAGTGACATCGACTCCTCCATAATGAGACATGACACCGGCTGAACAACTATAGGGAAGACACATCAAGTCATCTCTATGTCGTACAAGACTGCAAGACTGGCCGGCCTTGGTGTATTCCACTTAAAAAACATTTTTTTTTTTTCCATATCAACTGGCTCCAGAAAGTTAAACAGATTTGTAAATTACTTCTAATAAAAAAATCTTAATCCTACCAGTACTTATCAGCTGCTGAAGTTGAGTTGTTCTTTTCTGTCTGACCACAGTGCTCGCTCTCTGCTGACACCTCTGTCTGTCTCAGGAACTGTCCAGAGTAGGAGCAAATCCCCATAGCAAACCTATCCTGCTCTGGACAGTTCCTGAGACAGACAGAGGTGTCAGCAGAGAGCACTGTGGTCAGGCAGAAAAGAACAACTCATCTTCAGCAGCTGATAAGTACTGGAAGGATTAAATGGGCACTGTCATGAAGTAAAAAAATTGATATGTTGTAGTACTTAAGTACTACAACATATCTCTAATATACTTTAATTAAAAAAAGTGATTTTAAACAAGTTTAAAATCACTTTTAAATTCGGCCACTAGGGGTCGCCCTCCTAGTGGCCGAATGCATTCAGCAGTGACGTCACTACTGGATTTCGACTCATTTCAGCCTGGCAATGAGTCGAAATCCAGTCACTGCGGTGCTTGCTCCCGCCTGTCAATCAAACAGGCGAGAGCGAGCACGCTGAAAGCTGGGGCTGCACTGCCCACTGTCAGGCTGCTCCACTAGCCTCGCGCATGGCCCCGCCCCCATTACCCTGTCCGGAGGCAGCGCGCGCACTGATTGCTGCGCTGATCCCCCGGATGGGCAAGTCTGATCTGAGGTCTTATAAGGGGAGCGGAATGTCTTCTTTTCGGGCAGTTGGAGGGAGGGGGCTGTTGCACGGCGGGGTCTGGGGGTGATGGAGTTTGGAGAGCGGAATGTTTTTTCCGGGCCGGCGGAGGGAGAAGGGTGGGGGGTGTTGCGCGGCGGGGCCTGGGGGAGCGGGATCTGTGGCAGCTGCGGCTGAGACTGTTTTCACCACAGGGTGCCTACAGTTGTTTCCCCACTACAACTCCCAGCATGCCCTGACAGCCAATAGATGTCAGGGCAGGCTGGGAGTTGTAGTGGTGAAACAGCTGGAGGCACCCTGTATAGTTGAACTAAGGGCGGAAGTCAGGCCCCCCAGCAGGCGTCAGTGACGTCATGCCTGCCGGGGAAGTCTGCCTGGTAGTGAGCACACTACCAGGCAGAAAAAAAAGCATTTTTAATATAGTAAAAAAAAACGTAAAGGCAGGGGGGGGGGGGGTTAGGGATAGATGGGCAATAGGCAGGGACAGAAAGAAAAAAAAAAGGGATGGTGGGAGCTACCCTTTAAGATTTTTTAATAGAAGTAATTTACAAATCTGTTCAACTTTCTGAAGCCAGCTGATAGAAAAAAAAAAAAAAAGTGTTTTTAACTGGAATACCCCTTTAAACATATATACATATATTTCTAAGTGGGCACAGGTGTCATCCATGAATTAGGCCTCTCCGAACTGGTTTTCTGGTCTTAGGGTACGTTCACACGCGCAGATTTTTTTAGCGGGTTTTCCGCTGCATATTTGAAAGTGGGCGGGTTCTTCTCGGCTGTCCGCAGCCGATTTTCCGCGGCGGAACGTACACTGCGGAAAATCCGCCAAAAGCCCCATTGAAGTCAGTAGGGACTGTGGCGGACAGCCGAGAAGAGCCCGCCCACTTTCAAATACGCAGCGGAAAACCCGCCAAATGAGGTCTTCTTGCTTTGAACCATTGAGTAAAAAAAAAAAACTAAAGGGGACCTCCGTACTACAAGATGGTGCTTGGGGCCTAGATCACAATGGCCCAGATTTTTTTATCTGCCTGAAACTCAAATTGTCTGGGTTTTCCCACAGCAACCAATCACAGCGCAGGTTTTATATCTTAACAAGTTGTGGTAAAATAAAAGCTGAGCTGTGATTGGTTGTTGTGGGAAACCCCAGAAAACTCTGGTTTCAGGCGGATTGATAAATCCGGGCCAATGAATGTGTCACACTGGTCGGTCAACATTACAACTCCGCCATAGCCTTGGGGTCTATTTACACAGCAGAATTCCTGCTTGCGGAATTCTGCCTCAATTTAAAGTAGGGTTGCCACCTTCCCGGTATTTTACCGGCACAGATGGTATTTTGGCGTCCCTGACGGTATTTTTTTATGCAATGGCCGGTATTTATCCCAAAACATCCTAAAACTCTCGGAATGTTGCACCATATACTATACCAGTGTTTCCCAACCGGAGCGCCTCCAGCTGTTGCAAAACTACAACTCTCAGCATGCCCGGACAGCCAACGGCTGTCCGGGCATGCTGGGAGTTGTAGTTTTGCAACAGCTGGAGGCGCCCCTGGTTGGGAAACACTGATCTATACTATATACTACTATATAGTCCAACATGCTGGGAGTTGTAGTTTTGCAACAGCTGGAGGCGCCCCTGGTTGGGAAACACTGATCTATACTATATACTACTGGCCCAGTAAACATCAGTATGTTGTTTTTTTTTTTAGACTACGGATAGTCGCATACGTTGGGACATCCAATTTGTACCTCTGAGGCCCCTTTCACACTACAGGTATCATCTTGCTTTTTTTTTACTGCCGATATTTTACAATAACGGATGGGGGGAAAAAACTGATGCAATAACTGGTAATAATGGATGATAACTGATGACCATCATCCAATATTTTTAATGGTTTTCCTCTTAAAAAACCTGATGTTGTTCATCCGTTATCATCTGTTATTACCAGTTACATACATTTTTAAATCAGGTTTTTAACCCTTTTTTGTAAAGCGGTACTGAAAACCTGACAATAACTGATGATAACGGATGGGTTTTTTTTAACATCCGGTTCCCATAGACTTCAAATGTTACATTTTAAAGTCCGGTTTTTGACCATTTTTTTTTTTTTTTTTTTTGCCGGAACAAAAATTAGCGCATGCACAGTCTTTTGGGCCGGCAAAAATAACTGACATTAGTAAAAACAGACATGCCTGATGCAAAAGGCTTGTCAAGAAACCCCTTTGACATGAATGGGATTTTTTGACGGCAGTTTTCAGGACTTTTTGCCGGAAGTAATAACGGAGGTTTTTTCTTTAAAGGATGATACCTTTAGTGTGAAAGGGGCCTGAGGTGGGGATCAGTGAAGCATCAGGCAAAGAGCAAAACAAGAAGGTCAAATAAGGACAAGCAATAGGCCACAGAAGGGCAATAGGCCATAGTGAAAACTACAATAGATATCCGACACTCCCCCCTTCCCCAGGCTGTAGGGAGCAGACATCTGACAAGGCCCCAAGGAAGCCGACGCATCGCTGAGACTAAGGATGGAGGCAGCTACCAGGGATATCTGGGATAGGAGACAAGATGTGATCACAGCCAACGGAAGATGGTCAGGCCCTCCCCAGGCCCCAATACTTGAAGGGGTTATCCAGGAAAAAACATATATCTATCTATCTATCTATCTCAACTGGCTCCAGAAAGTTAAACAGATTTGTAAATTACTTCTATTAAAAAAATCTTAATCCATTCAGTACTTATGAGCTGCTGAAGTTGAGTTGTTCTTTTCTGTCTAAGTGCTGTCTGATGAAACCTGTCTCGGGAACTGTCCAGAGTGGAAGCAAATCCCCATATCAAACCTCTCCTACTTCAGTTCCCGAGACAAGCAGAGATGTCAACAGAGAGCACTGTTGCCAGACAGAAAAGAACAACTCAACTTCAGCAGCTGATAATTATAGGAAGGATTAAGATTTTTTAATAGAAGTAATTTATAAATCTTTTTAACTTTCTGGCACCAGTTGATTTAAAAAATAATAAATAAAAAAAAATGTTTTCCAGTGGAATACCCCTTTAAGGGAAAAAGTGGACCCCATTCTTATGACTGGTGGTCAGACCTTCCCCGATTAGCCAGGTATTACCCATTGTGGGGATAGAGAAAGACTTTCAATCTTGGGATAACCCCTTTCAAGTCAGGGAATCCTTCTAGTACACCGCAGAAGTGCTGGAACAACGAAACGTAAACGGAGACAAAAAAGAAAATCTCACAGAACTTCACAGTTTCTCAGACTTAGGATCGGAACACACTACATTTTAGCCCCTGTTAATCGCATCCATCGGCATCACGCCAAAAATGGGATACCGAAGTATATGGGTGCAGCAGACCCCATTCAAATCTATGGCCAAAAGGAGTCACCTTGTCACTCCTCACGGGATGTGTGTGTTATTTCAAAAGCACAACAGCCC
Source organism: Hyla sarda (assembly GCF_029499605.1). NCBI lineage: Eukaryota > Metazoa > Chordata > Amphibia > Anura > Hylidae > Hyla > Hyla sarda. Next base: position 201,783,650 of record NC_079196.1, on the reverse strand, counting down.
CTGTCATGAGTGCGCTTAAAATAGGGGTGACCACGTTCGGCAGCAAAAGTTAATGGAGTGCGCTGCTCTTGTTAAAGGAGTATTCCGGCTTTATACATCTTATCCCCCTATCCAAAGGACAGGGGATAAGATGTATGACCGCAGGGGTCCCGCCATGACGGCACGACCACGCCCCCTCTATTCATGTCTATGGGAGGAGGTGTGACAATCGTCACGTCACTCCCATATGCATGAATGGAGGGGGCGTGACGTGACATCACTAGGGGGCGTGGTTGTGACGTCACATCCCCGTCTCGGAGGCAGCGCCTGGCACAGAATGCCGGAGGCTGCACAGAGATCGCGGGGGGTCCCCAGCAGCGGGACCCCTGCAATCATACATCTTATACCCTGTCCTTTGGATAGGGGATAAGGGGGAGAATCATCAAAACCTGTCCAGAGGAAAAGTTGCTGAGTTGCCCATCAGATCGCTTCTTTCATTTTGCAGAGGCCTTTTCAAAACTGAAAGAAGCGATCTGATTGGTTGCTATGGGCAACTCAGCAACTTTTCTTCTGGACAGGTTTTGATGAATCTCTCCTAGATGTATAAAGTTGGAATACCCCTTTAACAGTATACATCGGAATCCCAATTTTGGCGGGATGCCGACGGATACGATTAACGGGGGCCAAAACATAGGGTGTTCGGAACCTTAGGCTTAATAAAGGAGACTTCTTCTGCAGTAAGGTTCCATAATGTGGTGTAGGATAAGGAGGACACTACACAGCATTGTGTCATCAGAGGCGGGGATGTATTAGTAATCTCAGCTACACCTACATGGAACCTGCTCCACCTGAAAAAAAATAAAATTACCTGTCTCAGGGTGCGTTCACACGTGCGTATTTTTTGCTGCAGATCTGTTGCAGATTTGCTACTGCAGATTTTGCTGCCCATTGACTTCGGCAGATCTGCAGCAAAAATACGCACGTGTGAACGCACCCTCAACGGGCTTCTCGCTTTCTTCTTGTTTCCCCTAAAAGCCAACCCATTATGACATTTTGGTTTCTAGTTGTAATCATTGACCCTTGGCCCTAATCCTCATGTTCTCCTATGACACTCACAAAATGTAGAGTACTTCCACCTGGTGCTAAACATTAAAGGGTCAGAGTCACTTACAAAAACTTTTGACAAATGAGAGATCTGTTAAAGGGGTACTCCGGTGGGAATTTTATTTTTATTTTTTTTAAATCAACTGGTGCCAGAAAGTTAAACAGATTTGTAAATTACTTCTATTAAAAAAAATGTAATCCTTCCAGTACATATTAGTGGCTGTACATTACAGAGAAAAAAAAATTCTTTTTGTATTTCTTTTCTGTCAAGATTACAGTGCTCTCTGCTGACCTCTGCTGTCCATTTTAGGAACTGTCCAGAGCAGCATTTGTTTGCTATGGGGATTTTCTCCTGCTCTGGACAGTTCCTGACATGGACAGAGGTGTCAGCAGAGAGCACTGTGGTCGGACAGAAAAGAAATCCAAAAAGAAAATAATTTCCTCTGTAGCAGTCAGCAGCTGATAAGTACTGGAAAGATTAAGATTTTTTAATAGAAGCAATTTACAAATCTGTTTAACTTTCTGGCACCAGTTTTAAACAAACAAAAAAAAAAGTCAGTTCCTGTAAAGTAGCTCCAATTAGGAGTATTGGAAACCAATTGGGAATGTATGCCAAGCCAGAGATCTCTCCAAGAAGGAAAGAATGTCTACAGATAACTGGAGAGGGGCAAAAAAATAGCCACCGTTGTCTGTAGATGGACATTTTGTTTCTTCTGGAGCAGTGTTTCCCAACCAGGGTGCCTCCAGGTGTTGCAAAACTACAACTCCCAGCATGCCCGGACAGCCAACAGTTTTAGCGACACTTTAATGCTATAGGACTATTAATGCACCCACGGGGACGCTCTAGGGGACTCTTACAGATAACAACCTTAAAGGGGTTCTCCGGTGCTTACACATCTTATCCTCTATCTAAAGGATAGGGGAGAAGATGCGTGATCGCGGGAGTCCCGCCGCTGGGGACCCCCGTGATCTTGCACGCCGCACCCCGTTTATAATCAGTCCCTGGAGCGTGTTCGCTCCGGGTCTGATTACCGGCGACCACAGGGCCGACAGCGTGTGACGTCACGCCTCCGACCCAGTGTGACGTCACGCCAGTCATCAGACCCGAAGCGAACACGCTCCGGGGACTTATTATAAACGGGGTGCCGCATGCAAGATCAAGGGGGTCCCCAGCGGCGGGACTCCCGCAATCAGGCATCTTATCCCCTATCCTTTGGATAGGGGATAAGATGTCTAAGCACCGGAGAACCCCTTTAACCCTTCCCATATTAAAAGTTTAAATCACCCCCTTTTCATATATAAAAACATGTAAACATAATAAAAATAAAACATATTTGGTATCGCTGTGTGTGTAATTGTACGAAATATTAAAATATAACATTATGTACGCCGTATGGTAACTGACGTAAATGTAAAATAAACATACCAAACCCCAGAATTACAATTTTTATATCCCAGAAAAAAGTTAAAAGACTTAAAAAAGTCAGATCAATACCAAAATGGTACGATACAAAAAACAGATTAACAGGGGTCAGAAAATGGCAATTAAAAATTTTTCGAAAAAAGTTCAGAATTTTTTTTTTTAATTACTAAAACATGACAGAAACTATAGAAATCTGGTATTGCTGTAATCGGGCGGCCTAAAGTATCAAAATAACATGTTAGCTCAACCACAAGGTAAATGGCGTAGAAAAGAAAACCACCAAATATGCTAAATTACCACTTCACCAATATATTTTTTTTCTGTTTCGAAGCATATGTTATGGAAAAATTAGAAGTAGTTTGATTTATAGTTATTATAGTAGTTAGTTATGGCTATTACAGAGCGAGGAGGAAAAAACTAGAGTGTAAAAGCAAATATTGTCCAGGACAAGTGGATCATCATGAGGGACAAGTAGATTTTGCTCCGTTTTAGTCCCGTGGACAAGTAGTTTTTTTTATTACATTTCCACACCCCTGTTAATGTGGCTTCTGATGATTGTGAAAGGGGTATTCCAGGAAGAATTTTTTTTCTTTATATCAACTGGCTCCAGAAAGTTTAACAGATTTGTCAATTACTTCCATTAAAAAATCTTAATCCTTCCAGAAGTTATTAGCTGCTGAAGTTGAGTTGTTCTTTTCTGTCTGACAACAGTGCTCTCTGCTGTCACCTCTATCTCAGGAACTGTCCAGAGCAGAAGCAAATCCCCATAGCAAACCTCTAATGCTTCGGACAGTTCCTGAGACAAGCAGAGGTGTCAGACAGAAAAGAACAGCTCAACTTCAGCAGCTAATAACTACTGGAAGGATTAAGATTTTTAATAGAAGTAATTTACAAATCTGTTTAACTTTCTGAAGCCAGTTGATATAAAGAATAAAGTTTTTTCAAGGAATACCCCTTTAAATTCTTGCAGCCTTTTTTGCTCCTCTCGATCTAGGACTTTCTTCCTCCTCGGATCCCTACTACGATTTTGATTCTCTTCAGACAAAAATGCAGAACACTGAGCACAGATCACGTAATAAAAGATGCCGTAAATAGAAAATGTTAGCAGCAGATTTCAGATTTGCATAAGATCTCTCTCTCTACCCTAGGGCTCTGTTCACACCTACGTCAGAGCCTCAGCCGCACATTTCATCAGACTTTATGGAAAGTGCAGCGCTGCAAGCGTCACTATTCTTCCAAACTAAATGATGAATAACAGTAGGAACCCAAAAGGATCACGTTCAAAGCCAAAAGGGTCCTTCAAGAGCTGCTGGTGTCTGTTGTACAACAGATCCAGCATTGGTTCCTTTATAAACATAAAGCGTGATGCTGATAGTTCATAGTTCAGACAGGGTATTTATGAAGCTTATTCCCATATATTGTGAATCAGAATTTATTTCCAGTAGACCAGGGCTACAAGTAAAAACATGATAGAATCCGCTGTGCCACATGCATCAAATGTTTAAGCCTAAAAGTATCTAAACAAAGTTCACACTTCAGGCCGGGGTTGGTGTTTTTAAAAACTCACAGACGCTGCAGTTTTTAAAGGTCCACTGTGGATCTGCAGCAGATATTCTGCAACCAATTTTAAATACATTGATTTGTTTCAGTGCAGAAAATATGCAGCAAATCTGCAATCAGTGAACACAGCCTTTACCGTGCATTTCACCCCTTTAAAAGTGGTACTCGGGTAAAAAACAATTTATTTTAAATCAGCTGGTGCCAGAACATTAAAGGGGTACTCCGGCGCTTCGACATCTTAAGATTCCTGATCGCCGGAGTCCCGCCGCTGGGGACCCCCGTGATTTTGCACGCCGCACTCCGTTTGTAATCAGTCCCCGGAGCGTGTTCGCTCCGGGTCTGATTACCGGCGACAAAATCTGCTGCAGAAATCCAGATTCCGGCATAAGCAAAAAGAATAGACTTGTTGCAGGATTTAGTTCAGAAATGCATTGCAGTCTATGAGACGGCAAATTTTTGAGCGGTCCTTACGCCTGCCGGATAATTCAAATGCGCGGACTGTCTGCACGTGTTTTCTGTGCGGACATTCCACACATTTTACGCCGTGTGAACATGGTCTTATTGTTACTAGAATAATTTCATTGATTTATTGTTGTTTCCCCCCCCCCCCCCCCCATCTCATTAAGTTATCCCCTATCCACAAGATAAGGGATAACAAGCAGATCAGTGAATGGTGGAGGCCGCACTTGCGCAGCGACTGGTCTATTTATTCTCTATGAGGACGCCAAAACATCGTTCCGCGCTCAAAAATGTTTAGCGACCCCATAAAGAATAAATGGAGCAGTGGAGACAATTATGTTCCTGTTCTCCTGATAGGCCGAAGCTGTAGCGCACTCCACTCCCCTGCACAAAGCGATCTCCGTCCTGCGGCCCCACTTGTTCTCCGGATAGATGGGGGTTCAGCACTGAGCCCCAAATTGATCAATTGATCAAAAGTTCTGTGACATATCAAGTTTTTAAATTCAAAAGGGACAGTGACATATCAAAAAATGTTTAGTTTAAAAAAGGACGATAAGTAATTTTTTTTCACACTATGTACAATAAATGTACTATATTTTTTTTTTTAAATTATATATATTGGTGTATTTAAAGTAAATAAATCAAATTTAAATTATATCTATATCTGGTATTTAAAAGGGGTACTCCGGTGGAAAAATTATATATATGTTTTTAGGTATTTTTAAGTCAACTGGCTCCGGAAAGTTAAACAGATTTGTAAATGACTTCTATTAAAAAATCTTAATCCTTTCAGTACTTATTAGCGCCTGTATACTACAGAGAAAATTATTTTCTTTTTTAAATTCTGCCTGACCACAGTGCTCTCTGCTGACACCTCTGTCCGTATCAGGAACTGTCCAGAGCAGGAGAAAATCCCCATAGCAAACCTCTCCTGCTCTGGACAGTTCCTGAGACAGAGGTGTCAGCAGAGAGCACTGTGGCCAGACAGAAAAGAATTTCCTCCATAGTATACAGCTGCTAATAAGTACTGGAAGGATTAAGATTTTTTTAATAGGAGAAATTTACAAATCTGTTTAGCTTTCTGGCACCAGTTCAAGGAAAAAAAATAAAAGTGTATATATATATATATATATATATATATAAAAATGTTTTCCACCAGAGTACCCCTTTAAGCCCTTTAATTTAATTTATTTTTATATATTCTGCCTAAAGGTGGCGCTATGTGAGGGTCTTGGTGGTTACTAGACTTGTGTACCCTAATGGGTGACTCTCCAGCTGGTGCAAAACTACAACTCCCAGCATGTCCTGACCGTTGCAAACTACAACTCCCAGCATGCCTTGACAGCCGAAGGCTGTCAAGGCATGCTGGGAGTTGTAGTTTTGCAACATCTGGAGAGTCACAGGTTGGGAAACACTGTAGTAGACCTTGGTGCCCTTTATTTTGTAGGGTTGAATGTCGTTAGTCACCCACGGTCTGCCAGACGCCATTGCTTGATCACTGGATCATATACTCCTGCCTGACAAAATGGAGTCTGCCCGCCATGCTCTTGCGTGTAAAACTGCGTTCATATATTATAGTTCTTATTACACGTAAAAAATAAATAAAAAAAATAAAAAAATTAAAATAATAACAATTGTAAAATGAATCAACTTCTTCTAGGAAAATAAATTGCGCAACACCTATAAAAAAACAAACAAAAAAAAAAACATGTGCCTTAAAACCGCGTCTGGGGCGAAAATTATAGAAATAGGTCAAAAATGCTTCAAAACCATCTAGAATGAAAAAAAAGGGACATATGTAGATCAGGGCGTACCCCAAAATATCAATGGAGGGGTGCGGTGAATTTCGCAAGTATACCTTTGCTCTTGGCGCTGGGGGCCCGGCCATTGCCGCCAGAATCCTTTCTCTGCCTCTTGCTGTGCGGTCGGACGCTGGACCTCAGGAAATGGTGCTGATCCTGCTGGACTTTTGAGGGCTGTCCGGGGGTTTCGGCCTCCGGGGGATCCTTATCGGGGGTCTCCGAGATGAGCAGATCCCCTTCTATCTTGGTTTTCTCTTCCAGCTCCCCCGCCGCCAACACGACTACTGTGGCTGCTTCTTCCTCCTCCTCTTCAGTCTCGGGCGATCTCTTGTTCGGCTTCCTTTCCTCTCCGCTCTTCAGCTTCACTGTCATACTGAAATGAGAAAAAAAAAAGTAAAAAAATTTTAAAAAGTGATTAGAATTTTTTCTTTTCTTTTATTTATTATAAAAAATTTTTGGGGGGGGGGTCCTATCTGATCAAATCAATTCAATACTGAATTTGAAAAAAATAAAAAATGTGGTCAATCCTGCAAAAGAAAGAAGAAGAAAAAAAAAAAAAAACACTCAAAATGGTGGCCATGATCACATGACCAGAGGTTGCGGCCTGGCATGCTTCCCCATAATGCCCTACAATACACGCTGCGGTCACTTTGACATTGCTTATGCCATCTTGGCGTTATAGAGGCGGGATACAGTCCTAGGAGGCGTCTTGACTTTTCGGGGGCCAATTGGGGGCGCTCTCGATTAGGGCCCAATAGTCCGCATTAGACCAGCTGTTGCAAAACTACAACACCCAGCATGCCCGGACAGCCAACGGCTGTCCGGGCATGCTGGGAGTTGTAGTTTTGCGCTCGTTGGGAGGGAAAAAACACTGCAAAGCAAATTTTCCTAAATTCACTCGTCACACCAGCGAACAAACCCCTTCGATCAGGACAGGGTTAAAATCTACATTCATAATATTTTTTTATTTAAAAAAATTTTTTTTTTAAAATAATAATAATACTAAATAAACAAACTTGCTTTCCAATAACCTCTGCAAAAAAACAACTTTCCAGCACCGTCGCCACAACTCGCCGTCGCCTCAACGACAAAGCGGCATGGCAGAAGAGAGTCTCCAATGCCGCACTATCCTCTCAAAGGCGCAAAAATGTCGCATTCCGCGTCTAACGGACGCAAATCGTTTGGCGCCCGGGGTAGTCCGGACGCTAAAAGGCTTATGGCTGGTCGTCTCCTATCTATAATCCATGTCCATGTTTACTCTGGCTTCAGTCTTTCCTATAAAAAAGGACCTAAAATGTTAACCCCTTTTCTTCCCTGGGGAGGGACAGATAAGTGACCCACCTAAAAGCAAAAATAAAAATTAAAAATAAAACAAAACACTACTACCCCCATCATATTCCAGTCAGAAGAAATAAGTTGTAGAGAGAAGAGACAAGAAGAGAGAGGAGAGATCCTGAACAACATGGCCGCCATTGTTAGTGACAAATCCTCTTGCACTGTCCCGACTGCACAGACCGGGCTGGCTGCCCCTGGGCACTGTCGGGGAGGGGGCACTGTGCCCTGCTGGGGGGTCCCGGGGTGTCAGGGTCGGGGGCCGGGGGCCGGGGCAGGCAGGAGACGGCGGTATACCGAGGGGAGATCAGCCTTGGTTTTGTTGTTGAGCACAAGAGAACCCGACATGATGATCAGCAGCCGCCGCCGCGCTCGCCCCATACACAGCTTCTAAAAAGTACTCGGGGCCCCTCGATCCCTGACCTGCCCGGTCCCCCCGCCACCCCCGGGGTTCCTCTACCCCCTCACCATGGTCCCGGGCTCTCCGCCGCCTCGGTCCGCCCGGGATCGCTCATGTTCTCGCCGTGCGCTCTCGCCTCTCTGCGCCTCGTCTCCTCTCTTGCTGCTGCTGCTTTGGGGCTGGAGATTTCCACCAAATGCCAGAGCGCAGGGGGAGCCCTCCTTCAACACCCCAAAACTAAAGATCGCCACCACGTACATACACCGCAGAGGGGGCAAATTAAAGAAAAGAGTCTCCCCTTTCAGATGCACTTCTTACTTTTCGAATCGGGGGTGAGGAATTTAAACCAGACGCTGCCAAAGTTGGGGCACCTCATGGGGCGTTGTTGGAGCTGAACTTTGCTTTGCTACGTCATCAGATTGGGCAGCAATTGAAATTTAATTTTTTTGGTGCAAAACTTAAACAACCCCCCCAGAACACGATGACACCCCAAACATGAAGACCTACAACAGTGGGGAAAACAATGCAGGGAGGTATAGAGAGAAAACTAGTTTAGCAGCATTTAGTCTCCTATGGGCACAAAGGCATCAAAACAAGATGGATCCAGCTCCAGGGTGAACACCCTGATCCAGACAAAGTGGGGGGCTCCTGGTGACCAGATTGGGGGGCAGTGTTTAGTAACCCTTTATTATCTATACAAATAGATGGGAAAACTTGTCAATTCATTAGTGCAATGCTGCAATGGTAGTTAAGCTTTCAGTGCAAACTATAGATGAGAAACTGTCTCCCAGCAGGATCATCTGACAGGGAATGCTGAGAGTTGTAGTTTGCCCAGTGCTACATCACAATTGCACAACATGGACAGTTATATTCAGAACTGTAATGTATATCTATATATTGATCACCATGCAATCACTATATGTCTCACCATTGAAAGCATCACTATACATGTATCAACCATACAGTGTAACACCCACCATACATGTATCACCATACAATTACTATACATGTACCAACATACAGTGTATCACTATACAATTACCATACATGTATCAACCATACACAGTGTATCACCATACAATTACTATACATGTACCAACATACAGTGTATCACTATACAATTACCATACATGTATCAACCATACACAGTGTATCACCATACAATTACTATACATGTACCAACATACAGTGTATCACCCACCATACATGTATCACTATACAATTACTATACATGTACCAACATACAGTGTGTCACTAAACAATTACCATACATGTATCACCATGCACTGTATCACCATACAATTACTATAAATGTATCAACCAGTGTATCACTATACAATTACTATAAATGTATCAACCATACAGTGTATCACTATACAATTACTATAAATGTATCAACCATACAGTGTATCACTATACAATTACTATAAATGTATCAACCATACAGTGTATCACTATACAATTACTATAAATGTATCAACCATACAGTGTATCACTATACAATTACTATAAATGTATCAACCATACAGTGTATCACTATACAATTACTATAAATGTATCAACCATACAGTGTATCACTATACAATTACTATAAATGTATCAACATACAGTGTATCACTAAACAATTACCATACATGTATCACCATGCACTGTATCACCAATTACTATAAATGTATCAACCATACAGTGTATCACCAATTACTATAAATGTATCAACCATACAGTGTATCACCAATTACTATAAATGTATCAACCATACAGTGTATCACTATACATTTATGACCATACAATTACCATACATGTATCACCATGCAGTGTATGACTATACATAGATTACATGAAGATTGTAATGTGATACAACACTATACAGTGACCATGCAATCTATCACTATACATGTATATTAAGACAATCACCATACATGTATTACCATGCATTTAATCAATACACAGATTATCACTATACTTGTCCAACCATGCCAAGTGTCACTACACAATCACCATACATGTATCACCATCAATATACAATGTACAACCATGCCATGTGTCACCATCAATATACAATGTACAACCATGCCATGTGTCACCATCATTATACAATGTACAACCATGCCATGTATCACCATCAATGTACAATGTACAACCATGCCATGTATCACCATCAATATACAATGTACAACCATGCCATGTATCACTTCACATGTATCACCACCAATATACAACCATGCCAGCTGTTACTATACATGTATCACTATGCAATTCATCAATATACAGAGTATAACTATACAATGTACCACCATGCAAAGTGTCACTCTACATGCATCACCATGCAGTTCATCAATATATAGAGAATCCTTATGTACATGCATCACCATGCAGTGTATTACTATGCAATGTATCAATAGTGACTGATGACATCATCCAAAAACAAAACCATGAAGCCAAGAAATTACCAACTTCCAATCTAAATCAATAGCAATGAAAGTCACGTATATATCATTGCAATGATGGTTTTTTTTAGTTTCTGCAACAGCTGGAGAGCCCCAGGTTAGGTAGAGAAGACTATTGCAATCCTATCTGTATTGATATAGCTATGTAACATGTGCAGTATATACTGTGAAATATTACTGATCTAAATCAAAGTTAAATGCAGATGATATTACAATAGTATCATAAGCTGGAAAGGCATAGGAGACGCATCAGACTCCCAGGACAGCTGTTGCTCTCTGTTATCAGCACCTTCTATCCATGACCTACTTGTGATCTTGGGATGTGGGGCATTGTATCCAGTTCAGTGTCAGTTAGGAAGCTTGATACAATGTATCAGTTGGTTGTCACGTGACATCCTGATCCCTGACAGGTGGGTCACACTTGTCACTATGGCAGCTGTGTAAACAGCAGATCAGGGCCCCCCTTTATTCCTCTGAGTACTGCAAATCCCAGCATGCCTTGTTATACTACTGTAATTACACATAGAGATCAATGCAATAAAGCATTGCTTCCCACATTCTTGCAAAACTACAACTCCCAGCATGCCCTGACAGCCTTCGGCTGTCAGGGCATGCTGGGAGTTGTAGTTTTGCAACTGCATTATGGCAGGAACACTGACATTAGAGATTTTAGAGCATGCACAGTGTTTGCTGGGCGTTGTAGTTCCACAGCAGCTGTATTTAGCTATCCATGGTCCAGGGCCCTTACCTGATACATGAAGAAGAATAAGAGGGCCTGCTGTATGTCCAACCTAGGCGATAGAAGAAGCGAACACGCCCCCAGATAATCCAAGCAGGAAGCCGGCTGTCCACAGGGCCCGGCCCGGAGTTCCTACGGATCCTGATGCCGACCTTCCTCTCCCAAGTCCGCGTCCTCATCTGACAACAACCCGCGCCAAGCCAGCCTGCCAAAATACGCCACGCCCCTCGCAACCCAAACAAACGCACCCATTGGTCTCCAATCCCGGGAAGGCGGGGCTTGACGCGGAACAGCCAATCAGAAGCCACAACGTCAAGCGGCGCTTGGAGTCATGGGCATAGAGGGCGGAGTTTAATGATGTCAACAGCGAGAGGAAGAGCTTTCGGATTGGCCGGACGGTTTGGCCAATAGGAGAAGGTCTTTTCATGTATGTATAAAGAAAAAAAAAAAAAAAGAAAAAAAAATCGATGCCAGCCGGGTTCTGTATCGCGCGATGCTATTGGCTGAGGGAAATTTGATTGACGCAAGGGGGCGTGCCGGAAGTTGTTGTCATAAAATAACTGATAGTCTTAGTGTAGGGCGTTGGAGCTCTGGCGGCACTACAAATCCCAGCAACTCCTGTTTTATAGAGACTTTGATGTCCCCTGCTACTTGAGATTATAGAGCCACGTGGCTTCATTCATTCTTTGGTGTCCTATAATTATTGAACAGTTGTCTGGACTGTGGTCATTGGACACCATAGGGTGTGGCAGCAGGGCAACTGTGCTGTGCAGATAACCCAGAGGACGTAAGGCTAAGTTTCCAATTGTTTTTTTTTCTTGCAGTTTTTGGAAAATTGACGCTGCAGTTTTTGAGCCAAAGCCAGAAGTCTGTTCAAAAGGAATAGGACGTATAAAAGAAGGACTAAGGCTGCTTTCACACTATAAAATTCATCCGTTTTAAAGATCCGTTTGATGTTCCATTATGAAAACCCTGAAAATTGGCCATTAAACGTCCATTAGAAAATCCTATTATAGTCTATGGGATTTTTACATTATCCGTTTTAATCCGTTATAGTCTGTTATTAATAACGGACGTTATTTTGTGACGGGAGAATGAACGGAACAAATAGTGCATGCATGTTATTAATAACGGGCTATAATGGATTAAAACGGATAATGTAAAAATCCCATAGACTATAATGGGATTTTCTAACGGACGTTTAATGGCCAATTTTCAGGGTTTTCGTAACGGAACATCAGATGGATCTTTAAAACGGATGAATTTTATAGTGTGAAAGCAGCCTTAGGATAAGTTTCAATATTTTTGTTTTGTGGGGGGGGGGGGGGGGGGGGAATGCCAATTCTGCCGCATGGCATTTTTTTGGCCAAAAAACGCTGTGGCTAGATGTTGGCTGTAAATCAATGAGAAATCGCAAAATTCTTATATTCTCATTCCACTTGGCGTTTTTCACTTTGGCATTTTTTAAAATCCTTTTGGCAGTTTTTCACACTTTTTTTTTTGGCATTTTTCAGCTCCTTGGGAATCGCAGCATGTTGAGCCACTGGCAATTTTTTTTTTTGTCAAAATCGTGGCGTTTTTCTCCCATAGAAGTCTATGGGAATGAAAAAACGTCAAGAAAAACGATATGTGGGTTTTAACTTTGGCGTTTTTGCAGGCGGTTTTTATTCTTTTTTGGACTTTAGCGATCCAAAAAAGTGTTGGAGATACCTTTCTTAAAATTTCGTAGGGTACTATTAAAAAAACAAAAAAAAGATACAGAAGTGAAGGAAAAAATTGTATCTAGCGAAATGTATCTTTTTTATAACAACATTTTTATTAATTTTTAAACAGGGATCAATTTATGTGGGCGGGCCGGGACAATAATAAAAATGTAGTGTGTTATTTTTTTTTTATTTTTTTTTTTCATTTTCTTCTTTTCTATTTTTATTTTTCTTCTCTCTTTACTTAAAATGGAATATGTTCAGCAAGGCGGTTATACTGGTCATGTAGATAAGCTAACTTGCCATGTGTAGAATGGTAAGCTTAATCTATTTTCTATCGACTTACTTAATTAGGTATAAAAAAAAAAAAAAATTAGAATTAAATAGCATGTATTGTATATTGAAGCATTGTGACAATGCTACTCATTGTTATTGTGATGTCATAACTTTGCTATATATATACATGACAATGATATGTTTTAATTTCCATTTTTGTCTTTATACCTTAGCTCTATTTTCCTTTGTTACCATTTTGTAAAATTGTAAAAACTACAAATAAACAGTTTTATAAAAAAAAAAAATGTAGTGTGTGTGTTTTTCACTTTTTTCTTTATTTTTTTACATTTTTTTAGGTAGTACTACTACTCCCAGCATGGAATACACTGTTCCATGATGGGAGTAGAAGTGCCTGTACTAATAGATCACCCGTTTAGATCCTCCTTTATAATGTATAGATGCGGCCGGCCGCTCTTCTATGGTCCCTGTACTGCCGTATATATACACCTATTCGTATTTCCTGCATACAGTTGTGATTGGCCAGATGGTTCCAGCCAATCACAGCTCTCTGTGGGAAATAGGAATATGTGTATATATACGGCAGTGCAGGGGACCATAGAAGAGCGTCCGGCCGCATCTATGCATTATACATGAGGATCACAGCGGGTGTCAGTAGTGACATCCGCTGTGATCTTTCCTTAACTGCAAGTACTACTACTCCTAACATGTAGCACACTCTGCTCCATGCTGGAAGCTGTAGCACCTGCATTAATAGACAGATAGCAGCGGGTGTCAGAAGTTACACTCGCTGCGATCTGTCTATTAATGCAGGTACTACAGCTCCCAGCATGGAGCAGAGTGTGCACCATGTTGGGAGTAGTAGTACCTACAGGTAAGAACAGATCACAGCGAGTATCACTACTGACATCCGCTGCGATTGTCCTGTCTATTGCAGAGATGGAGTGGCTTTCTCCTGCGCTCGTATCTCTGCACTATACTCGGGCGGCCACTCACTCATTCATATTTCCCTCTGGGAGTTGTCATTGGCTGCCACCATCCAGCCAATTCCCACTCTGGGCGGAAAATATTCCCACTCACATCACTGGCCGGAGTACAGAGCAGAGATGCGAGTGCTGTATAGAGCCACTCCGCATCTCTGCTATATTATGGACAATATGTCTATTAGTACAGGTACTACTACTCCCATCATGGGACAGTCTGTTCCATGCTGGTAGTAGTAGTACTACCCAAAAAAATAAAAAAATAGAGAAATTTTTTTTTTTTAAATCATTAAAATTTTGTTATAAAATATATACATTCCCTTAAATAAAAGTTTTTCCATCGCTACTGCATCCTTTTTTTCAACCCAAAAAACGCAGGACAAAAAAACAAGTAGAAACTTAGCCTTACACTTCACCTCCCTTATGGATTCACTTCTGACTTTGGCAGGGCTGCCCTCAGAAATTTTGGGGCCCCTTACACAGCTCAAGGCAACTTGCCCCATATAGCTATTGTAGGCCCCTCTCTGTTTCTAATTGCTGCCCTCATATAGTTGTAGGCCTCAGTCCTTGCCCCCCACACTGCAGGCCACATCACACATTTCTGCCCCAGCTCCAAGCATATATTTATTTATTTTTTTAACTTATTAACCTCTGTGCCCGCCATCCTCCTCTCAGGGCAGACTCTTCCTTTGCACTGCTCCGCTCGGCAATGTCTGCTGCTCTACGCCGCTGGCCTCCTCTTCCGGACTCCGCCACAGCGCTACAGCAGTCACGTGACATCAGGGCCGGCGTCAGCATGCAGAGCGCAGTGGATATACCTCCCGGCGTCCATTGCTGTTGTTTTAAAGAGACAGCAGCTGGCTGCCTCGGAGGTACATGCTGTGCAGCAGCAGCCCTGCCGTGTGTGATCTGCGACTGATTGACTGACTGTACAGAGTACAGTCAGTAAGTCAGTCAGTGTACCATGTGCCGGCCCCAGCAGTCAGTGAATGACAGTGAGTCACTCACTGACATTGAAAAAAAAAATTGCAGGAACTGGCCGAGCCTCCTGGGGGTCCGGGCCCCATACAGGGTATTGGTTGTAACCCCCTGATGGCGGCCCTGGACTTTGGCTCAAAAATTGCAGTGGCAATTTTTCAAAAACTACCAGAAAATAAAATAAGCAGAAACTTAGCCTAAGGATATGTTACGGTCACACCAGCGGATCCCTAGCGTATTTTATGCTGCAGATCTGCCGCTGAAGGACCGCTGTATGGTGCCATTATATGTGCCTGTTCAGAGCGGCAATACGCCACTACGAGCAGACAAACTGAAGGGAAATGCGAGTTGCCGCGCATGCACGGTGTACTCACACACAAAGCGGCCGCTCCGTTGCTCTATGAGCTATGTCGAGAACTGCCGCAATGCGCAAGTATACTACACATCGCAGCGTATTGCCCCTCCGAGCAGGCACATGTAAGGGCACCATACAGCGGTCCTCCAGTGTCGGATCTGCAGCGTAAAATACGCTGGGGATCCGCTTGTGTGAACGTACCCTTAGGGTGCTTTCGCCACGTTTTAGTTTTTCGTTAAACGTATATGGTAATGGAGGCTATAAGTGTATGCTGCCGTTGACTTACATTACATGAAAAAAACAATGGATCATGTATTATTATTTTTTCTTTTTTTTGGGAGGCTACACAATAGCACAGTTGACTACTTTTTTCATACAGCAAACTTTACCCCTTAGGGACATCAGGTTTTGTTATATATGTGGTAGGCCTCAGGGGTAGGGGTAGTGTAGTCAGGGTGTTGTTTCAGTATATCAAGGGGTTAAGGTCAGGGCTAGTATGCTGAAATAATTCTACGGCCTATCGCCACCCTTCCCAGGAACGATAGGTGCATGCATAAAATGACTGAAGGTCCACAAGGTAGTTGAACTTGAACTTGGGTAAAGACTTGCGGTACATCCAGTGAACAGTAACAGTCTCCATACACTTCAGTGGCTGACAGTTGTTGCGGACCTTGACTTTTGATATGTCTCAGAATTTAGGGTAATTTGCAAAGATCCGTCCAGATTTAGGGGTTAGATATTGTCCGGTGATCTTGCAGAGTGCTAGGGATTGATTACACTCACAGTTTTGTAAAGATAAGCCGTTGCTGCAAGGCTCGGGCCCAACTCACTGAGGACAGCAGCGCAGATCCTTCCCTGTCAACAGCCCACGAGGAAAGAGAGAGAGAGTAATGGCCGCCGCTCCCTTATATGGGCAGGGGCAGGGCCATTTTGGATTGGTCCAAGTCAGCTGTCACTCACCGTTACATAGCCTGATGGGTAAACACCTGATTTCCTCCAAAGGTCCTTGAACTACAAACCATAGAGTCTTTGGAATGCATCACGTGACCCGCAGGTCCTGCAACGCTAACTAGGTAAGTACAAAATATATAAACATTAAGTATATAAATATATACACATTAAATTTGAATAATTTTAATTACAAAAGGGGTGACAAGGGGCTAAATAAGGATGAGGACCCCACCTACACCTAGGGACTCTGACTTTGGGGACCTCACCACAAGGCAATGGATGCAATCCGGTGCCGGGACACAACAAACCCCCTTACTTAAAATAAGTCGACCCGACGCCTGTCCCTTAAGGCAGAGGAACTAGGACAGACTGAAGTAGGATCTCTAACTAGACAGAATCTATATCCTGACAAACTTTTATACACATTAGGTACTTTTAAACCTACTAGACATTTTCTAGGCATTTTAAACATTTTGTAGACTAGTAATCCTACTAGACATCTAAGAAGGCTTCTAAGACATTTATGAAGTTATCTAAGCAATTATGAAGCTATCTAAATAATTATGAAGCTATCTAGACCTTTAGTTTCTAGCTTCTAAGACATTTTATTAAGCTTACTATACATTTTAACCTCTTAAGGACCCAGCCAATTTTTATTGTAGGACACGGCCATTTTTGGCACATCTGACCACTGTCACTTTAAACCTTTATAACTCTGGGATGCTTTTACCTTTCATTCTGATTCTGAGATTGTTTTTTTCGTGACATATTCTACTTTATGTTAGTGGTAAAATTCCAAAATTTCATTTTTTAAACTTTGAAGCTCTCTGCTTATAAGGAAAATGAATATTCCAAATAAATTATATATTGATTCACATATACAATATGTCTACTTTATGTTTCCATCATAGAGTTGACATGTTTTTACTTTTGGAAGACATCAGTGGGCTTCAAAGTATAGCAGCAATTTTCCGATTTTTCACAAAATTTTCAAAATCGAAATTTTTCAGGGACCAGTTCTGTTTTGAAGTGGATTTGAAGGGCCTTCTTATTAGAAATACCACACAAATGACCCCATTATAAAAACTGCACCCCTCAAAGTTTTCAAAATGACATTCAAAAGGTTTGTTAACCCTTTAGGTGTTTCACAGGAATAGCAGCAAATTGAAGGAGAAAATTCAAAATCTTCATTTTTTACACTCGCATGTTCTTGTAGACCCAGTTATTGAATTTTTACAAGGGGTAAAAGGAGAGAAATCTTCCTAAAATGTGTAACCCAATTTCTCTCGAGTAAGAAAATACCTCATATGTGTATGTCAAGTGTTCGGCGGGCGCAGTAAAGGCTCAAAAGGAAAGGAGCGACAGTGGAATTTTGGAAAGTGAGTTTTTCTGAAATGGTTTTTGGGGGGCATGTCACATTTAGGAAGCCCTTATGGTGCCAGAACCGCAAAACAAATAAAAACCCACATGGCATACTATTTTGGAAACTGCACCCCTCAGCCTTAACACCCCACAGGTGTTTGACGACTTATCGTGAAAGTTGGATGTGTAAATTTTTTATTTTTTTTCCCACAAAAATGCTAGTTTTCCCTCAAATATTTTTTTTTTACAAGGGGTAATAGGACAAAATGCCCCCCAAAATTTGAAACCCCATCTCTTCTGAGTATGGAAATACCCCATGTGTGGACGTCAAGTGCTCTGCTGGCGCACTACAATGCTCAGAAGAGAAGGAGCGCCATTGAGCTTTTGGGAAAAAATTGTTTGGAATGGAAGTCAGGGGCCATGTGCATTTACAAAGCCCCCATGGTGCCAGAACAGTGGACCCCCCCCCACATGTGACCCTATTTTGGAAACTACACCCCTCACAGAATTTAATAAGGGGTGCAGTGAGTATTTACACCCCACTGGCGTTTGACAGATCTTTGGAACAGTGGGCTGTGCAAATGAAAAATTACATTTTTAATTTTCACGTACCACTGTTCCAAAAATCTGTTAGACACCTGTGGGGCGTAAATGCTCACTGTACCCCTTATTACATTACGTGAGGGGTGTAGTTTCCAAAATGGGGTCACATGTGGGTATTTATTTTTTTGCGTTTATGTCAGAACCGCTGTAAAATCGGCCACCCCTGTGCAAATCACCAATTTAGGCCTCAAATGTACATGGTGCGCTCTCACTCCTGAGCCTTGTTATGCGCCCGCAGAGCATTTTACGACCACATATGGGGTATTTCTGAACTCAGGAGAAATTGCGTTACAAATTTTGGGGGTCTTTTTTTCCTTTTAACGCTTGTGAAAATAAAAAGTATGGGGCAACACCAGCATGTTAGTGTAAATTTTTTTTTTTACACTAACAAGCTGGTGTAGCCCCCAACTTTTCCTTTTCATAAGGGGTAAAAGGAGAAAAAGCCCCACAAAATTTGTAGTGCAATTTCTCCCGAGTACGGAGATACCCCATATGTGGCCCTAAACTGTTTCCTTGAAATACGACAGGGCTCTGAAGTGAGAGAGCGCCATGCGCATTTGAGGACTAATTTAGGGATTGCACAGGGGTGGACATAGGGGTATTCTACGCCAGTGATTCCCAAACAGGGTGCCTCCAGCTGTTGCTAAACTCCCAGCATGCCTGGACAGTCAGTGGCTGTCCAGAAATGCTGGGAGTTGTTGTTTTGCAACAGCTGGAGGCTCCGTTTTGGAAACACTGCCGTACAATACATTTTTAATTTTTATTGGGGGGGGGGAGAGTGTAAGGGGGTGTATATGTAGTGTTTTACTCTTTATTATGTTTTAGTGTAGTGTAGTGTTTTTAGGGTACATTCGCACTGGCGTGTTACAGTGAGTTTCCCGCTAGGAGTTTGCGCTGCGTCAAAAAATTTGCCGCAGCCCAAACTTGAAGCAAGAAACTTACTGTAAACCTGCCCGTGTGAATGTTCCCTGTACGTTCACCTGGGGGGGGGGGGGCAAACCTCCAGCTGTTTCAAAACTACAACTCCCAGCATGTACTGACAGACCGTGCATGCTGGGAGTTGTAGTTTTGCAACAGCTGGAGGCACACTGGTTGGAAAACCTTCAGTTAGGTTCTGTTATCTAACTCAGTATTTTCCAACCAGTGTGCCTCCAGCTGTTTCAAAACTACAACTCCCAGCATGTACTGATCACCAAAGGGCATGCTGGGAGATGTAGTTATGCAACAGCTGGAGGTACGCAACTACAACTCCCAGCATGCCGAGACAGCTGTTTGGGCATGCTGGGATTTGCAGTTTTGCAACATCTGGAGGGCTCAGTTTTAGAGACCACTGCAAAGTGATCTCCAAACTGTGCTCCTCCAGCTGTTGCAAAACTACAAATCCCAACATGCTCGGACAGCAAACAGCTGTTTGGGCATGCTAGGAGTTGTAGTTTTGCAAGATCTGGAGGGATACAGTTTAGAGACCACTAGATAGTGGTCTCAAACTGTAGCCCTCCAGCTGTTGCAAAACTACATATTGCAACATGCCCAAACATCTGTCTGGGCATGCTGGGAGTTGTAGTTTTGCAACATCTGGAGGGCTACAGTTAGAGACCACTATCTAGTGGTTTCAGACTGTACCCTCCAGATGTCGCTAGGCAACTCACCGGCTTCCGTAGGATCCAGCCGCACGACGTCGCCGCCGGCCGATCTCCGTCACCCGCAGCCTCCGGATCGGTAAGTGGATCTTCGGCGCCGGTCCCTGTCGGGTTTCCCCGTCCTGCCCCGCCTATTGTGGGTGGGCAGGACGGGGAAAACGAAAGTTAACCCCCCCCCGCCCCCGATCTGCCATTGGTGGTCGCGTCTAGACCACCAATAGCAGGGATAGGAGGGGTGGCACGCCTGTCACCTCCTCCTATCCCTTCCACCCGCCATCCCCCTTCTATTCCGGGTCACCATAGACCCGTAATGACCCGGAGTTGCGCAAATCGCAAGTGTGAATTCACTTGCGATTTGCCGCGATCGCCGACATGGGGGGGGGGGGGGGCGTTGTCTGACCCCCCTGGGCCTTTGCACGGGATGCCTGCTAAATTATCCGATCCCGCCCAGTGCGCGGCGGGGGCCGGAATTCTCCATGACGTACCAGGGTGTCATGATGTACGCGTACGTCAAGGGTCCTTAAGGGGTTAAAGCTTACTAGACAATTAGGCAGCTATCTAACCATTAGTTTCTAGCTCCTGAGACATTTTATTAGCTCCCTACACATCTTTATGAGGCTAACTAAACATTAGCACAGCCCTATATACCTTTAGTTTCAAGCTGACTAAACAATTTTATTATCTCACACATTTTATTCACCAACAATGAGTTTCCTGTTAGTACACATAAGGTATACAGGCTAGCCGGAAGCTAGGTCACAATAAGATTGGCTGCTAGGGTCTATTGGCTACACGCTACTTACCCCTAGAGCACTTCACATAACCTACCTAGGTTACTTTAAGAATTACGTGTTTCATTTGTTAGCTCGCAAGAGCACCTACTGGCTAGGTAGAGCATCTCACACACGCAAAGAAAGAGAAGAAGTGTACGTAACAGTGGCAGGAATTGAATTACAATAGGCTACAATCCCTAAAGTGTTTTCTTAAGTGAGATATTTACTTTGGTGTATGTACTAGAGAAACTTGAAGTAGTACATTTAAGTCAGTTAGTTAAGGTACTATGTGTGCAAGTATTATTTTAAGGCAATCTTCCCTATATTTTTTTTTTTTCTGTGGAGACAGGTGCTAGCGATTGGCGACAGCAATACTACTACCCTCGGAGGAGCCGGGGTGTCACCTATTTAGCAACTACTAAACACCTTTAGAACTTTTAATACATTTATATGTACAAGAATCATTTACATTTTTAGTGTTGAGTGTACACGTGCAACACACTGCCATTTTTCGTGTACAGCTCTGACTCACTTTTTATGTACATAGACATTAGACTATCTTTCTATGTACAACCCTTACCTATTTTTTTTATGTACACAGACACGAGGATACCTTCCTGTGTACAAGAACCATATGCATATTTACTACACAATTTACACAATTATCAACACTCCAACATGGTTCAGGCGCATTCACCTGATAAGTGCAACATTTAGCATAAGAGTTCTTATGAAACTGCTGGTATATACATAAAACAGACCTGTAAGGATCAGCAGTCCACCTACACTAGGAGTCCAATTAAAGGGAAATATACAAAGTGGTGTGTAAGGATCAGCAGTCCACCTACACCAAGAGTTAATGGAAGGGAAAGGTAAACACGGCCTTAACCACAACTCAGCCGGGTACAGTCCTTAATGAATCTCCTACTGGCTAGGAGTCTCTTGACTTAATAGTCAGGAACAAGCTTAGTGGTTATGTTGCTGAACTTTGAACTGGAACAATCTTAGCACAGTCCTGCTAGGCACAATTCTTGAACTTGGTTGCTGCAAAATAAAAGTGGTTAACACAAGAAACAATAGGACATTACTTTAGAGTCTCTTTAGAGGATGTTCTTCTTCACTCTTCTAGTGCCTCTCTAGGTTCTTCTGTATCTGCCAACATCAGGGGCATGATTGGAATTAACATAGCTCCACCACACCACATTGGTGAGGGTGGAGTGGTTGATGGTAGGATTAGAAGGGGACACAGGCTTTCTAGCTGGGATCAAAGTGGGGTAATAGGGCTTGAGTACCATCTCCAAACTAGGATGGACCCATGACCCTTTCGTTGGTACCTCAGGAACAGGCAAACTCTCCATGTCAGAAGAGGGCCTTGGTACATACGTTGGTACCTGTGCAGGAGGCAAACTCTCATTGCTCCGAGAGGGCCTAGGTACTGACTTTGGTGGCCGCAACTTTGGCCTACTTTCTTCATCCTGTGCAGTACTTGACTCTCGACGATATGTAGAAGATGAAGAACTTGACTGTTAAGACTCCTCCTCCTTGGGTACGCTGGTGGAGGCTTTAGGAGCGGACCATTTCGGACTCAAGTTGAAGGGATCGGACTCCCAATCAGTTGACGGAAAATATTTGAAGGGAAGCTGTGTTGGGGCTGTTGGTCTGGTGACCGCTGCAGCCCATTCTCCATGAAGGCTCTGGACGGGGGTGTACTCTACAATTTCACCCACCTCCAAGGTGTAGAATTTCTTATGGAGATATGGCCTTTGCACTGCTCGCCGGTTTACGAGGATGGTCTGCCCAGTGTGGCAGTCAAGGAGTGTCCCATAACCTCTGACCTTGTTGAACTTGGCCACAGTTGCTCCTCTTCTCTCTAATGGCTCCTCCCCTTCTCGGGGGTGATCCCATTTACGAATGTACAATGCCTCCATTTCTTTGGTGTTTTCTTGCCACCGTACTCTTCATGGGGCAAATGCACGTGCTTGGGGGGCATAGAGTTCTTTGTGTCGGGCCTTTAGCTTTTCCATCAATTTGGCCAGCTCGGCTTCTTGATGGGCCCTTTCTTTTTCTGCAGTTGGGATTGGTGGGAGTGGCTTCCCAGGTAATGGTTGAAGTACTCTGTTCATGTACTCGATCAGCTCCGGCTCATCTCCGAACACCCATTGCAGTAATTTTGGTGAGCACGGTCGTGCACTTGGCAAGCTTGATCGAGGTATGACCTCAGGGCTGGAGGAAGAACAGGCCGCCTCTGGCGGGGTACCCACCGCAGACTCCTCCGATGGGATCTCGGCCCACGAGCCCCAAGTTCTGTGGTGAGGGGACAACCTCACTGGCGATGCACCTCCAGGTGTCCCTGCGCTCTCCGCTGGAGGTGTGTCTGACCAATCGTCGTCATCATCAGGCAGTGGGGGAAGATTGCAGGCCCCCTCTTCGTCTAATGACAACCGCTGCAGACGGTCAGCAAGTTCTTGGAAAAGTCGGGCTGCGACTGCCACAACTTTCCGCTTTTCCGGCGCCATTTTGCCAACTTCACCATGTGGAACGCTGCTCTCCGCATTGTCTGTACTCTCCGGCTCTCTGTGCAGACTGAAGAGGTCGCTGTGCGTGGCGTCTTTTATAGTGGGCTTACCAAAAATGGCGGCTGGCAGGAAGGACGTTATCGGTGCAGCCCCGACTTCCGGTCCCTCCAGAGACGACTCCTGTATCTCCAAGTTCCCTTTCGGCTGTGACACAGCAACTTGGCAGCCACGCCCAGGGGCGGGGCGTTGTGCAGCGCGGGCTTTCTTTGCGCGCTTTTCCGGCAGCAGTTCGGCTCCGCCTGTGCCGACCGGACCAGAGGATCGCAGCATGAACTCATTGCGCAGTTTACACATCTTAGTTATAGATGAATTTTAGCCTTCCCCTTTACTTTTCTCATGGCCCCCTTGTATTGTGCACCACAAACACCGCTCCCGTACACAGCAACACGGTTTACAGCACATGAATAAAGTTTGTTTTCTGGGGGGGGGGGGGGGGGAGTACACTTTCACTAGTGGCAACTGTAGTGGGCACACACCCAAATCCTGTTCGTGCAACGCCAAAAAGGCTTTGTGGTAGGCCTCAGGGGTAGGGGTAGCGTAGTCAGGGTGTTGTTTCAGTATATCAAGGGTTAAGGTTAACCCTGTTGTTCGTGACACCAGGCTGAGGGCTAGTATGCTGAGATAATTCTACGGCCTATCGCCGCCCTTCCCAGTAACGATAGGTGCATGCATAAAATGACTGAAGGTCCACAAGGTAGTTGAACTTGAACTTGGATAAACTTTACTTAAAGACTTGCGGTACATCCAGTGAACAGTAACAGTCTCATTTATACAGTCTCCATACACTTCAGTGACTGACAGTTGTTGCGGACCTTGACTTTTGATATAAGTCTCAGAATTTAGGGTAATTTTCAAAGATCCGTCCGGATTTAGGGGTTAGATAAGGTCCAGTGATCTTGCAGAGTGCTTAGGGATTGATTACACTCACAGTTTTGTAAAGATCAACCGTTGCCGCAAGGCTCGGGCCTAACTCACTGATGACAGCAGCGCAGATCCTTCCCTGTCAACAGCCCATGAGGAAAGAGAGAGAGAGTAATGGCCGTCACTCCCTTATATGGGCAGGGCCGTTTTGGATTGGTCCAAGTCAGCTGTCACTCACCGTTACATAGCCTGATGGGTAAACACCTGACTTCCTCCAAAGGTCCTTGAACTACAAACCATAGAGTCTTTGGAACGCATCACGTGACCCGCAGGTACTGCGACGCTAACTAGGTAAGTACACTTACTATATAAATATATACACATTAAATTTGAATAATTTTAATTACAAAAGGGATGACAAGGGGCTAAATAAGGATGAGGACCCCACCTACATCTAGGGACTCTGACATTGGGGACCTCACCACAAGGCAACGGATGCAATCCGGTGCCGGGACACCACATATATATATATATATATATATATATAAACTTTCATGGCTTTTTCTTTGCCTTTTTGTAGCCATAACGCTTTAAATTTTCTACCTACAGACCCATATGATGGCTTTTTTTTCCACCACCAATTTTACTTTGTAAGGACTTCACTCATTTTAGCGCAAAATTGAAATAAAAAACACCATTTTGCAACTTTGGGGGCCTCCATTTCTACAGAGTGCATTTTTCGCTAAAAAATGACATGTTCTTTATTCTGTAGGTCCGTACGATTACAACAATACCTAATTTATATAGGTTTTGTTTTATTTTACTACTTTTTGTAAGAAAATTATTATGCTTAAAATTGTCCTCTTCTGACCCATATAGTACTTCTATTTTTCTGTATACGGGGATTTATGAGAGCCTATTTTTTGCGCCGTGATCTGTAGTTTTTATCTGTAACATTTTTGTTTTGGTGGGACTTTTTGATCACTTTTCATAATTTTTTTTTTATGGGAAATTAAATAACCAAAAAAACGCATTTCTAGACTTTGGTATTTTTTATGTTTACGCCATTGATCGTGCTGTTATATTAACGTTATTTGCACTACAGCACTGTATAACAGTCAGTAACTCAGTGACAGTTCGCCTGTAACACCTCACTGGCCCTCACAGGACCTCACAGGCTTCCATACTCAGCAGACAGGAGGTCATTAGCCGCCTTCTTGATGCCATGCAGGGCCGGCGTCACCTATAGGCAAAGTAGGCACCCGCCTAGAGCGCCCTCTTGCTGGGGCCGTTGCTTCATCCCTGCAAGAAAGTTTACTGTCTGCACACCACAGCGCTACTTCACTGAGGGACACCACCCCCTCCCTCCACCCGGGCTCCTCACCCAGGTGGCCCGGTCCTGCTTCCTGACAACCAATCCCCAATCACAGCGCTCTTTCCATCCACCCCTGTGGACCAGGCAGGCCATCACATCACAGTAAGGTGGTGTTATTCAGTCATAGTTTGGCGGTATTGTTCTGTTCTGATATGGTGGTGCTTCTCAGTCACGACATGGCTGTATTGTTCTGTTATAACATTGTTATTCAATCATGGTATGGCGTTATCGTTCTGTTCTGGTATTGTGTTGTTATTCTCTCACAGTAGGGCGGTATTGTTCTGTTCTGCTATGGTGGCTTCATTTAGTCACCGGTATCGCAGTGTTGTTCTGGTATATGGCATTGTTATTCAGTCATGGTATATTTATGGGGTGGATCTCCGGTGTATGGAGTATGTGGTGGACCTCCGGTGTATGGCGGGACCATGGGTGTAGCGGTGTAGGTGGTGGGGCCAGATGGTATTAACCCCTGGGGCAAGATGTTATTAACCCCTAGTTTTCGTGACACCAGAGTGGTTTTTGCTACCGGAACCACACGAACAGTATTTCCGCTATTCCTATGGCTAGTTAAGGAGAGTCCACAACCAGTTATGGTTTAAAGGAGTACTCCGGTGGAAAACTTTTTTATTTTAAATCAACTGGTGCCAGAAAGTTAAACAGATTTGTAAATTACTTCTATTAAAAAATCTTAATCCTTCTAGTACTTATTAGCTGCTGAATACTTTTCTTTTTGGAACACAGAGCTGTCTGCTGACATCATTACCACAGTGCTCTCTGCTGACATCTCTGTCCATTTTAGGAACTGTCCAGAGCAGCATATGTTTGCTATGGGGATTTTCTTCTACTGTGGACAGTTCTTAAAATGGACAGAGATGTCAGCAGAGAGCACTGTGCTCGTGATGTCAGCAGAGAGCTCCAAAAAGAAAATAATTTACTCTGTAGTATTTAGCAGCTAATAAGTACTAGAAGGATTCAGATTTTTTAATAGAAGTAATTTACAAATCTGTTTAACTTTCTGGCACCAGTTGATTTAAAATAAAAAAAGTTTTCCACCGGAGTACCCCTTTAACGGAGGCTTTACTGTGTTCAGACAGATGGAATTATCTTCACAGCTAGGCCAGATTCCCAGAGAGGTGACCAGGAACTCAGAAGACCGCGCAGCTTGCTGGGACCAATTATACTTGTAATAGACTTGAGACAATTATCTTGAGGCTTTACTATATGCAGAACTTAAATATTTGTAGTGACAGCAGACATAGACTTTTGACTTACTGGAACGACTGTTGCTTTGCCGCCTTCCAGACGCTGGTCACTAGCACTGAGGTATCTGGTGTTTGCTGTGCTCAGTAGCAGGTGGTAAGAGATAAGAGAGTGAATTGTAATGGCCGCCCTTTTATATAGTGGGGAGCTAGACTAAGGCCCATTGGTCAAGCTGGTTAAGCTGGTGCTCTCTGGGAGAACATGTGATAACAAATCATGTGACTGCATAACATAACTTGTGACCAGGGCCGGCCTTAGGGGTGTGCGAGATGTGCGGCTGCACAGGGCGCCATAGCAACAGCGGCGCCGGGCGGCCGACACAGCTCGCACCAGGAATATGTAATTTGTATTGCCCGACGTCCAGTTCCGGTGTGAGGGGCCGGGCAAGTAACTTCTTCAGACATTCAGCGCTGCTTCCAGCAAGCAGCGCTAAATGCTGGTGTAATGTAGAAAACTGTGCCCTGTAGCGGAATGTGACCCTATGCACAGGGACACAGTTTTCTGCTTTGCAGGCCGCTCCCTCTCATTCCATTCCCACTACCCTCCCTCAACTGTGTCCCTATGCGGAGGGTCACATTCCGCTTCATAGCACAGTTTTTTTCATTACACAGGGAGGTTTCACTTACCCCGCCCTCCTCCACTTCTCTGGTTGGCTGGCCGTCCCGAGTCTGAAGAGGGACGTCGCACATGTGACGTTCCTCTGCAGACCCGCACAGGAGGACGTCAGTGACGTCACTCGTCAGGCTGATGCCGGAGAGGAGAATGCAGCGCAGGACAGGTAAGTGTGTCTATGTTTGTGTGCATGTGTGGGTGTCTGTCTGTGTGTGTGTGTGTGTCTGTGTGTATGTGAGAGTCCGGGGGGGGGGGGGGGGAGGAACCTGCTTCTACCTAATGTGGGGAACCTGCTTCTACCTAATGTGGGGAACCTGCTACTACCTAATGTGGGGAACCTGCTTCTACCTAATGTGGGGAACCTGCTTCTACCTAATGTGGGGAACCTGCTTCTACCTAATGTGGGGAACCTGCTACTACTACCTAATGGGGGGAACCTGCTACTACCTAATGGGGGGAACCTGCTCCTACCTAATGTGGGGAACCTGTTACTATCTAATGTGGGGAACCTGCTTCTACCTAATATGGGGAACCTGCTTCTACCTAATGTGGGGAACCTGCTACTACCTAATGTGGGGAACCCTCTTCTACCTAATGTCGGGACAAACAACAAAAAAACGTGGTCTCAAATGGCTGGAGGTGCTCAACCCCAAATGCGGTTGTGCATTTATACTGGGGGAGCAGATCTTGCCCTTGTAGTCCATTGCTAAGAGCGATCCCCAGCATAAAAATGCATACAATGGAGGATGCCTGCAGCGGACTACAAGTGCCACAATAGAATCCAACACCAGATAAACGGTGTGCATGTGTAACAATTAGAATAATACAATACAGGAATATGGGTGCACTACTGTGGTAGATGTATACAATGACATTGGCTATCCCTCAACACTGATGTTAAAATTGAGACATTCACCAGTGTATCCTTATATGAAGGACACACCAGAGCCCGCACAACAATGCCAAGGTTTCTCAAAACGGCGCGGGACCTACGCTAATCCTACCTGTGCTTGATAAGCAAAACAGGGCCAGTGGGCAATTATGGCAGCATTCGGTCGACTCACAACTTCCTCCCAGATACCCTCCAGTGTGACTGAGCACACATGCAAAGGGAGGAGGGAGGCAAGCTGCAAGCCCCACCTGAGTTGGCTAATATGGGTGCCTGGCCTCACAGGTGCTACCTTAATGCTGCCTTGAAGATATTCAAGGCGCATTAAAGGACAACTGTAGTGGTCAAAAATCCCTGCCCAAATGTTCCCCAAACAAAAGTTATACAATTCAGTCAATTAGTTCTATTTACCTATATGCAGCCGTTTGTGAGATATTAGAGTTGCCAGCATAGCCCAGTAGTCCTGCGTCCGTCCCCTATTCATTACATTGCAGCTGCCATCTTGGGGACGGAGATCTCTTCCTCCCAGCAGTGTTTGTGCTCCCCCTAGCCTCTGTCAGCTCCTCCCTCTTATGCATATGCATGAGCGGGTGCTTTCTGAGGCAGCCATAGGCTCATCCTCAGAAACGCCCCTATCTGTAAGATTCAAGCAGGGGGAGAATGAGGACGTCCACAGCTCCTCCCCCCCTCCCCTGCTCTGTCTACATAGGACCTCACTTATCACCGGGAGGATTCAAGTTTTCATGGGGGAAAACACAGAGCAAACCACAGAGCAGGGAGGGGAGGACGTGTGTGTGAAGGAGACATATTACACTGCACGGGCTGGTGGTGTATACAGGGAATAAATATCATACTGGAGATGATTCTGTGTGTGAGATGGGGGGGACGGGACTACTGAATGACACATGCTGGGAGTTGTAGTCCCTGTTATGTGTGTGTGTATGCCAGTGTTTCCCAACCAGGGAATGCTGGGAGTAGTAGTTTTGCAACATCTGGGGGCACCCTGGTTGGGAAACACTGGTGTATGAACTACAACTCCCAGGAGACTACAGAGATACAATAGAGGTGTTTGTGAACTACAACTCCCAGGAGATTACAGAGATACAATAGAGGTGTTGGTGAACTACAACCCCAGGAAACTACAGAGATAAAATAGAGGTGTTGGTGAACTACAACTCCCAGGAGACTACAGAGATACAATAGAGGTGTTGGTGAACTACAACCCCCAGGAAACTACAGAGATAAAATAGAGGTGTTGGTGAACTACAACTCCCAGAAGACTACAGAGATACAATAGAGGTGTTGGTGAACTACAACTCCCAGGAGACTACAGAGATACAATAGAGGTGTTGGTGACATACAACT
Organism: Hyla sarda; assembly: GCF_029499605.1. Classification (NCBI taxonomy): domain Eukaryota; kingdom Metazoa; phylum Chordata; class Amphibia; order Anura; family Hylidae; genus Hyla; species Hyla sarda. The sequence continues at coordinate 201,753,825 of NC_079196.1, read as the reverse complement.
CTCAGGAGACTACAGAGATACAATAGAGGTGTTGGTGACATACAACTCCCAGGAGACTACAGAGATACAATATAGGTGTTGGTGAACTAGAAATCCCAGGAGACTACTGAGATACAATAGAGGTGTTGGTGAACTACAACTCCCAGGAGACTACTTGTGTGATTGAGTGTATACAGGAGAGCCGAGTGTGATTGTGTGTCTCTGCTCTGCTGTATACACTCGATCACACACTCAGCTCTGCTGTATACACACGATCACACACTCGGCTCTGCTGTATGCACCTGATCACACACTCGGCTCTGCTGTATACACACAATCACACACTCGGCTCTGCTGTATAGACACAATCACACTCGGCTCTCCTATATACACTCGATCACACACTCAGCTCTGCTGTATACACACAATCACACTCTCGGCCCTGCTGTATACACACATTCACACACTCGGCTCTGCTGTATACATATGATCACACACTCGGCTCTGCTTTATACACTCAAACAGCAGAAAGCTGTCACGGCATGCTTGGATGTATAGTCTTACAACAGCTGGAGTCACCTCTGCAACTCCAAGCATGCACATACAGCAGAAAGCTGACAGGGCATGCTGGGATTTGTAGTCTTGCAACAGCTGGAGGCACCACTGGAATTCCCAGCATGCCCGAACAGCATATAAAATAACTGGGCATGCTTGGAGTTGTAGTTGTGAAAAAGATGGAGGGACCCCTATCGGGACAGTTTTATAGACAAACAATTATGTTTTTTCTTTACCATTTTTACTTTCACTATCCACTCTCCAGTGCTGACACTGCTGATTCTAGCTATGCAGACTGTCTGTCTACAGTGAGCACGGAGGCAGCTGCTTCATCACTGGACAGGAGCCAGCATGGGGAGGGGGAGATGAGCAGAAGGGGAGGGTGTATGTATAGGGAAGGGAGATGTAGGCGTTACAATATAATAATTTGCTCGGGGGATAGAACAGGGGGAGGGCAGCAGCTTACAGAACCAGTTTTCACTTGCAGGACACATGTTATTGTTGTGGTGTCCCGGTACCATATAACATACCGTACCTAGTGTAAAGGTCCCCAAAGTCAGAGTAACTACGCTCAGGTAGGGTCCCTCAGGTGGGACGACCCCTAGTCGCCTCTTCATAAGTCTAATTGTCTAATGTTAATATATGTATATATTTAATAATAGTATATATCTAGGATAATGTATAGTACTTACCTTGTTTAGTGTTGCAGGACCTTCGGTCATGTGACCATGTTAATCACCTCTATGGTATGTTGGAGGACCTTTGGAGGTCTTTGGGTCACGTGTTGCCCACAAGCCTTTGTAATGGTGATTGACACAAGTATGAACCAATTAGCACTAGTCCAGCCCCTGCCCATATAAGGGAGCTGTAGCCAATTATCGCTCTCTTGGGTTGCTGCTCTCGTGGATGCCGGAATAGCAGGTCAGATCTGCGCAACTTTCAAAGACACGCTAGGCCTCAAAACTAGAGATGAGCGAACTTTTCAAAAATTCGATTCGGACGATTCGCCGAATTTTCTGATATATTAAAAAAGGCTATTTCTAGCCTACACACAGCCTCTATAGAAGTATAGAACACTTTGCTGTGTTCTAAAACGCATATGGAGTGTGCTGGGTTAGTGAAATAATACTGTTATTCAGAATAACATGCAGATTACCGGCATCGCTTTTAGAATCACTGCCGCACAGCAGCACAATTACAGAGCCTGGTGGTGGCATCAGTGTCAGGAGACCATATAGTGACTGAATGACACAGCGTGGAGGTGTTGGCAGCATGAGGAGACCATATAGTGGCTGAATGGCACAGCGTGGAGGTGTTGGCAGCATGAGGACACCATATAGTGGCTGAATGACACAGCTTGGACATGTTGTCAGCATGAGGAGACCATATAGTGGCTGAATGACACAGCATGGAGGTGTTGGCAGCATGAGGAGACCATATAGTGGATGAATGGCACAGCCCTGAGTTGCCAGCAGCATGAGTAGGCACAAGGCCTTCACAATCCCTAAGATTAAAAGATGAATTAAGAAATTTAAACCGAAGATTTTGAATAGCGGGTGCTACCTATGAGAAAATTTGAAATTACCAGACCCAGGCCCCACAGCAGCATCAGTAACCCATATATTGCCTGAATGACACAGCCTGGAGTTGGCTGATGCACGAGTACACACCAGGGCTTCACAATCCCCCCCAAAAAACACCACAATTTTTGAATTTTTGGAAAAAGATTTTGGATAGCGGGTGCTACCCATGAGAACATTTGAAATTCCCAGACCCAGGCCCAGTAGCTCCATCATTTTTTGATTTGAAATTTAAAACAACCTTTGCGTGTCCCAGACCCTAGCGTGTGGGTACGAAGGACCAAATCCAACAAGCCCCCACAGGGCTCATGTGGCTGTGAGATTTAGGCGCAACATCTCCATTGCCCTGATGAGCCATTGTTTCCAAGACCTCTCGCCAAGGCAAACCATGTGAAGAACAACGTGACACCGCCGTGACCTGCACACATGGTATGCTGAAGGGCCACTGAGACTTGTCCGGGCAGTGGAGGCTTAAGACACAGTGGAGGATGTGGAGGCGGAGTAGCACACTGTCGCAGGACCAACGGGCTGACAGAGTGTAGCAGGAAGCAGCATTGAGAACACACCAGGGCTTCAGAATCCCAAAGAAAAAACAAACATTTTTAAAAGAATTTTAAGAATATTTAGGACAGCGGGTGCTACCTATATATTGCCTGAATGACACAGCCTGGAGTTGGCTGATGCATGAGTACACACTAGGGCTTCACAATTCCTCCCAAAAAATACAACAATTGTAGAAATTTATGAAGAAGACTTTTGGATAGCGGGTGCTACCTATGAGAAAATTTGAAATTCCCAGACCCAGGCCCAGCAGCGCCATCAGTAAACCATATATTGCCTGAATGACACAGGCTGGAGTTGGCTGATGCATGAGTATGCACCAAAGCTTCACAATCCCTAATAAAAAAGACAAAAATTTTTGACAAAAAATGTTAACGAAAATTTAGGACAGCGAGTGCTCTCTATATATTACCAGAATGACGCTGTCACGGTGCCGGCTGGCAGGTGGTGGATCCTCTGTGCCAGAGAGGGATTGGCGTGGACCGTGCTAGAGGATCGGTTCTAAGTCACTACTGGTTTTCACCAGAGCCCGCCGCAAAGCGGGATGGTCTTGCTGCGGCGGTAGTGACCAGGTCGTATCCCCTAGCAACGGCTCAACCTCTCTGGCTGCTGAAGATAGGCGCGGTACAAGGGAGTAGACAGAAGCAAGGTCGGACGTAGCAGAAGGTCGGGGCAGGCAGCAAGGATCGTAGTCAGGGGCAACGGCAGAAGGTCTGGAATCACAGGCAAGGAACACACAAGGAACGCTTTCACTGGCACTAGGGCAACAAGATCCGGCGAGGGAGTGAAGGGGAAGTGAGGTGATATAGGGAAGTGCACAGGTGTAAACACTAATTGGAACCACTGCACCAATCAGCGGTGCAGTGGCCCTTTAAATCGCAAAGACCCGGCGCGCGCGCGCCCTAGGGAGCGGGGCCGCGCGCGCCGGGACAGAACTGACGGGGAGCGAGTCAGGTACGGGAGCCGGGGTGCGCATCGCGAGCGGGCGCTACCCGCATCGCGAATCGCATCCCGGCCGGAGGTGGTAACGCAGCGCCCCGGGTCCGTGGAACCGACCGGGGTGCTGCAGTGAGGGAAGTGTAGCGAGCGCTCCGGGGAGGAGCGGGGACCCGGAGCGCTCGGCGTAACAGTACCCCCCCCCTTGGGTCTCCCCCTCTTCTTGGGGCCTGAGAACCTGAGGATCAGACTTTTGTCCAGGATATTGTCCTCAGGTTCCCAGGACCTCTCTTCTGGACCACAACCCTCCCAATCCACTAAAAAAAAAGTTTTTCCTCTGACCTTTTTTGAGGTTAAGATCTCTTTGACAGAGAAGATGTCCGAGGAGCCGGAGACAGGAGTGGGAGGAACAGATTTAGGAGAAAAACGGTTGAGGATGAGAGGTTTAAGAAGAGAGACGTGAAAGGCATTAGGGATACGAAGAGAAGGAGGAAGAAGAAGTTTGTAAGAGACAGGATTAATTTGACACAAAACTTTAAAAGGACCAAGATAGCGTGGTCCCAACTTATAGCTCGGGACACGGAAACGGACATATTTAGCGGAGAGCCATACCTTGTCTCCAGGGGAAAAAATGGGAGGAGCTCTTCTTTTCTTATCTGCGAATCTCTTCATGCGAGAAGAAGCCTGTAAGAGAGAATTTTGGGTCTCTTTCCATATGGTGGAAAGATCACGAGAAATTTCATCCACAGCGGGCAGACCAGAGGGCAAGGGGGTAGGGAGGGGGGGAAGAGGGTGACGGCCGTACACCACGAAAAACGGAGATTTGGAGGAAGATTCAGAGATTCTGAAATTATACGAGAATTCGGCCCAAGGTAGAAGATCTGCCCAGTCATCCTGGCGGGAGGAAACAAAATGTCGTAAATAGTCACCCAAGATCTGGTTAATTCTCTCTACTTGTCCATTGGATTGAGGATGGTATGCAGAAGAAAAATTTAATTTAATCTTGAGTTGTTTACAGAGAGCCCTCCAGAATTTAGACACAAATTGGACGCCTCTATCCGAGACGATCTGTGTAGGCAACCCGTGAAGACGAAAAATGTGTACAAAAAATTGTTTAGCCAACTGAGGCGCTGAAGGAAGACCAGGAAGAGGGATGAAATGTGCCATTTTGGAGAATCGATCAACGACCACCCAAATAACAGTGTTGCCATGGGATGGGGGTAAGTCAGTAATAAAATCCATACCAATCAGAGACCAAGGTTGTTCGGGGACAGGTAGAGGATGAAGAAAACCAGCGGGCTTCTGGCGAGGAGTCTTATCCCGGGCACAGATAGTGCAGGCTCGCACAAAGTCCACCACATCAGTCTCTAGAGTCGGCCACCAATAGAAGCGAGAGATGAGTTGCACAGATTTCTTAATGCCCGCATGACCTGCGAGATGGGAGGAGTGACCCCATTTGAGGATCCCAAGGCGTTGGCGTGGAGAAACAAAGGTCTTTCCTGGAGGAGTTTGCCTGATGGAGGCTGGAGAAGTGGAAATCAGGCAGTCAGGAGGAATGATGTGTTGAGGAGAGAGTTCAATTTCAGAGGCATCTGAGGAACGAGAGAGAGCATCGGCCCTAATGTTCTTATCAGCAGGCCGAAAGTGAATTTCAAAATTAAATCGGGCAAAGAACAGAGACCACCTGGCCTGACGAGGATTCAGCCGTTGGGCAGACTGGAGGTAGGAGAGGTTCTTGTGATCGGTGTAAATAATAACTGGAAATCTTGATCCCTCCAGCAGATGCCTCCATTCCTCAAGTGCTAATTTAATGGCTAGAAGCTCTCGATCCCCGATGGAGTAGTTCTTCTCCGCCGGAGAGAAGGTCCTGGAAAAAAAACCACAAGTAACAGCATGCCCGGAAGAGTTTTTTTGTAGAAGGACAGCTCCAGCTCCCACTGAGGAGGCATCAACCTCCAATAGGAAGGGTTTAGATGGGTCAGGTCTGGAGAGCACGGGAGCCGAAGAAAAGGCAGACTTGAGTCGTTTAAAGGCGTCTTCCGCTTGAGGAGGCCAAGACTTGGGATCGGCATTTTTTTTTGTTAAAGCCACAATAGGAGCCACAATGGTAGAAAAATGTGGAATAAATTGCCTGTAATAATTGGCGAACCCCAAAAAACGTTGGATGGCACGGAGTCCGGAGGGGCGTGGCCAATCTAAGACGGCAGAGAGTTTATCTGGGTCCATTTGTAGTCCCTGGCCAGAGACCAAGTATCCTAGAAAAGGAAGAGATTGGCATTCAAACAGACATTTCTCTATTTTGGCATAGAGTTGATTATCACGAAGTCTCTGAAGAACCATACGGACATGCTGGCGGTGTTCTTCAAGATTGGCAGAAAAAATCAGGATATCGTCCAGATATACAACAACACAGGAGTATAGGAGATCACGAAAAATTTCATTAACAAAGTCTTGGAAGACGGCAGGGGCGTTGCATAGACCAAAGGGCATGACCAGATACTCAAAGTGTCCATCTCTGGTGTTAAATGCCGTTTTCCATTCATCCCCCTCTCTGATGCGGATGAGATTATAAGCACCTCTTAAGTCCAGTTTGGTAAAAATATGGGCACCTTGGAGACGATCAAAGAGTTCAGAGATGAGGGGTAGGGGGTAGCGGTTCTTAACCGTGATTTTATTAAGACCGCGGTAGTCAATGCAAGGACGTAGAGAGCCATCTTTTTTGGACACAAAGAAAAATCCGGCTCCGGCAGGAGAGGAGGATTTACGGATAAAGCCCTTTTTTAAATTTTCTTGGACGTATTCAGACATGGCAAGAGTCTCTGGGACGGACAGAGGATAGATTCTGCCCCGGGGTGGAGTAGTGCCCGGGAGGAGGTCAATGGGACAATCATAAGGCCTGTGAGGAGGTAGAGTCTCAGCTTGTTTTTTGCAAAAAACGTCCGCAAAGTCCATATAGGCCTTAGGGAGACCGGTTACATGAGGAAGCACAGGGACACGGCAAGGTTTACTGGGAACCGGTTTTAAGCAGTCCTTGGAACAAGAGGGCCCCCAACTCTTGATCTCCCCAGTGGACCAATCCAGGATTGGGGAATGGAGTTGAAGCCAGGGAAGTCCAAGAAGGATTTCAGAAGTGCAATTGGGGAGGACCAACAGTTCAATCCTCTCATGATGAGATCCGATGCACATTAGAAGGGGCTCCGTGCGGAAACGTATAGTACAGTCCAATCTTTCATTGTTTACACAATTGATGTAGAGGGGTCTGGCGAGACTGGTCACCGGGATGTTGAACCTGTTGACGAGAGAGGCCAAGATAAAATTTCCTGCAGATCCAGAGTCCAAGAAGGCCACAGCAGAGAAGGAGAAGGCAGAGGCAGACATCCGCACAGGCACAGTAAGACGTGGAGAAGCAGAGTAGACATCAAGGACTGTCTCACCTTTGTGCGGAGTCAGCGGACGTCTTTCCAGGCGGGGAGGACGGATAGGACAATCCCTCAGGAAGTGTTCGGTACTAGCACAGTACAGGCAGAGATTCTCCATGCGGCGTCGTGTCCTCTCTTGGGGTGTCAGGCGAGACCGGTCGACCTGCATAGCCTCCACGGCGGGAGGCACAGGAACAGGTTGCAGGGGACCAGAGGAGAGAGGAGCCGGGGAGAAGAAACGCCTCGTGCGAACAGAGTCCATATCCTGGCGGAGCTCCTGACGCCGTTCGGAAAAACGCATGTCAATGCGAGTGGCAAGATGGATGAGTTCATGTAGGTTAGCAGGGATTTCTCGTGCGGCCAGAACATCTTTAATGTTGCTGGATAGGCCTTTTTTAAAGGTCGCGCAGAGTGCCTCATTATTCCAGGATAATTCTGAAGCAAGGGTACGGAACTGTACGGCATACTCGCCAACGGAAGAATTACCCTGGACCAGGTTCAACAGGGCAGTCTCAGCAGAAGAGGCTCGGGCAGGTTCCTCAAAGACACTTCGAATTTCCGAGAAGAAGGAGTGTACAGAGGCAGTGACGGGGTCATTGCGGTCCCAGAGCGGTGTGGCCCAAGCCAGGGCTTTTCCAGACAGCAGGCTGACTACGAAAGCCACTTTAGACCTTTCGGTGGGGAACTGGTCCGACATCATCTCCAAGTGTAATGAACATTGGGAAAGAAAGCCACGGCAAAACTTTGAGTCCCCATCAAATTTATCCGGCAAGGAAAGTCGTATTCCAGAAGCGGCCACTCGCTGCGGAGGAGGTACAGGAGCTGGCGGAGGAGATGATTGCTGGAGCTGTGGTAGTAACTGTTGTAGCATAACAGTCAGTTGAGACAGCTGTTGGCCTTGTTGCGCAATCTGTTGTGACTGCTGGGCGACCACCGTGGTGAGGTCAGCGACAACTGGCAGAGGAACTTCAGCGGGATCCATGGCCGGATCTACTGTCACGGTGCCGGCTGGCAGGTGGTGGATCCTCTGTGCCAGAGAGGGATTGGCGTGGACCGTGCTAGAGGATCGGTTCTAAGTCACTACTGGTTTTCACCAGAGCCCGCCGCAAAGCGGGATGGTCTTGCTGCGGCGGTAGTGACCAGGTCGTATCCCCTAGCAACGGCTCAACCTCTCTGGCTGCTGAAGATAGGCGCGGTACAAGGGAGTAGACAGAAGCAAGGTCGGACGTAGCAGAAGGTCGGGGCAGGCAGCAAGGATCGTAGTCAGGGGCAACGGCAGAAGGTCTGGAATCACAGGCAAGGAACACACAAGGAACGCTTTCACTGGCACTAGGGCAACAAGATCCGGCGAGGGAGTGAAGGGGAAGTGAGGTGATATAGGGAAGTGCACAGGTGTAAACACTAATTGGAACCACTGCACCAATCAGCGGTGCAGTGGCCCTTTAAATCGCAAAGACCCGGCGCGCGCGCGCCCTAGGGAGCGGGGCCGCGCGCGCCGGGACAGAACTGACGGGGAGCGAGTCAGGTACGGGAGCCGGGGTGCGCATCGCGAGCGGGCGCTACCCGCATCGCGAATCGCATCCCGGCCGGAGGTGGTAACGCAGCGCCCCGGGTCCGTGGAACCGACCGGGGTGCTGCAGTGAGGGAAGTGTAGCGAGCGCTCCGGGGAGGAGCGGGGACCCGGAGCGCTCGGCGTAACAGACGCAGCCTGGAGTTGGCTGCATCATGAGGAGACCATTGAAATGTGTGATTTTTTTATTTGAAATTTAAATCAAAATTTGTGTCCCGGACCCCGCCGTGTGGATACTAAGGACCTAATCTCACAAGCACCCACAGGGCTCATGTGGCCGTAAGATGTAGGCGCAACGTCTCCATAGCCATGACCGGCCATTTTTGGTTTTTGTACCTTTGTGTAAGAACAAGTGCATATCCAAGAGTCCAGAAGACTCTATAATGCAGGACCGTGGACCACCAAAAGACATTCTTCTATAAAATAATTTTTTTTATGAAATAAAGAAGCAGAGTTCATCCCTCTGCGTATTTTTTTGTTGTTGAAAATTTTACTTAAAAAATCACACGGAACAATCGTTCAATGGTGTAATGGTTATTATTGTGGAAAATTCTAGTTTATTACTGTGATAATTATCAGAAAATTTGAAAAAAAACACTACCCAAGAGTGTTTAATAACCCCATACATTGCACCATAAATGTTGAAATTTAAATTAAGCATGTATGTATGTATTTCAAAAATCCTAAAATTAAAGGCCCAAGCCCAGAAGCATCATGAAGACAAGAAGTTCCTGAAAGACACAGGAGCAGTCAGGAGTAGGCATCAGCAGTACCCAAGAGGCTTTAATAACCCCTTACATTGCACGATCAATCGCGAGATCGAGCAATAACAGGTATGTTATGCCCTCAGATGTCTGGGGCTGCACGCGTGCTACACTGAACGGACCAGCGTGTGTCTATCTTTCACCGACAGGTGCTGGTAACCCGCTGAACCCCGTTCGCGATAGGGATCAGGGATTGCAATTATTTGCCAGGAAAGAAGAATCACAACTAAGCGCGGGTCATAAGCTCGGGTTCATTAAGTCCCTGCCCTTTGTACACACCGCATGTCTCTACGACCGATTGGATGGTTTGGTGAGGTCCTCAGATCGGCCCCGGCGGGGTAGGAGAAGGCCCTAGCAGAGCGCCGGGAATTTAAAGATCATAGTTGAAATTTGCATTAAGCATGTATTAGCTACTGCTAAACTTCCAAAAATTGGCCCAAGGCCTGAGGCATCAGGGAGGCAATTATTTCCTGAAAGACACAGAATGAGTTAGGAGCAGTCAGGAGCAGTACCCAAGAGGGTTTCATAACCAACCCCTTACATTTAAAGATCAATGTTGAAATTTGCATTAAGCATGTATTTAGCTACTGCAAAACATCCAAAAATTGAAGGCCCAAGGCCTGAGGCATCGGGAAGACAAGTAGTTCCCGTAAGACACAGAATGAGTCAGGAGCAGTCATTCGCAGTACCCAAGAGGGTTTCATAACCAACCATAATTGGGAAATGTTGGTGTAGCAGCATGGTCAATCTACTCTGAGGCATCTGGCATTGGTGGCTGGAAATCCTGGCTGATCCATCCCTGATTCATCTTGACAAACGTCAGTCTCTCCACATTTTTAGATGACAGATGAGTTCGCCTTGGGGTGACTATGGCCCCGGCCGCACTAAACAACCGCTCTGATGGCACACTACTTGCCGGGAAGGCCAGCGGATCTTCAATGGTTGTTGGCATGGCCATGTCAAGGTTTGCCACCAACTGCTGGTTCAGGTCCTGCTCAATGTCTACCTGCTGCTGATGAGTTGCTTCACTATGCGGGTGAAGAAAGCTACTCATCAGCGACTGTAGACACAGGCTGCTGCTGATTGAGCTGGTACTGCTCCTGCCTCCCCTCCCCAGCAGCCATGGCAGTGGAAGGTGAACGCAAAGGGCCCCCGAGTCAGACCTGAGAGTGGATGGACCATGTGGCCGATAGGCATCAGCCAACTGACTACGTAGAATCTCTCTGTAGTAGGTCAGTTTGTCCTCCCTCTCAGTGGGTGTAAAAAAGGCCCCCATTTTGGGACAGTAGCGAGGGTCTAATAAGGTGGAGGTCCAGAAGTCATCCCACTGACGAATTTTGACGATTCGGGGGTCACTACGCAAGCAACTGAGCATGCATTGTGCCATTTGCGCCAGTGACTCAGAGAGACTACCTGCCTCCATCTCCACTGCATACTGCCACGGTGTGTCTGGGTCCTCTGTCTCAACTTCCCCATAACCCTCCAGCTCCTCTGGCTGCTCCTGCTCCTCCTCTCCTGTCCGAAGGCTAGAAACACCGGCCATCTCATCCAACCTAAACTGTGCTCCGCTCTGCCCCTCATCATCCTCCTCCTCCAGTTCAGCCCCCACAGGGCTCATGTAGCCTTGAGATGTAGGCGCAATGTGTCCATTGCCGTGACCAGCCATGGTTTCAATCATTTGTTGTAGGAAATGTAGGAGTGGAATTACGTCATTCATGGCGTAATCCAGGCGACTCACAAATAATGTGGCTTCCTCAAAAGGCCTCAGCAAATGGCAGGTGTCACGTATGAGCTGCCACTGGTTCACATTGAAGTTACACAGGGAAGTACTCCTATCTGCTTGGATCATCAAGAAATCGGTGATGGCTTTTCTTTGTTCATATAGTCTGTCCAACATATGGAGGGTGGAATTCCTACGTGTGGCAACGTCACAAATAAGACTGTTGTGGGATACCGTTCTGATGCTGCAGCTCAAGGAAGGTGTGCTTGGCGGTGTATGAGTGGCTGAAGTGCATGCACAGTTTCCTTGCCATTTTCAGGATGTTTTGCAAATGGGGTGAAGACTTGAGGAAGTGCTTGACAACCAGATTCAACATGTGTGCCATGCAGGGCGCATGCTTCACACTTCCTTGTCGCAGCGCGGACACAATGTTCTTCCCATTGTCGGTCACCATGGTTCCCATTTCCAGATTTCGTGGAGTAAGCCATACTCGGATTTCTTTACGAATGAACTTTAGCAGTTCCTCCCCTATGTGACTCCGTTCGCCAAGGCAAACCATGTGAAGAGCAGCTTGACATCGCCGTGCCCTACACACATGGTACAATGAAGGGCCACCGAGATTTGGACGTGCAGTGGAGGCCGAGGACACGGTGAAGGATGAGGAGGCGGTGTCGCACGCTGTAACAGGACCAACTGCCTGGGAGCGAGAGCGTGGAGGAGGAAGCGGTGTGACCTGTCCAAGTTGCTGTTGTGGCTGTGCAGGAACCACATTTACCTAGTGGTCCGTAAAAGACAAGTATTGTCCCTGCCCGTAGTTACAGCTCCACACGTCGGCGCTGCCGTGCACTTTTGAACACACCGACAGGCTCAAGGACTGGCCCACCTTCTCTTGTACAAAGTTATGCAGGGCTGGTACTGCCTTCGTCGCAAAGAAATGACGGCTTGGGACTCTCCACCTCGGCTCGGCACAAGCCATCAATTCTCTGAAAGGTGCAGAGTCCACCACTTGAAAAGGGAGGGACTGCAACACCAGCAACTTGGACAGGAGCACATTCAACTTCAGCGCCGTTGGATGAGTGGGCGCATACTGTTGTCTCTTGGACATGGCTTCGCCGATGGATTGTTGGCGGAATGGCTGACTAAAAGCGGGAGAAGCAGGAGCGACAAAAGGAGGGTTTGACACACAGCTCCCTTCGGCTGAGGTGGTGGAGCCTTGGCTGGATGAAGGAGGGAGCGGATGGCCACTGGGTGATGCAGCAGGCTGGACCACTACATCGGAGCCACGGTTCTCCCAGGACGCTTTATGGTGGCGAAGTGGTGCCGACATTGGGACCCTGTCCACGCTTCACCTTCTGCCGACAGATCTTGCATGTGGCTACGCGAACCTCCTCCGGATGCCTTATGAAAAACTTCCACACCGCCGAGTAGCTGATTTTCCCACCCGCAGTCCGCACTAATTGACTGCTACTGGCACCGTCTCCAGGAACCCCTGTTCCACTACCTCCCGGAAAGGTAGGCTGCCTCGAAGCAGGTGGTCTCCCCCAGGCACGTTTGGCTCCTGAATTTCCACTACTGCCACCACGCTGACTGCCAACCGTGCTTCCGCCTTGCTGCCTCAAGGGCAACCTGCAACTCTCTTCTCCTAATGATGATGAAGCCCCTTTTGCACCCGGCTCCCAATTGCGATCAGCTTCATCATCATCAACAGTTGTGTGCACATCACTGATGTCTCCCTCAGGTTCCCCAACAGTGTCTGCTTCAGGACCCTGAACACTTGCAACACCGCCTCCCACGTCACTCTCCGCATCACTACTTGGCCGCCTAGCGGAGCAAGCGGCGCATGTCTCCTCTCCTTCACGGCTGTCCAGTAGCTGCTGACTGTCCTCTATTAGATTGTCCTCAGTAAATAGTGTTGCTGAACCCACAGCATAAGATACTTCTCTAGGAGAGGGAACAGCATAGGACAAAGGCAATGGGAGGACAGGGACTGCTCCCGGGCCATACCAACTGAGAGTTGTGTCTGAGGAACCCACCGACTGTTGACTGGGGGTGTCAGATGTCACTTGTGATGATGTGGATGAGCGTGTTAACCAATCGACGACGGCAGATGGGTTGCTGGTGGAGACACGACCGCTGGCTGATAATGGGAGCTCAGGCCTCTTGCTGCGACCCCTGCTGCCACTCGCCCCAAGTCTGCTGCCAACTCTGCCTGAAGTATTTAGGCCTCTGCCACTCCTCTGTGCACATCCTGGCACTTCTCTGCCTGACATACTTAGTGCGTTTATGAGGGTATTACAATAAGCTACACTACTCTTTAAACAGTATTTGTCTAGAACAGCAGCAGGTGATTACGTACGGCTGTCCTTTGACAGTATGTAGGCCCTTGACAGATTAACAGGTACTAGATGGTACAATACTTGGATGTACCTATGCGGTCTGCACTGATGAGGGCAGTAATAAACGTAACTATACGCAGAAAAAACTCTGTATTTTTGTAAAACACCAGCCGGTGAATGCTATTGTTTGGACTTTGACGGTATGGAGCACCTTGACAGCTTAACAGGTACTAAATAGTTAATCATAACCAAAATAATTCATTAATATATAATCAAAAACGGCATGGTTGTAGTCCATAGAGAAATGTTCAGATTATGCGGTACGCGACAAGAAATACTAGAATTAACCATTTATGCTGTATTCTCGATGGTTTCATTTAACCCATCCGGGTACAAGCATTTAAGCTTGTATATCCAATATAATTCTTTGTTGATTAGCTTTTGAAAGCGTTTTCGAATATCTTTGGGTGTCACCTCGATTATACTAAGCTTCAACAATTCAGGATTATTCATATGTTTTAACGCAAAGTGTCATGACACACTATGCAAAGGAAACCCTTTCCGAATATTGAACCGGTGGGTATTCATGCGAGACCGCACCGTCTGAATGGTGCGGCCCACATATTGCAGTTGGCACGGGCATTCCAATAAATAAACCGCATAATCGGTTTCACAGTCACAATCAGTTTTAATAAAAAACAATTCATCAGTAGTATTTGATCGGAAGGTGTTACAATTATCCTGGATAATATTACAACATAAACAGTGTGATTTATTGCACTTCTTGATGTATTTTTTATTGCTTTCAGATTTTTTTGCATATTGGTTGCTATTGGTGACATCTTTAAGTTTACTAGGTGCTAAAAAGTTCCGGAGAGACATAGGTTTTCTAAAGGTAATCCGTGGATGGGCAGGTACTAAATCTTTTAAAATAGGGTCACATTTAACAATCGGCCAGTGTTTAATTAAAATATTTCTAACAGACTCTGATGCAGAATTAAAAGTGGTAAGAAAATTATGTGTCACATCTTTTTTCGGGGTATTACCCTCAAACTTATTTTTCACCTGTGCAAGATCTATCTGTTTAAGATTTTTGGTTTTATTATAAGCTTGGGTTAAGATCTGTTTCGGATATCCCTTTTCTAAGAACCTTTTTTGTAATATACCTGATTGCATTTTAAAATCTTCATCGTCAAAGCAATTTTTGCATATTCTTAAATACTGGCCATAAGGCACATTTTTAAGCCATTTAGGGTAGTGACAGCTTCGATAGTCTAGGAAACTATGCACATCCACAGTTTAAAAAAATTTTTTAGTCTTCAGCTTATTATCATGATCTTTAAAAATCTCTAGATCTAAAAACTGTACAGCCAATTCTGAGAAGTGCGGGGTAAAAGTTAATCCATATGTATTACGATTAATAAAATCTACAAATCCAGTGCTTCCTGTTGCGTTCCGGTCCACAAAATGAATAAATCATCAATATACCGTTTAAAAAAATATATATACTTAAAAAATGGAGAGTCAGGCTGTGCGATATATAGGGACTCGAATCGCCCCATAAATGAGTTTGCATAACTTGGGGCGAAACGAGTCCCCATCGCACAGCCTTTAATCTGTCTAAAAACCTGACTATTAAAATCAAAACAGCTATGTTCTAAAATAAATTGAATCCCCTCAATTAAAAAACTACATTGGTCAGAATTCACTTTTCAGATTATATTGATTTATTTTTACAACCTTTAGTCGTCCAGTTACCCACCTATTTAAAAGACTCCACGCAGCTAATTAGAGAACTTAAATCATTAGACACCCCTGTAAATTCTTCCTTTCTTACTTTATACATAGCAGCACTTTACTCTAATATTGACAGCACCCTAGGAACTAAGGCTATTTTACTCTACCTTAAACCTAACGAATACCTTAAACCTAACATGTGAATTCCGACCAATGTGGTTTTTTAATTGAGGGGATTCAATTTATTTTAGAACATAACTGTTTTTCTTGTATTTCTTGTTGCGTACCGCATAATCTGAACATTTCTCTATGGACTACAACCATGCCATTTTTGATTATATATTAATGAATTATTTTGGTTATGATTAACTATTATTAGTTTTTTTGTCTGTTTTATATTACTAACTTTTTTGTGTTGATGACAATTTCCTTTTTGTCCGTCTGACCTGTGGTTCACTTCCGCCCATCTCCTGGAACCCGGTCTCATGGTGTGATGCAGGCCAATTGTGGTTTGCAATACGGTATGTCTTTGTGTATATATATATTTTTACGCCGAGCGCTCCGGGTCCCCGCTCGTCCCCGGAGCGCTCGCGGCGTTCTCCTCTCTGCAGCACCCCGGTCAGACCCGCTGACCGGGAGTGCTGCACTGACACTGCCGGCGGGGATGCGATTCGCATAGCGGGACTCGCCCGCTCGCGGATCGCATCCCAATCTACTTACCTGTCCCGGTCCCCGGCTGTCACGTCCTGGCACGCGTGGCTCCGCTCTCCAGGGCGTGCGCGCACCAGCTCTCTAAGATTTAAAGGGCCAGTGCACCACTAATTGGTGCTGGCCCAATCAGTGTAATTAGCTCCCACCTGCTCCACACCTTTATAACCTCACTTCCCCTTCCCAGCATTGCCGGATCTTGTTGCCTTGTGCCTAGTGAAAGCGTTCCTGTGATTGCCTTACCAGTGTTACCAGACCTTCTGCTGTTACCCTTGACTACGAACCTTTGCCGCCTGCCTTGACCTTCTGCTACGTCTGACCTCGCCTCTGTCTAGTCCTCCTGTCCCACGCCCCTCTCAGCAGTCAGCGAGGTGAGCCGTTACCGGTGGATACGACCTGGTTGCTACCGCCGCAGCAAGACCATCCCGCTTTGCGGCGGGCTCTGGTGAATGCCAGTAGAAACTTAGAACCGGTCCACCGGTACGGTCCACGCCAATCCCTCGCTGACACAGAGGATCCATCCAGCCTGCCGAATCCTAACAGTAGATCCGGCCATGGATCCCGCTGAGATCCCGCTGCCAGTTGTCGCTGATCTTACCACGGTGGTCGCCCAGCAATCTCAACAGATAGCGCAACAAGGACAACAGATCGCCCAACAAGGACAGCAGCTGTCGCAGTTGACCGCCATGCTACAGCAACTTCTGCCACAGCTACAGCAACCATCTCCTTCGCCAGCTCCTGCACCTCCTCCACAGCGAGTGGCCGCTCCTAGCCTTCGCTTGTCTCTACCGGATAAATTTGATGGGGACTCTAAACTCTGCCGTGGTTTCCTGTCTCAATGTTCCCTACACTTGGAGATGTTGTCGAACCAATTTCCCACAGAACGGTCTAAGGTGGCTTTCGTAGTTAGTCTTCTGTCTGGAAAGGCCTTGTCATGGGCCACACCGCTCTGGGACTGCAATGATCCTGCCACAGCCACTGTCCAGTCCTTCTTTCATGAAGTCCGTAGTGTCTTCGAGGAGCCAGCCCAGGCCTCATCTGCCGAGTCTGCTTTGCTGAACCTAGTCCAAGGAAGTTCTTCTGTAGGCGAATACGCCATCCAGTTTCGTACCCTTGCCTCTGAGCTAGCCTGGAACAACGAGGCCCTCTGCGCGACCTTCAAGAAAGGCTTATCCAGCAACATCAAAGATGTACTGGCCGCACAAGAAATTCCTGCTAACCTGTCTGAACTTATTCATTTGGCCACCCGCATCGACAAGCGTTTTTCTGAAAGACACCAGGAGCTCTGCCAGGAAAAGGACCTTGATCTCTGGGCACCTCTCTCCCGGAATCCTTTGCAATCTACCCCTGTGCCTCCCGCCGAGGAGGCTATGCAAGTGGATCGGTCTCGCCTGACCCATGAAGAGAGGTCTCGTCGCAGAGATAAAAATTTATGCCTGTACTGCGATAGTACCGAACATTTCCTAGTGGACTGCCCTATTCGTCCTCCGCGTCTGGGAAACGCACGCACCCAGCTCACGTGGGAGTGGCGTCTCTTCGTGTGAAGTCTGCTTCTCCACGTCTCACTGTGCCCGTGCGGATTTCTCCTTCTGCCAACTCTTCCTTCTCAGCTGTGGCCTTCTTGGACTCTGGTTCTGCAGGAAATTTTATTTTGGCCTCTTTCGTTAATAGGTTCTGCATCCCAGTGGCCCGTCTCGTCAAGCCGCTCTACATTTCTTCTGTCAACGGAGTAAAATTGGACTGCACTGTGCGTTACCGGACAGAACCCCTGCTTATGAGCATTGGACTGCATCACGAAAATTTTTTATTTATTGTTCTGCCCAACTGCACCTCTGAAGTCCTCCTCGGTCTGCCATGGCTCCAACGTCGTTCTCCCACCCTTGATTGGACCACCGGGGAGATCAAAAATTGGGGTCCTTCTTGTCACAAACGATGCCTCACAGCTGCTCCCACTTGTCTAACTCCTGAGATTCCACCCATACCGGCCCCTCCCAAGGCTTACCAGGATATTTTCAGCAAAAAGCAAGCTGAGATTTTGCCTCTTCATAGCCCCCTTCCTGGTAACACACTGGCCCCGTGGCAAGCTTCACCCTCTGCCCTCCCTCCCCATTCCCACTTCTTCTGGATTGCCTGCCGTTGATGAAGTTACCCAGGACTTCTCTATCATCCGGAGGGAAACTCAAGAGTCGCTCCCAATGGTCTTGTCTCGTATGAAGGGACAAACTGACAAAAAGAAGGGGAGACCTAAGGGGGGGGTACTGTTACACCGAGCACTCCGGGTCCCTGCTCCTCCCAGGAGCGCTCGCGGAATTCTCCTCACTGCAGCGTCCCGGTCAGACCCGCTGACCGGGAGCGCTGCACTGACACTGACACCGCTCGCGGATCGCATCCCACTCTACTTACCTGTCCCGGTCCCCAGCTGTCACGTCCTGGCGCGCACGGCTCTGCTCTCTAGGGCGCGCGCCAGCTCTCTAAGATTTAAAGGGCCAGTGCACCACTAATTGGTGCTGGTCCAATCAGTGTAATTAGCTCCCACCTGCTCCACGCCTTTATAACCTCACTTCCCCTTCCCAGCATTGCCGGATCTTGTTGCCTTGTGCCTAGTGAAAGCGTTCCTGTGATTGCCTTACCAGTGTTACCAGACCTTCTGCCGTTACCCTTGACTACGAACCTTTGCCGCCTGCCTTGACCTTCTGCTACGTCTGACCTCGCCTCTGTCTAGTCCTCCTGTCCCATACCAGTAGCAACTTAGAACCGGTCCACCGGTACGGTCCACGCCAATCCCTCGCTGACACAGAGGATTCACATCCAGCCTGCCGAATCCTAACATATATTGGATATGTTTCATTATGTTGTATGAACTTGAGAAAGACGCCTGTCCTGGCGTCGAAACGCGTTGTTCTTAATAAATCCCCTTGGTTTTATTGCCATTGATCGTCATCCATATCTACTGCTGCTATACCTTATGCTGCTGCTATCCGCTGCTTGCGCCTGGAGAATCCCTTAGTGGCTTGGAGCTTTCAAAAATGTATAAAATTGTTTTGTTTTTTGGGGGGGATTGTAAAGCCCTGGTGTGTACACGTGCATCAGCCAACTCCAGGCTGTGTCATTCAGGCAATATATGGGTTACTGATGCCGCTGTGGGGCCTGGGTCTGGGAATTTAAAATGTTCTCATAGGTAGCACCCGCTATCCAAAATCTTAGGGATTGTGAAGGCCTAGTGCCTACTCATGCTGCTGGCAACTCCGGGCTGTGCCATTCATCCACTATATGGTCTCCTTATGCTGCCAACACCTCCATGCTGTGTAATTCAGCCACTATATGGTGTCCTCATGCTTCAGCCTCATCCAAGCTGTGTCATTCAGCCACTATATGGTCTCCTCATGCTGCCAACACCTCCACGCTATGTCATTCAGTCATTATGTTCTCCTGACACTGATGCCACCACCAGGCTCTGTCATTGTGCTGCTGTGCGGCAGTGATTCTAAAAGCGATGCCGGTAATCTGCATGTTATTCTGAATAACAGTATTATTTCACTACCCCAGCACGCTCCATATGCATTTTAGAACACATCAAAGTGTTCTATACCCCTATAGAGGCTGGATGTAGGCTAGAAATAGCCTTTTTTTAATATAGATTCGCCGCGATAAAATTTGGATCAAAGCAAACTTTTTCGGAAAATTCGGCGAGTTGGCCGAATTTAATTTTTGAAAAGTTCGCTCATCTCTAATCATAATCATCCTAAAAATGGTTCTGAAAATATTCCTTCTTTTAAAGCTGCAGAGCAAATTAATAAATCTTGTCCCATAGCTAATTGCTCTAAGTCTGCACCCACGATTGGAGAGCGTTCAGATGGTGCAGTGTGTACCTCCGTTTTTCCTCCGAGTGCTACTAATCCTAACCTTGGAAACTCTCTGTCTATATCTTTTTCATCTTTGGAAGATGATACGTTAAAGTTAGATATCACCATCCATGAAGGTTTAGAGGATATATCTTTAAACAATCTTTCTACATATGAAGAATCTACTAGTTTTTTAGACTGACATTTGGCAGGTGTGAATCGGAGGGAGTCGATATCTGCAATAAACTTACTTCCCAATCGAATCCACACTATTTTCCATTAACTCAAAATATACAAACAAAAAAAAGAAAAATCTCCCCAGAGGGTCTAGAGGTGGGGCCAAGCGAAAAATAAAAAAAATCTATAAGCACAGTCACTAATAACGTTTCATTTCAGTCCAATGTAAAACTTTTAAATTTATCTAATTACATATTACAACAAAATGAAATAGAACTCCTGTCCAAGGGACTTTCGTTTTGTCCTACGGCTTTAATTAATAATTTTCAGCTTTTTTTGGATCTCAATAGGTTTATGCGCAAGTTGACCCTTAGCAGACATTTTGCTCTAATGGATAGACATGAGAATGATAGACGATATGATAATGCACGCCCTTCTATTATTTCTGACACTTTTATAACCAATATTGATACTACTGTTTCAGATCCAGTAATTTCCCCCTCCAATATTAAACATGTAAAGGTTACCCCCACATCTACATTTTATCCTATTCAACATAAGGGTCCTTATTTGGACACCTTTTATTCCCTGGTTTCGAAGGAATTATGTACGAGAGACCACACTTTATACAGGTCACTATGATAACCTTACTCACCAGGAACGGAATGCTATTAAATCTCTTCAAAATAATCTTACCATCACAGTCCGCCCTGCGGATAAGGGTGGTGGGATTGCCATCCTAGATAAAGATGAGTATATTAACAAGGCCTTGAATATATTATCTGACTGTAATTATTATGAGATCTTATCCATGGATCCTTCTGTATTATATCAATCTGAATATGACGCATTGATAGGGAAGGCAATTGATAATTCTTTATTAAATAAAAAGGAAAAAGATTTTCTTTTGGTCAAACACTGTTCCCTTCCTATTTTTTATTATCTCCGTAAACTTCACAAATCCCTTACTATATATGAATTAATCTCATTCACTCTACACATGTTACTACGTAGTACAGCAAACATCCATTGCTGCTTTTCCTACTTAACTGTATGTGCCATTTGTTGGAGTCTTATATGAAGTGTCTATATACATGATTCATCCATTCTGAGCGATGTAATCCTTATTACTATTTGGTTTAATTAATTTATTATTTATTGTGAGCTGTATTTGCCTCGGGACACACCAGATTCAATCCCATTGACTATTGTGTATATGTGATAGCCGTGTACCCAGTATTGTACTATTGTTCTGGCCTGCCCCACTGTTTGCCCTTTCTCAAGATGGTGTCGTGCGGCTGAGCGCTCTGTGCGCATGCTCGAGGTGACGCGCGGGGGGAAGGCGCCTTCGCTCGGTAACATGACGCTGCATGAATGCGGCCTCTGTGATGGAGTTGTGATGCGCTTCCTGCCCCTTCCGGGGAATGTTCCCGGAGCGCCATGCAATGCAAGCCGCACGTGTGAGTATTCACCATCATATTAGTGTGATATAAATGGAGGTCTCTGCACTCCCACCTCACCGCTCCTGGACAAAGCAGGTCAGCAAAATGTGTCGGAGGGTGAGGTGGGAGAGTGTGGTAGAGCGGTCTTCTGCACCGACATATGGAAGTCATTGTTATTGTCAGCACACGTGCACTTTGAGATGTGAGGGGCGTTTGTGACTCTATGAATTGTTATTTGTAATCTACATGGGATATGTTTTGAAGTAGGTGGACACATACTATTAATGAATTGGATCGTCAGTGCCATGAAATTATTCTTATTATTATTTATTGCACTTGGCACTTTCCATAAATTTACAACTGCCATAGTTTGTGTATTATGTTAACATCCTTAACGCCACTAGCTACTTATAAATTACCCAATATTTATTATCCCTACCCATTTCCCCAGAACATTGGGTGCACAGTCGTTGATCCAAATATACATTTATTGCTCCGGTTGCAGTGCACAGATAACCCTATTTAGGGGATCTTTATATATCGCATCTGCCACCACCATGACTCCCCTCCTGTACTTTGAATTGTCTTGTGTCATACATGTTATTTATGGGTTTCATTGGGGTTTTCATTTTCTGTGTGTCTATACAAATAAAAATTGTCAAATTTTGTACCCAATACCTTGTTTTTGGTTTATTATTTGGGATCCTTTTTGTAGGTTAATTTGTAAGTGTTGTGGGAATTCCATTATATACACACCAAATTTATTGTTGATTCTATATTTTTATATATATCACACTATATTGACCTGTTTCTCCAGCCTTTTGTGTTACAGTTACCATCTTATCTCAAAGATTCTACCCAACTCATTTGAGAATTACATTCACTTGTGTTACTCCCTCACTTTTCATTTATTACACTAGATGTTTGTGCACTGTACTCTAATATCTCTACCTGTATTGGCTTAAAAGCCATTCAGGAAATCTTCGTTTCAATCAGTTTTTATTGAGTTTTTTTCAACAAGAAAAACAAAGGTTCCATTAACAAACAATGGAGAAACAGAATGGAAAATGAAACAATTTCCAGGTATTGAGCAAGGCAAGTTACAAAATAGAGCTCAGGAGGTGATGACAAGATTACGTATACTGTGTGGTGTACTGGTTTGGTCTCAGAGCGGGATTGTTTTCAGGTTGTCGACTGGGGGGGTGGGGGGTTTATAGGCGGAGGAGTAGGTCATCAGGAAGGGACATGGGAAGGGAAGGGAAAGGTTTGTTAGGGGGGGCAGGGGAAGGGGGATGAGGAAGCTCCTATCTCAGGAAGTGTGGGCAACAGCACCATCTATGTCACAGATGGGTAACTTTGGAGTATGAAACATCTTCATTGAGGGCGATCAACTTCTCATATTTACAAGCTAAGTTAATTGAGGAAATAGTTTCACTTACCAATGGAGGGTTTGATGATTTCCAATGGCGGGTAATTACCAATTTGGCTATGGCTAGGATTTTGCACAATAATGGTCTAAAATCCACTGGAAAGTCTTGTATACCTATTAGTAAAAGGGCTAATTTAGGTGTTAGAGTCGGCATAGGGGGATAGATGGCGCTTAAGATGTTGCTTATACCCAACCAGTAACTAGACAACAGTGGGCAAAACCAAAGAACATGTGAAAGCGTACCCCTGCAATTACAATTTCTCCAACACATAGGTGATGAGGAAGGGAACATGGCATGTAGGCGGGTAGGAGGGTAATACCAGCAGAACTTGGTTCTGAAAATCGCTCCAACTTGGGTGACACTAGTAAGGGACTTATAAGACCATTTAGCCGCTTGTGTCCACTCCAATGGAGTGATAGTGTTTGCTAACTCCGTTGTCCACCTAGTATACAGGAGTTTGTCAAACGGTTGGGGAGCTAAGTCTAAAAGCAGGTAAATGTGTTTTAAAACTTTAATATTCATGTGTAAAATTCGTAGTAGGTCCTTAGAATAAAACCATTCTTTCCTAGAAGTCGTCCCCAAGAAATGGCGTACCTGCAAGTATTTGTAGAAATCCGGAAATTGGAATATCATAACGGTTTCGTATGTCAGAGAATGTGAGTAGTTGGCCTCCCTCATATAGGTGTGCTAATGTAGTAATGCCTTTGTTAGACCAATTGAGAGTCTGGAAGTCAGAGATACACGAAGTAAGTAGGTCAGTCGGAGTGTTGGGTGGGAAGGAGCTATGGAGGTGAGAGGGGTGTCTGTGAAACCTCGACCAACAGTCAATTCCGGCTATAGTGAGAGGGGATAAATGAACAGGGAGTTGAAGGTGCCAAATGGGAAAGAACAGTAAGCTATGGGGAGAAACCCCACCCCCTAGAAAGCTTTCTATCTGTAACCAAGGCATTTTAATTCCGGTGGACAAAAACGCTTTTAGATGTGAGATCAGAGTGGCCATATAATATCTATTCAGATCTGGGAGTCCCAGACCCCTCTGGAGTCCCCCCCTCATCAGTAAGGAGCGTGCGACCCTGGGTTTCTTCGCACCCCAGATGTATGTCGACAAAATACCATGAGCTTTAGTAAAAAAGATTGGCGGTAGGTGTATTGGCAGGGTTCTATACAAGTATAGTCGCTTTGGGAGTACTAACATCTTAAAGGCCGCTATTCTGCCTAGCCATGAGACTTCAAAGCGCCCTAGTTTCCCTAACTCTATTGCCATTTTATGCAAGAAAGGGCCGTAGTTGGCCTTGTACAAACTGGCAAACGAGCGAGTCAAATTGACACCTAAATACGAAATATAGTCCGTTTGCCAATCCAAACGAAATCTATTGGACAAGCTAGTGCGTAAGGACTGGGGTAAATGAATGGGAAGGACCTGTGACTTAGATACATTTCATTTGTAATATGATAATTCCCCAAATTTAACTATCAATTCCAATGCACCCGTCAGGGATAGCCCAGGATTAGATAGTGAGAGGATATCGTCATCAGCATAGAGTGACACCAAGTGTTCTCTCTCTCCCACCATTATACTTGAAATTTTAGGGTGACATCTCACGGCTTGTGCCAGAGGTTCCATGCATTATACAAAAATTAAGGGGGACAATGGGCATCCCTGCCGAGTTCCATTAGATATGCCAAATTCGTCTTATAACATCCCATTAGTGAAGACCTTTGCATTCGGATGAGTATATAAGGCCTTGACCGCAGAAAAAAGGTTCCCCCCACTCCTACACGGGCCAGGACCGAAAAGGCAAAATCTCAATTGATGCGGTCAAACGCCTTTTCGGAGTCCAAGGAGATAAATAGTGAAGGAGTGGTCCCTTTGTCTACTATATGCAGGAGATTAAGTACTCTCCGTGTGTTTTGGTAGGCCTGCCTGCCTTGGACAAAGCCCACCTGGTCAGGACTCACCAACCCCGGGAGAACCGGCGCTAATCTAAGGGCTAATATTTTCGCATACAATTTGAGATCCACATTGAGTAAAGAGATCGGCCGGAAGTTACCGGGGACTTCATGGGGTTTGCCTGGTTTAGGCAGGGTTATGATTAGAGCTGCTTGATTTTCTTTCTGCTAAACCCCTGTATTAAAGGCGTCAGAGAGGAAAGCGTGTAGGTGTGGCAAGAGAGTGAGGAGAAAACCTTTGTAGTAGGATGCGGAGAGGCCATCCGGGCCAGGGGCTTTACCGGTGGGGAGCGAGGTTACTAATTTACGGACCTCCTCTGGAGTGACAGGCAAATTTAATGTTTCGATCTGTGAGGGTGACAAGGCTGGGAGGTGAAGTGTGTCAAGAAATTCTCTTATATGTGCCTCAGTGGGGTGGGGAATCCCTCAGTGGGTGGGGAATCCCTCTAAAGAGACTCGTAGTACTGCATACATTTATTGGCTATGGCCTGTGGGTGGTAGAGTTTTTCCTGGGGGTTGTCCCCTAGCAGAAAGGGAATGCGGGCCTTAACGTGTTTATCTTTCAACCGGGAAGCCAGTAGTTTCCCTGCCTTATTGTCTGAGGCGTAAAATCTAGATTTAGTCTTAACAAGATTTTTAGCTTATTGAGCAAGGAGTACATCTCTAATTTTAGATCTAACAGTCATAAGGTCTGCGGCTAGTTGGATAGTCGAGTGGGCCCTGTTTTGCATGTCTAGTTGATGCTGTTGATTCAGTAGGTCGTCTAACAGTTTGTTTTTTATGAACGTGACCCAATTTAATGAAAGTCCCCCTAATGAACGCCTTATGGGCATTCCAAATCGTGGAGGGTGCAACATCAGGGGTTATATTGAAAGTAAATAAGCCTCCAGGTCTCTCTCAATCTCCTCCCCATATCGAGAATGATGCATAAGAAAGGTATTACTGCGCCACAAATAAGTTGGAGGAGCAGTATCTGCCTCGGACAATTCAAGTAAAACTGGGGAGTGATCGAACCACGTGGTATCTAGAATAGAACAGGAGGCCAATGAGGGTAAAAGAGACCGTTCCACCACAAAGAGATCTATTCGGGAGTATGTGTTATGGGTAGATGAATAATACGGGAAACTCCTTTCAGAGGCATGTATGGTACGCCAAGCATCAAAACAGTCCTCAATATTGAGAAGGTCCGAGAGAGACACTGGTTGGTGGCGACTATTGAAGGAAGAATCAATGAAGGTATCCAACACTGCATTAAAATCCCCGCAGAGGAGAATTTTCCCCTGTTTGCATCTGTTAAGAATTCTGAACAACTTGATAAAGAAACAAATTTGACCCTGATTAGGTGTGTACACTGCTACAATTGTGTAAATAACATTGTTACAGGAACATACTAGTATAATAAATCTACCATTAACGTCTATAGTGGTGGAGATTTCCTGAAATGCTACCGACCTATTAATAGCCAAGAGCACCCCTCGTGACATAATGGGAGTGGTACATAATGGGAAAAAGAGGGTTTTGCAGCCGAAAGGCGTCAGGTTGTACAATATGCGTCTCCTATGACACTTGAGATATCACATTTCCCTTTCTTGGCTTCCAACCAGAGGGAAGCCCTCTTTTGAGGCATATTGAGACCAATAGAGTTAATAGATAAGATCCTCAAAACCATAATTTCTCTAGGGTTGAAGGGAAGGTCGCACAGTCATCCACCGGAAATGTCCAGATTTGAATCCACCAACTGGACCTAGGGTTCACTAGTCAAGCAGTAATCACCTTGTTCCTGGAATAAAACACAAACACAAAAGACATGCAAACAGAAACAAAACACCAAACAAACAGCTCCATAGTGGTGTGGAGCCAGCTTCCAAGAGAAAATGGATGTTGCCAGGATAACATCCTCAATCGTGGGGGGGGAAAGAACAGTTCCCTGTATGCCAAACAGGAGATGACACAGTTCTCTGGCAGCAAAAGAAGAAAATGAGCCAAATGAATCTGCAGTTTCAACGGCACCCAAAACGTGTGGAACCAGCAATGTGCCAATCTGGAGGGGCATGGTGAACCGCCAATTGGGAGCGGTCAAGTGGATTTTTGATCAGGATGTCCCAAGTCTTGAGCAGTTTAGTCCCTTCTTCCAGTGAGCGGACAGAGTGAGTTCCATCGTGGAAGTTGATGAGGAGTCTGGTGGGTTATCCCCATTTGTAAGGGATAGTGTTGTCTCGTAGAGCTTGAGTAATAGGTAGTAGGCTGTGTCTGACTTGGAGCGTCGCTGCTGACAGGTGACACTGACAGGTGACACTCGCTGCTGACACTCCCAAGAATCTGGTAGGGAGCGACTCTTTGTTTCTGGCCTTGAGCATAAAGGCATCCTTAATGTGATAAAAGTGGACGCGGGCTAACACATCCCTTGGGACCTTGTCAGGCAGGTGTTTGGGTTTAGGGACCCTGTGTTCCTAGAAGATCTTGTGGTGTGCAATCAGGTAAAACAGCTTTTATAAGGTCCTGTATATATGGAACCAGTTCTCGGGGTGGGACATCTTCAGGGACCCCCCTCAATTTCACATTATTTCGACGTGAGCGGTCCTCCATGTCTGCAATATTTGCGTGCAGGTTATGTACCTCCTCTTCCAACTCATAATGCACATCTATTAAGGAGTTATGAGAGGTTGCAATCTCTGCCATTTTCTCCTCTGTGTGGTCCACTCTAGATTCCGATTCAAGCACTGAGGATTGCAGGGGTTGCAAAGTATGTAATATGCTGCTGTGGATTGAAGAGTGCAAGGCTTTAAGCATATGTTTGAGAGGACTCTGTAACAGGTGCTTCTGAAGCTGACAGGCTGAGGAACGGGTCGGGCAGGGGTACAGAATCCCCGGGAGGGAAGGCAGCTAGCACAGAGAGCGGCGTGGAGGACAGTCTCGGGCGCTGCTTCACTGGACTGCCTGACAAGGAGTGAGCAGGAGAAGCTGGGCTGGAGAGCGGCCCCTGCGAATGAGCCGCACCACCACCACCTCTATCCCCGTCTCCTGACCCAGGGGAGCCCCGGTGTACACCCACCTCATGCGATGGTAAGGAGTTGCTTCTAGGTCGGGCTTCAGGGCCATTGTCACCCCGGGGAGAGCTCCGTTCATCTGCCCGCAATGAAGGCGAGGAGGGCCTGTGCTGTGGGGAATCGGAGCCATCTTGAGGAGTTCTGTGCCGCGGCATGTAGAAGAAGTCCGTTTTTTTGGCCGCCCCGCTGTTCTGGACCTTCTTCTTGTCTCCATCTCGTACCGGAGCGTTCCAGGGGTGCTCTGACACTGTGTGAGGAGGTGAAAGTGAAAGATCTGGTGCTCGTAGTTGCTGTGTAGGTTGCACGGCTCAGGAGCTGCGGAGGTATGCCGCCATCTCAGTCGGCTGCCAGGCCACGCCCCCATTCAGGAAATCTTTAAGAATGATTCCACCCTCAGTGTCACCCAAGCCTCTTTTCTTATTGAGGCCATGCATTTTATTTTGGAACACAATGCCTTCCGTTTCAATGACGTCATTTTTAGACAGACGAGGGGCTGTGCCATGGGGACTCGTTTCGCCCCAAGTTATGCTATTTGGTCATGGGGCGATTCGAGTCCAGTTCATGGCACAGTCCCCTCTTTTTAGTTCACATATTATTTTTTACAGGAGATTCATTGATGATCTGATGATAATTTGGTCAGGTCCTAAGGATTTAGCGAATTAGTTCGTTAAATTTCTAAATTCAAAAGATTGGGGGTTATCCTTTACCTTACAATATTCTGAGTAATATTGAATTCCTAGATCTGTCCATTAAAAAAGATGAATCAGGTAAAATTGTTACTGAAACTTTTTTCAAACAAGTGGACGTAAATAGTCTATTAGATTATAATAGCTCACACTACCCTAAATGGATAAAAAAATATGCCATTTGGACAATATTTGCATATTCGCAAATACAATTTTATCACTGATTATAATTGTGCTGCACAAAATATTAACTATATTCTGTCCAAACATTGGTTGATTCTTAAAGATGATCCTATTATAAAAGGTCTATTACCCCCACAACCAGGGGTTACCTTTCAAAGATCACATAATTTTGACGAATCTCATTGCTCCGAGTAGGTTAAAAACCAATAATGTTTTTCTTGATCTGACAGCGGCAGATGCACCGGGCATCTTTCCTTGTAAACGTGCCCCCTGCAAATGCTGCTCTCTGATCAATAATTCTACACCTTCTTTCTCCTCATATGTTAATAAAAAGACATTTATTTCCAAAGGACATCATTAGAGATGAGCGAACTTTGATTCGTCACGAACTTCTCGGCTCGGAAGTTGATAACTTTTCCTGCATAAATTAGTTCAGCTTTCAGGTGCTCCCGTGGGCTGGAAAAGGTGGATACAGTCCTAGGAGACTCTTTCCTAGGACTGTATCCACCTTTTCCAGCCCACCGGAGCACCTGAAAGCTGAGCACATTTATGCAGGAAAAGTCATCAACTGCCGAGCCGAGAAGTTCGTGACGAATCGAATTTACTGTAAGTTCGCTCATCTCTAGACATCATACCTGTGACAGCTCTTTTGCTGTATATTTGTTAAGTTGCGATTGTGGACTTCAATACATTGGCCGCACAGTTCAGACTGTGCGGTCGCTTATGAACAAACATCAATCAAACATTGATTGTTACACAGTTTATCTCGCCATTTTCTATTTAAACATCAAAAATGCATTGACCAGTTAAAATTATTTATTTTGGAAACAATACCACTAAATTCTCCAAATAGAATACAAAAATTAAATAATAGAGAAGCATATTGGATTTTCACCCTCTCTACTTTGGTCCCTGATGGTTTAAATGAAACTCTAGAGAATGATTTTCTTCTTTTTAATTTTTTTATTCATATATATTTTTTTAATAAAGTATGTTTAGAGATATAACAACAATATTAATTAATTGTAATTTTTTTTATAAATTTTTGTGGCAATATGGGTATGTAATTGTGTATATTTACATAGTATTTTATGTAGTAATTTCATTTTACAGTTGTTATATGTGAAAATATCTTTTTTGTGCAGTATTTTTCGTTTAATATAGAAATGTGTTTTAATGTCATTGTAAAGGGTTAATGCCTTTCCCGTAAAGGGTTAAGTATTCTCCCTATAAAAACCACACACCTTGTTGTAACCCTTATGCCTGATGAAGCGAAACTTCCACGAAACGCGTTGCATTGTGGGAATAAAGAAAAAGTTTCATCTTATCCTGATTTCCAGCGCCTTTATGATCTCTGCCATATTGTAGGAATTTTGTATTGTATCTGAAGATACTTGAAATGTCCATCACGGGTATTAACGGGTCTTCCATTCGTCCCCTTTACGAATACGAATCAAATTATATGCCCCACGTAGATCAAGTTTTGAGAAAATTCTGGCACCTCTCAGGCGATCAAATAATTCCAAGATTAGAGGTAGTGGATAGCGATTCTTTACAGTAATTTTATATAAACCACGGTAGTCGATACAAGGCTGCAAAGAACCGTCTTTTTTCTCAAGGAAGAAGAACCCAGCTCCGGCAGGAAAAGAGGACTTCCTGATAAACCCCTTCCGAAGATTTTCTTGGATGTAGTCTGCTATGGCCTGGGTTACTGGAACAGACAAGGGGTAAATTCTGCCTCTGGGAGGAGTGGTGCCGGGCATTAAATCTATAGGGCAATCGTAGGGACCGTGTGGAGGCAATACTTCAGCTTGCTTTTCGCTGAAAACGTCCGCAAACTCTTGGAGGAAAGAAGGCAGACCAGGCAGAGGTCTAGAAGTTGGTTTCAACTTAGTTACACGTACATGGATACAATGGCTGTTACAATATGGACCTCAGCGTAAGACTTCTCCAGTTTTCCAATCCAGCTATGGGGCATCGAGCTCTAACCAAGGTAGACCAAGCAGGAGAGGAAAAGTACAGTGTGGGAGTACATAGAGGGACTCCTTATGAGAAACTCCGACCTGCATTGACAGGGGTTCTGTGTGGTAAAGACAGTCCAGTCTTTCTCCATTTAACATAGAGATGTACAGGGGTTTCAGAAGGCGGAACACAGGCAGACGATAATTATGCACAAGGGAGGCATCAATCAAGTTTCCCACAGAGCGAGAGTCCAGGAAGGCCAGAATGGAGATGATCTCTTTGGAGGGAAGAAGAAGCTGTACTGTCAAGTTTAAGCATGGAGAGGAGGAATTCACACCTAGGGAGGCCTCTCCTACAAACCCTAGGTGCGAGCATTTCCCTGTGGCTGAGGGCGCAGGGGACAATCCTTAAGGAAGTGCTCTGCACTGGCACAGTAAAGACAACGATTTTCGGTTCATCGGCGAGTCCTTTCCTGCAGGGTCAAGCGAGACCGATCCAATGCGGGAGGCATTGAAGAAGATTGTGGGGGTTGGCGGAAGACTGTCGCAAGACGAGGAAAGCACCGAGGTCGTGCAGATTCCCTTTCTTGCCATAAATCCTCTCGTCGCTTGGAGACACGGATATCTATCCGGGATGCCAATTGTATTCTTTGTTCAAGGTAGACGGCCATTCTCGGGCTGCAAGGACATCCTTAATTTGGCTTGATAATCCCAGGGTTCGGAACCGGATGGAATGCTCACCAACAGTGGAGTGGCCCTGAGAAAGATTCAGCAGAGCCGTCTCTGGGGAGGAGGTTCGAGCAGGTTCCTCGAAGACAGTGCAAAATTCCGTCAGGAATGCCTGGAGATTAGTAGTGGCAACATCACTGCGATCCCACAGCTGGGTTGCCCAGGCCAAAGCCCTTCCAGACAGGAGACTAATGACGAAAGCTACCTTTGAACATTCCGTGGAGAACTGGTCGCCATCAGTTGTATGTGTATGGAGCACTGCGTCACAAAACCACGACAGGACTTGGGATCCCCCTAATATTTTTCTGGAAGCGACAAACGGAGCTTGGTTTCGAAGGAGACTGCAGCAGTGGGAGGCTGCACTGGAGCTGGAGGAGGAGGCTGAGGCTGTGGCAGTTGCTGCTGAGCAGAAAGCAACTGCTCATCATGGCGCTTAGCTGGTTAAGCTGCTGTGCCTGCTGGGTCAACTGCTGGGACTGGAGCGCCACGATAGGTGCAAAATCCGAGTTATCATGCAGAGGAACCCCAGTTGGATCCATGGCCGGATCTTGCTGTCACGCACCTGGATGGAGGAGCTGAGAAGTGGATCCTCCACCTGTGTGGCTGATGACTTAAACCATATCGGGGAGCGGAGTCTAAGGTGCCGCTGGTTTTCACCAGAGCCCACCGCAAGGCAGGATGGGCTTGCTGCAGCAGGTGACACCCAGGTCACTACCCCCGACACGGCTCGACCGCACAGGTAACTGGGTAAGATGAGGTACCGAAGGATGAGGCTGTAGTGTAGTCAAACGTAGCAGAAGGTCAAGGCAGGCGGCAAAGGTTTGTAATCAAAAAACGTAGCAGGAAGGCCTGGATAAACGGGAATGGCAAAACAGGCAATGGGAACTCTTTCTCTCTGCAAATTGTGTCACCCTAGTGCAAATCACATTAGGTGTGACACTTGTGCAAATTTAACAAAAAAACATGACAGGCAGAGGAAGGCCACCCCGCAGGGGCCGTCGTGGTTCTGGGATTCCCTTTGGCCCTAGAATGGCCAGTGTTCAGAGGCCACGTACCCTGAACCCCCAAAGTTCTGAGGACTTAGTTGACTGGCTATCACAAGACACCCAATCTACTACTAAAGCTTCCGCTCGGAACCTTGACGCACCGTCCTTCTCCTCCTCTAGCTTAGCTTCGGGCACCTCTCATGCTACCACTTGCCCGCCTGCCGCCACCAGCAACAATAGCACCACAGCAGCTTTACTTGATCCGTCGGAGTTATTTACACATCAGTTTGAAGACATGAGTGATGCACAACCATTATTGCCAGAGGATGTAGTTAACAGGGATATGTCTCAGTCAGGCAGCATTACACACATGGACGTACGGTGTCATGATGATGTTGTACCCGCTGCTGCTTCCTTTCTTGAGGTGTCAGATAGCAGTGAAGGTGTTGATGATGACGATGTGTCTGTGGATGCCACGTGGGTGCCCGCTAGAAGAGAAGAAGAGGGGGAAAGTTCAGATGGGGAGACAGAGAGGAGGAGGAGACGAATTGGAAGCAGGGGGAGGTCGTCGCAAGGCGCTATTGGCACAGTAAGACAGCATGCATCTGCACCCGGGGTCAGCCAGACGGGATGCCAATCAACGCATGTTGTTGCCATCACCAGAATGCTGTCATCGCAGAGCTCAGCAGTGTGGCATTTTTTTGTGTGTGTCTGCCTCTGACAACAGCGAGGCCATTTGCAACCTGTGCCAGAAGAAACTGAGTCGTGGAAAGTCCAACACCCACCTAGGCACAACTGCTTTGCGAAGGCACATGATGTCACATCACAAACGCCTATGGGATCAACACGTCAGTACAAGCAGCACACAAAGTCAAAGCCGCCATCCTCCTCCTGGTCCAGCATCTTCAGCCAGGTCAACCACTGCTGCCCTCCTTGCCCCCTCTCAACCATCCGCCTCTCCGTATCTCGCCTTGAGAAGTTCCTGCTCATCTGCGCACAGTCAGGTATTTGTCAAGGAGATGTTTGAGCGCAAGAAGACAATGTCTCAAAGTCACCCCCTAGCCCGGCGTCTGACAGCTGGCTTGTCGGAACTGCTAGCCCGCCAGCTTTTACCATACAAGCTGGTGGAGTCTGAGGCCTTTAAAAAATTTGTAGACATTGGGACACCGCAGTGGAAGGTACCCGGACGAAATTTTTTTGCACAAAAGGCAATCCCCAACCTTTACTCCATTGTGCAAAAGGAAATTATGGCATGTCTGGCACACAGTGTAGGGGCAAGGGTCCATCTGACCACTGATACCTGGTCTACAAAGCATGGTCAGGGCAGGTATATCACCTACACTGTTCATTGGGTAAACCTGGTGACGGCTGCCAAACATAGAATGCGTGGCTCTGCAGAGGACTTGGTGACACCGCCACGACTTGCAGGCAGGCCTGCTGCCACCTCCTCTACTCCTCCTACTCCATCCTCTTCCATAACATCTTCGGCCGAGTCCTCTTCCACTGCTGCGTCTTGCTCCACATCACCGGCACCCCCCAGCTCCCCAGGTGCTATTCCACATCCCGCATACGGCAGTGTCACGCCATCTTGGGGTTGACTTGCTTCAAAGCGGAGAGTCACAACGCACCAGCGCTCCTGTCGGCCCTGAACGCACAGGTGGACCAGTGGCTGACTCCGCACCAGCTGGAGATCGGCAAGGTGGTTTGTGACAACGGAACAAATTTGTTAGCGGCATTGAGGTTGGGCAAGTTGACACATGTGCCGTGCATGGCATGTGTGTAATCTGATTGTACAACGCTTTGTGCTCAAGTACCCAGGCTTACAGGATGTCCTGAAGCAGTCCAGGAAGGTGTGTGGCCATTTCAGGCATTCCTACACGGCCATGGCGCACTTGTCAGATATCCAGTGGCGAAACAACATGCCAGTGAGGCGCTTGATTTGCGACAGCCCGACATGTTGGAATTCAACACTCCTAATGTTCGACCGCCTGCTCCAAAAAGAAAAAGCCGTCAACGAATATTTGTATGGCCGGGGTGCTAGGACATCATCTGCGGAGCTGGGAATTTTTTTGCCACGTTACTGGAGGCTCATGCACAATGCCTGTAGGATCATGCGTCCTTTTGAGGAGGTGACAAACCTGGTTAGTCGCACCGAAGGCACCATCAGCGACATCATACCGTTTGTTTTCTTCCTGGAGCATGCCCTGCGAAGAGAGCTGGATCAGGCAGTAGATGAGCGTGAAGAGGAAGAGTTGTGGACACCATCACCACCAGAAACAGCCTTATCAGCATCGCTTGCTGGACCTGCGGCAACGCTGGAAGAGGATTGTGAGGAAGAGGAGTCAGAGGAGGAATGTGGCTTTGAAGAGGAGGAGGAAGACCAACCACAGCAGGCATCCCAGGGTGCTCCTTGTCACCTATCTGGTTCCTGTGGTGTTGTACGTGGCTGGGGGGAAGAAGATTATACCTTACCTGCCATCACTGAGGACGAGGAACGGGAAATGAGTAGCTCGGCATCTGTCCTTGTGCAAATGGGGACTTTCATGGTGTCGTGCCTGTTGAAGGACCCTTGTATAAAAAGGATGAAGGAGAACGACCTGTACTGGGTGTCCACGCTACTAGACCCCCGGTATAAACATAAAGGGCCTGACATGTTACCGCATTACAGCAAGGTGGAAAGGATTCAGCAGGTCCAAAATAAATTATGCTGTACACAGCGTATAAGGGTCATGTCACAGCACAACAGGGATCTAACAGGGAAAGAGGTGAAAGTAATCCTCCTCCTCCTCCCACGAACACGCCGGCACGCCGGCAAGCTGTACAGACATGCTGTTGATGGAGGACATGCAGAGCTTTTTAAGTCCTACGCTTTGCCACAGCCCTTCGGGGTCCACCATCAGAGAACGACTTGACCGACAGGTAGCAGACTACCTGGCCTTAACCGCAGAGATCGACACTCTGAGGAGCGATGAACCCCTTGACTACTGGGTGTGCCGGCTTGACCTGTGGCCTGAGCTATCCCAATTTGCGCTCGAACTTCTGGCCTGTCCCGCTTCAAGTGTCTTGTCAGAAAGGACCTTCAGTGCAGCAGGAGGTATTGTCACTGAGAAGAGGAGTCGCCTTGGTCAAAAAAGTCTTACCTCACCTTTCTTAAGATGAATGAGGGATGGATCCCGAAGGGACTGGCACTGGGCGATACATTTGACTGAACAAGGCCTGATCAGATGAGCTGCCTTTGCCTAAAAATGGTCCACATGCTGCTGTATTTGAACTCTGAATGCCGGATGACTTGCGTGACTTATCCGCCATCAACTAGGGTTGAAGCCGCAATGTTTTAGGGCACTTTCTGCCTGGCAAAACAAACAGAAATTTTTCAGGCCGCTGCTACAGCAGCGGCTGCGACAATACCAAATTCTCCAGCCAGGTGTACATGCCTAATTTTTCTGGCCTCTGCTGCTGCACTTGTTATGGTGCTGCAATTTTTATGGCCGCTGCTACAGCTGTGACAATACCCAATTTTTCATCCATGTGTACATGCCTAATTTTTCTGGCCTCTGCTGCTGCACTTTTTATGGTGCTGCAATTTTTATGGCCGCTGCTACAGCTGCGGCTGCGACAATACCCAATTTTTCATCCATGTGTACATGCCTAATTTTTCTTGCCTCTGCTGCTGCACTTGTTATGGTGCTGCGATTTTTATGGCCGCTGCTACAGCTGCGACAATACCAAATTTTCCAGCCAGGTGTACATGCCTAATTTTTCTGGCCTCTGCTGCTGCACTTGTTATGGTGCTGCAATTTTTCTAGCTGCTGCTACAGCTGCGACAATACCACATTTTTCATCCATATGTACATGCCTAATTTTTCTGGCCTCGGCTGCTGCACTTGTTATGGTGCTGCAATTTTTATGTCCGCTGCTACAGCTGCGATAATACCAAATTTTCCAGCCAGGTGTACATGCCTAATTTTTCTGGCCTCTGCTACTGCACTTTTTCTGGTGCTGCAATTTTTCTGGCTGCTGCTACAGATGCGGCTGCGACAATACCCAATTTTTCATCCATGTGTACATGCCTAATTTTTCTGGCCTCTGCTGCTGCACTTCTTATGGTGCTGCAATTTTTCTGGCTGCTGCTACAGCTGGAACAATACCAAATTTTTCATCCATATGTACATGCCTAATTTTTCTGGCCTCGGCTGCTACACTTGTTATGGTGCTGCAATTTTTATGTCCGCTGCTACAGCTGCGATAATACCAAATTTTCCAGCCAGGTGTACATGCCTAATTTTTCTGGCCTCTGCTACTGCACTTTTTCTGGTGCTGCAATTTTTCTGGCTGCTGCTACAGATGCGGCTGCGACAATACCCAATTTTTCATCCATGTGTACATGCCAAATTTTTCTGGCCTCTGCTGCTGCAATTGTTATGGTGCTGCAATTTTTATGGCCACTGCTACAGAAGCGGCTGCAACAATAACACATTTTTCAGGCATGTGTACATGCCTAATTTTTCAGTTACTCTCTGCTGACATCTCTGTCCATTTTTGCAACCGTGGATATTAGATGTATGCTAAGGGTAGCATGGTGACTCAGAGGTTAGCACTGCTGCCTTGCAACGCTAGGGCCTTGGGTTCAAATCCCGCTATGTGCTGCCTCAAGGGGGGCTCTAACTATGTGCTGCCTAATATTGGGGAATATTATGTGCTGCCTAAAGGGGAGCTCTAACTATGTCCTGCCTAAAGGGGGAATCTAACTATGTGATGCCTAAAGGGGGGCTCTATGTGCTGCCCAAAGGGGGCTAAAGCACGTTATTCCAAACCATTTAGGAATAATAGGTGATTTATGCCCTTTATGGATTAAAACCAGACTCTGCATCAACTATGTAATTTGCCATGGATCCCACTCCGGCATGCCACAGTCCAGGTGTTAGTCCCCTTGAAACAACTTTTAAATCACTATTGTGTCCAGAAAGAGTCCCTGTGGCTTTTAAAATTTGCCTGCCCATTGAAGTCAATGGCGGTTCACCCGGTTTGCGAACTTTTGCGGACGTTCGCGGTTCGCGGACGTTCACAAACCGAAAATGTTATGTTCGCGACATCACTAATGGCGGTTGAGACCGCGGTTCTGAGGGCTCAGGTTTTCTCTCCCCAAGTGATTCACACTATGCTCAGGGTAGCAAGCCCTCTTCTGCGAAGATTTACCACCGTACTTGGCGGTCTTATTTTCGTTGGTGTGAATCTCACTCCTTTTCTCTTGTTACATTCTCTCTCCCTCGACTTCTTTCCTTTTTACAGTCGGGGCTAGAACAACAGTTAGCTCTCAGTTCCCTTAAGGGTCAGGTTTTGGCCCTTTCCATTCTTTTTCAACGTCCTCTAGTGTCTGATCCCAATATCTGGACTTTTCTTCAGGGAGTGGCGCATGTGGCCCCTCCTTATAGGTCCCCCTACACCACCTTGGGATCTGGACTTAGTTCTTGGTGCCCTGCAGGGTGCTCCCTTGGAACCTCTCAGGGACATTCCTCTTCGCCTCCTTTCTTGGAAGGTGGTGTTCCTGATTGCGATTACCTCTATTAGGAGAGTTTCAGAGCTGGCAGCTCTCTCCTGCCATTCTCCTTTCCTGATTGTACACCAGGACAAAGTTGTTTTCCGTCCGGTTCCGTCCTTCTTACCAAAGGTTGTTTCTGCTTTTTATCTTAATGAGGACATCGTCTTTCCTTCCTTTTGTCTGTCTCCCTCTCATCCCAAGGAACGTTTGCTCCACAAACTGGATGTGGTGAGAGTTGTTCGGACCTATCTCTCCATCACTTCTTCTTTTCGACAGTGTGACTCCTTTTTTGTTCTTACGGAAGTTCTTCGTAAAGGACAACTTGCTTCAAAGGCCACCATTTCTTGGTGCATCCGATCTGCTATTTCGGAATCTTACCGATGCAAGGGAAAGGCCCCACCCTTCATGGTTTCTGCTCATTCCACTCCTTCTGTCGGGGCATCCTAGGCTCTCCGCAACAAGGCTTCAGCCTCGCAAGTCTGTAGAGTAGCCACATGGTCGTCTTTACACACTTCCACAAGGTTCTAATAGGTTCATACCATTGCATCTGCTGATGCTAGTCTGGGCCGTAAGGTGTTGCAGGCGGCAGTGGTCCAGCCATCCACCTGACTGATTTTCCTTTGCCCACCCTAGGGACTTCTTTGGTACGTCCCATGGTCTGTTTCCCCCAATGGAGCCGATAGAGAAAGGGAGATTTTTATGCTTACCGTAAAATCTCTTTCTCAGAGGATCAATTGGGGGACACAGCACCCACCCTTCTTTTCTCTGGTGTTCCTGGTTCAGTTACCTGTCCGAGGGTGTGTTCAGTTAATTTTTATTCTGGTTTCTCGGGCAGTTTATGGTTTTTTCCTGACCTGTCAGTCCTTTCCTGCTCTGGGACTAAAACTGATTAGCTCAGGTGCCTGTGGGTTGATAAATCCTGCTAAGAGGGGCCGCCTTTTCTTGTTGCCATAGTGTCAAGCCTCCTGGTGACAGCAGCATATACCCATGGTCTGTGTCCCCCAGCAGATCCTCTAAGAAAGAGATTTTACGGTAAGCATAAAAATCTCCCTTTTTTTTCTTTATTGTAGCAAAATATGATACAACATGAACGCAGAATGCATTAGGGCACAAATAGCCTTCCTCAACTGCATAGAAAGGCTATTTGTGCAGTAAAGCGTGCTGCATCCATGTTGTATTGTATTTTGCTTTAATAAAAGAAAAAAAGATTTGCATGACAACCTGAGAGTGCTGGGATTCAAGTACTGTCCACAGGCCCCTACATCATCACCAGTGCCGACCTATCTTTACCTGGACAAAACTTTGTGACAACTTTCCATGTAAATGTGGTTCTTGAGTTGAGAACTCAGGGGCTCCAAAATGTAAAACTGTGTGTTTGTTCACACATGCAGCTCAGAAAAAAGGATGGTGTGGAACAGCTATTTTAGCTATTTTTGTACTCAACACATCCATAGAGATAGAGGCCA
The DNA here is from genome assembly GCF_029499605.1 of Hyla sarda. Classification (NCBI taxonomy): domain Eukaryota; kingdom Metazoa; phylum Chordata; class Amphibia; order Anura; family Hylidae; genus Hyla; species Hyla sarda. Next base: position 201,714,522 of record NC_079196.1, on the reverse strand, counting down.
TACACCCCAACTGACTCTTCTTTTCTTCATTATTAGGAGTAGCTGCAAGAAGAACCCTAAGAAAGAAGCCAAGTGTTGTGACAATTTACGCAGACAGCATTGTTTGGGATGAAGGAGTAGGAAGCGCTCATTGTTTCCTATTATATTTTGCTTGGATTTGGATGATCTCCAATATAGAACACTGCATGCTCCATTCTATTTGCACCCAGAGCGCCAGAGTCTTTACTTTGCTTTTGTTTTGCATGACAGACAATGTTAGCTGTACAATCTCTTCTAAAGATTTGCAAATTTTTACACTATGGATAGGTTTTATGCTATATGATCTTGAGAAGTTAGAAACTGATAAGTGTTTTGGTGACTATAGTTGGTCTTTATTTGGTAAAGGGAGTTGTCCTTCACTTTACATTCATTTTCTTGGTTTGTGAATGATCCGTAGAAACCAGAAAATATCTCCTGCTTTTTACATTTTATGCATTTTTTTCTAGTGGTGTATTACAATGCAAAATATATAGATGTACAGTAAGATGCTTGTTGCACTCTGTTTATAGCAGTTTTAGTGAAATTATCTTTGTTCGGGAGCACATTTAATAGTAGAGTGCCACTGGATAAAATTCAGGAGGAAACGCTTAAAGGGGTACTCCGGTTCTTAGACATCTTATCCCCTATCCAAAGGATAGGGGATAAGATGCCTGATCGCGGTGGTCCCGCCGCTTGGGACCACCCGTGATCTTGCACACCGCACCCCTTTATAATCAGTCCCCGGAGCGTGTTCGCTCCGCATCTGATAACCGGCAACCACAGGGGCGACCCCGTGTGACATCACGCTTCGCCCCTCAATGCAAGCCTATGGGAGGGGGCGTGACAGCTATCACACCCCCTCCCATAGGATTAAATTGAGGGGCGGAGTGTGACGTCACACGCTGTCGGCCCTGTGGTCGCCGGTAATCAGACCCGGGGTGAACAAGCTCCGGGGACTGATTATAAACGGGGTGCGACATGCAAGATCACGGGGGTCCCCAGTGGCGGGACTCCCGCAATCAGGCATCTTATCCCCTATCCTTTGGATAGGGGATAAGATGTCTAAGCACCGGAGTACCCCTTTAACCTAGTTAGAGAGATCGGAGTGTACTGTGGTCAGTAACCCTAGTAAAGTAATGTATACAGTATAGCCTATTGAGTCTAGAAGGTGGCCTTATTCACTGATTGACAGCCTCTCAATGTATGAGAATGCATATAAATGAAGACTGTCAGTCAGCGAGACCACCTTCCAGATTATACCCCACACCAAAAGGAATCTGAGGTTGCACTGAATCTATATAGCAATCCGCTCCTCGTCTCCTGCACTATACCTTTCTACATGAAGAATAGAGCAGTTTAATAGATCTACCTTAAAGGGGGCCTGTTACCAGATCAGACTCTTAAGTCAGAGCATCTGTTAATTGCTCTTAGGGGAGCATCTCAGCAGGTGCTATGGCAACTTCTGAATAGAATCTGTGTACATTTTACTCAGGCCGATTATCGGGCATATGAGCGTTCGTAGGAAAGTTTATTTCCGCAAACTGACCCATTTAAAGGGGCCAGCAATCAGTTGGCAAACAAGAAGACTCATCCAGTAATTTTAAGGGTGTATTCACACTTGCAGCATCCTCTGCAGATCACGTTTACATATCACTTTTGAGCTGTCTCCATTAGATGCTGCACCATAGATAGGTAAGGCTTAAGGAGTCTTGTGGCCTCTCCTGACACCTGTTTTTAGTAAAGAGGTGTATTTGCCTTGAAATCAAATTCTTGATCAATGTAGAATTTTAATTGGTATTAAAATTATACCGTTTTTGCTAAAACAGATAAGTTGGAAGAGACAAAAGATCCATTTTAACCCCTTAAGGACCAGGCCATTTTACACCTTAAGGACCAGAGCGTTTTTTGCAAATCTGACCACTTTAAACATTAATAACTCTGGAATGCTTTTAGTTATCATTCTGATTCCGAGATTGTTTTTTCGGGACATATTCTACTGTCAGATAGCGGTGAAGGTGTTGATGATGACGATGTGACTGTGGGTGCCCGCTAGAAGAGAAGAAGAGGGGGAAAGTTCAGATGGGGAGACAGAGAGGAGGAGGAGACGAATTGGAAGCAGGGGGAGGTCGTCGCAAGGCGCTATTGGCACAGTCAGACAGCATGCATCTGCACCCGGGGTCAGCCAGACGGGACGCCAATCAACGAATGCTGTCATCGCAGAGCTCAGCAGTGTGGCATTTTTTTGTGTGTGTCTGCCTCTGACAACAGCGAGGTCATTTGCAACCTGTGCCAGAAGAAACTGAGTCGTGGAAAGTCCAACACCCACCTAGGCACAACTGCTTTGCGAAGGCACATGATGTCACATCACAAACGCCTATGGGATCAACACGTCAGTACAAGCAGCACACAAAGTCAAAGCCGCCATCCTCCTCCTGGTCCAGCATCTTCAGCCAGGTAAACCACTGCTGCCCTCCTTGCCCCCTCTCAACCATCCACCTCTCCGTATCTCGCCTTGAGAAGTTCCTGCTCATCTGCGCACAGTCAGGTGTCTGTCAAGGAGATGTTTGAGCGCAAGAAGACAATGTCTCAAAGTCACCCCCTAGCCCCGCGTCTGACAGCTGGCTTGTCGGAACTGCTAGCCCGCCAGCTTTTACCATACAAACTGGTGGAGTCTGAGGCCTTTAAAAAATTTGTAGACATTGGGACACCGCAGTGGAAGGTACCCGGCCAAAATTTTTTTGCACAAAAGGCAATCCCCAACCTTTACTCCATTGTGCAAAAGAAAATTATGGCATGTCTGGCACACAGTGTAGGGGCAAGGGTCCATCTGACCACTGATACCTGGTCTGCAAAGCATGGTCAGGGCAGGTATATCACCTACACTGCTCATTGGGTAAACCTGGTGATGGCTGCCAAGCATGGAATGCGTGGCTCTGCAGAGGAGTTGGTGACAGTGCCACGACTTGCAGGCAGGCCTGCTGCCACCTCCTCTACTCCTCCTACTCCATCCTCTTCCATAACATCTTCGGCCGAGTCCTCTTCCACTGCTCCGTCTAGCTCCACATCACCGGCACCCCCCAGCTCCCCAGGTGCGATTCCACATCCCGGATACGGCAGTGTCACGCCATCTTGGGGTTGACTTGCTTCAAAGTGGAGAGTCACAACGCACCAGCGCTCCTGTCGGCCCTGAACGCACAGGTGGACCAGTGGCTGACTCCGCACCAGCTGGAGATCGGCAAGGTGGTTTGTGACAACGGAACAAATTTGTTGGCGGCATTGAGGTTGGGCAAGTTGACACATGTGCCGTGCATGGCACATGTGTGTAATCTGATTGTACAATGCTTTGTGCTCAAGTACCCAGGCTTACAGGATGTCCTGAAGCAGTCCAGGAAGGTGTGTGGCCATTTCAGGCGTTCCTACACGGCCATGGCGCACTTGTCAGATATCCAGCGGAGAAACAACATGCCAGTGAGGCGCTTGATTTGAGACAGCCCGACATGTTGGAATTCGACCGCCTGCTCCAACAAGAAAAAGCCGTCAACGAATATTAGTATGGCCGGTGCGCTAGGACATCATCTGCGGAGCTGGGAATTTTTTTGCCACGTTACTGGAGGCTCATGCGCAATGCCTGTAGGATCATGCGTCCTTTTGAGGAGGTGACAAACCTGGTCAGTCGCACCGAAGGCACCATCAGCGACATCATACCATTTGTTTTCTTCCTGGAGCATGCCCTGCGAAGAGAGCTGGATCAGGCAGTAGATGAGCGTGAAGAGGAAGAGTTGTGGACACCATCACCACCAGAAACAGCCTTATCAGCATCGCTTGCTGGACCTGCGGCAACGCTGGAAGAGGATTGTGAGGAAGAGGAGTCAGAGGAGGAATGTGGCTTTGAAAAGGAGGAGGAAGACCAACCACAGCAGGCATCCCAGGGTGCTCCTTGTCACCTATCTGGTTCCCATGGTGTTGTACGTGGCTGAGGGGAAGAAGATTATACCTTCCCTGACATCACTGAGGACGAGGAACGGGACATGAGTAGCTCGGCATCTGTCCTTGTGAAAATGGGGACTTTCATGGTGTCGTGCCTGTTGAAGGACCCTTGTATAAAAAGGATGATGGAGAACGACCTGTACTGGGTGTCCACGCTACTAGACCCCCGGTATAAACATAAAGGGCCTGACATGTTACCGCATTACAGCAAGGTGGAAAGGATTCAGCAGGTCCAAAATAAATTAAGAAGTATGCTGTACACAGCGTATAAGGGTCATGTCACAGCACAACAGGGATCTAACAGGGAAAGAGGTGAAAGTAATCCTCCTCCTCCTCCCACGAACACGCCGGCTAGGACAGGAAGCTGCACAGACATGCTGTTGATGGAGGACATGCAGAGCTTTTTAAGTCCTACGCTTCGCCACAGCCCTTCGGGGTCCACCATCAGAGAACGACTTGACCGACAGGTAGCAGACTACCTGGCCTTAACCGCAGATATCGACACTCTGAGGAGTGATGAACCCCTTGACTTCTGGGTGTGCCGGCTTGACCTGTGGCCTGAGCTATCCCAATTTGCGCTCGAACTTCTGGCCCGCTTCAAGTGTCCTGTCAGAAAGGACCTTCAGTGCAGCAGGAGGTATTGTCACTGAGAAGAGGAGTCGCCTTGGTCAAAAAAGTCTGGATTACCTCACCTTTCTTAAGATGAATGAGAGATGGATCCCGAAGGGACTGGCACTGGGCGATACATTTGACTGAACAAGGCCTGATCAGATGAGCTGCCTTTGCCTAAAAATGGTCCACACGCTGCTGTATTTGAACTCTGAATGCCGGATGAAGTGCGTGACTTATCCGCCACCAACTAGGGTTCAAGCCGCAATGCTTTAGGGCACTTTCTGCCTGGCAAAACAAACAGAAATTTTTCAGGCCGCTGTTACAGCAGCGGCTGCGACAATACCAAATTTTCCAGCCAGGTGTACATGCCTAATTTTTCTGGCCTCTGCTGCTGCACTTGTTATGGTGCTGCAATTTTTATGGCCGCTGCTACAGCTGTGACAATACCCAATTTTTCATCCATGTGTACATGCCTAATTTTTCTGGCCTCTGCTGCTGCACTTGTTATGGTGCTGCAATTTTTATGTCCGCTGCTACAGCTGCGGCTGCGACAATACCCAATTTTTCATCCATGTGCACATGCCTAATTTTTCTTGCCTCTGCTGTTGCACTTGTTATGGTGCTGCGATTTTTATGGCCGCTGCTACAGCTGCGACAATACCAAATTTTCCTGCCAGGTGTACATGCCTAATTTTTCTGGCCTCTGCTGCTGCACTTCTTATGGTGCTGCAATTTTTCTGGCTGCTGCTACAGCTGCGACAATACCAAATTATTCATCCATATGTACATGCCTAATTTTTCTGGCCTCGGCTGCTGCACTTGTTATGGTGCTGCAATTTTTATGTCCGCTGCTACAGCTGCGATAATACCAAATTTTCCAGCCAGGTGTACATGCCTAATTTTTCTGGCCTCTGCTACTGCACTTTTTCTGGTGCTGCAATTTTTCTGGCTGCTGCTAAAGATGCGGCTGCGACAATACCCAATTTTTCATCCATGTGTACATGCCTAATTTTTCTGGCCTCTGCTGCTGCAATTGTTATGGTGCTGCAATTTTTATGGCCGCTGCTACAGAAGCGGCTGCAACAATAACACATTTTTCAGGCATGTGTACATGCCTAATTTTTCAGTTACTCTCTGCTGACATCTCTGTCCATTTTTGCAACTGTGGATATTAGATGTATGCTAAGGGTAGCATGGTGGCTCAGAGGTTAGCACTGCTGCCTTGCAACGCTAGGGCCTTGGGTTCAAATCCTGCTATGTGCTGCCTCAAGGGGGGCTCTAACTATGTGCTGCCTAATATGGGGGAATATTATGTGCTGCCTAAAGGGGAGCTCTAACTATGTCCTGCCTAAAGGGGGAATCTAACTATGTGATGCCTAAAGGGGGGATCTAACTATGTGATGCCTAAAGGGGGGATCTAACTATGTACTGCCTAAAGGGAGGCTGTAACTATGTGCTGCCTAATATTGGGGAATCTATGTGCTGTCTAAAGGGGGGAATCTAACTATGTGATGCCTAAAGGGGGGCTCTATGTGCTGCCCAAAGGGGGCTAAAGCACGTTATTCCAAACCATTTAGGAATAATAGGTGATTTATGCCCTTTATGGATTAAAACCAGACTCTGCATCAACTATGTAATTTTCCATGGCAGTTTTGCCATGGATCCCACTCCGGCATGCCACAGTCCAGGTGTTAGTCCCCTTGAAACAACTTTTAAATCACTATTGTGGCCAGAAAGAGTCCCTGTGGGTTTTAAAATTTGCCTGCCCATTGAAGTCAATGGCGGTTGACCCGGTTTGCGAACTTTTGCGGACGTTCACGGTTCGCGAACCAAAAATTTTATGTTCGCGACATCACTAATGGCGGTTGAGACCGCGGTTCTGAGGGCTCAGGTTTTCTCTCCCCAAGTGATTCACACTATGCTCAGGGTAGCAAGCCCTCTTCTGCGAAGATTTAACACTGTACTTGGCGGTCTTATTTTCGTTGGTGTGAATCTCACTCCTTTTCTCTTGTTACATTCTCTCTCCCTCGACTTCTTTCCTTTTTACAGTCGGGGATAGAACATCAGTTAGCTCTCAGTTCCCTTAAGGGTCAAGTTTTGGCCCTTTCCATTCTTTTTCAACATCCTCTAGTGTCTGATCCCAATATCTGGACTTTTCTTCAGGGAGTGGCCCATGTGGCCCCTCCTTATAGGTCCCCCTACACCACCTTGGGATCTGGACTTAGTTCTTGGTGCCCTGCAGGGTGCTCCCTTGGAACCTCTCAGGGACATTCCTCTTCGCCTCCTTTCTTGGAAGGTGGTGTTCCTGATTGCGATTACCTCTATTAGGAGAGTTTCAGAGCTGGCAGCTCTCTCCTGCCATTCTCCTTTCCTGATTGTACACCAGGACAAAGTTGTTTTCCGTCCGGTTCCGTCCTTCTTACCAAAGGTTGTTTCTGCTTTTTATCTTAATGAGGACATCGTCCTTCCTTCCTTTTGTCTGTCTCCCTCTCATCCCAAGGAACGTTTGCTCCAAAAACTGGATGTGGTGAGAGTTGTTCGGACCTATCTCTCCATCACTTCTTCTTTTCAACAGTGTGACTCCTTTTTTGTTCTTACGGAAGTTCTTCGTAAAGGACAACTTGCTTCAAAGGCCACCATTTCTCGGTGCATCCGATCTGCTATTTCGGAATCTTACCGATGCAAGGGAAAGGCCCCACCCTTCATGGTTTCTGCTCATTCCACTCGTTCTGTCGGGGCATCCTGGGCTCTCCGCAACAAGGCTTCGGCCTCGCAAGTCTGTAGAGTGGCCACATGGTCGTCTTTACACACTTCCACAAGGTTCTAATAGGTTCATACCATTGCATCTGCTGATGCTAGTCTGGGCCGTAAGGTGTTGCAGGCGGCAGTGGTCCAGCCGTCCACCTGACTGATTTTCCTTTGCCCACCCTAGGGACTTCTTTGGTACGTCCTATGGTCTGTTTCCCCCAATGGAGCCGATAGAGAAAGGGAGATTTTTATGCTTACCGTAAAATCTCTTTCTCAGAGGATCAATTGGGGGACACAGCACCCACCCTTCTTTTCTCTGGTGTTCCTTGTTCAGTTACCTGTCAGAGGGTGTGTTCGGTTAATTTTTATTCTGGTTTCTCGGGCAGTTTATGGTCTATTCCTGACCTGTCGGTACTTTCCTGCTCTGGGACTAAAACTGATTAGCTCAGGTGCCTGTGGGTCCTGCTAAGAGGGGCCGCCTTTTCTGGTTGCCATAGTGTCAAGCCTCCTGGTGACAGCAGCATATACCCATGGTCTGTGTCCCCCAGCAGATCCTCTAAGAAAGAGATTTTACGGTAGGCATAAAAATCTCCCTTTTTTTTCTTTATTGTAGCAAAATATGATACAACATGAACGCAGAATGCATTAGGGCACAAATAGCCTTCCTCAACTGCATAGAAAGGCTATTTGTGCAGTAAAGCGTGCTGCATCCATGTTGTATTGTATTTTGCTTTAATAAAAGAAAAAAAGATTTGCATGACAACCTGAGAGTGCTGGGATTCAAGTACTGTCCACAGGCCCCTACATCATCACCAGTGCCGACCTATCTTTACCTGGACAAAACTTTGTGACAACTTTCCATGTAAATGTGGTTCTTGAGTTGAGAACTCAGGGGCTCCAAAATGTAAAACTGTGTGTTTGTTCACACATGCAGCTCAGAAAAAAGGATGGTGTGGAACAGCTTTATTTTAGCTATTTTTGTACTCAACACATCCATAGAGATAGAGGCCATACACCCCAACTGACTCTTCTTTTCTTCATTATTAGGAGTAGCTGCAAGAAGAACCCTAAGAAAGAAGCCAAGTGTTGTGACAATTTACGCAGACAGCATTCTTTGGGATGAAGGAGTAGGAAGCGCTCATTGTTTCCTATTATATTTTGCTTGGATTTGGATGATCTCCAATATAGAACACTGCATGCTCCATTCTATTTGCACCCAGAGCGCCAGAGTCTTTACTTTGCTTTTGTTTTGCATGACAGACAATGTTAGCTGTACAATCTCTTCTAAAGATTTGCAAATTTTTACACTATGGATAGGTTTTATGCTATATGATCTTGAGAAGTTAGAAACTGATAAGTGTTTTGGTGACTATAGTTGGTCTTTATTTGGTAAAGGGAGTTGTCCTTCACTTTACATTCATTTTCTTGGTTTGTCCATGATCCATAGAAACCAGAAAATATCTCCTGCTTTTTACATTTTATGCATTTTTTTCTAGTGGTGTATTACAATGCAAAATATATAGATGTACAGAAAGATGCTTGTTGCACTCTGTTTATAGCAGTTTTAGTGAAATTATCTTTGTTTGGGAGCACATTTAAGAGTAGAGTACCACTGGATAAAATTCAGGAGGAAACGCTTAAAGGGGTACTCCAGTTCTTAGACATCTTATCCCCTATCCAAAGGATAGGGGATAAGATGCCTGATCGTGGTGGTCCCGCCGCTTGGGACATCCCGTGATCTTGCACACCGCACCCCGTTTATAATCAGTCCCCAGAGCGTGTTCGCTCAGTGTCTGATTACCGGCGACCACAGGGGCGACGGCGTGTGACGTCACGCCTCCACCCCGTGTGACATCACGCTTCGCCCCTCAATGCAAGCCTATGGGAGGGGGCGTGACAGCTATTACACCCCCTCCCATAGGCTTGGATTGAGGGGCGGAGTGTGTTATCACATGGGGGTGGAGGCGTGACGTCACATGCTGTCGGCCCTGTGGTCGCCCGTAATCAGACCCGGGGTGAACAAGCTCCGGGGACTGATTATAAACGGGGTGCGACATGCAAGATCACGGGGGTCCCCAGTGGCGGGACTCCCGCAATCAGGCATCTTATCCCCTATCCTTTGGATAGGGGATAAGATGTCTATGCACCGGAGTACCCCTTTAACCTAGTTAGAGAGATTGTAGTGTACTGTGGTCAGTAACCCTAGTAAAGTAATGTATACAGTATAGCCTATTGAGTCTAGAAGGTGGCCTTATTCACTGATTGACAGCCTCTATATGTATGAGAATGCATATAAATGAAGACTGTCAGTCAGCGAGACCATCTTCCAGATTATACCCCACACCAAAAGGAATCTGAGGTTGCACTGAACCTATATAGCAATCCGCTCCTCGTCTCCTGCACTATACCTTTCTACATGTAGAATAGTGCAGTTTAATAGATCTACCTTAAAGGGGGCCTGTTACCAGATCAGACTCTTAAGTCAGAGCATCTGTTAATTGCTCTTAGGGGAGCATCTCAGCAGGTGCTATGGCAACTTCTGAATAGAATCTGTGTACATTTTACTCAGGCCGATTATCGGGCATATGAGCGTTCATAGAAAAGTTTATTTCCGCAAACTGACCCATTTAAAAGGGCCAGCAATCAGTTGGCAAACAAGAAGACTCATCCAGTAATTTTAAGGGTGTATTAACACTTGCAGTATCCTCTGCATATCACGTATCACTTTTGAGCTGTCTCCATTAGATGCTGCACTCTAGAGAGGTATGGCTTAAGGAGTCTTGTGGCCTCTCCTGACACCTGTTTTTAGTAAAGAGGTGTATTTGCCTTGAAATCAAATTCTTGAACAATGTAGAATTTTAATTGGTATTAAAATTATACCGTTTTTGCTAAAACAGATAAGTTGGAAGAGACAAAAGATCCATTTTAACCCCTTAAGGACCAGGCCATTTTACACCTTAAGGACCAGAGCGTTTTTTGCAAATCTGACCACTGTCACTTTAAACATTAATAACTCTGGAATGCTTTTAGTTATCATTCTGATTACGAGATTGTTTTTTCGGGACATATTGTACTTTAACTTAGTGGTAAAATTTTATGGTAACTTGCATCCTTTCTTGGTAAAAAATCCCCAAATTTGATGAAAAAAATGAAAATTTTGCATTTTTCTGACTTTGAAGCTCTCTGCTTGTAAGGAAAATGGATATTCAAAATATATTTTATTGGGGGTTCATATACAATATGTCTACTTTATGTTTTCATCATAAAATTTATGAGTTTTTACTTTTGGAAGACACCAGAGGGCTTCAAAGTTCAGCAGCAATTTTGAAATTTTTCACAAAATTTTCAAACTCACTATTTTTCAGGGACCAGTTCAGTTTTGAAGTGGATTTGAAGGGTCTTCATATTAGAAATACCCCATAAAAGACCCCATTATAAAAACTACACCCCCCAAAGTATTCAAAATGACATTCAGTAACTGTATTAACCCTTTAGGTGTTTCACAGGAATTGCAGCAAAGTGAAGGAGAAAATTCAAAATCTTAATTTTTTACACTCGCATGTTCTTGTAGACCCAATTTTTGAATTTTTGCAAGGGGTAAAAAGGAGAAAATTTTCACTTGTATTTGAAACCCAATTTCTCTCGAGTGAGCACATACCTCATATGTCTATGTAAAGTGTTCGGCGGGCGCAGTAGAGGGCTCAGAAGGGAAGGAGCGACAAATAATTTTTGGGGGGCATGTCACCTTTAGGAAGCCCCTATGGTGCCAGGACAGCAAAAAAAAAACACATGGCATACCATTTTGGAAACTAGACCTCTCAGGGAACGTAACAAGGGGTAAAGTGAACCTTAATACCCCACAGGTGATTCACGACTTTTGCATATGTAAGAAAAAACATTTTTTTTTACCTAAAATGCTTGGTTTCCCAAAAATTTTACATTTTTAAAAATTGTAATTGCAGAAAATTCCCCCCAAAATTTGATGCCCAATTTCTCCCGATACAGAAAACACCCCATATGGGGGTGAAAATTGCTCTGCTGGCGCACTACAGGTCTCAGAAGAGAAGGAGTCACATTTGGCTTTTTGAAAGCAAATTTTGCTCTGGGGGCATGCCATGCCATTTAGGAAGCCCCTATGGTGCCAGAACAGCAAAAAAAAAACACATGGCATACCATTTTGGTAACTAGACTCCTCGGGGAACGTAAAAAGGGATAACGTGAACCTTAATACCCTACAGGTGTTTCACGACTTTTGCATATGTAAAAAAAAATTTTTTTTTTTACCTAAAATGCTTGTTTTCCCAAAAATGGTACATTTTTAAAAAGGGTAATAGCAGAAAATACCCCCCAAAATTTGTAACACAATTTCTCCCGAGTACGGCGATACCCCATATGTGACCCTAAACTGTTGCCTTGAAATACGACAGGGCTCCAAAGTGAGAGCACCATGCACATTTGAGGCGTAAATTAGGGACTTGCATAGGGGTGGACATAGGGGTATTCTACGCCAGTGATTCCCAAACAGGGTGCCTCCAGCTGTTGTAAAACTCCCAGCATGCCTAGACAGTCAGTGGCTATCTGGCAATACTGGGAGTAGTTGTTTTGCAACAGCTGGAGGCTCCGTTTTGGAAACAGTGGCGTACCAGACGTTTTTCATTTTTATTGGGGAGGGGAGGGAAGCTGTGTAGGGGTATGTGTATATGTAGTGTTTTTTACTTTTTATTTTATTTTGTGTTAGTGTAGTGTAGTGTTTTTAGGGTACAGTCACACGGGTGGGGGTTCACAGTAGTTTCTCGATGGCAGTTTGAGCTGCGGCAGAAAATTTGCCGCAGCTCAAACTTGCAGCCGGATACTTACTGTAAACCTCCGCCCATGTGAGTGTACCCTGTATGTTCACATTGGGGGGGGGGGGGGAGAAACATCCAGCTGTTGCAAAACTACAACTCCCAGCATGTACGGTCTATCAGTGCATGCTGGGAGTTGTAGTTTTGCAACCGCTGGAGGCTCCGTTTTGGAAACAGTGGCGTACCAGATGTTTTTCATTTTTATTGGGGAGGGGAGGGGGGCTGTGTAGGGGTATGTGTATATGTAGTGTTTTTAACTTTTTATTTTATTTTGCATGTACGGTCTATCAGTGCATGCTAGGAGTTGTAGTTTTGCAACAGCTGGAGGCACACTGGTTGTGAAACACAGAGTTTGGTAACAAACTCAGTGTTTTGCAACCAGTGTGCCTTCAGCTGTTGCAAAAGCTACAACCCCCAGCATGTACGGACAGCGGAAGGGCATGCTGGGTCTTGTAGTTATGCAACAGTTGGAGGCATACTACTTTGGCTGGGGATGCTGGGGATTGTAGTTATGCAACAGCTGGAGACACACTGGTTTGCTACTTAACTCAGTGTGCCTTCAGCTGTTGCAAAACTACAACTCTCAGCAGTCACCGACAGCCAACGGGCATGCTGGGAGTTGTAGTAATGCAACCAGCAGATGCACCACTACAACTCCCAGCATGCACTTTAGCTGATTGTGTAAGCTGGGAGTTGTAGTTATACAACAGCTGAAGGTACGCTTTTCCATAGAAAAAATGTGCCTCCAGCTGTTGCAAAACTATAAGTCCCAGCATGCCCATAAGGGAATGCTGGGAGTTGTGGTGGTCTGCCTCCTGCTGTTGCATAACTACAGCTCCCAGCATGCCCTTTTTGCATGCTGTGAGCTGTTGCTAAGCAACAGCAGGAGGCTGTCACTTACCTCCTACTGCTGCTGCTGCTCCACGCCGCGCAGATCAGTCCCTCACCGCCGCCGTCGCTCCTGGGGCCCCGATCCCAACAGGGACGCTGGGGATCGGGGTCCCCAGCACCCGGCTGACGAATCAGGGCGATCGTGAGGTGGCACCAGTGCCACCTCACCCCTGTTGGCTATGGCTGTTCAGCCAATAATTCCGGGTCACCGGGTCACTGGAGACCCGATTGACCCGGAATCCGCTGCAGATCGCTGGACTGAATTGTCATCATGACCCCCCTGGGCGATATGCCCCGATGCATGCTGAACGATTTCAGCAGGCATTGGGCACCGGCTCCGCTCCAGATGGCTGCAGGGGGCCGGTAAAACACATGACGTTCTCACACGTCATGTGACCTTAAGGACTCGGAAATGGAGACGTATGAGAACGTCATGTGTCCTTAAGGGGTTAAAGGGGTACTCTGACCCCAAACATCTTATCCCCTATCTAAAGGATAGGGGATAAAATGTCTGATTGCGGGAGTCCAGCCGCTGGGGACCCCCGCGATCTTGGCTGCAGCACCCCAGACTTCCAGTGCACGGAGCGAACTCAGCTTGGTGCCGGATGACTGGCGATGCGGGGCGGAAGCTTGTGACATCACGGGCACTCCTCGCTCATGACGTCACTACCACACCCCTCCCAAAGACTTTCATTGAGGGTTTCGAATACATGTGGAGATTTCAACATAGTACTTGCCCCAACACCTCAGCCTCCCCCTGTTCTTTCCAGAAGGTATTATGATAAGACAAGATCGAACCAGAAGTTAGCAACTAGGAAGCAAAGAAAGGTTATACCTTTTCAGCTGTTAAGATAACCTCTTTAAGGGCACCACCTCCAGACTCCACTAGATGATAAAGGAGTCTTATCCTGAAGATTGCGATGTTAAATGGGGTCTCCTCCTACCCCTTTTAAGACAAATGTACCCTTGTGATGTTAAAGGCGCCTTATTTGTCTCTAGATGTTAAAAAAAAGTTATCTGAGGAGCTAAAATGGCGATAGCCTTCCCTGTTCCCCAGTGGCTCAATCTTAGTTTGGTCTAGTCTCATCCTGATACCCTCTGGTATAAAAGGAGGGGGGCTGAGATGGTGAGTTAGGTTCTACATTGAGATCTCCACCTGTAGGAGAAACCAGGCCTCCATTTGGTGGCCAATGTACACACAATATTGCAAAACAGCAGCATCATGCATACATTTGCTGCTACAGGTTTCACCTACATATGGAGATTTCAAAGTAGTACTTGCCCCATCACCTCAGTCTTCCTTCCTTCTTTCCAGAAGGTATCAGGATGAGCCAGGATCAGACCAGAAGAAAGCAACTAGGGAGCAAAGACAGGCTATTGCTTTTCAGCTGTCTAGATAACCTCTTTAACCCCTTTTTCACCTTAAGGACTGAGCCCTTTTTTGAAATTCTGACCACTGTCACTTTAAGCCTTAATAACTCTGGGATGCTTTTACCGATTGTTTTGATTCCGAGACTGTTTTTTCGTGACATATTCTACTTTAACACAGTGGTAAATTTTCGTTGTTACTTGCATCCTTTCATGAAAATTTTGCATTTTTCCAACTTTGAAACTCTCTGCTTGTAAAGAAAATGAATATTCCAAATATATTATATATTGATTCACAAATACAATATGTCTACTTTATGTTGGCATCATAAAGTTGACATGTTTTTACTTTTGGAAGACATCAGAGGCTTCAAAGTTCAGCAGCAATTTTTCAAAAAATCGAAATTTTTCAGCGACCAGTTCAGTTTCGAAGTGGATTTGAGGGGTCTTCATATTAGAAATACCCCACAAATGACCCCATAATGAAAACTGCACCCCTCCAAGTATTCAAAATGACTTTCAGAAAGTGTTTTAACCCTTTAGGTGTTTCACAGGAATAGCAGCAAGGTAAAGGAGAAAATTCAAAATCTTCATTTTTTACACTCACATGTTCTTGTAGACCCAGTTTTTCAAGTTTTACAAGGGGTAAAAGCAGAAAAAGCCCCCCAATATTTGTAACTCAATTTCTCTCGAGTAAGGAAATACCTCATATGTGTATGTCAAGTGTTTGGCGGGCGCAGTAGAGGGCTCAGAAGGGAAGGAGCAACAATGGGATTTTTGGGGGGCATGTCACATTTAGGAAGCCCCTATGGTGCCAGAACAGCAGAAAACCCCACATGGCATACCATTTTGGAAACTAAACCCCTCGAGGCACGTAACAAGGGCTCCAGTAAGCCTTAACACCCCACAGGTGTTTGACGACTTTTCGTTAAAGTTGGATGTGTAAATTAATTTTTTTTTTCACTAAAATGCTGGTTTTCCCCCAACTTTCACATTTTTACCAGGGGTTATAGGAGAAAATGCCCCCCAAAATTTGTAACCGCATCTCTTCTGAGTATGTAAATACCCCATGTGTGGACGTCAAGTGCACTGCGGGCGCACAACAATGCTCAGAAGAGAAGAAGTCACATTTGGCTTTTGGAAAGCAAATTTTGCTGAAATGGTTTTTGTAAGGGGCTTTGTAAACACACACATGGCCTTCAATTTCGGAGACATTCTCTCTCCAGAAGCCCAATGGCGCTCCTTCTCTTCTGAGCATTGTATTTCACCTGCAGAGCACTTTACATCCACATATGGGGTATGTTCTTACTCAGAAGGAATGGGGCTACACATTTTGGGCGGATTTTTTCCTATTCTCCCTTGTGAAAATGAAAAATGTAGGGTAACACCAGCATTTTAGTGAATTTTTTTTTCATTTTCGCATCCAACTTTAACGGAAATTTGTCAAACACCTGTGGGGTGTTAGGGCTCACTATACCCCTTGTTACATTCTGTGAGGGGTGTAGTTTCCAAAAATGTTGTCACATCTGGGTATTTATTGTTTTGCGGTTATGTCAGAACCGCTGTAAAATCAGACACCCCTGTGCAAATCACCAATTTAGACCTCAAATGTACATGGCACGCTCTCACTTCTGAGCCATGTTGTGCGCTTGCAGAGCACTTAACGCCCACATAATGGGGTATTTATGTACTCAAGAGAAATTGTGTTACAAATTTTGGGGGTCTTTTTTTTCCTTTTACTGCTTGTGAAAATTAAAAGTATGGGGCAACACCGGCATGTTAGTGTAAAAAAAAATTTTTTTTTACACTAACATACTGGTGTAGACCCCAGCTTTTCCTTTTCATAAGGGGTAACAGGAGAAAAAGCCCCTCAAAATTTTTAATGCAATTTCTCCCGAGTACGGAGATGCCCCATATGTGGTCCTAAACTCTTTCCTTGAAATACGACAGGGCTCCGAAGTGAGAGAGCGCCATGCGCATTTGAGGACTAAATAGGGTATTTGAATCCACCACAAAAATACCCTACGGCAGTGTTTCCCAAACAGGGTGTCTCCAGTTGTTGCAAAACTCCCAGCATGCCTTGACAGTCAGTGGCTGTCGGCAATACTGTGAGTTGTTGTTTTTCAACATCTGGAGGCTCCGTTTTGGAAACACTCACCTACAATACGTTTTTTTTTATTGAAGTGGGGGGGGGGGGAGTGACTAGGGGTATGTGTATATGCAGTGTTTTACCCTTTATTATGTGTTAGTGTAGTGTTTTTAGGGTGCACTCACACGGGCGGAGGTTTACAATGAGTTTCTCACTGGGAGTTTGAGCTGCGGCGGAAAATTTGCATGTACATTCACATGGGGGGGGGGGGGGCAAACCTCCAGCTGTTGCAAAACTACAACTCCCAGCATGCACTGACAGACCATACATGCTGGGAGTTGTAGTTATGCAACAGATGGAGGCACGTTGGTTGCTAAACACAGTTTGTTACTTAACTCAGTATTTCGCAACCAGTGTGCCTCCAGCTGTTGCAAAACTAGAACTCCCAGCATGTACAGTCTCTCAGTGCATGCTTGGAGTTGTATTTTTGCAACAGCTGGAGGCACACTGGTTTCAAAACACTGAGTTAGCTAACAAACTCAGTTTCACAACCAAAGTGTGTCCAGCTGTTACAAAACTGCAACAATCAGCATGCATTGACAGCCGAAGGGCATGCTGGGAGTTGTAGTTTTGCAACAGCTGGAGGCACACTGCTACAACTCCCAGCATGCTCTTTGGTAGTCTCTACATGCTGGGGGTTGTAGTTTTGCAACAGCTGGCTGCACACTTTTTCATAGAAAAAAGTGCCTCCAGCTGTTGCAAACTACAACCCCCAGCATGCAAAGACTACCAAAGGGCATGATGGGAGTTGTATTTGGAACTCCATCTGTTGCAAAACTACAACCTGCCCTTTGCCTGTGCATGCTGCGATTTGTTGATAAGCAACAGCAGGAAGTGATCAGGCCTCACCTCCTGCTGTATTCTTCCGCTGAGAACGCAACTGTTGCTGCCGCCGATCCTGCTGCTCCTGTCGCCGCCACCGATCCCGAGGGGACCCTTGCCGGTCCAGGGCAAGGTAGGAGACCCCCGCCGACGCCAATCTATGCCATCTTTCCAGTCCCGATCGCTGCCCAGCAGGGTCGTGATTGATCGGTCAGAACGATGATCACGTGATCATGAGGCGGCACCTGTGCCACCTCACTCCTGCTGGGTAAGGGTGAATGGGGCTGTCTCGGACAGCCCCATTCACCCAGTTTTTCCGGGTCAGCAGAGACCCGATTGACCTGGAAAAGCCGCAAATCGTTGGTCTGAATTGACCGACCATTTGCGGCGATCGCCGACATGGGGGGGGGTCTCGGGACCCCCCCAGGGGTTTGCAGGGGGTGCCTGCTGATAGATATCAGCAGGCAGCAGTCACCCCGACCCGGCGAGTGGCGGGGACCGGAATTCCCATGGGCGTATCCATACGCCCTCAGTCCTTAAGGACTTTTTAAAATGGGGTCTTATGCATACGCCCGCCGTCCTTTAGGGGTTAAGGGCGCTACCTCCAGAATCCACTAGATGTTAAAGGAGTCTTGTCCTCCAGACTCTGATGTTAAATGGGGTCTCCTCCTACCAATTTTGAAACAAATGTACCCTCCTGATGTTAAAGGCGCCTCATTTGTCTTTAGATGTTAAAAAGGTTATCTGAGGAGCTGAAAAGGTGATAGGTTTCCCAATTCCCCAGTAGCTAACTTTCAGTTTGGTCTAGTCTCATCCTAACACCTTATTATATGAAAGGAGGGGGGCCGAGATGGTGGGTTTGGTACTACATTGAGATCTCTGCCTATAGGAGAAACCAGGCCTCCATGTGGTGGCCAATGTACATACAGTTGCAAAACAGCAGCATCATGCATACATTTGCTGCCACTGGTTTCGCCTACATGTGGAGATTTCGAAATAGTACTTGCCCCATCACCTCAGCCTTCCCTCCTTCTTTCTCGAAGCTATCAGAAGAAGACAAGATCTGACCAGAAGAAAGTAGCTAGGGAGCAAAGAAAGGTAATTACTTTTCAGCTGTCTAGATAACCGCTTTAAGGGCGCCACCCCCAGACGCCACTAGATGTTAAAGGAGTCTTGTCCTCCAGACTGTAATGTTAAATGGGGTCTCCTCCTACCCCTTTTGAGACATATGTACCCTCCTGATGTTAAAGGCACCTAATTTGTCTCTAGATGTTAAAAAAGTTATCCGGGGAGCTAAAATGGTGATAGCCTTCCCTATTCCCCAGTGGCTCACTCTCAGATTAGTCTAGTCTCATCCTGATACCTTCTGGTATGTAAGGAGGGGGGCTGAGATGGTGAGTTAGGTACTACATTGAGATCTCCGCCTGTAGGAGAAACCAGGCCTCCATGTGATGGCCAATGTACACATAATGTTGCAAAACATCAGCAGCATCACGCATACATTTGCTGCCACTGGTTTCGCCTACATGTGGAAATTTCAACGTAGTACTTGCCCCAACACCTCAGCCTTCCCCCTTCTTTTCAGAAGGTATCAGGACGAGACAAGATCGATCCAGAAGTAAGCAGCTAGGGAGCAAAGAAAGGTTATACCTTTTCAGCTGTCTAGATAACCTCTTTAAGGGCGCCACCTCCAGACTCCACTAGATGTTAAAGGAGTCTTGTCCTCCAGACTGTGATGTTAAATGGGGTCTCCTCCTACCCCTTTTAAGACAAATGTACCCTCCTGATGTTAAAGGCGCCTTATTTGTCTCTAGATGTTAAAAAAGTTATCTGGGGAGCTAAAATGGTGCTAGCCTTCCCTGTTCCCTAGTGGCTCACTTTCAGTTTGGTCTAGTCTCATTCTGATACCTTCTGGTATGAAAGGAGGGGGGCTGAGATGGTGAGTTAGGTATTACATTGAGATCGCCGCCTGTAGGAGAAACCAGGCCTCCATGTGGTGGCCAATGTACACATAATGTTGCAAAACATCAGCAGGATCACGCATACATTTGCTGCCACTGGTTTTGCCTACATGTGGAGATTTCAACGTAGTACTTGTCCCAACACCTCAGCCTTCCCCCTTCTTTTCAGAAGGTACCAGGACGAGACAAGATCGATCCAGAAGTAAGCAGCTAGGGAGCAAAAAAAGGTTATACCTTTTCAGCTGTCTAGATAACCTCTTTAAGGGCGCCACCTCCCGACTCCACTAGATGTTAAAGGAGTCTTGTCCTCCAGACTGTGATGTTAAATGGGGTCTCCTCCTACCCCTTTTGAGACAAATGTACCCTCCTGATGTTAAAGGCGCCTTATTTGTCTCTAGATGTTAAAAAAGTTATCTGGGGAGCTAAAATGGCGCTAGCCTTCCCTGTTCCTTAGTGGCTCACTTTCAGTTTGGTCTAGTCTCATCCTGATACCTTCTGGTATGAAAGGAGGGGGGCTGAGATGGTGAGTTAGGTACTACATTGAGATCTCCGCCTGTAGGAGAAACCAGGCCTCCATGTGGTGGCCAATGTACACATAATGTTGCAAAACATCAGCAGCATCACGCATACATTTGCTGCCACTGGTTTCGCCTACATGTGGATATTTCAACGTAGTACTTGCCCCAACACCTCAGCCTTTCCCCTTCTTTTCAGAAGGTATCAGGATGAGACAAGATCGATCCAGAAGTAAGCAGCTAGGGAGCAAAAAAAAGGTTATACCTTTTCAGCTGTCTAGATAACTTCTTTAAGGGCGCCACCTCCAGACTCCACTAGATGTTAAAGGAGTCTTGTCCTCCAGACTGTGATGTTAAATGGGGTCTCCTCCTACCCCTTTTGAGACAAATTTACCCTCCTGATGTTAAAGGCGCCTTATTTGTCTCTAGATGTTAAAAAAGTTATCTGGGGAGCTAAAATGGCGCTAGCCTTCCCTGTTCCCTAGTGGCTCACTTTCAGTTTGGTCTAGTCTCATCCTGATACCTTCTGGTATGAAAGGAGGGGGGCTGAGATGGTGAGTTAGGTACTACATTGAGATCTCCGCCTGTAGGAGAAACCAGGCCTCCATGTGGTGGCCAATGTACACATAATGTTGCAAAACATCAGCAGAATCACGCGTACATTTGCTGCCACTGGTTTCGCCTTCATGTGGAGATTTCAACGTAGTACTTGTCCCAACACTTCAGCCTTCCCCCTTCTTTTCAGAAGGTATCAGGACGAGACAAGATCGATCCAGAAGTAAGCAGCTAGGGAGCAAAAAAAAGGTTATACCTTTTCAGCTGTCTAGATAACTTCTTTAAGGGCGCCACCTCCAGACTCCACTAGATGTTAAAGGAGTCTTGTCCTCCAGACTGTGATGTTAAATGGGGTCTCCTCCTACCCCTTTTGAGACAAATTTACCCTCCTGATGTTAAAGGCGCCTTATTTGTCTCTAGATGTTAAAAAAGTTTTCTGGGGAGCTAAAATGGCGCTAGCCTTCCCTGTTCCCTAGTGGCTCACTTTCAGTTTTGTCTAGTCTCATCCTGATACCTTCTGGTATGAAAGGAGGGGGGCTGAGATGGTGAGTTAGGTACTACATTGAGATCTCCGCCTGTAGGAGAAACCAGGCCTCCATGTGGTGGCCAATGTACACATAATGTTGCAAAACATCAGCAGCATCACGCATACATTTGCTGCCACTGGTTTCGCCTTCATGTGGAGATTTCAACGTAGTACTTGTCCCAACACCTCAGCCTTCCCCCTTCTTTTCAGAAGGTATCAGGACAAGACAAGATCGATCCAGAAGTAAGCAGCTAGGGAGCAAAAAAAGGTTATACCTTTTCAGCTGTCTAGATAACCTCTTTAAGGGCGCCACCTCCAGACTCCACTAGATGTTAAAGGAGTCTTGTCCTCCAGACTGTGATGTTAAATGGGGTCTCCTCCTACCCCTTTTGAGACAAATGTACCCTCCTGATGTTAAAGGCGCTTTATTTGTCTCTAGATGTTAAAAAAGTTATCTGGGGAGCTAAAATGGCGCTAGCCTTCCCTGTTCCCTAGTGGCTCACTTTCAGTTTGGTCTAGTCTCATCCTGATACCTTCTGGTATGAAAGGAGGGGGGCTGAGATGGTGAGTTAGGTACTACATTGAGATCTCCGCCTGTAGGAGAAACCAGGCCTCCATGTGGTGGCCAATGTACACATAATGTTGCAAAACATCAGCAGCATCACGCGTACATTTGCTGCCATTGGTTTCGCCTACATGTGGAGATTTCAACGTAGTACTTGCCCCAACACCTCAGCCCTCCCCTTCTTTTCAGAAGGTATCAGGACGAGACAAGATCGATCCAGAAGTAAGCAGCTAGGGAGCAAAGAAAGGTTATACCTTTTCAGCTGTCTAGATAACTTCTTTAAGGGCGCCACCTCCAGACTCCACTAGATGTTAAAGGAGTCTTGTCCTCCAGACTGTGATGTTAAATGGGGTCTCCTCCTACCCCTTTTGAGACAAATTTACCCTCCTGATGTTAAATGCGCCTTATTTGTCTCTAGATGTTAAAAAAGTTATCTGGGGAGCTAAAATGGCGCTAGCCTTCCCTGTTCCCTAGTGGCTCACTTTCAGTTTGGTCTAGTCTCATCCTGATACCTTCTGGTATGAAAGGAGGGGGGCTGAGATGGTGAGTTAGGTACTACATTGAGATCTCCGCCTGTACGAGAAACCAGGCCTCCATGTGGTGGCCAATGTACACATAATGTTGCAAAACATCAGCAGCATCACGCGTACATTTGCTGCCACTGGTTTCGCCTACATGTGGAGATTTCAACGTAGTACTTGTCCCAACACCTCAGCCTTCCCCCTTCTTTTCAGAAGGTATCAGGACGAGACAAGATCGATCCAGAAGTAAGCAGCTAGGGAGCAAAAAAAAGGTTATACCTTTTCAGCTGTCTAGATAACTTCTTTAAGGGCGCCACCTCCAGACTCCACTAGATGTTAAAGGAGTCTTGTCCTCCAGACTGTGATGTTAAATGGGGTCTCCTCCTACCCCTTTTGAGACAAATGTACCCTCCTGATGTTAAAGGCGCCTTATTTGTCTCTAGATGTTAAAAAAGTTATCTGGGGAGCTAAAATGGCGCTAGCCTTCCCTGTTCCCTAGTGGCTCACTTTCAGTTTGGTCTAGTCTCATCCTGATACCTTCTGGTATGAAAGGAGGGGGGCTGAGATGGTGAGTTAGGTACTACATTGAGATCTCCGCCTGTAGGAGAAACCAGGCCTCCATGTGGTGGCCAATGTACACATAATGTTGCAAAACATCAGCAGCATCACGCGTACATTTGCTGCCACTGGTTTCGCCTTCATGTGGAGATTTCAACGTAGTACTTGTCCCAACACCTCAGCCTTCCCCCTTCTTTTCAGAAGGTATCAGGACAAGACAAGATCGATCCAGAAGTAAGCAGCTAGGGAGCAAAAAAAGGTTATACCTTTTCAGCTGTCTAGATAACCTCTTTAAGGGCGCCACCTCCAGACTCCACTAGATGTTAAAGGAGTCTTGTCCTCCAGACTGTGATGTTAAATGGGGTCTCCTCCTACCCCTTTTGAGACAAATGTACCCTCCTGATGTTAAAGGCGCTTTATTTGTCTCTAGATGTTAAAAAAGTTATCTGGGGAGCTAAAATGGCGCTAGCCTTCCCTGTTCCCTAGTGGCTCACTTTCAGTTTGGTCTAGTCTCATCCTGATACCTTCTGGTATGAAAGGAGGGGGGCTGAGATGGTGAGTTAGGTACTACATTGAGATCTCCGCCTGTAGGAGAAACCAGGCCTCCATGTGGTGGCCAATGTACACATAATGTTGCAAAACATCAGCAGCATCACGCGTACATTTGCTGCCATTGGTTTCGCCTACATGTGGAGATTTCAACGTAGTACTTGCCCCAACACCTCAGCCCTCCCCCTTCTTTTCAGAAGGTATCAGGACGAGACAAGATCGATCCAGAAGTAAGCAGCTAGGGAGCAAAGAAAGGTTATACCTTTTCAGCTGTCTAGATAACTTCTTTAAGGGCACCACCTCCAGACTCCACTAGATGTTAAAGGAGTCTTGTCCTCCAGACTGTGATGTTAAATGGGGTCTCCTCCTACCCCTTTTGAGACAAATTTACCCTCCTGATGTTAAAGGCGCCTTATTTGTCTCTAGATGTTAAAAAAGTTATCTGGGAGCTAAAATGGCGCTAGCCTTCCCTGTTCCCTAGTGGCTCACTTTCAGTTTGGTCTAGTCTCATCCTGATACCTTCTGGTATGAAAGGAGGGGGGCTGAGATGGTGAGTTAGGTACTACATTGAGATCTCCGCCTGTAGGAGAAACCAGGCCTCCATTTGGTGGCCAATGTACACATAATGTTGCAAAACATCAGCAGCATCACGCGTACATTTGCTGCCACTGGTTTCGCCTTCATGTGGAGATGTCAACGTAGTACTTGTCCCAACACCTCAGCCTTCCCCCTTCTTTTCAGAAGGTATCAGGACAAGACAAGATCGATCCAGAAGTAAGCAGCTAGGGAGCAAAAAAAGGTTATACCTTTTCAGCTGTCTAGATAACCTCTTTTAGGGCGCCACCTCCAGACTCCACTAGATGTTAAAGGAGTCTTGTCCTCCAGACTGTGATGTTAAATGGGGTCTCCTCCTACCCCTTTTGAGACAAATGTACCCTCCTGATGTTAAAGGCGCCTTATTTGTCTCTAGATGTTAAAAAAGTTATCTGGGGAGCTAAAATGGCGCTAGCCTTCCCTGTTCCCTAGTAGCTCACTTTCAGTTTGGTCTAGTCTCATCCTGATACCTTCTGGTATGAAAGGAGGGGGGCTGAGATGGTGAGTTAGGTACTACATTGAGATCTCCGCCTGTACGAGAAACCAGGCCTCCATGTGGTGGCCAATGTACACATAATGTTGCAAAACATCAGCAGCATCACGCGTACATTTGCTGCCATTGGTTTCGCCTACATGTGGAGATTTCAACGTAGTACTTGCCCCAACACCACAGCCCTACCCCATCTTTTCAGAAGGTATCAGGACGAGACAAGATCGATCCAGAAGTAAGCAGCTAGGGAGCAAAGAAAGGTTATACCTTTTCAGCTGTCTAGATAACTTCTTTAAGGGCGCCACCTCCAGACTCCACTAGATGTTAAAGGAGTCTTGTCCTCCAGACTGTGATGTTAAATGGGGTCTCCTCCTACCCCTTTTGAGACAAATTTACCCTCCTGATGTTAAAGGCGCCTTATTTGTCTCTAGATGTTAAAAAAGTTATCTGGGGAGCTAAAATGGCGCTAGCCTTCCCTGTTCCCTAGTGGCTCACTTTCAGTTTGGTCTAGTCTCATCCTGATACCTTCTGGTATGAAAGGAGGGGGGCTGAGATGGTGAGTTAGGTACTACATTGAGATCTCCGCCTGTAGGAGAAACCAGGCCTCCATGTGGTGGCCAATGTACACATAATGTTGCAAAACATCAGCAGCATCACGCGTACATTTGCTGCCACTGGTTTCGCCTTCATGTGGAGATTTCAACGTAGTACTTGTCCCAACACCTCAGCCTTCCCCCTTCTTTTCAGAAGGTATCAGGACAAGACAAGATCGATCCAGAAGTAAGCAGCTAGGGAGCAAAAAAAGGTTATACCTTTTCAGCTGTCTAGATAACCTCTTTAAGGGCGCCACCTCCAGACTCCACTAGATGTTAAAGGAGTCTTGTCCTCCAGACTGTGATGTTAAATGGGGTCTCCTCCTACCCCTTTTGAGACAAATGTAGCCTCCTGATGTTAAAGGCGCCTTATTTGTCTCTAGATGTTAAAAAAGTTATCTGGGGAGCTAAAATGGCGCTAGCCTTCCCTGTTCCCTAGTGGCTCACTTTCAGTTTGGTCTAGTCTCATCCTGATACCTTCTGGTATGAAAGGAGGGGGGCTGAGATGGTGAGTTAGGTACTACATTGAGATCTCCGCCTGTAGGAGAAACCAGGCCTCCATGTTGTGGCCAATGTACACATAATGTTGCAAAACATCAGCAGCATCACGCGTACATTTGCTGCCATTGGTTTCGCCTACATGTGGAGATTTCAAAGTAGTACTTGCCCCAACACCTCAGCCCTCCCCCTTCTTTTCAGAAGGTATCAGGACGAGACAAGATCGATCCAGAAGTAAGCAGCTAGGGAGCAAAGAAAGGTTATACCTTTTCAGCTGTCTAGATAACTTCTTTAAGGGCGCCACCTCCAGACTCCACTAGATGTTAAAGGAGTCTTGTCCTCCAGACTGTGATGTTAAATGGGGTCTCCTCCTACCCCTTTTGAGACAAATTTACCCTCCTGATGTTAAAGGCGCCTTATTTGTCTCTAGATGTTAAAAAAGTTATCTGGGGAGCTAAAATGGCGCTAGCCTTCCCTGTTCCTTAGTGGCTCACTTTCAGTTTGGTCTAGTCTCATCCTGATACCTTCTGGTATGAAAGGAGGGGGGCTGAGATGGTGAGTTAGGTACTACATTGAGATCTCCGCCTGTAGGAGAAACCAGGCCTCCATGTGGTGGCCAATGTACACATAATGTTGCAAAACATCAGCAGCATCACGCGTACATTTGCTGCCATTGGTTTCGCCTACATGTGGAGATTTCAAAGTAGTACTTGCCCCAACACCTCAGCCCTCCCCCTTCTTTTCAGAAGGTATCAGGACGAGACAAGATCGATCCAGAAGTAAGCAGCTAGGGAGCAAAGAAAGGTTATACCTTTTCAGCTGTCTAGATAACTTCTTTAAGGGCGCCACCTCCAGACTCCACTAGATGTTAAAGGAGTCTTGTCCTCCAGACTGTGATGTTAAATGGGGTCTCCTCCTACCCCTTTTGAGACAAATTTACCCTCCTGATGTTAAAGGCGCCTTATTTGTCTCTAGATGTTAAAAAAGTTATCTGGGGAGCTAAAATGGCGCTAGCCTTCCCTGTTCCTTAGTGGCTCACTTTCAGTTTGGTCTAGTCTCATCCTGATACCTTCTGGTATGAAAGGAGGGGGGCTGAGATGGTGAGTTAGGTACTACATTGAGATCTCCGCCTGTAGGAGAAACCAGGCCTCCATGTGGTGGCCAATGTACACATAATGTTGCAAAACATCAGCAGCATCGCGCATACATTTGCTGCCACTGGTTTCGCCTACATGTGGAGATTTCAACGTAGTACTTGCCCCAACACCTCAGCCTTTCCCCTTCTTTTCAGAAGGTATCAGGACGAGACAAGATCGATCCAGAAGTAAGCAGCTAGGGAGCAAAGAAAGGTTATACCTTTTCAGCTGTCTAGATAACTTATTTAAGGGCGCCACCTCCAGACTCCACTAGATGTTAAAGGGGTCTTGTCCTCCAGACTGTGATGTTAAATGGGGTCTCCTCCTACCCCTTTTGAGACAAATTTACCCTCCTGATGTTAAAGGCGCCTTATTTGTCTCTAGATGTTAAAAAAGTTATCTGGGGAGCTAAAATGGCGCTAGCCTTCCCTGTTCCCTAGTGGCTCACTTTCAGTTTGGTCTAGTCTCATCCTGATACCTTCTGGTATGAAAGGAGGGGGGCTGAGATGGTGAGTTAGGTACTACATTGAGATCTCCGCCTGTAGGAGAAACCAGGCCTCCATGTGGTGGCCAATGTACACATAATGTTGCAAAACATCAGCAGCATCACGCGTACATTTGCTGCCACTGGTTTCGGCTTCATGTGGAGATTTCAACGTAGTACTTGCCCCAACACCTCAGCCTTTCCCCTTCTTTTTAGAAGGTATCAGGACGAGACAAGATCGATCCAGAAGTAAGCAGCTAGGGAGCAAAAAAAAGGTTATACCTTTTCAGCTGTCTAGATAACTTCTTTAAGGGCGCCACCTCCAGACTCCACTAGATGTTAAAGGAGTCTTGTCCTCCAGACTGTGATGTTAAATGGGGTCTCCTCCTACCCCTTTTGAGACAAATGTACCCTCCTGATGTTAAAGGCGCCTTATTTGTCTCTAGATGTTAAAAAAGTTATCTGGGGAGCTAAAATGGCGCTAGCCTTCCC
This sequence comes from Hyla sarda, assembly GCF_029499605.1. Lineage (NCBI taxonomy): Eukaryota > Metazoa > Chordata > Amphibia > Anura > Hylidae > Hyla > Hyla sarda. The sequence goes on along the minus strand of NC_079196.1, from coordinate 201,687,046 downwards.
TGTTCCCTAGTGGCTCACTTTCAGTTTGGTCTAGTCTCATCCTGATACCTTCTGGTATGAAAGGAGGGGGGCTGAGATGGTGAGTTAGGTACTACATTGAGATCTCCGCCTGTAGGAGATACCAGGCCTCCATGTGGTGGCCAATGTACACATAATGTTGCAAAACATCAGCAGCATCACGCGTACATTTGCTGCCACTGGTTTCGCCTTCATGTGGAGATTTCAACGTAGTACTTGTCCCAACACCTCAGCCTTCCCCCTTCTTTTCAGAAGGTATCAGGACGAGACAAGATCGATCCAGAAGTAAGCAGCTAGGGAGCAAAGAAAGGTTATACCTTTTCAGCTGTCTAGATAACTTCTTTAAGGGCGCCACCTCCAGACTCCACTAGATGTTAAAGGAGTCTTGTCCTCCAGACTGTGATGTTAAATGGGGTCTCCTCCCACCCCTTTTGAGACAAATTTACCCTCCTGATGTTAAAGGCGCCTTATTTGTCTCTAGATGTTAAAAAAGTTATCTGGGGAGCTAAAATGGCGCTAGCCTTCCCTGTTCCTTAGTGGCTCACTTTCAGTTTGGTCTAGTCTCATCCTGATACCTTCTGGTGTGAAAGGAGGGGGGCTGAGATGGTGAGTTAGGTACTACATTGAGATCTCCGCCTGTAGGAGAAACCAGGCCTCCATGTGGTGGCCAATGTACACATAATGTTGCAAAACATCAGCAGCATCGTGCATACATTTGCTGCCACTGGTTTCGCCTACATGTGGAGATTTCAACGTAGTACTTGCCCCAACACCTCAGCCTTTCCCCTTCTTTTCAGAAGGTATCAGGACGAGACAAGATCGATCCAGAAGTAAGCAGCTAGGGAGCTAAGAAAGGTTATACCTTTTCAGCTGTCTAGATAACTTCTTTAAGGGCGCCACCTCCAGACTCCACTAGATGTTAAAGGAGTCTTGTCCTCCAGACTGTGATGTTAAATGGGGTCTCCTCCTACCCCTTTTGAGACAAATTTACCCTCCTGATGTTAAAGGCGCCTTATTTGTCTCTAGATGTTAAAAAAGTTATCTGGGGAGCTAAAATGGCGCTAGCCTTCCCTGTTCCCTAGTGGCTCACTTTCAGTTTGGTCTAGTCTCATCCTGATACCTTCTGGTATGAAAGGAGGGGGGCTGAGATGGTGAGTTAGGTACTACATTGAGATCTCCGCCTGTAGGAGAAACCAGGCCTCCATGTGGTGGCCAATGTACACATAATGTTGCAAAACATCAGCAGCATCACGCGTACATTTGCTGCCACTGGTTTCGCCTTCATGTGGAGATTTCAACGTAGTACTTGCCCCAACACCTCAGCCTTTCCCCTTCTTTTCAGAAGGTATCAGGACGAGACAAGATCGATCCAGAAGTAAGCAGCTAGGGAGCAAAAAAAAGGTTATACCTTTTCAGCTGTCTAGATAACTTCTTTAAGGGCGCCACCTCCAGACTCCACTAGATGTTAAAGGAGTCTTGTCCTCCAGACTGTGATGTTAAATGGGGTCTCCTCCTACCCCTTTTGAGACAAATTTACCCTCCTGATGTTAAAGGCGCCTTATTTGTCTCTAGATGTTAAAAAAGTTATCTGGGGAGCTAAAATGGCGCTAGCCTTCCCTGTTCCCTAGTGGCTCACTTTCAGTTTGGTCTAGTCTCATCCTGATACCTTCTGGTATGAAAGGAGGGGGGCTGAGATGGTGAGTTAGGTACTACATTGAGATCTCCGCCTGTAGGAGAAACCAGGCCTCCATGTGGTGGCCAATGTACACATAATGTTGCAAAACATCAGCAGCATCACGCGTACATTTGCTGCCACTGGTTTCGCCTTCATGTGGAGATTTCAACGTAGTACTTGCCCCAACACCTCAGCCTTTCCCCTTCTTTTCAGAAGGTATCAGGACGAGACAAGATCGATCCAGAAGTAAGCAGCTAGGGAGCAAAAAAAAGGTTATACCTTTTCAGCTGTCTAGATAACTTCTTTAAGGGCGCCACCTCCAGACTCCACTAGATGTTAAAGGAGTCTTGTCCTCCAGACTGTGATGTTAAATGGGGTCTCCTCCTACCCCTTTTGAGACAAATGTACCCTCCTGATGTTAAAGGCGCCTTATTTGTCTCTAGATGTTAAAAAAGTTATCTGGGGAGCTAAAATGGCGCTAGCCTTCCCTGTTCCCTAGTGGCTCACTTTCAGTTTGGTCTAGTCTCATCCTGATACCTTCTGGTATGAAAGGAGGGGGGCTGAGATGGTGAGTTAGGTACTACATTGAGATCTCCGCCTGTAGGAGAAACCAGGCCTCCATGTGGTGGCCAATGTACACATAATGTTGCAAAACATCAGCAGCATCACGCGTACATTTGCTTCCACTGGTTTCGCCTTCATGTGGAGATTTCAACGTAGTACTTGTCCCAACACCTCAGCCTTCCCCCTTCTTTTCAGAAGGTATCAGGACGAGACAAGATCGATCCAGAAGTAAGCAGCTAGGGAGCAAAAAAAGGTTATACCTTTTCAGCTGTTTAGATAACCTCTTTAAGGGCGCCACCTCCAGACTCCACTAGATGTTAAAGGAGTCTTGTCCTCCAGACTGTGATGTTAAATGGGGTCTCCTCCTACCCCTTTTGAGACAAATTTACCCTCCTGATGTTAAAGGCGCCTTATTTGTCTCTAGATGTTAAAAAAGTTATCTGGGGAGCTAAAATGGCGCTAGCCTTCCCTGTTCCCTAGTGGTTCACTTTCAGTTTGGTCTAGTCTCATCCTGATACCTTCTGGTATGAAAGGAGGGGGGCTGAGATGGTGAGTTAGGTACTACATTGAGATCTCCGCCTCTAGGAGAAACCAGGCCTCCATGTGGTGGCCAATGTACACATAATGTTGCAAAACATCAGCAGCATCACGCATACATTTGCTGCCACTGGTTTCGCCTACATGTGGAGATTTCAACGTAGTACTTGCCCCAACACCTCAGCCTTCCCCCTTCTTTTCAGAAGGTATCAGGACGAGACAAGATCGATCCAGAAGTAAGCAGCTAGGGAGCAAAGAAAGGTTATACCTTTTCAGCTGTCTAGATAACTTCTTTAAGGGCGCCACCTCCAGACTCCACTAGATGTTAAAGGAGTCTTGTCCTCCAGACTGTGATGTTAAATGGGGTCTCCTCCTACCCCTTTTGAGACAAATGTACCCTCCTGATGTTAAAGGCGCCTTATTTGTCTCTAGATGTTAAAAAAGTTATCTGGGGAGCTAAAATGGCGCTAGCCTTCCCTGTTCCCTAGTGGCTCACTTTCAGTTTGGTCTAGTCTCATCCTGATACCTTCTGGTATGAAAGGAGGGGGGCTGAGATGGTGAGTTAGGTACTACATTGAGATCTCCGCCTGTAGGAGAAACCAGGCCTCCATGTGGTGGCCAATGTACACATAATGTTGCAAAACATCAGCAGCATCACGCGTACATTTGCTTCCACTGGTTTCGCCTTCATGTGGAGATTTCAACGTAGTACTTGTCCCAACACCTCAGCCTTCCCCCTTCTTTTCAGAAGGTATCAGGACGAGACAAGATCGATCCAGAAGTAAGCAGCTAGGGAGCAAAAAAAGGTTATACCTTTTCAGCTGTTTAGATAACCTCTTTAAGGGCGCCACCTCCAGACTCCACTAGATGTTAAAGGAGTCTTGTCCTCCAGACTGTGATGTTAAATGGGGTCTCCTCCTACCCCTTTTGAGACAAATTTACCCTCCTGATGTTAAAGGCGCCTTATTTGTCTCTAGATGTTAAAAAAGTTATCTGGGGAGCTAAAATGGCGCTAGCCTTCCCTGTTCCCTAGTGGTTCACTTTCAGTTTGGTCTAGTCTCATCCTGATACCTTCTGGTATGAAAGGAGGGGGGCTGAGATGGTGAGTTAGGTACTACATTGAGATCTCCGCCTCTAGGAGAAACCAGGCCTCCATGTGGTGGCCAATGTACACATAATGTTGCAAAACATCAGCAGCATCACGCATACATTTGCTGCCACTGGTTTCGCCTACATGTGGAGATTTCAACGTAGTACTTGCCCCAACACCTCAGCCTTCCCCCTTCTTTTCAGAAGGTATCAGGACGAGACAAGATCGATCCAGAAGTAAGCAGCTAGGGAGCAAAGAAAGGTTATACCTTTTCAGCTGTCTAGATAACTTCTTTAAGGGCGCCACCTCCAGACTCCACTAGATGTTAAAGGAGTCTTGTCCTCCAGACTGTGATGTTAAATGGGGTCTCCTCCTACCCCTTTTGAGACAAATTTACCCTCCTGATGTTAAAGGCGCCTTATTTGTCTCTAGATGTTAAAAAAGTTATCTGGGGGGCTAAAATGGCGCTAGCCTTCCCTGTTCCTTAGTGGCTCACTTTCAGTTTGGTCTAGTCTCATCCTGATACCTTCTGGTATGAAAGGAGGGGGGCTGAGATGGTGAGTTAGGTACTACATTGAGATCTCCGCCTGTAGGAGAAACCAGGCCTCCATGTGGTGGCCAATGTACACATAATGTTGCAAAACATCAGCAGCATCACGCGTACATTTGCTGCCACTGGTTTCGCCTTCATGTGGAGATGTCAACGTAGTACTTGTCCCAACACCTCAGCCTTCCCCCTTCTTTTCAGAAGGTATCAGGACAAGACAAGATCGATCCAGAAGTAAGCAGCTAGGGAGCAAAAAAAGGTTATACCTTTTCAGCTGTCTAGATAACCTCTTTTAGGGCGCCACCTCCAGACTCCACTAGATGTTAAAGGAGTCTTGTCCTCCAGACTGTGATGTTAAATGGGGTCTCCTCCTACCCCTTTTGAGACAAATGTACCCTCCTGATGTTAAAGGCGCCTTATTTGTCTCTAGATGTTAAAAAAGTTATCTGGGGAGCTAAAATGGCGCTAGCCTTCCCTGTTCCCTAGTGGCTCACTTTCAGTTTGGTCTAGTCTCATCCTGATACCTTCTGGTATGAAAGGAGGGGGGCTGAGATGGTGAGTTAGGTACTACATTGAGATCTCCGCCTGTACGAGAAACCAGGCCTCCATGTGGTGGCCAATGTACACATAATGTTGCAAAACATCAGCAGCATCACGCGTACATTTGCTGCCATTGGTTTCGCCTACATGTGGAGATTTCAACGTAGTACTTGCCCCAACACCACAGCCCTCCCCCATCTTTTCAGAAGGTATCAGGACGAGACAAGATCGATCCAGAAGTAAGCAGCTAGGGAGCAAAGAAAGGTTATACCTTTTCAGCTGTCTAGATAACCTCTTTAAGGGCGCCACCTCCAGACTCCACTAGATGTTAAAGGAGTCTTGTCCTCCAGACTGTGATGTTAAATGGGGTCTCCTCCTACCCCTTTTGAGACAAATTTACCCTCCTGATGTTAAAGGCGCCTTATTTGTCTCTAGATGTTAAAAAAGTTATCTGGGGAGCTAAAATGGCGCTAGCCTTCCCTGTTCCCTAGTGGCTCACTTTCAGTTTGGTCTAGTCTCATCCTGATACCTTCTGGTATGAAAGGAGGGGGGCTGAGATGGTGAGTTAGGTACTACATTGAGATCTCCGCCTGTAGGAGAAACCAGGCCTCCATGTGGTGGCCAATGTACACATAATGTTGCAAAACATCAGCAGCATCACGCGTACATTTGCTGCCACTGGTTTCGCCTTCATGTGGAGATTTCAACGTAGTACTTGTCCCAACACCTCAGCCTTCCCCCTTCTTTTCAGAAGGTATCAGGACAAGACAAGATCGATCCAGAAGTAAGCAGCTAGGGAGCAAAAAAAGGTTATACCTTTTCAGCTGTCTAGATAACCTCTTTAAGGGCGCCACCTCCAGACTCCACTAGATGTTAAAGGAGTCTTGTCCTCCAGACTGTGATGTTAAATGGGGTCTCCTCCTACCCCTTTTGAGACAAATGTAGCCTCCTGATGTTAAAGGCGCCTTATTTGTCTCTAGATGTTAAAAAAGTTATCTGGGGAGCTAAAATGGCGCTAGCCTTCCCTGTTCCCTAGTGGCTCACTTTCAGTTTGGTCTAGTCTCATCCTGATACCTTCTGGTATGAAAGGAGGGGGGCTGAGATGGTGAGTTAGGTACTACATTGAGATCTCCGCCTGTAGGAGAAACCAGGCCTCCATGTGGTGGCCAATGTACACATAATGTTGCAAAACATCAGCAGCATCACGCGTACATTTGCTGCCATTGGTTTCGCCTACATGTGGAGATTTCAAAGTAGTACTTGCCCCAACACCTCAGCCCTCCCCCTTCTTTTCAGAAGGTATCAGGACGAGACAAGATCGATCCAGAAGTAAGCAGCTAGGGAGCAAAGAAAGGTTATACCTTTTCAGCTGTCTAGATAACTTCTTTAAGGGCGCCACCTCCAGACTCCACTAGATGTTAAAGGAGTCTTGTCCTCCAGACTGTGATGTTAAATGGGGTCTCCTCCTACCCCTTTTGAGACAAATTTACCCTCCTGATGTTAAAGGCGCCTTATTTGTCTCTAGATGTTAAAAAAGTTATCTGGGGAGCTAAAATGGCGCTAGCCTTCCCTGTTCCTTAGTGGCTCACTTTCAGTTTGGTCTAGTCTCATCCTGATACCTTCTGGTATGAAAGGAGGGGGGCTGAGATGGTGAGTTAGGTACTACATTGAGATCTCCGCCTGTAGGAGAAACCAGGCCTCCATGTGGTGGCCAATGTACACATAATGTTGCAAAACATCAGCAGCATCACGCGTACATTTGCTGCCATTGGTTTCGCCTACATGTGGAGATTTCAAAGTAGTACTTACCCCAACACCTCAGCCCTCCCCCTTCTTTTCAGAAGGTATCAGGACGAGACAAGATCGATCCAGAAGTAAGCAGCTAGGGAGCAAAGAAAGGTTATACCTTTTCAGCTGTCTAGATAACTTCTTTAAGGGCGCCACCTCCAGACTCCACTAGATGTTAAAGGAGTCTTGTCCTCCAGACTGTGATGTTAAATGGGGTCTCCTCCTACCCCTTTTGAGACAAATTTACCCTCCTGATGTTAAAGGCGCCTTATTTGTCTCTAGATGTTAAAAAAGTTATCTGGGGAGCTAAAATGGCGCTAGCCTTCCCTGTTCCTTAGTGGCTCACTTTCAGTTTGGTCTAGTCTCATCCTGATACCTTCTGGTATGAAAGGAGGGGGGCTGAGATGGTGAGTTAGGTACTACATTGAGATCTCCGCCTGTAGGAGAAACCAGGCCTCCATGTGGTGGCCAATGTACACATAATGTTGCAAAACATCAGCAGCATCGCGCATACATTTGCTGCCACTGGTTTCGCCTACATGTGGAGATTTCAACGTAGTACTTGCCCCAACACCTCAGCCTTTCCCCTTCTTTTCAGAAGGTATCAGGACGAGACAAGATCGATCCAGAAGTAAGCAGCTAGGGAGCAAAGAAAGGTTATACCTTTTCAGCTGTCTAGATAACTTCTTTAAGGGCGCCACCTCCAGACTCCACTAGATGTTAAAGGAGTCTTGTCCTCCAGACTGTGATGTTAAATGGGGTCTCCTCCTACCCCTTTTGAGACAAATTTACCCTCCTGATGTTAAAGGCGCCTTATTTGTCTCTAGATGTTAAAAAAGTTATCTGGGGAGCTAAAATGGCGCTAGCCTTCCCTGTTCCTTAGTGGCTCACTTTCAGTTTGGTCTAGTCTCATCCTGATACCTTCTGGTATGAAAGGAGGGGGGCTGAGATGGTGAGTTAGGTACTACATTGAGATCTCCGCCTGTAGGAGAAACCAGGCCTCCATGTGGTGGCCAATGTACACATAATGTTGCAAAACATCAGCAGCATCACGCGTACATTTGCTGCCATTGGTTTCGCCTACATGTGGAGATTTCAAAGTAGTACTTACCCCAACACCTCAGCCCTCCCCCTTCTTTTCAGAAGGTATCAGGACGAGACAAGATCGATCCAGAAGTAAGCAGCTAGGGAGCAAAGAAAGGTTATACCTTTTCAGCTGTCTAGATAACTTCTTTAAGGGCGCCACCTCCAGACTCCACTAGATGTTAAAGGAGTCTTGTCCTCCAGACTGTGATGTTAAATGGGGTCTCCTCCTACCCCTTTTGAGACAAATTTACCCTCCTGATGTTAAAGGCGCCTTATTTGTCTCTAGATGTTAAAAAAGTTATCTGGGGAGCTAAAATGGCGCTAGCCTTCCCTGTTCCCTAGTGGCTCACTTTCAGTTTGGTCTAGTCTCATCCTGATACCTTCTGGTATGAAAGGAGGGGGGCTGAGATGGTGAGTTAGGTACTACATTGAGATCTCCGCCTGTAGGAGAAACCAGGCCTCCATGTGGTGGCCAATGTACACATAATGTTGCAAAACATCAGCAGCATCACGCGTACATTTGCTGCCACTGGTTTCGGCTTCATGTGGAAATTTCAACGTAGTACTTGCCCCAACACCTCAGCCTTTCCCCTTCTTTTCAGAAGGTATCAGGACGAGACAAGATCGATCCAGAAGTAAGCAGCTAGGGAGCAAAAAAAAGGTTATACCTTTTCAGCTGTCTAGATAACTTCTTTAAGGGCGCCACCTCCAGACTCCACTAGATGTTAAAGGAGTCTTGTCCTCCAGACTGTGATGTTAAATGGGGTCTCCTCCTACCCCTTTTGAGACAAATGTACCCTCCTGATGTTAAAGGCGCCTTATTTGTCTCTAGATGTTAAAAAAGTTATCTGGGGAGCTAAAATGGCGCTAGCCTTCCCTGTTCCCTAGTGGCTCACTTTCAGTTTGGTCTAGTCTCATCCTGATACCTTCTGGTATGAAAGGAGGGGGGCTGAGATGGTGAGTTAGGTACTACATTGAGATCTCCGCCTGTAGGAGAAACCAGGCCTCCATGTGGTGGCCAATGTACACATAATGTTGCAAAACATCAGCAGCATCACGCATACATTTGCTGCCACTGGTTTCGCCTACATGTGGATATTTCAACGTAGTACTTGCCCCAACACCTCAGCCTTTCCCCTTCTTTTCAGAAGGTATCAGGACGAGACAAGATCGATCCAGAAGTAAGCAGCTAGGGAGCAAAAAAAGGTTATACCTTTTCAGCTGTCTAGATAACCTCTTTAAGGGCGCCACCTCCAGACTCCACTAGATGTTAAAGGAGTCTTGTCCTCCAGACTGTGATGTTAAATGGGGTCTCCTCCTACCCCTTTTGAGACAAATGTACCCTCCTGATGTTAAAGGCGCCTTATTTGTCTCTAGATGTTAAAAAAGTTATCTGGGGAGCTAAAATGGCGCTAGCCTTCCCTGTTCCCTAGTGGCTCACTTTCAGTTTGGTCTAGTCTCATCCTGATACCTTCTGGTATGAAAGGAGGGGGGCTGAGATGGTGAGTTAGGTACTACATTGAGATCTCCGCCTGTAGGAGATACCAGGCCTCCATGTGGTGGCCAATGTACACATAATGTTGCAAAACATCAGCAGCATCACGCGTACATTTGCTGCCACTGGTTTCGCCTTCATGTGGAGATTTCAACGTAGTACTTGTCCCAACACCTCAGCCTTCCCCCTTCTTTTCAGAAGGTATCAGGACGAGACAAGATCGATCCAGAAGTAAGCAGCTAGGGAGCAAAGAAAGGTTATACCTTTTCAGCTGTCTAGATAACTTCTTTAAGGGCGCCACCTCCAGACTCCACTAGATGTTAAAGGAGTCTTGTCCTCCAGACTGTGATGTTAAATGGGGTCTCCTCCCACCCCTTTTGAGACAAATTTACCCTCCTGATGTTAAAGGCGCCTTATTTGTCTCTAGATGTTAAAAAAGTTATCTGGGGAGCTAAAATGGCGCTAGCCTTCCCTGTTCCTTAGTGGCTCACTTTCAGTTTGGTCTAGTCTCATCCTGATACCTTCTGGTGTGAAAGGAGGGGGGCTGAGATGGTGAGTTAGGTACTACATTGAGATCTCCGCCTGTAGGAGAAACCAGGCCTCCATGTGGTGGCCAATGTACACATAATGTTGCAAAACATCAGCAGCATCACGCGTACATTTGCTGCCACTGGTTTCGCCTACATGTGGAGATTTCAACGTAGTACTTGCCCCAACACCTCAGCCTTTCCCCTTCTTTTCAGAAGGTATCAGGACGAGACAAGATCGATCCAGAAGTAAGCAGCTAGGGAACAAAAAAAAGGTTATACCTTTTCAGCTGTCTAGATAACTTCTTTAAGGGCGCCACCTCCAGACTCCACTAGATGTTAAAGGAGTCTTGTCCTCCAGACTGTGATGTTAAATGGGGTCTCCTCCTACCCCTTTTGAGACAAATGTACCCTCCTGATGTTAAAGGCGCCTTATTTGTCTCTAGATGTTAAAAAAGTTATCTGGGGAGCTAAAATGGCGCTAGCCTTCCCTGTTCCCTAGTGGCTCACTTTCAGTTTGGTCTAGTCTCATCCTGATACCTTCTGGTATGAAAGGAGGGGGGCTGAGATGGTGAGTTAGGTACTACATTGAGATCTCCGCCTGTAGGAGAAACCAGGCCTCCATGTGGTGGCCAATGTACACATAATGTTGCAAAACATCAGCAGCATCACGCGTACATTTGCTTCCACTGGTTTCGCCTTCATGTGGAGATTTCAACGTAGTACTTGTCCCAACACCTCAGCCTTCCCCCTTCTTTTCAGAAGGTATCAGGACGAGACAAGATCGATCCAGAAGTAAGCAGCTAGGGAGCAAAAAAAGGTTATACCTTTTCAGCTGTCTAGATAACCTCTTTAAGGGCGCCACCTCCAGACTCCACTAGATGTTAAAGGAGTCTTGTCCTCCAGACTGTGATGTTAAATGGGGTCTCCTCCTACCCCTTTTGAGACAAATGTACCCTCCTGATGTTAAAGGCGCCTTATTTGTCTCTAGATGTTAAAAAAGTTATCTGGGGAGCTAAAATGGCGCTAGCCTTCCCTGTTCCCTAGTGGCTCACTTTCAGTTTGGTCTAGTCTCATCCTGATACCTTCTGGTATGAAAGGAGGGGGGCTGAGATGGTGAGTTAGGTACTACATTGAGATCTCCGCCTGTAGGAGATACCAGGCCTCCATGTGGTGGCCAATGTACACATAATGTTGCAAAACATCAGCAGCATCACGCGTACATTTGCTGCCACTGGTTTCGCCTTCATGTGGAGATTTCAACGTAGTACTTGTCCCAACACCTCAGCCTTCCCCCTTCTTTTCAGAAGGTATCAGGACGAGACAAGATCGATCCAGAAGTAAGCAGCTAGGGAGCAAAGAAAGGTTATACCTTTTCAGCTGTCTAGATAACTTCTTTAAGGGCGCCACCTCCAGACTCCACTAGATGTTAAAGGAGTCTTGTCCTCCAGACTGTGATGTTAAATGGGGTCTCCTCCCACCCCTTTTGAGACAAATTTACCCTCCTGATGTTAAAGGCGCCTTATTTGTCTCTAGATGTTAAAAAAGTTATCTGGGGAGCTAAAATGGCGCTAACCTTCCCTGTTCCTTAGTGGCTCACTTTCAGTTTGGTCTAGTCTCATCCTGATACCTTCTGGTGTGAAAGGAGGGGGGCTGAGATGGTGAGTTAGGTACTACATTGAGATCTCCGCCTGTAGGAGAAACCAGGCCTCCATGTGGTGGCCAATGTACACATAATGTTGCAAAACATCAGCAGCATCGCGCATACATTTGCTGCCACTGGTTTCGCCTACATGTGGAGATTTCAACGTAGTACTTGCCCCAACACCTCAGCCTTTCCCCTTCTTTTCAGAAGGTATCAGGACGAGACAAGATCGATCCAGAAGTAAGCAGCTAGGGAGCAAAGAAAGGTTATACCTTTTCAGCTGTCTAGATAACTTCTTTAAGGGCGCCACCTCCAGACTCCACTAGATGTTAAAGGAGTCTTGTCCTCCAGACTGTGATGTTAAATGGGGTCTCCTCCTACCCCTTTTGAGACAAATTTACCCTCCTGATGTTAAAGGCGCCTTATTTGTCTCTAGATGTTAAAAAAGTTATCTGGGGAGCTAAAATGGCGCTAGCCTTCCCTGTTCCCTAGTGGCTCACTTTCAGTTTGGTCTAGTCTCATCCTGATACCTTCTGGTATGAAAGGAGGGGGGCTGAGATGGTGAGTTAGGTACTACATTGAGATCTCCGCCTGTAGGAGAAACCAGGCCTCCATGTGGTGGCCAATGTACACATAATGTTGCAAAACATCAGCAGCATCACGCGTACATTTGCTGCCACTGGTTTCGCCTTCATGTGGAGATTTCAACGTAGTACTTGCCCCAACACCTCAGCCTTTCCCCTTCTTTTCAGAAGGTATCAGGACGAGACAAGATCGATCCAGAAGTAAGCAGCTAGGGAGCAAAAAAAAGGTTATACCTTTTCAGCTGTCTAGATAACTTCTTTAAGGGCGCCACCTCCAGACTCCACTAGATGTTAAAGGAGTCTTGTCCTCCAGACTGTGATGTTAAATGGGGTCTCCTCCTACCCCTTTTGAGACAAATGTACCCTCCTGATGTTAAAGGCGCCTTATTTGTCTCTAGATGTTAAAAAAGTTATCTGGGGAGCTAAAATGGCGCTAGCCTTCCCTGTTCCCTAGTGGCTCACTTTCAGTTTGGTCTAGTCTCATCCTGATACCTTCTGGTATGAAAGGAGGGGGGCTGAGATGGTGAGTTAGGTACTACATTGAGATCTCCGCCTGTAGGAGAAACCAGGCCTCCATGTGGTGGCCAATGTACACATAATGTTGCAAAACATCAGCAGCATCACGCGTACATTTGCTTCCACTGGTTTCGCCTTCATGTGGAGATTTCAACGTAGTACTTGTCCCAACACCTCAGCCTTCCCCCTTCTTTTCAGAAGGTATCAGGACGAGACAAGATCGATCCAGAAGTAAGCAGCTAGGGAGCAAAAAAAGGTTATACCTTTTCAGCTGTCTAGATAACCTCTTTAAGGGCGCCACCTCCAGACTCCACTAGATGTTAAAGGAGTCTTGTCCTCCAGACTGTGATGTTAAATGGGGTCTCCTCCTACCCCTTTTGAGACAAATTTACCCTCCTGATGTTAAAGGCGCCTTATTTGTCTCTAGATGTTAAAAAAATTATCTGGGGAGCTAAAATGGCGCTAGCCTTCCCTGTTCCCTAGTGGTTCACTTTCAGTTTGGTCTAGTCTCATCCTGATACCTTCTGGTATGAAAGGAGGGGGGCTGAGATGGTGAGTTAGGTACTACATTGAGATCTCCGCCTCTAGGAGAAACCAGGCCTCCATGTGGTGGCCAATGTACACATAATGTTGCAAAACATCAGCAGCATCACGCATACATTTGCTGCCACTGGTTTCGCCTACATGTGGAGATTTCAACGTAGTACTTGCCCCAACACCTCAGCCTTCCCCCTTCTTTTCAGAAGGTATCAGGATGAGACAAGATCGATCCAGAAGTAAGCAGCTAGGGAGCAAAGAAAGGTTATACCTTTTCAGCTGTCTAGATAACTTCTTTAAGGGCGCCACCTCCAGACTCCACTAGATGTTAAAGGAGTCTTGTCCTCCAGACCGTGATGTTAAATGGGGTCTCCTCCTACCCCTTTTGAGACAAATGTACCCTCCTGATGTTAAAGGCGCCTTATTTGTCTCTAGATGTTAAAAAAGTTATCTGGGGAGCTAAAATGGTGATAACCTTCCCTTTTCCCTGGTAGCTCACTCTCAGTTTGGTCTAGTCTCATCCTGAGACCTTCTGCTATGAAAGGAGGAGGGCTGAGATGGTGGGTAGGTTACTATCTTGTGATCAACACATGCAGGTGAAACCAGGCCTCCATGCAGTGGCCAATGTACACACAATGTTGCATACATTTGCTGCCACTGGTTTCGTCTGCATGTGTTGATTGCAACATAATACGTGCCCTGCCATTTCAGCCCTTTTTCTTTATAGCAGAAGGTATCGGAATGAGACGAGACCAAACTAAGAGTAAGATATTGGTGAAGCTAGGAGAGGTAATACCTTTTAAGCTCTCTAGATAACCTCTAATGGCGCCACCTCCTCACTCAACTTGGTGTTAGTTTGTAAAATTAAACATGAAGGTCCTTACCTTGCTGATGATATTTCTCACGGCTCTCCGTAAGGAGGCGCAGCAAGTTCTTATGCAGCATTCCTGGTCGTTGTTAATCATCAGTCTCTCAGCAATCTTCATGATTAGGGGCTACAATAAAAATATAACAATCATTGTATTGTCTCCATTACAGTCATTTTCTATCCTTGTTAGGAATTCTTCACAGTGTATAATAAATGAGGCTCTTACCCTGTCCACGTCATCCATCTTGTTGAGTACATCCTAAAATATAAATGATAATGTGAGTAAAGTGTTATATTTGCTGAGGGCTTCAGATTTCTGCAATGTATTTACCATTATTTATCAATGGAGCAGTGAGAAAGGTAATATCTGGTTTATTTTGTGTTCTTCTCATATAATTTTAGTGTCCCCAATTATTACATTTCTTGATTAGCCAGAACATAGGGACACAAAGAGAAGCAGTTCTCTAGAGGATTATGGCACATAATTACTAAAAATGTCTGATTATTATACAGTGTCATCCCAGACTAGACATTCCTAGAATGTGTCAGATACCAGGCTGTTTGATGAATCTATCTAACTCTTACACTACACTTAGACTAAGTTTAGATCAGCTATTGGCTTAAACTGTGTCAGCGTTCTGGCCCAACTGTTGACACATAGTATGGCATCTCATATACAGGATAGGGATAAGTGTCTAATGCAGGGTGTCCTACCATCTCTCTCCCATCTCTTACAGCATGTGCTGAAGAAAACATGTGCTCCATTCATTTGTATACAATTGCCAGAGATGCCCAAGTGCTGTACTCAGGTATCTTCGGCGCTTACATAGAAATAAATGAGGACATGCCATCTACAGCACACCATCTTTTTGAGAGCCATGGTCTTATTCTGTAGATTGTGGGGGTTTCCATCAGTTGGATACTTGTGATCAGAGACTTATCGCCCTCACTGGACAATCCGTTTAAGCTATGCCCTCTTTTACAAAAAAAAAAAAAAACATTTTACCAAAATGTCAAATGTAATTTGATTTTCTTGCAGACAGAAGAGAGTGTTAGTCCATGCTGCTATGTGAGCTGTGCCCTGACAGCAACTCTCTCAGATCTAACTGACTGAGAGCCATGAGAATACACAGAGCACAGAATATCCCACCTACACTTCCTAAATTCTGTTTTAGCAAGTCTATGGGCAGAGACAGAATGTAGTTTTGACATACAGTGGATGATGTTTTAGTAATGAAGGAGACACCTAGAGGCAAGAAATATAATGCTTATAACTATTTCACATGGGTTTTTATCTTCATCAATACTTTATTAAATTCTATTTAGTTGTCTGAAATGACAGTACTCATTGAACTCCTTTAACATACAATGTATGTGTTACGCCGAGCGCTCCGGGTCCCCGCTCCTCCCCGGAGCGCTCGCTTCACTCTCCCCGCGGCAGCGCTCCGGTCACGTCCTCTGACCCGGGGCGCTGCGATTCCGCTGCCAGCCGGGATGCGATTCGCGATGCGGGTAGCGCCCGCTCGCGATGCGCACCCCGGCTCCCCTACCTGACTCGCTCTCCGTCTGTTCTGTCCCGGCGCGCGCGGCCCCGCTCCCTAGGGCGCGCGCGCGCCGGGTCTCTGCGATTTAAAGGGCCACTGCGCCGCTGATTGGCGCAGTGGTTCCAATTAGTGTGTTCACCTGTGCACTTCCCTATATCACCTCACTTCCCCTGCACTCCCTTGCCGGATCTTGTTGCCTTAGTGCCTAGTGAAAGCGTTCCCTGTCTGTTCCTAGTCCGTGTTCCTGACCTCCTGCCGTTGCCCCTGACTACGATCCTTGCCGCCTGCCCCCGACCTTCTGCTACGTCCGACCTTGCTTCTGCCTACTCCCTTGTACCGCGCCTATCTTCAGCATCTTCAGCAGCCAGAGAGGTAAGCCGTTGCTAGTGGATACGACCTGGTCACTACCGCCGCAGCAAGACCATCCCGCTTTGCGGCGGGCTCTGGTGAAAACCTGTAGTGGCTTAGAACCGGTCCACTAGCGCGGTCCTCGCCATCCCTCTCTGGCACAGAGGATCCACTACCTGCCAGCCGGCATCGTGACAGTAGATCCGGCCATGGATCCCGCTGAAGTTCCTCTGTCAGTTGTCGCTGACCTCACCACGGTGGCCGCCCAGCAAGCCCGACTGATCGCCCTTCTAACCCGTCAGCTGTCGGAAATGTCCACCATTTCGCACCAACTTCAGTCGCAACTTCTCCAGCAATCTTCTCCTCCGCCAGCTCCTGCACCTCCTCCGCAGCGAGTGGCCACTCCTAGCCTCTGCCTGTCCTTGCCGGACAAATTTAATGGGGACTCTAAGTATTGCCGTGGCTTTCTTTCGCAATGTTCCCAGCACTTGGAGATGATGTCGGACCAGTTTCCTACTTTGACTGAAAGGTCTAAGGTGGCTTTCGTAGTCAGCCTTCTGTCTGGAAAAGCCCTGTCATGGGCCGCACCGCTCTGGGACCGCAATGACCCCGTCACTGCCTCTGTACACTCCTTCTTCTCGGAAATTCGAAGTGTCTTTGAGGAACCTGCCCGAGCTTCTTCAGCCGAGATTGCCCTGCTGAACCTGGCCCAGGGTGTTTCTTCCGTTGGCGAGTACGCCATTCAGTTCCGTGCTCTTGCTTACGAGTTGTCTTGGAATAGTGAGGTTCTCTGCGCGACCTTTAAAAAAGGCCTATCCAGCAACATTAAAGATGTTCTGGCCGCACGAGAGACTCCTGCTGACCTACATGAACTCATTCACCTTGCCACTCGCATTGACATGCGTTCTTCCGGATGGCGTCTGGAGCTCCGCCTGGATATGGACTTTGTTCGCACGAAGCGTTTTTTCTCCCCGGCTCCTCTCTCCTCTGGTCCTCTGCAATCTGTTCCTGTGCTTCCCGCCGCGGAGGCTATGCAAGTTGACCGGTCTCGCTTGACACCTCAAGAGAGGACACGACGCCGCATGGAGAATCTTTGCCTGTACTATGCCGGTACCGAACACTTCCTGAAGGATTGTCCTATCTGTCCTCCCCGCCTGGAAAGACGTATGCTGACTCCGCACAAAGGTGACACAGTTCTTGATGTCAACTCTGCTTCTCCACGCCTTACTGTGCCTGTGCGGATATCTGCCTCTACCTTCTCCTTCTCTACTCTGCTCTTCTTGGATTCTGGATCTGCAGGAAAATTTTTTTTGGCCTCTCTCATCAACAGGTTCTACGTCCCTGTGACCAGTCTCGCCAGACCCCTCTACATCTATTGTATTAACAATGAAAGATTGGACTGTCTCATGCGTTTCCGCACTGAACCCCTCCTAATGTGCATCGGACCTCATCACGGAAGAATTGATTTTTTTTTCCTCAGGTTCTTTGGCCCCAAGAAGAGGGGGAGACCCAAGGGGGGGGGTACTGTTACGCCGAGCGCTCCGGGTCCCCGCTCCTCCCCGGAGCGCTCGCTTCACTCTCCCCGCGGCAGCGCTCCGGTCACGTCCTCTGACCCGGGGCGCTGCGATTCCGCTGCCAGCCGGGATGCGATTCGCGATGCGGGTAGCGCCCGCTCGCGATGCGCACCCCGGCTCCCCTACCTGACTCGCTCTCCGTCTGTTCTGTCCCGGCGCGCGCGGCCCCGCTCCCTAGGGCGCGCGCGCGCCGGGTCTCTGCGATTTAAAGGGCCACTGCGCCGCTGATTGGCGCAGTGGTTCCAATTAGTGTGTTCACCTGTGCACTTCCCTATATCACCTCACTTCCCCTGCACTCCCTTGCCGGATCTTGTTGCCTTAGTGCCTAGTGAAAGCGTTCCCTGTCTGTTCCTAGTCCGTGTTCCTGACCTCCTGCCGTTGCCCCTGACTACGATCCTTGCCGCCTGCCCCCGACCTTCTGCTACGTCCGACCTTGCTTCTGCCTACTCACTTGTACCGCGCCTATCTTCAGCATCTTCAGCAGCCAGAGAGGTAAGCCGTTGCTAGTGGATACGACCTGGTCACTACCGCCGCAGCAAGACCATCCCGCTTTGCGGCGGGCTCTGGTGAAAACCTGTAGTGGCTTAGAACCGGTCCACTAGCGCGGTCCTCGCCATCCCTCTCTGGCACAGAGGATCCACTACCTGCCAGCCGGCATCGTGACAGTATGTCATAGTGCTGTAAGGGGTAATATGGTTCAAATCCCGCTCCATACCCTGGCTGTTTTCTGTAAAGGTAGGCCATGGCTAGTAGCCAACATGCAGTGAAGTGATCGCTGCTGTGGGATGCTAAAGGGGTACCCTGCCCTTAGACATATAATCCCCTATCCAAAGGATAGAGGATAATATGTCTGATCGCAGGGGTGCGGCCGCTGGGAGCCCCTGCGGTCTTCGGGCTAGTGTTAATGAACGCCCTAGTGCCGCAGCAGCTGGACCCCCACAATCAGATATGTTATCCCCTAATAACATTTCTAGGGGTGGAGTACCCCTTTAACCCTTTAGATGACAGTTGTCAAAGTTCACAGCTGCATCTAAATGGAGGATTGGATTCTGTTTCCTGGTACCTGGAGGGCTTACCTTGCCTTGCGAGGCTGCCCTTGGCTTTTTTATTGATAGAGTGTAGATTGCATTGATCAATAAAGGACATATCTTCTGCATTGATCAGTAAAAGCCATACAAGTCCCATAGGGCAATGGTCTCCGCACTGTGGACCTCCAGATGTTGCAAACCTACAAAGCCTAGTTTTGCAACATCTGGAGGACCATAGTTTGAATATCACTGCCCTAGGGGGTCTAATAAGGTGTAAAATAATATATATATATATATATATCTATCTTTACAAATATAAATTAACCCCTTCCAAATGAGATCTAAATCACCCCTTTTTTCCTATTTTTTATATAACAAACAATTTATATAAAATATAACATATTTGGAATCACTGCCTGCGTAAATATCTAATCTTAAAATATAAAAGTATTATTCCCAGGCGGTAAATGGCGTTAACAAAAAATATAAAAGTATTATTCCCAGGCGGTAAATGGCGTTAACAAAAAAAAAAAAAGCTGAAAACAGCTCCATAGGCCAAAAATTTTAAAAGCTATAGGGCATAGTCATGATATTTTTTAAATAATTATTTTAAAACATAAAACCATATTAATTTCATAACGTTGTATTTGCATTGACCTGTAGAATCGTAATAACATGTCAGTTTAACAGCATGATAAATGACACAAGAATTACCCCCACACACACATTTTCAAAATAGTTTTTTTTTTTTTTTCAATTTCACATGAATAATATGTTTGTTTTTTTGTTTCCCATCATAATTTTTGGAAAGAAGGAAGTCATCACAAAATATTATTGGCCCAGCAAAGTCTACATATGAGTATGTAAATAAAAAAAAATAGTTAAGGCTAATAAGGGGAGGAACTAAATGTAAAAATGAAAATTGGCATGTTATTTGAAATATGACTTACATAGTAGGCGTCGATGTTCAATCCAGATTCTCTTATCTGTCCAAACATAAATGAAAAATAATACAGAAAGAGGTTATTGTTTTTTCAATTTATTGTAGTTATTCAGAACTTACTTATGCTTTGTAGGTGTTTTCTAACAATATTAGCCAATGTAGTATGTGCCTTCTCCAAGGCTAATCCAGTTTGTAATAGAACATATTGACAGAATATAGCTACAGCATTCTGTGCTATTCTATTAAGAATAAAGGAAACCCGATGAAATTCAGCCTATATTGTCCAATTATATATAAGCTACATACATATATAAAATCATTCTCATCAGTTCGTTCCTCTGTTTCCATGGCACACTATGCTATTGGCTCAACACACCAACGTTTGTGCAGTACACACAGGAACGGAGACTACTGTTTATACCTGGACTCCACACTCCTGTACCTGGAGTGGTGATGCATACGATACAGCGTGCACCATCCCTAACCTCTGTTACTTACCAGTATTGTATATAGTATTATGTACATTGCCACTAACCTCTCTCACCTGGCCTGGAGAATTTGCATTAAAAAGATGTTGCACTGCCTCGATGAAGATAGCGGGTGCTACATTTATACTTTGTTAAAGGAAACCTGTCACCATTTTATGCTTCCCAAAGGACAGGAAGCATAAAACAGGTGCAGGCAGAAGGATGGCAAGACACTATGATTAACTATGAAACGCTCAGGCATTTCAGACTATCATAGTTTAAAAATGCCACTAAGACTCAGGTAAGTAGTCACAGGGGGCGTATCCCAGTAACTGCTTCTCACCACATTGGCCCTGAGCAATGCATCTTTCTCACTCAGTGCTGGTGGGGTGAAGAGCAACTGCTTCACTATCTATATATAGGATTCAGAGTTAATCATAGTGTCCTGCCACCCTGCTACCTCCACCTGTTTTATGCTTCCCATCCGCAGTTTCAGAAGTATAAAACCATAAAATTGGTGACAGGTTCCCTTTAACCTCTTAAGGACGCAGGGCATGCATGTAAGCCCTGCGCATTCTCCCCTGCTATGACATGCGCTCAGGAGTTGAGAGCATGGTCAACAGCTGAGTGCACGTCATAGCGGGGTGGTGGGACCTGTGTCTACTGCCAGACATCATCGATCTTGGTGATGCTCGGCATTAAACCTTTAGACTTCACAATAAAAGTTTATTGTGACGTGTAAAATGCAAAAAAAAATTTTTTAAATGAACAATCACAGCTGCTTAGCAGAGCTGATCGGGACCGTAGTGGTGAAATTGTGATGTCCGCTAAAAGGACGGCGGGAGGGCCCTTACCTGCCACCTCGTCCGATCAGCATTCCAAAGCTCCAGTCAGCCATGGCAGCGTGAAGCAATAAGGCACTGATAACACTGATCAATGCTATGCTATGGCATAGCATTGTTCAGTGTATTCAATCTAATGATTGCGTGTTATAGTCCCCTATGGGGTCTAAAAAATAGTGTAAATGATTTTTTTTTTTAGAAAACTCTTAATAAATGTAATTAAACCCCATCCCTAATAAAAGTTTGAATCACCTCCCTTCTCCCATGAAAAATTGTAAACAAAAATAAACATAAACATATGTGGTATTGCCATGTGTGTAAAAGTCCAACCTATAAAAATATAATTTTAATTAAACTGTACAGACAATGGCATATACGTAAAAAAAAAAAAAAAAGCCCAATGTCCAGAGTTGCATATTTTTGGTCACTTTTTATACCCTAAAAAATGTAGGAAAAGCGATCAAAAGGTCCCATCAAAACAAAAAATGGCACCGATATAAACAACAGATAATGGCACAAAAAATTTGCACTCACAAATCCCCATATAGAGAAAAAAAATGACAGTTTTAGACATGCTAATTTAAGTACAAAAGTTTTGTTTTTAAAAGAAGTTTATCAAATTAAAATATTTTTTTTGTTTTGCCATAGATTTTGTGGTGAAATGATTGATTTCATTACAAAATAAAATTGGTGGGACAGAAAGCAAACCCTCATATAGGTCTGTAGGTGGAAAACTGAGTTATGATTTTTTGAAAGTGAGGAGAAAAAAACAAAAGTGCAAAAATGAAAAAAGGGGTTAAGCCTCTGGCTACCATAGTAACAAAATAGCTAATTGTGATCTCCCCTCCCTTCTTTCAATCTCCTTAGGAGTCACTGTTGACCTTGGCCTATAAGAGGTTAACTTGTTGGGATAGGCTTTTCTCTGATCCTGGTAACTAGAGCAGGATGTTGGCCGTATAATGCAGCTGATAACTACAAGTCATGACGCAGACACAGCTCTTTGCCCACATAATCACTGCACCATAATAGCATGGAACAACCTACAAGCAGTGAAATCTTATTATAGTGCAGAGTGGGAAGAGGTTAAATTCTTTACATAGCAATGGATTGTACTCAGAAAAAAAAACAGTATGGGGTATGAGGAATGAAGGTTCTTTTACTCTGGACAATTCTGTAGGCTTGGTAAATGGGCATGTTATTTCCCTGGAATGAAGAACCTCTGGTATCAGTTTCATTGATAGAAACAATGGTGCAGGTCACCTATACCATCTGTGTCCATAGAAATTGGGGTATACTATGACTATCTACATAGACATTAGATTACTGACACATCCGTCAAAACTGGTGAAGTCTGCCATAACAAAATCTAATGTCTATAGAGAATGTTATATGTATATTTTTATATAACTTACTTCATCCTGATGCAAGAAAAAATATATTTCCATGGCTCTCAACATCTTTTGCACCTAGAACAGAAAAGATTAGACTTAGTTTTACTCTGCTCAGTAAAATCATTTTGGTGTAACGCATAATATATACATTATAAAGTATAAGTATATTGTCTTATTCATATTGCCTAACAAATGTCTTCATTTAAAAAAAAAGTTTTTAGTTTTAACTTATCTAAGTAATGATCTATAGTAGAGTTGAGCGAACTTACAGTAAATTGGCTCGTAACGAACCTTGCAGCTCGGCTGTTAATTACTTTAGTCTGCGTAAATTAGTTCAGCTTTCCAAGGGCTCTGGTGTCCTGGAAAAGTCTGGGATGACAGTCTTAGGTCTCCTAGGTCGGTATCCACCTTTTCCAGGCAACTGGAGCCCTTGCAAAGCTAAACTAATTGATGCAGATTAAAGAAATCAACAGCCGAGCTGCAAGGTTCGCTATGAGCCAATTTACTGTAAGTTCACTCAACTCTATTCCATAGAATGAAGCCTTAAAGCTTTTGTCCCACCACAAATTGTAGTGAAAATTTATACCGCCTGCGAGCTAGTGTAGATTAACGCTTTTATGCAGTTTGATCCAATAGAAAATATACCCTTAGACTCAAACACAGCCTTTACTGGAGAGATAGCACCAAACATCCTGGATTCTCTTCTCCTGCACTAGATATATGAGAGCATTTTTATGCAGAATGAGTGATCATTTTTTGTTGGCTCTATTTTGGAGGACATACTGTATAATTGATAAGTTCACTGAAAAAACATGTTACAGATATAAGCTGTTTCCATAAACTTAAAATTCAGAGAAAAGAATAGAAATATGTTTTCATTTTTTTTCTTATGATGGCTTGTATTTTTTCTGGATGAGTTCCAGTTTTCATTGTTATACATTTTAGGAAACATCTGACTTTTTGAATGCTTTTTATTTTCTTATTGGGAGGCAGGATTATCAAACAAAAAAACTGCAATTCTGGCAAAAAAAATGATCATTATTATTTATAATTCAGGTCTTATGTATGTGGATATACCATATTTTCCCCCAAAATAAAGGGCTTTCTAGGCCTATTTTTTTACTTCTTTTTTAGTCCTCCAGCTGCCATGTAAACTCAGCCTAATCTTATAATTAAATGATAGAGGTGCAGATGGGCTTATAGGGGGATCCTGCACCATCTGTAAATATCTTAGGTGCCATGGCCGCTTTTAATCATGGCACCTATGAGGTTGACCAATTATAATAAGAGATTTTTCCAATCCCGGCCATAAGAGCAGGAGATCAGCTCTCATTATTTAGCCATCATTAGGTACAGCTGGCATTGTAAACCCGTTCTAGCCCAAGGCCTTTTAGTGACCATTTTACAAAGGCATATTTGAGCCACTAATGGTTAAATGTTGATTGCCTATCTTTAGGAAAGGCCACCAATATTTGATGGTGGATATCCTCTGTGAACACCCTGTCTTCTTCATTATTTGCAAAGGACCATCGGGTCATCCATATAGGCAGCTGTAAATGATAATGCAGGCCAGTCCCATTAAAGAGTGTTGGGGTAGGAGGAGCATGTGAGCAGACACACACTACGCCACTCTAACTACTTCGCAGTCTGTAACCGGTGGAAGCTGTGAAGCCAGGAGGCATTTATGGTGCTGGTGGACTATGGTGAGGATCGCACAGCAGAGGGGCTAAGTGGCTAAGCAGAGAATGGCGACATAGCAGAGGTGGTGACATGGAGGCACGGAGAGTTTGGAGCACTTGGACGCAACGGGGAGGTGTAGGGTGGTGAAGTGGCGGTGTTTGCCAATCTTTGGTTCTGGGGCTCTGCAGAGGGAGTAGGAGGAGAGGCATGGGACATGTGATACACTGCGAGAGCTAAATGGGATGCTGCGTCAAGAAGGTGAAAGTGAAAGCCACGCAACAATGTGAGGACGACAGGTGGCAAAATAACTTTCAGTCAGTGGTTGGTGTTGGAGTGGTGAGAGCAGCAGCTCCAACTTACTGTGATAAAACAACTGTGATAGTTTCAAGTGTGTCTGGAAGACATAGTAATGCTTCACTATAGAGTTAATAGTCAGTATGGTCAGTAGACAGAGATTATAAATTGCTAAAGACATTGCGGAAATCTAAGGTAATTGTGTGATAAAATCTTGGATGCAAAGACATTGTGAAGATCTTAGGTTGTTGTGCTTAAAAAAATCTATACTATATAAAAGTGTGGTTGTGAGGCTAGTACTGTGAGAAGCCCATAGTGCAATTTTCTGTCCTGGTTGCTAAAGTAAATTTAACGGATGTTTAATGTTTGGACAATGCGGCATTCATTGTAACTAAGGAATCAAACGCTTCAAGGGAAAAAAAAGTAAAGCCTGCTCTATAGGTGAAAGCTACAATTGTCAGACTCAAAAGAACTTAAAGGAATTTGGGTCTCTATTTTTTTGTTAAAGGAGATATCCAGTGCTGAAAAACTTATCCCCTTTGTTAAGGATAGGGGATAAGTTTCAGATCTCGGGGGGTCCGACCGCTGGGGCCACCCACGATCTCCTGTATGGGGCCCGGGCAGCCTGCAGGAAGGGGGCATGTTGAACAACACACGAAGCGGCGGCTGACATACCCCCCTCAATACAGCTCTACGGCAGAGCCGGAGCGCTGCCTTCGGCAATCTCTTGCTCTGCCATAGCGCAGTATTGAGGGAGCGTGTTGGCCGCCACTTCGTGCGGTGGTCAACACCCGCTATCTGGCCAGCAAGCCGGGGCCCCGTACAGGAGATCACGGGGGGCCCCTGTAGTCGGACCCCCCGCGATCTGAAACTTACCCCCTATGCTTAGGATAGGGGATATGTTTTTTAGCACTGCCCCTTTAACTCTGGTTGTACTGCAAATTGGGAAAATATATAGGATTACAACTGATAAGAAGTCACCTGCTGCTAGAATTTTTTGTGCTATAATATTCAGTAGACATAGTGGAGGTTATAAATATCTGTGGTTATAACTTCTGTTGAGACTTCCTTATTGCCGAAATTGTACACCATTTTTTTCTCTTTCTCTCTCTTTTTTTCTTTTGTGGATATGATTGGTTGAAGGAATGTGGGAGGAAAAGATAGGAGGGAGAAAGGTGTGTTAAAGGGGTACTCCGGTGAAAACCTTTTTTCTTTTAAATCAACTGGTGGCAGAAAGTTAAACATATTTGTAAATTACTTCTATTAAAAAATATTAATCCTTCCAGTACTTATTAGCTGCTGAATGCTACAGAGGAAATTCCTTTCTTTTTGGAACACTGATGACATCACGAGCACAGTGCTCTCTGCTGACATCTCTGTCCATTTAAGCAACCATGCATAACAGGTGTATGCTAAGGGCAGCATGGTGGCTCAGTGGTTAGCACTGCTGCCTTGCAGTGCTGGGGACTTGGGTTCAAATCCCACTAGGGACACCAATAAATAAAGCGTTATTATTATTATAATAACGTCAGCAGAGAGAACTGTGCTCGTGATGTCATCAGAGAGCATTCCAAAAAGAAAAGAATTTCCTCTGTAGTATTCAGCAGCTAATATGTACAGGAAGGATCAAGATTTTTAATAGAAGTAATTTACAAATATGTTTAACTTTCTGCCACCAGTTGATTTAAAAGAAAAAAGGTTTTCACTGGTGAACCCCTTTAAGTCGGAGGTCAGGAGGATCGAATTGTTCTCGACAGGAGGAAGGTGAGGAAGCTGTGGGTGGTGGTACAATAGAACAATTTCTTAGTTCCTCCACAATTAAGGGGGAAAAAAAAGAAGGAAAACAAAATGAGGATATAATGCTGGAGGAGGTGGAGGAGAGTCACAATGAATAGAAGAGTGAGAGAATAGAGGAAGGGAGGTTTCAGCTGATCTTTTGCAAAGTATACTTGAAAGGGTAGAGAAAACAAACGCAGCTATGATAGAGATCTAAGCCCAACTTAGTGGGGCAAGGCAAGGTATTGCTGTGTTAAGGCAAGACTTCCAGCATATTAAAGAATGGCAGGGATATAGGAAAAAGTAGGAGTGTTGAAGGGATAGTGGGAAGTACCGAAAAAAAGATGACCAGACTGTAGAGGGTATAGGGACTGAAGTAAGGTATAGGATTTTTCTCTTTTTTGCTGTGAGTAAATTGTAAATTGCCTAGCCAGGGTCATGCATCTGGGTACAAATAACATGCATGCGTCATATGTCTTAGGGGGGATAAAACGGGAAGAGTCACTGGTAGAGAAGGATCTGGGTGTACTTGTAGTTCACAGACTACAGAATAGCATGCAATGTCAGACTGCTGCTTCCAAAGCCAGCAGGATATTGTCATGTATCAAAAGAAGCATGGACTCAAGGGACAGGGACATAATACTCCCCCTTTATAAAGCATTGGTACGGCCTCACCTGGAATATGCTGTTCAGTTTTGGTCGCCTGTCCATAAAAGGGACACTGCAGAGCTGGAAAGGGTGCAGAGACATGCGACTAAACTAATATGGGGCATGGAACATTTTAGCTACGAGGAACGATTGTAAGGAGTTACAACTGTTTAGTCTTGAGAAGAGACGTTTAAGGGGGGATATGATAAACGTATATAAGTATATAAATGGCCCATACAAAAAATATGGAGAAAAACTGTTCCAGGTCAAAACCCCCCCAAAGGACGAGGGAGCACTCCCTCCGTCTGGAGAAGAAAAGGTTTAGTCTAAAGGGGCAGTCTACCTCAGGGAACAGTCTACCTCAGGAACTGGTCATAGCAGGAACAATTAATAGCTTTAAAACAGGGTTAGATACATTCCTGGAACAAAATAACATTAATGCTTATGCAGAATAATAAAACAACATCCCTTCCCCTTATCCCCTTACACCCTTCCCTTCAATTCCCTGGTTGAACTTGATGGACGTATGTCTTTTTCAACCATACTAACTATGTAACTATATGTTATTGCCCTTAAAAAACGTGTCAGTAACAACAACTGCGCAGTGCATCCCCCTGCAGATGTGGCAGTTACAATGGGTAAACAACCGCCTATGTGACGAGATGTTGTTGCTCTGAAGACGTGTCAGTAACAACAACTGCGCAGTGCATCCCCCTGCAGACGTGGCAGGTACAATGGGTATACAACCGCCTATGTGACGAGATGTTGATGCCCTGAAAAAAACGTGTCAGTAACAACAACTGCGCAGTGCATCCCCCTGCAGACGTGGCAGGTGCAACGGGTATACAACCACCTATGTGACAAGATGTTGATGCCCTGAAAAAAACGTGTCAGTAACAACAACTGCGCAGTGCATCCCCCTGCAGACATGGCAGGTACCATGGGTATAACACACATAAAGGCTGCTATAATAGCTGCCATATATATATATATATATATATATAAAACCACCTATACATGACTGAATGTACTGTAATTAACCAGTACAATACCGTATTTGCCACTTAATATTATAAGTGTGTGGACTGTATGTATTACTACAAAACGTATGTACTGAAAACAAACCTATAACCGTACCCTCTGTAGATAACACGGTGTGCCTGACCTGTATACAACACTATACCTGTGGATGACGTGATAGTGTGAACTGTACACTACACTGCCACCATACCTTCTGCACAAGCCATTACCGGTATATGAACCATACCTAAGCCATGTCCGTACACATTGCGCATAATTCTGAAAAGCATGTACTGAAAACATCATGGCTATATGCACTGTATGTGATATTAGGAGTGTAGGAACCGTATATTACAACATTTTATTGTTTATATCTATATATACCTATATACACATTTTTTTTTTATATTGCTCCCCCTGCTAAAAAAAATGGCATCACTGAGAAGGTACCACCACTTTTTTTTTGCACGACATACCCTTAACTATGCTTAAATAAACACTAAGATTTACGTACTCTCTACCGCCCCCTGCATTGATGCTATCGATATACACATCTGCACAACACTACAGGCATATATATATATACATATATTTATATATAAAATGAATGTACATGTGTACAATAGACTTGCCTGCACACATATACACATACACCCTTCATTTTATGTATTCCTTTATATTATACCAATAACAAAAGATTCTATCAATAACCATATTCCTACTGAAATACTTTAATCATTACCTCTACACACACTTTATTTTTTATTTGTAAGCCGCCCAAACTGCCAGAACACGTGCGCACGCAGCGCCACCTGGCGTCGGTGTCCATGTAGAGCAGCCGGAGCTGCAATTGTACAGTGCCGTGACCTGCTGCCTGCCGGGACCCGTGACAGCGCTTCCAAGGGTGAACAACCAATCGTGACTAGTATGCTACCAGCCTGCAGGTAGGAACGCCAGACTCGTGCGGCCCCCGGGGAACCCCACAGCGCCTATCGGCAGCGCTGCAGCCCCTAAAAAACCTGTCCCACCATCAGTTGCTGACGGGGACTGGGACATAATACAATAGTAAATTCGCACAGCCGGAATACCGTCCCTTACCTCACCGCAACCCAAATATCGTCCGCCTTGCTACCGCAAACCAACGACCTCCACAGGCCCGAGAACCGGGAGGGGAAGAGGGGATACGCTAACAGCGGTGCCCAACTGCAACCTCTTGCCAAACGTAACGCACGTACCTGTGAGACAGGGGGTGTGCGTTTAAATATATAAGGCCCCTCCCATAATTATGCACACACCTGTGTGACGGGGGGCATGCATAGAGTATTCCACGCCCCTCTCACAAACACAGCCAAATAGGCTTATCAAGTATCACCCTTAAGGTGACTGGTTGAGGAGTTAGGGTGGGTTGATTTTTGGAGGTCAAAAAATCCAGAGAAGACGTATTCATGCTATAGCAAATCCAAAAAAAACATTGTCTCAAATAGTTTTGGCACTAGGTTCAGATGAGATTGTTTCCTGGGTACAAAATATCAAGTATGAATCAAGGAGCATATCAAACCATTCCCCATTAATGCTCCAGTTTCATCCCAAGATGAAAAAAAGGGGAAATAAGAGTGGATTAATCTTGGTTGGAAATACAGGGGAGGATTTGGAAATAATTAAAAAGGTGCAATCTTATTTCGAAATAAATTCTGGGACAGCATCTGAGGGAATAGTCTGGGATGCTTTAAAAGCAGTAATTAGGGGGATTATGAAGGGAAAAAAGAGAAGGAGACAAATTTGGCTTTTGGAAAGCACATTTTGCTGAAATGGTTTTTGGGGGGCATGTTGCATTTAGGAAGCCCCTATGGTGCCAGAACAGCAAAAAAAAATAAAAAAAACAACACCCCTCAAGAGAGAATTTGGTTGGAATAGAAGTCAGGGGCCATGTGCGTTTAACAAAGCCCTCCATCCACATGTGACCCTATTTCGGAAACTACAGCCCTCACGGAATGTAATAAGGGTTGCAGTGAGCATTTATACCCCATTGGCATTTGACAGACCTTTGGAACAGTGGGCTGTGCGAATAAAAAATAACATTTTTCATTTTCATGGACCACTGTTAAAAAAATCTGTCAGACACCTGTGGGGTGTAAATGCTCACTGCACCCCTTGTTACATTCCTTGAGGTGTGTAGTCTCCAAAATGGGGTCAATGGGGTCACTGTTCTGGCACCATGGAGGCCTTGTAAACGCACATGGCCTTCAATTACAGCCAAATTCTCTCTCCAAAAGCCCAATGGCGCTTCTTCTCTTCTGAGCCCTGTAGCGCGCCTGCAGAGCACTTTACATCCACATATGGGGTATTCCCTTACTAGGAAGAAATGGTGGAGCAAAAAGTCTCGAGAGACAGCACTGGACCACTCGGCTGTGCCCGTACCTATCCGGAGCGCCAATCCAGAGTCACAACAATCCAAGAAGAGATGTACAGCACAAGACGGAGACTCCAATAGCAAAGGAAAGTGACTTTTATTGGTAGCTACCCAGATTCAACGTTTCGGCAAACAAACTGCCTTTTTCAAGCATAACAAACAAAGTGACTAAGTGCATATTTATAGGAGAGCAAGAAGCATACAGATTAGTTAACACACAAGTGTTCCATATCATACATTAATTAGTGATACAGCACCCATTGGTCAAATCATGTTGTCATGGTAACTGTTATATATACAAAGCTATTACATAGTGAAATAATATTTCCAATGTGTTATATACAAAACAATCTGATAGGATACCATTTGTCTCAACCTATACAGTCAATAGTCAGACAGTAGCTAATATTATTAGACGCAACTGGTCACTGGTCAGTAAAACTGTGGGGCTTGATAAACCACCGGTTATGGCTTATCGGAAGGGACGAAATTTTAACCTCTTAAAGACCGAGGGCGTATCCATACTCCCTGGTGTTTTCCGGTCTCTGCCGCGCGCCGGGCAGAGATCGGAACTGGATGCCTGCTAAAATGCTTCAGCAGGCATCCAGGGCAAATGCCGAGGGGGGCCATGTAGGCCCCCCCATGTCGGCAATCGCCGCAAATCGCAAGGGAAATCGCCCTTGCGATCTGCGGCGATACCGGGCTGATCGGGTCTCTTGGACCCGACCGCCCGGTAATTTTGCATGATCCCGGCTGTCACAGACAGCCAGGACCATGCTAAATTATAGGAGCAAGCCTGCCACCTCCTCTGATCCCCTGCGATTCTTCGGTTAGTTAACCGACCAATCGCGGGGGGGGGGGGGGTGCGGTTACTTCCTCCCGCCCTGCCCGGCCCCTTGAAGTCCGGAGAGGACGGGAGGAAGACCGGAGGATGCGGCGGGGGACGGGGGAGTGCTGGGGACCAGCCCCGGTACTTACCTCGTCCCTGAAGACCCAGATCCCGGCGATGAAGGCGGCGGCGGCGACAGGTGAGTGGATCTTCAGCCGCGGTCGGGCCCTTTACAGCAATGCACGTCGCCGTAAAACGGCATGCATTGCTGTATTGGGACCCTGTATACTACAACTCCCAGCATGCCCAGCCAGCCATTGGCGTCTGGGCATGCTGGGAGTTGCAGTTTTGCAACATCTGGAGGTCCACAGTTTTGGGACCACTGTGCCCTTCCAGATGTTGCAAAACTACACATCCTCAGTATGCCCTTACTGTCCAGGCATGCTGGGAGTTGTAGTTCTGTAACATCTGGCCCTTCAAATGTTGCAGAACTACAACTCCCAGCATGCCTGGACAGTTTTGGCATACTGGGAGTTGTAGTTTTGCAACATCTGGAAGGGCACAGATTGGGAACCACTGTATTAGTGGTTTGCAAACTGTAGTCCTCCAGGTGTTGCAAAACTACAACTCCAAGCATGCTGGGAGTTGTAGTTCTGCAACATCTGGCTCTAAAGATGTTGCCGAACTACTACTTCCAGCTTGCCTGAGAATTTTTGGGAGTAGTGGTTTTGCAACAACTGGAGGCACACTGGTTGGGAAACATTGTCTGTTTCCTAACTCAGTGTTTCCCAACCCGTGTGCCTCCAGCTGTTGCAAAACTATAACTACCAGCATTCACTGATAGACTGTGCATGCTGGGAGTTGTAGTTTTGCAACAGCTGGAGGTCCCCCCCCCCTGTGAATGTACAGGGTACATTCACATGGGCAGGGGCTTACAGTGAGTATCAGGCTGCAAGTTTGCAATGCAGCAAATTTTGCACGGCAGTTCAAACTCGCAGCGGGAAACTCGCTGTAACCCCCCGCCAATGTGACTGTACCCTAAAAACACTACACTACACTAACACAAAATAAAAAGTAAAAAACACTACATATACACATACCCCTACACAGCCCCCCTCCCCAATAAAAATGAAAAACGTCTGGTACGCCACTGTTTCCAAAATGGAGCCTCCAACTGTTGCAAAACAACAACTCCCAGTATTGCTGGACAGCCGTTGACTCTCCAAGCATGCTGGGAGTTTTGCAACAGCTGGAGGCACCCTGTTTGGGAATCACAGGCGTAGAATACCCCTATGTCCACCCCTATGCAAATCCCTAATTCAGGCTTCAAATGCACATGGCGCTCTCACTTTGGAGCCCTGTCGTATTTCAAGGCAACAGTTTAGGGCAACATATGGGGTATCGCCGTACTTGGGAGAAATTGCCTAACAAATTTTGGGGGGCTTTTTCTCCTTTCACCCCTTATGAAAAGGTGAAGTTGGGGTCTATACCAGCATGTTAGTGTAAAAAAATAAATTGTTTACACTAACATGCTGGTGTTGCCCTATACTTTTCATTTTGACAAGAGGTAAAAGGGAAAAAAAGCCCCCCAAAATTTGTAATGCAATTTCTCCCGACTACGGAGATACCCCATATGTGGGCGCAAAGTGCTCTGGGGGCGCACAACAAGGCCCAGAAGGGAGAGTGCGCCATGTACATTTGAGGTGGTTTGCACAGGGGTGGCTGATTTTTACAGCGGTTTTGACAAACACAAAAAAAACAAAACCCCACATGTGACCCCATTTCGGAAACTACACTCCTCACAGAATGTAATGAGGGTGCAGTGAGAATTTACATTCCACTGGTGTCTGACAGATCTTTGGAACAGTGGGCTGTGCAAATTAAAAATTTCGTACAGCCCACTGTTCCAAAGATCTGACAGACACCAGTGGGGGTGAATGGTCACTGTACCCCTTGTTATGTTCCTCAAGGGGTCTAGTTTCCAAAATGGTATGCCATGTGTTTTTTTTTGCTGTCCTGGCACCATAGGGGCTTCCTAAATGCGACATGCCCCCCGAGCAAAATTTGCTCTAAAAAAGCCAGATATGACTCCTTCTCCTCTGAGCATTGTAGTTCGCCCGTAGTGCACTTCAGGTCAACTTATGGGGTACCTCCATACTCAGAAGAGATGGGGTTTCAAATTTTGGGGGGTATGTTTTGCTATTAACCCTTGCAAAAATGTGAAATTTGGGGGGAAACACACATTTTAGTGAAATTATTATTTTTTTTTTACGTATGCAAAAGTCGTGAAATTCCTGTGGGGTATTAAGGCTCACTTTATACCTTGTTACGTTCCTCAAGGGGTCTAGTTTCCAAAATGGTATGCCATGTGGTTTTTTTTTTGCTCTCCTGGCACCATAGGGGCTTCCTAAATGCGACACGCCCCCGAGCAAAATTTGCTCTCAAAAAGCCAAATATGACTCCTTTTCTTCTGAGCATTGTAGTTTGCCCGTAGTGCACTACAAGCCAACTTATGGGGTACCTCCATACTCAGAAGAGATGGGGTTACAAATTTTGGGGGGTATTTTCTGCTATTAACCCTTGCAAAAATGTGAAATTTGGGGGGAAACACACATTTTAGTGACATTTTATTTTTTTACATATGCAAAAGTCGTGAAACACATGTGGGGTATTAAGGCTCACTTAACTCCTCAAGGGGTCTTGTTTCCAAAATGGTATGGCATGTGTTTTTTTTTTTTTTTTTTGCTGTTCTGGCACCATAGGGGCTTCCTAAATGCAACATGCCCCCCAAAAACCATTTCAGAAAAACATACTCTTCAAAATCCCCTTGTCGCTCCTTCGGTTCTGAGCCCTCTACTGCGCCCGCCGAACACTTTACATAGACATATGAGGTATCTGCTTACTCGAGAGAAATTGGGCTACAAATATAAGTATACATTTTCTCCTTTTACCCCTCATAAAAATTCAAAAATTGGGTCTACAAGAAGATGCGAGTGTAAAAAATGAAGATTGTGAATTTTCTCCTTCACTTTCCTGCTATTCCTGTGAAACACCTAAAGGGTTAAAAGGCTGACCGAATATCATTGGAATACTTTGGGGGGTGCAGTTTTTATAATGGGGTCATTTGTGGGGTATTTCTAAGATGAAGACCCTTCTAATCCATTCAAACCTAAACTGGCCCTGAAAAATAGTGAGTTTGGAAATTTTGTGAAAAATTGGAAAATTGCTGCTGAACTTTGAAGCCCTCTGGTGTCTTCCAAAAGTAAAAACTTGTCAATTTTATGATGCAAACATAAAGTAGACATATTGTATATGTGAAAAAAAATATATATATATTTTGAATATCCATTTTCCTTACAAGCAGAGAGCTTCAAAGTTAGAAAAATGCAAAATGTTCAAATTTTTCATAAAATTTGGGGATTTTTAACCAAGAAAGGATGCAAGTTACAAAAAAAATTTACCACTATGTTAAAGTAGAATATGTCACGAAAAAACAATCTCGGAATCAGAATGATAAGTAAAAGCATTCCAGAGTTATTAATGTTTAAAGTGACAGTGGTCAGATGTTCAAAAAATGGCCGGGTCCTAAGGTGAAAAATGGCTGGGTCCTTAAGAGGTTAAGGATCGTCTTATAAAATCTGATATTGGGCCCTTCAAAAAATCAGATAAACAGCAAAGGCTGGGCTTTGTAAGGAAAGGGGATTTTCCTTGTTTGAGTTGCAGTCACTGCAAATCAATGATTAAGAGAGATACCTTTAACCACCCACATACAGGCTAAATGTTCAGGATAAACGATAGATTTACTTGCTGGTCGTCTTACGTGGTTTATTTGTTGTCTTGCCCATATGGGTTACACTACGTGGGTGAAACAACAAGTGAATGCCGTATTAGACTAAATGGACACAAGTCATCCATCATGAAGAAAAAAGTAGATCTCCCTATACCTAAGCACTTTATTGAAAGTGGGCATAATATAAGTCAATTACGGTTTCGCATCATTGATTGGGTGCCCCCCCCCTGAGACGAGGAGGTGACAGGGAAAAATTGTTACGGCAAAAAGAACTGAGATGGATCTATACGTTAGGCACCATGTATCCGAAAGGTTTAAATATGGACTTTGGCTTAAAACCCTTTATGTAAATAACAGTACTATCTGGACCCTGTGTGTTTCCGTCTTTTTCTTTTTTCTTTGTCTTGTTTCTTCTGTTTTTCTTCACTATTCTCGTTGTTTCTTTTGCCTTTTTCTTTCTTTTGTTCTCTTTCTTTTTCCCTTTTTCTCTCCTTTTTCTTGTTTCTCCTTCTTTCTTCTTTCTCCTTTTTCCTTACCCTCCTTCTTCTGTCCCTTTTCCCACTTCACTTCCCCCCACCCCACCCCCTTTCCCCTCCTCGCCCCCTTCCCCCTCCCCCTCTCCCCTTCCTTTTCTTTTCCTTTTCTTTCTTTTTTTATTTTTTATTTCCCCATTTTTTTTTCACATTTTAGTTACCTTTACATTCTTTATTCTTTATTTTCTATTTATTATTTTTAACTAGTTATTTTACATTTTTTCCATTATTATTTTTTAATCATTTACTTATTTATTTATTATTTATTTTGTCATTTTTCCACATTTTATTTTATTTTATATTTTATTTATTTCTTTATTTTTTTATAGATATATTTTTTATACATTTTTTATATTTTATTTTTATTATCTTTATTTTTTATTTAATTTTTTGTTTATTTAATTTTTTTATAATTTATTTTTCATTTTTACTATTATTTTTATTATTTTTTTATTATTATTATTATTATTTTTTTTTTCATTATCTATTTTTCTTCATTTTATTCTCTAACTACTATTATGTCTTATCTTTTTATTCTCCCTTCTTTTTCATCTTTCTTGGTCAGTGTTATGATACACGCTTAGTATAGGTTTGCAATAGTAGGCAAAATTGGATACATCATATTTTATATGTGATTTTAAATATTGTTTTTATCTTTTTAGGCACTTTATATTAAATGGCACTTATCACTTTCTATGAATTATCCTGGGTTGGATCAGAAGATGGGCCGAACTTCACACAAAGAAATATGTACTTGTATTATGTCCCTATGGAGTATTGTAATACATGTGTCCATCTATGTATCTAGGCCTCTGTTTCATTTCTAATAGTTTTTTCTTTGAATAAAATTCCCACTTTGTTTGCATAAAAGTCCATACCAGTTAGTTTTTGCGTTTCATACAGAAGTCTAATATAGACTTCTATACATGTGCGCATGCGCTGTCCTGACACTGGGCATGTATTTTGCCCATGGGCCGGACCGCAGGAGCGCTGAATGGTATTATTGATGTAAGTGCGTGTGCGCCGGCTTCGGGCGCTCTGAGGCTTCAGTGCGCGTGCGCCTATTCTTTGGCGTGCGGGCACTGCGCAGGCGCCGGTTGCCAGCGCTCTCGCACACCATCATAGCTATACTGGCTATGGGCTTACCGCTGATTGGCTATACCCAGCGGAAGTGACATGGTGATTGAAACATGCGCAGCAGGTTTGTTTACAAACCAGACGGCGCAAGTAAGTATTAGAATCATGAACAATCGGTACAGGATGGCCTAGAACGGAAGCATGGAAACATGTAAGTGAAGTATAAGGAGGCCCATCTTCTGTATGGTTTTGTATATAACACATTGGAAATATGATTTCACTATGTAATAGCTTTGTATATATAACAGTTACCATGACAACATGATTTGACCAATGGGTGCTGTATCACTAATTAATGTATGATATGGAACACTGGAACACTTGTGTGTTAACCAATCTGTATGCTTCTTGCTCTCCTATAAATATGCACTTAGTCACTTTGTTTGTTATGCTAGAAAAAGGCAGTTTGTTTGCCGAAATGTTGCATCTGGGTAGCTATCAATAAAAGTCACTTTCCTTTGCTATTGGAGTCTCCGGCTTGTGCTGTACATCTCTTCTTGGATTTCAGAAGAAATGGTGTTACAATTTTTGGGGGGCTTTTTTCCTATTACCCCTTGTGAAAATAAAAATTGTGTTAACATTAGCATTTTTGTGAAAAAAAAGACAAACAAATTTTTCATTTTCATGTCCAAATTTAACGAAAATTCGTCAAACACCTGTGGGGTGTTAGGGCTCACTATGCCCCTTGTTAAGTTCCATGAGGGGTGTAGTTTCCAAAATGGGGTCACATGTGGGTGGGGTTTTTATTGCGTTTATGTCAAAACCGCTTTAACTATTAGCCACCCCTGTGCAAATCATCTCAAATGTACATGGTGCTCTCTCACTCCCGAGCCCTGTTGTGCACCCGCAGAGCATTTTACATCCACTTAATGGGTATTTTCGTACTCAGGAGAAATTGCGTTACGTTTGGGTGTCTTTTTTTCTTTTTACCTCTTGTGAAAATGAAAAGTATGGGGAAACCCCAGCATGTTAGTATTAAAAATTCAATTTTTTTTTACAATAACATGCTGGTGTAAATTTCCAACTTTACCTTTTCATAAGGGGTAAAAGGAGAAAAAGCCCCCCAAAAGTTTATTTTATGGGGGATTATAAAAATACCCCATATGTGGCCCTAAACTGTTGCTTTAAAATACAACAGGGCTCCAAAGTGAGAGAGTGCCATGCGCATTTGAAGCCTAAATTAGGAATTTACATAGGGACGACCCGGATACAAGCATTACACTTGCCTCCGATACCAAACATACCCTATGACAGTGTTTCCCAAACAAGATGCCTCCAGCTGTTGCTAAACTCCCAGCATGCCTGGACAGTCAATGGCTGTCTGGCAATACAGGGAGTTGTTCTTTTGCAACAGCTGGAGGCTCCGTTTTGAAAACAGTGCCATAGGTGGCATTTTTCATTTTTATTGGGGGTGGGGGGAGGTGTAACTGTGTAAGGGTGTGTGTATATGTATTGTTTTACTCTTTATTTTGTGTAGTGTAGTGTTTTTAGGGTACATTCACATGGGCAGGGGTTCACAGCGAGTTTCCCGCTAGGAGTTTGAGCTGCAGCGGAAAAAGGCTGAATCTCAAACTTGCAGCGGGAAACCCACTGTAAACCCCCGCCCGTGTGAATGTACCCTGTACATTCACATGGGACATTTGGACATGAAAATTTGTCAAACACTTGTGGGGTGTTATGGCTCACTATACCCTTTGTTATGTTCAGTGAGGGGTGTAGTTTCCAAAATGGCATCACATGTGGGTGTTTTTTTTGTGTTTATGTCAAAATCACTGTAACTATTAGCCACCCCTGTGCAAACACCTCAAATGTACATGGCGCTCTCTCACTCCCGAGCCCTGTTGTCCACTGGCAGAGCATTTTACGTCGCCATAATGGGTATTTTCGTACTCAGGAGAAATTGCGTTACAAATTATGGGGGTCTTTTTTCCTTTTATCTCTTGTGAAAATGAAAAGTATGGGGAAACACCAGCATGTTAGTGTAAAAATTTTTTTTTTTTTAACAATAACATGCTGGTTTAGACCCCAGCTTTACCTTTTCATGAGGGGTAAAAGGAGAAAAGGCCCTCCAAAAGTTGTTTCTTTCTCCTGATTATGAAAATACCCCATATGTGGCCCTAAACTGTTGCCTTGAAATGCAACAGGACTCCAAAGTGAGAGAGCGCCATGCACATTTGAGGACTAAATTAGGGATTTCCATAGGGACGGACCCGGATGCAAGCATTACACTTGCCTCCGATACCAAAAATAACCTATGACAGTGTTTCCCAAACAGGGTGCCTCAAGATTTGCTAAACTCCCTGCATGACTGGACAGTCAATGGCTCTCCGGCAATACTGGGAGCTGTTTTTTTGCAACAGCTGGAGGCTCTGTTTTGGAAACAGTTTTATTTTTATTGGGGGTGGGGGGTGTAACTGTGTAAGAGTGTGTGTATATGTAGTGTTTTACCCTTTATTTTGTATAGTGTAGTGTAGAGTTTCCCACTGGGAGTTTGAGCTGCAGCGGACAAATTGACGAATCTCAAACTTGCATTGAGAAACTCACTGTAAACCCCGCCCTTGTGAATGTACCCTGTACATTTACATGAGGGGGGGGGGGGCAAACCTCCAGCTGTTTCATAACTACAACTCCCAGCATGCCCGTTGGCTGTCCGTGCATGCTGGGAGTTGTAGTCATGCAATAGCTGGAGGCACACTGGTAGCAAGACACTAAGAGTTTGTTACTTAACTCAGTGTTTCGCAACCAGTGTGCCTCCAGCTGTTGCAAAACTGCAACTCCCAGCATGTACAGCCAGTTCATGCTGGGAGTTGTGGTTTGCAACAGCTGGAGGCACACTGATTCTCAGGCAACAAACTCTCAGTGTTTCGCAACTGGTGTGCCTTCAGCTGAAGGGGCATGCTGGCAGTTGTAGTTATGCAACAGCTGGAGGCACACTACTACAATTCCCAGCATGCCCTTTGGCTGTTCGTGCATGCTGGGAGTTTTGAAACAGCTGGAGGCACACCTTCTTAGAAAAAAAATGTGTTAGGGTTAGGGTCTTATAGTGGGATCCTGCACCATCTGCAAATATCACTATCTGCCATGACCGCTATTACTATCCCTATGAGGTTAACCCATTTTAGCCCAAGGCCTTATAGTGACCATTATACAAAGGTATATTTGGGTCACTAATGGGCAAATGTTGATGGCCTATCTTTAGGAAAGGCCACCAATATTTGATGGTTGGGATCCTCCTTGAACACCATGTCTTTTTCATTATTTGCAAAGGATCAGCAGGTCATCCATATAGGCAGCTATGAATGATAATGCAGGTCAGTCCATATAGGCAGCTGTGTGCACAATGGAAGCAGGGAGCCGATTTGCTGAGCTCCCCTGCCTGCTCAATATACAGATCTATGCCCACCCCTGAATATTGTAATTTCTTCACTCTCACGTCTTTAGGACATGAGAGTACAAAAACTAGAATATTCATCAGATGGGTGGGCCTAGCCCTGCATATTGAGGAGGCAGGGAGCTTGGCAAGCTGGTTCCCTGCCTCCATTGTGCACAGCAGGGCTATATCAATCCCGCTACTGGGGGTATAATGTTTTATCTGTTGGATAGAAATATGTGAGTAACCCCTCTTTTTAATGCTGGTTATCTGCACTTTATCCCCATGTATTGGGATTAGTACGTGTGAACAAGATGTCAGTTTTCCATCAACCCATCAATATGTAAAACCCTCAATACTAAAGGGGTATTCCAATGTTTTCTAAAATAAATCATATGCTGCTGGAGTAGGGGAAAATTAAAAAATAATGTATATAATGTTTACCTAGTCCAGTCCCCTAAAGTTTCTTTTCACCCCAGTTAGGTCCCCGATCTTCTCTTTTCTTATTTACAGCGGTATCCTGTGTCAGCCAGTGATGGGCTGAGCAGGCAGGTTCTGGACTGAGTGCAGGAAGCAAAAAGACGATTGGGGGACCATAAAAAGACAGACAGGAGCTGCGGGGGGACCAGGACTAGGGTAGTATAGATATTTTTGTCCATTTTCCCCTGTTCAGGCGACATATGATTCTTAGACAGCAGTGTAATAGCCCTTTACATTTAAATGACATGGGAGGATTGATTGGAAAATCAGTATTCCCAGATCTTAATGTTTGTTTGTTAATCTTACACAGGGCGTAGGAGGGAGGAGATGCTACGGTACCTAAGCACCACCAGTTTGACTCTTCAGTTGGTAACAAAAGTGATCAGCAAAACAAAATGTATGGTTAATCATATCCCTCTTCCCTGCTATCTGCAGGGATTTGCAGCTCTGTACATGGTATGGAGCTGACAGATGTGCTTAAACAGA
Source organism: Hyla sarda (assembly GCF_029499605.1). Classification (NCBI taxonomy): domain Eukaryota; kingdom Metazoa; phylum Chordata; class Amphibia; order Anura; family Hylidae; genus Hyla; species Hyla sarda. The sequence continues at coordinate 201,646,439 of NC_079196.1, read as the reverse complement.
AAAATTATTATTCAGAACTATAGGAGAATTTACCTCTTCTTGTGTCTTTTTATTGGATTGAGTCCTCTCCTCCGTGTGGTGCTCCATCTCTAAACAATGTAGAAGAGATAGAGATTGGCTTTTCTGACTTGTTCTATATACAGTACATACATTTTCCTGCAAAGTATTTACATTAACTGACTTCTTAGTTATTGACATATTCAGTTATTCTTTATATAATTAGCACATTGATAATGATCAGTCTATCATATATGAACATAGCAAGGAGTCAGTTTTCATTGTTTCTTTCTGGTGTCCACAGATACTGAGCCCCTATTCAATAGTAGCTAAATATGTCTCCCGATCATAGGGAGATGTAGCTTGGCTTATTGCAGGACTCATCGCATTTTAATAAACCTTGGCCACATTGCTGAACAAAAAAATGCATGATTGATTTGATAATTGACCTGTGGTTCAGATCTCCGGGTGCTGCATATAGATAGTAGGGGGTTCTAGTGGCGGGACCCCCGTGATCGGATATCTTATCCCCTATCCTTTGCATAGGGGATAAGATGTCTATGGGTGGAGTACCCCTTTAACCTCTTAAGGACGCAGGGCATACCTGTACACCCTGCGCCTGGTCCCGGTGTTTAAAACGGGGTCACGCCATGACCCCGCATCACACCGGGTCGGTCCTGGCTGCTATTCATAGCCGGGACCCTGGGCTAATAGCGCACGGCACCGATCGTTGTGCCGTGCGCTATTAAGCCTTCAGACGCGGCGATCAATTTGATCTCCGCATCGAAAATGAAAGTAAACGCTTCCCGGCAAAAAGTGGAAAAAAAGTTAATAAAAGTCATTTAACCCCTTCCCTAATAAAAGTTTGAATCACCCCCCTTTTCCCATAAAAAAATTGTGTAAATAAAAATAAACATATGTGGTATCACCGCGTGCGTAAATGTCCCAACTATAAAATATAGTGTTAATTAAACCGCACGGTCAATGGCTTACACGCAAAAAAATTCCAAAGTCCAAAATAGCGTATTTTAGGTCACTTTTGAAATCATAAAAAAAGGAATAAAAAGCAATCAAAAAGTCAGATCAATGCAAAAATGGTACCGATAAAAACTTCAGCATACAGAGCAAAAAATGAGTCCCCATACCCGCCCATAAGCGGAAAAATAAAAAAGTTATAGGGGTCAGAAGATGACAATTTTAAACGTAAACATTTTCCTGCATGTTGTTATGATTTTTTTCCGAAGTATGACAAAATCAAACCTATATAAGTAGGGTCTCATTTTAACCGTATGGACCTACAGAATAAAGATAAGGTTTAATTTTTACCAGAAACTGGACTGCGTAGAAACGGAAGCCCCCCAAATTTACAAAATTTAATTTTTTTCTTCAATTTTGTTGCACAATGAATTTTTTTTTCCGTTTCGCCGTGGATTTTTTGGTAAAATGACTAATGTCACTGCAAAGTAAAATTGGCACAAAAAATAAGCCATCATATGGAATTTTATGCGCAAAATTTAAAGCATTATGATTTTTAGAATGTGATGAGGAAAAAAGTGAAAATGCAAAAACGGAAAAACGCTGAGTCCTTAAGGGGTTAAGCAGCCATTGTTTTCATTAAAATATTAGGACAACAAAAACTAATTGACATAATGAAACACAACATATCAGAACAATAGAAAACCAGACATATAGAAATGAAAATAATGGCCCAGATTTAACAATCTGCTGGAGACAAAAAACTGTGTGATCTTCCCATAGCGACCAATTACAACTATACTTTCATTTTACCAGAGCTTGTTAAGATATGAAAGCTGAGCTGTGATTGGTTATTATGAGCAAATTAAACAGTTTTGGTTTCAGGCTGATCTGGGCTGAAACCAAATATGTCAGGCCACATTTACATAGTTAGAATTAGACAGCTTTATTACATGTGCCCTGATGTAATTTTCCAAATGGATTTTCAGACCAACGAGACTCAAAAGTTCCTAACAATTATTTTATACACACACTAAATGTAGCACAAGTCATGTAAGTCAGTCTTGTGACAGATTTGCAATATTAAATGTGCCCCATAAGATTCAGAGCTAGAGGTTGCTTTAAGTGTTTTATTGTTGATGCATTAGAACAAGGATTTACAATGATCCAAAATAAATGGTCTAACCATATAACTCGTTTCCACTGTTTCCCGTCTATGGGAGAAATTTATCATATGAGTTATTTGTTAAAGGAATTAAGTGGCTTTAAACTTTTTGTAGAAAAACCTGCCCAGCTGTCTGCATTAAAAAACAAACCAAAAATAAAAAAAAACACATAAAACAGATTTACCTCCTGCAGCTCCCCTGGTGCCTCTGGTATCATGCTCCTGTTTTCCAACACATTCATCTTCCTTGTTGCCGGGGGTCAGACTGCTGCTCAGTTAATCGCCAGCCACAGCAATGCCTCGTCTCGGATATTGATAGGCTGAGCTGCAGTATGATGTGTTGGGCCCCAGTACTAAGAAGAAGACTGGGGATAGGGCTCAATACATCGCATTGCTGTTTACCCAATCACTGGCCAAGGTGGGACATCGCTGTGGCTGGCATTTAGCTGAGCATCACTCTTATGGGTCGACCCCTGGAAACATAGCAGAGGACCACACTGGAGGACGGGAGCAGGATACAGGACGTACCTAGGGGAGCTGTTTTGTTAAAAAAAAACTGTGGAAATATTATTTTTTAATCAACTGGCGCCAGAAAGTTGAACAGATTTGTAAATTACTTCTATTTAAAAATCTCAATCCTTCCAGTACCTTTTAGCTGCTGTAAGCTCCAGAGGAAGATCTTTTCTTTTTGAATTTCTTTTCTGTCTGACAGTGCTCTCTGCTGACACCTCTGTCCGTTTCAGGAACTGTACAGAGCAGGATAGGTTTGCTATGGGGATTTGCTCCTGCTCTGGACAGTTTCTGACATGGACAGAGGTGTCATCAAAGAGCACCGTGGTCATACAGAAAAGAAATTCAAAAAGAAAATCAGTTAATTTAAGGAACATTTTTTCCACCGGAGTACCCCTGTAAGTCATTTTTTTGGCTTTGACTGTGGTGGTATGTCAGTATATTTATGAAAACTGTTTATTTACAAAAAGCCTATCCCAAATTTGTGAGAACAAAATAAGTGACAAATCAATGTGGAAGCTATTTCTTTCTATTATACTATATTCTGTAAGGCCACAGAGACACATTTTTTATTTGACATATTTTTCAGAAAAAAAAACTGCCTCTTCTGTTTTCTTCTTCATGATGCAGTTTTTGTGGTTTCTTTTCTAAACATATTGCACATTAGTAGTGTTGAGTGGCATAGGCCATATTCTAATTCGCGAATATATGGACTAATATTCGTCATATATTCGCTAAATTCGCATATTCGTAATATTCTCGTTTTATTTTCGCATATGCGAAAATTAGCAGATACAAAAATTAGCATAAGCGAAAATTCGCAAATGCGAAAATTTGCAAAATTCGCACATCAGTATCACACAATAGTATTAGAGCCTTCTTTACACCACACAAGCTGGAAGCAGAGAGGGGTGATCACTGTGATGTGTACTGTGAAAAAAAAAAAAAATATTCGTAATTACGAATATATAGAGCTATATTCACGAATATTCGCGAATTCGCGAATATGCGATATTCGCGAATAAAATTTGAATTGCGAATATTTGCGAGCAACACTACACATTAGTACAGTCTTTTTTATGTGGTGGATTATACAACATTTATAGAAAAATTACTTGAAAAGACCAGACAAGACACAGAAAAAGAACATGTAATCACAGCTCTAGTGCAAATAAGCTGGAAGCCAAACCTCCTCAGACACAATTCCCACAATAGGGTAAGGCCAAGTATCTATAACAAAAATACCACAAAATAAAATACAATGCAGTGAAAAAGTAGTGCCCCTCTCTATGATACGTAGGTAGGAAAACTAGAGACTGATGCCTAGAATTTCTGGGCTCCTGGCAATGATCTCACACGTCACATGAGCAAAGAGACTCATAAAATTTCCAAATGAACTCGACAATAAAATGTTAGATGTGAAGAGTTCATAGATACCAAACATTTCTACATTCACAGGATCATGTATTAAAAGAAATGTCAAAACTACAAGGTGTGCTAATTGTGATGGGAATTGCATAGGTTTTTTATTTTACATTCACTTGTACAGACTGTCACTATAATCAATCACTGTCCCTAAACCTAACTAATTATCAACAGGGCCGCTTTTAGATGGCCGTAATACATGGACTTTATTGCTCTTGTATTACAAACACAACACCTGAACCTCTTGCCGTTAGAACCTAGAAATCTGGTTCTCATACATACTGTACCATGTATGGGATATCGCTAGAGAAGCAGTCTTTATATTTTATACTAGAGGTGCAAAGGAGTGATTAAACCCCTGCTGATCCATGACATACATTTACACCATGGGTCGCATGAGGGAGCATGGTGCAAGCTCGGGATCCGGGCCTGCACCATACCCCACAAATGGCGTCTGATATCAGCAGCCGATACTAGCTGGTAATGACTGTCTGTGTCAGGTGTAAACCTACATCTATGATAAAGAAAACCCCACTTTATGTGACAATAATATAGCAAGTGTGTTCAAGAGAGCCCTGAAAAGACCCTGTGACTTCCTCAGAGACATCCCCAATACAGGCTTTTTGCCAAAACAGACAACCCTCTCACCCTTACCTCAAAGCACAAACCCACCACCCCAATACAGAATACCCTAAAAAAGATATCACCCTAAAATTTGTAACCCAAATTCTCTTGTGAAAGGAAATATCTCATATGTGTATGTCAAGTGCTCTGTGGGTGCACTAGAGGGTTCAGAAGGGAAGGAGCGAGAATGGGATTTTGGAGAGTGAGTTTTTCTGAAATGTTTTTTTTTTTGGGAAATCATTTAGAAAGCCCTATGGTGCCAGAACAGCAAAAAAAAAAAATAATAAAAAAAAAAAAAAAAATACACATGGCATACTTATTTGAAAAATACACCCCTCAAGGAACGTAACAAGGGGTACAGTGAGCCTTAAAACCCCACAGGTGTTTGACGACTTTTCGTTAAATTCGGAGGTGTAAATGAAAAAAAAAAAAGTTCACTAAAATGCTGGTTGTAATAGGAGAAAATGCCCCACCAAATTTGTAACCCCATTTCTTCTGAGTTTGGAAATACCCCATGTGTGGAGGTCAAGTGCTCTGATGGCGCACTACAATGCTCAGAAGAGAAGGAGCACCATTGAGCTTTTGAAGAGAGAATTTGATTGGAATAGAAGTTGGGGGGCCTTGTGCGTTTACAAAGCCCCCCATGGTGCCAGAACAGTGGACCCCCTCCACATGTGACCCCATTTTGGAAACTACACCCCTTACAGAATTTAATAGGGGTGCAGTGAGCATTTACACCCCACTGACGTTTGATAGATCTTTGGAACAGTGGGCTGTGCCAAAAATTTCATTTTTCATTTTCACGGACCAGTGTTCCAAAAAACTGTCAGACACCTGTGGGGCGTATATGCTCACTGTACCCCTTATCACATTCCAAATTTACATAGTTTCCAAAATAGGGTCACATGTGGGGGGGGGGGGGGTCCACTGTTCTGGCACTATGGGGGCTTTGTAAACACACGTGGCCTTCAATTCCGGACAAATTTTCTCTCCAAAAGCCCAATGGCGCTCCTTCTATTCTGAGCATTGTAGTTCGCCCGCGGAGCACTTTACATCCACATGTGGGGTATGTACTTACTCAGAAGAAATTGGGGTTACAAATTTTGGGGGGATTTTATTCCCTTTTTCCCTTGTGAAAATGAAAAATTTAGGGTAACAGCAATATTTTAGTAAAAATTTATTCTTTCATTTTCCCATCCAACTTTATTGAAAATTTGTCAAAAACCTGTTACGTTCCTTGAGGTGTATAGTTTCCAAAATGGGGTCACATGTGGGTATTTATTTTTTTTGCGTCTATGTCAGAACCACTGTAAAATCAGCTACCCCTGTGCAAATCACCAATTTAGGCCTCACATGTACATAGTGCGCTCGCACTCCTGAGCCTTGTTGTGCGTCCGCGAAGCATTTTACATTTAATTTCCGTACTCAGGAGAACTTTCGTTACAAAATTTTGGGGGTCTTTTTTGCCTTTTACTTCTTGTGAAAACAAAAAGTATGTGGCAACACCAGCATGTTAGTGTAATTTTTTTATTTTTTTACACTAACAGGCTGGTGTAGACCCCAACTTTTCCTTTTCATAAGGAGTAAAAGGAGAAAAAGCCCCCCAAAATTTGTAACGCAATTGCTCAAAAGTACGGAAATACCCCATATGTGGCCCTAAACTGTTTCCTTGAAATACGACAGGGCTCCGAAGTGAGAGAGCGCCATGTGCATTTGAGGACTAAATTAGGGATTTGCATAGGGGCGGACATAGGGGTATTCTACGCCAGTGATTCCCAAACAGGGTGCCTAGAGCTGTTGCTAAACTCCCAGCATGCTTGGACAGTCTGTGGCTGTCCGAAAATGCTGGGAGTTGTTGTTTTGCAACAGCCAGAGGCTCCGTTTTGGAAACACTGCCATACGATACGTTTTTCATTTTTATTGGGGGGGACAGTGTAAGGGGGTGTATATGTAGTGTTTTATTCTTTATTTTGTGTTAGTGTAGTGTAGTGTTTTTAGGGTACATTCACACAGGCGAGGGTTAACGATGAGTTTCCCACTAGGAGTTTACACTCTAACTTGAAGTAGGAAACTCACTGTAAACCTTCCCGTGTGAATGTACCCTGTACATTCACATGGGGGGGGGCAAGCCTCCAGCTATTTCAGAACTACAACTCCCAGCATGCACTGACAGACCGTGCATGCTGGGAGTTGTACTTTTGCAACAGCTGGAGGCACACTGGTTGGAAGAGCTTCACTTAGGTTCTGTTACCTGACTCAGTATGTTCCAACCAGTGTGCCTCCAGCTGTTGCAAAACTACAAATCCCAGCATGTACTGATCGCCGAAGGGCATGCTGAGAGATGTAGTTATACAACAGCTGGAGGTACGCAAATACAACTCCCAGCATGGTGAGACAGCCTTTTGCTGTTCGTGCATGCTGGTAGTTGTAGTTTTGTAACATCTGGAGGGCTACAGTTTAGAGACCACTGTATAGTAGTCTCCAAACTGTAGCCCTCCAGATGTTGCTAGGCAACTACTCACCGGCTTCTGTAGTCTGTTCCAGGGAGCCGCACCAGGGAGCCGCACGCCATCGTCGCACGACTGGCGATCCTGATCCTTACCTATTGAATTAGGGTCCCTGCTGTACAGTTTGATTTTTTGGAATTATATATACATATTTCTTAAAATTGTAATTGTATATGTATGGTGGAGCTCACTAGTAGTAGCTTCTAGGGTTATATACCCATGTATCAATAAAAAGTGTATTCAGTTTCCAGGTTTTGCTCATACCTGAGTGGTCCGTTCCATGTTTTACCATTGTTCTTAATTTGAAGTGATGTCACTTGCATGTGACCACACAATTTTCTATTTAAACATGTCTTTGCTGTCAATGTGTTATGCCATGATTAAGCGTCCTGCTTGACCCGAAACGCGTTGGTTTTACCTGTGCTGTCCATGCATCTTTAATAAAGTTTCCTGTTTTGCACTCCACCGTGCTGGATATTCCTTTTTGCTGCCCTACATCCTTAAAGACTCAGGATGCAGGGCGTATGCATTCGCCCTGCGTCCTGAAGAATGACAAATGTGCAAAAAAAAAAAAAACTCAAGAAAGGGGCAAATACTTTTTCACAGCAGTGTACATAATTCACATAAGTAAAGCCCAGGGTATAAAAGTGTTGAAATAAGAAAACAAAAAATATTACAGAACCTGGCCCAGACAGAATTCTGAAAAACAAAGTACAATAAAAAAATGCCCACATACATGTACATCTTCATTTTTCTGACATTTTTTCTACCTATCTATAGTGGTCTATGGGAGGAGAAACAACACAACTTAAAAAATAAAAAAAATACCATAACTAGTGCATGCAGTGATTTTGAAATGTTGGAATTAAGCCAAAAAACACTACTAAAGGGTTCAATAATGCCAAAAGTAAACACTATGAGGAGATTTATCAAAACCAGTACAGAGGAAAAGTTGCTTAATTTGGCAAATATGTGGCTTTTGTGGACAAAAAGGCTGTGTTTTTTCCAGTCTGAGGGTATGTTCAGACGAGCGGATTTTCCATGCGTATTTCGCTGCGGATGCGCCACTGAAGGACCTCTATATGCTGCCTTTACATGTGCCTGCTCTGAGCGGTAATACACCGATAAGAGCAGACACACTGCGATGTGCTAGTGGCCGCGCGCATGCGCCTTTTACAGCTTCAGAGTGTCTGCATGTAGCGACGTATTGCCTCTCCGAGCAGGCACATATAAAGGCACCATACAGAGGTCCTTCAGCAGCGGATCTGCAGAGTAAAATACGCTATAAATCTGCTCGTCTGAAGGTAACCTAAAGCAGTGGTCTCCAACATTTAGCTCTTCAGCTACTGCAAAACAACAGATCCTGGCAAGCTGGGAGTTGTAGTCTCACAACAGCTGGAGAGCCATAGGTTGAAGACTATTGCAGGTGGTTTTGAGGGTCAAAATTGTTAGAAATGTTACTTAAATGTCCTAAGTGTTTGCAGTAACTGCTCCTTATATGACCAGGGCAGATGGTATATAGTTATAGAGCCCAGTTCATATAATAATAAGAAGATATATGTACCAGGCTGTGACCAGTTAGTGCCCATCACATGCCAGTCTCATGACCTATTATCTCAGACATATAGGGAGAGATTGATCAAAACTTGTGCTGAGGAAAAATGGACCAGTTTCCCATAGCAACCAATCAGATTGCTGATTTTATTTTTCAGAGGCCTTTTCAAAAATGAAAGAAGCAATCTGATTGGTTGCTATGGGCAACTGGTCAACTTTTTCTCTGCACAAGTTTCCATATATCTCCCTCAAACTTACAATTGGAGCAATATACAGCTATAATATACATTGGATGTGTAACTGAACAGAAATATGTGATGATATTAATGAAGGTTACAATGATTTAGAGTAGGGCTTGCCACTAGATGATCCGTAAAGTGAGGTATAACCTGAAATCAAAGCACGCACCCCGACACACAACAAGAAATAATACTCACAGACACTTAGACACACAACAAGAGGTACAAATAACACACCTGTAAGGCTCAAATATCTGTCAAAGGCTGCTCTGATGTGCGAGATGCTGTGGATGCTCCAACTGTCGATCGAGTGAGTGATGGTTGGTCGTCAGGTCAACAGAAAAAGATTCCGTGCAGGTGCCAGGAACCGACCAATCACAGGCCAGCTCACTTGTATCCAGACCGACCAATCATAGGCCAGATCACCAGTATGCAGACCAACTGACCAACGGCCAGTTCTCCATTATACAGCTGATATGCTAGATAGATATTTGATACACATGTCATGTAGTTTTGGATTGATAACCAATATCCCTGCTGAAACCTCTATAATACAGGACATTGACATCGGTCCCCTATAATTATTAATGGAAGTGCCTGTCCTCAAAGCAAAAGCTGACCCTCAGTATATTTCCTATATATAATTTACATTTATAGACACCACACAGGTAAATCCGCATATGTGCTACTCCATGTCACCTGGGACCTCATCCAACTGCTCATATGTTATGTTTCCTTCCCTGTATAGGAGACTGAATTGTAAGCAATAACTAATACAAAAATGAAGGCATATTGAAAAAATAAGAATATTTAAAGTTACAAAAGGTTTTTCATGATCTTGCATGACTAATTAAAAAGTATAAGGCAGTGTATTATATACAGGCCATGGGGCTATTATCCCTTATGATACACAACCCAGCTGCTGTAGAACCTCTTTTGAGCTTCCAAATGGATAGCTCATTTGCACCACTTCTTCCAGTTAGTACCAAGGAGAGTTGTGTGCCCTCATTTTCAAACAACATGGGTAATATATTTGGTCCTGAAAAAAATAGTTGTGAGTATGTTTAGTCGGGTGCAGGTCCATCACAATAACCTGTTTCCATATGGACATTAAAATGAGGTACATATACATAACTAGTTATTTCTCTATATCTACTACTGCACATATTGAGGTATTATGGTTGTGTAAGGGTTGAAATGTTCATTCTTTGGCGTGTCTGGGCTCCGTAATTTCTTAGCAGTGTGAATGGGTCACTTGAAAAACCATTTACACTAACATTAGATTCATGCAGCCAAAATTCTGTAGCGTGAATGTAACCTCTCCTTTATTGATTGGTGATTGGCTGAGTGGTCTGACACTCCTGCTGGTCTCCGAAGGTGAGGGCTGGAACGCTTCAGGAACTGGTAAGTAGAGTGGCGAGAGTCGGGCCCTGAACAGTGGATTGCGGGGTGTCCCAGCATTAACCTGTTGGGGACAGAGGGCGTATAGATACTCCCTCCCGTCCCGGAACTTAAGGCGGTGATCGGACCAGGATGACTGCTGATATCTATCAGCAGGCATCACGTGGCAATGCCTAGGGGGTCCTGAGACCCTCCCATGTCAATTTAGAACGGCGATTTGCGGTGATCCGGGCCAATCAGGTCACTGTTGACCCCATCGCCCAGAAAATAACAGTGATCGGAGCTGTCTCTGAAGGATAGGAGCGAGGTGGCAGTGCTGCCACCTCCTCCTATTCCCTGCCATTGGTCGGTCAGTACGACCACCAACAGCAGTTGTGGGCGGGGGGGGGTTAGAGTTAATTTCCCCTGCTCTGCCCACCGATCGAAGTCTGGGCAGAGCGGGGGGGGGGGGGGGGGACATGGGCGGCGAGGGGGGTAGCATGGCCGGCTTACCCGTACCGGCAGCGGCATCATGGAGGAGCGGCGGCATTGGCGTCAGCAGGAGGACTGCATCCGGAAAGTGTGGCGGTGGAAGAGGCTGCAGTGAAGATAGCCGGTAAGGGATCTTCACTGTGGCTTTCTAAAAGTTGCAAAACTACAACTCCCAGCATGCCCAGACAGCCAAAGGCTGTCTGGGCATACTGAGAGTTGTAGTTTTGTAACATCTGGAGGGCCACAGTTTGGAGACCACTATATGGTGGCCTCCAAACTGTAGCCCTCCTGATGTTGCAAAACTACAATTCCCAGCATGCCCAGACAGTCAGGAATGCTGGGTGTGTAGTTCTGCAATATCTGGCCCTTCAAATGTTGAATAACTACAACTCCCAGCATGCCTGGACAGTCTGGGCATGCTTGGAGTTGTAGTTTTGCAACATCTAGAGGGCTACAGTTTGGAGACCACTACTTAGCAGTCTCTAAACAGTTTTTCCCCACTTGTTGCATGACTACAACTCCTGCAATTCCCAGACTGTCCAGGCGTGCTGGGAGTTGTAGTTCTGCAACATCTGAAGGGCCAGATATTTAAGAACTACACGCCTAGCATCCCTGACTGTCTGGGCATGCTGGGAATTGTAGTGTTGCAACAGCTGTAGGCACACTGGTTGTGTCTGTTTCCTAACTCATTGATTCCAACCCGTGTGCCTCCAGCTTTTGCAAAACTACAACTTCAAGAATGCACTGACAGACTACACATGCTGGGAGTTGTAGTTTTGCAACAGCTGGAGGTGCACGGGTTGGAATCACTGAGCTACAGTCTGTTTCTTAACTCAGTGGTTCCCCACCAGTGTGCCTACAGCTGTTGCAAAACTACAATTGCCAGCATGTACGGTCTTTCAGTGCATTCTGGGAGTTGTAGTTTTGTACAGGGTACATTCACACGGGCGGGTTTACAGTGGGTTTCCTTCTACAATTTTGAGCTGCAGCAAATTTCCTGCCACAGCTCAAACTCCCAGCGGAAAAGTCACTATGAACCTCCGCCCACGTGAATGTACCCTAAAAACACTACACTACACTAAGAAATAATAAAAAGTTAAACACTACATATACGCCCCCTTACACATCCCTGCCCCCCCCCCCCCCCCGAATAAAAATGAAAAACATCTCATACGGCAGTGTTTCCTAAACGGAGCCTCCAGCTGTTGCAAACTGCTAGGCGACTACTCACCAGCTTCCGTAGTCTGTACCAGGGAGCCGCACGCCATCCCCGTCCGCCGCCGCCGATCATCGGTAAGGGACCTCCACCGCCGCTGCCCCTGTCACAGGACAGTTCTCCCGTTCTGCCCAGATTACCGTGGGTGGGCAGAACGGGGGAACCGAACAATAACCCCTCCGCCCCCGATCTGCTATTGGTCGGTCGCTTCTGAACGACCAATAGCAGGTATAGGAGGGGTGGCACCCCTGCCACCTCACTCCTATCCCTTTAGTGGGACACACCCGATCCCCGTTATTTTCTAGGTCACCGGGTCACCGGAGACCCATATGACCCGGAATTGCCGCAGATGGGGAGGGGGGGTGTCAGGACCCCCCTGGGCGATGTGCTGAGATGCCTGCTGAAAGATTTCAGCAGGCATCCTGGTCTGGTCCCCGACCAGCTAGCAGCGGGGACCGGAATTCCCATGGGCGTACCTGTACGCCCTACATCCTTAAGGACTCAGGATGCAGGGCGTATGCATACGCCCTGTGTCCTGAAGAGGTTAAAGGAGTACTCCGGAGCTAAAGTTTTTTGGACCATTTAAAAAAGAATCCTAAATTATATAACATTGTTAATTACCTCCACTCAGTAATATGCAGGCATCCTCGAGTTTCCGAAATCCGGAAGTACAGCCTAGGTTTCTCAATGATGAATTTCCTCCCCTATTCATTCTGCTTGCCGCGGCCATTATGGTAACGAAACGTCACCTTTGTAATCATCCTCCCCGCTCTCTGCTGGCCCCCCTAGCCTCCTGTGGGTCACTCCCACAGTTTACATATTCATGGCATATTCGTTTGCACAGCCGCGATTCGCTGTGCTGTGCAAACGCCCCTGGTCAATCACAGTCTTCCGTATGCACCTGCGCACTCACTACATAGCTGGTGTGAGGGGCATACTTGCGCTCCCGTGCAGACTTGCGTCTGCTCCTCCCCCAGCTCTCCGAAGATTTAAGAAGCTAGAGCTGTGGGAGGGCAGAGCAAGGGGAGAGAAGGTAAACGCCCCCTCCCTCATCTCCCCATCCTGAGCTCGGGAGGACACAGGTCTGCACGGGGAGAGAGTACACGCCCCCTCCCTCATCTCCCTATCCTGAGCTCGGGAGGACACAGGTCTGCACGGGGAGAGAGTACACGCCCCCTCCCTCATCTCCCTTCCCTGCCTCCCTGAGCTCGGGCTGGGCTGAGCTCAGGAGGACGCAGATCTGCACGGGGAGAAAGAAGCCAGAGCAGTGTTCCTTATATCCTCTGCCTGAGCTCTGTCTGTGTCCACTGTGCACGGGATTCATACACTGCAGGGACTGGGAATAAATCTCTAACTGGAGATTATTTCTGTGGGGGGGGGGGGGGGTTTGTAGTCCCTGTTATGTGTGTGTATGCCAGGAGTTGTAGTCCCTGTTATGTGTGTGTATGCCAGGAGTTGTAGTCCCTGTTATGTGTGTGTATGCCAGGAGTTGTAGTCCCTGTTATGTGTATCCCAGGACTTGTAGTCCCTGTTATGTGTGTGTAAACCGGGAGTTGTAGTCCTGTTATGTGTGTGTATGCTAGTGTTTCCCAACCAGGGAATGCTGGGAGTTGTAGTCCCTGTTATGTGTGTGTGTATGTAGTGTTTCCCAACCAGGGAATGCTGGGAGTTGTAGTCCCTATTATATCAGGGACTACAACTCCCAGCATTCCCTGGTTGGGAAACATTAGCATACACACACACATAACAGGTACTACAACTCCTAGCATACACACACATAACAGGGACTACAACTCCCAGCATTCCCTTGTTGGGAAACACTAGCATACACACACATACCAGGGACTACAACTCCTGGCATACACACACACATGTGTGTGTATGCTAGTGTTTCCTAACAAGGGAATGCTGGGAGTTGTATTCCCTGTTATGTGTGTGTATGCCAGGAGTTGTATCCCTGTTATGTGTGTGTATGCCAGGAGTTGTAGTCCATGTTATGTGTGTGTATGCCAGGAGTTGTAGTCCCTGTTTTGTGTGTGTATGCCAGGAGTTGTAGTCCCTGTTATGTGTGTGTATCCCAGGAGTTGTAGTCCCTGTTATGTGTGTATGCTAGTGTTACCCATCCAGGGAATGCCATGAGTTGTAGTCCATATTATATGTGTATGCTAATGTATCCCAAACAGGGAATGCTGGGAGTTGTAGTCCCTGTTATGTGTGTGTATGCCAGGAGTTGTAGTCCCTGGTATAACAGGGACTACAACTCCCAGCATTCCCTGGTTGGGAAACACTAGCATACACACACATAACAGGGACTACAACTCCTGGCATACACACACATAACAGGGACTACAACTCCAAGCATTCCCTGGTTGGGAAACACTAGCATACACACACATAACAGGGACTACAACTCCCAGCATTCCCTGGTTGGGAAACACTAGCTTACACACACATAACAGGGACTACAACTCCTGGCATACACTCATAACAGGGACTACAACTCCCAGCATTCCCTGGATGGGTAACACTAGCATACACACACATAACAGGGACTACAACTCCTGGCATACACACACATGTGGTAGCCCTTGGGGGGTGTATAGTAGTGGGGATGTTGTATCGGTATATGAGGGGTTAATGTTAACCCTATAGTTCATGACGCCAGGCTGAGGGCTAGTATGCTGAGGTAATTCTCCGGCCTATCGCCGCCCTTCCCAGTAATCGTTGACTGCTTTGGGCTCAGCTGCCTACTTTTCCACCCTAGACCTGACCAGTGGATACTGGCAGGTGCCGATGGCAGAGGAAGATCGTGAGAAGACAGCGTTTGTGACCCCAATGGGGCTCTTCGAATTCAAGAGCATGCCCTTTGGACTGTGCAACGCACCTGCCCCTTTCCAACACTTGATGGAACGATGCCTTGGACACCTCAACTTCCAAAGTGTACTTCTGTATCTAGACGATGTCATTGTCTATTCCAGGACTTACCAAGAGCATTTGGACCATTTGAAGGAAGTCTTCCAAGTTCTCATACAGCATGGACTAAAGGTCAAGCCATCTAAGTGCCACGAAACCACAAGTTCACTATCTGGGACATGTTGTCAGTGCCGAGGGTGTGCAGCCCGACCCTGAAAAAATGAGAGTTGTGAAGAACTGGCCCACGCCTCGCACGGTGCGAGACATGAGAAGTTTCCTGGGGTTCGCTGGCTACTACAGGTGTTTCATCCCTCGTTTCGCCCAGATTGCTGGACCCTTTACCGCCCTTCTGCGGGGTACCGCGAAAGAGAATTACAATGGAAGACTCCCGATACAATGGGCGGAAGAACAAGAGACAGCATTCCGCACTCTAAAGTGTCTTCTCATTGAACCTCCCATCCTGGCATATGCTGACTATGGTCAGCCCTTTAGGGTGTACACCGATGCCAGCTTCGAAGACCTGGGAGCTACCCTATCCCAAGTGCAAGAGGGTAAAGAGAGAGTGATCGCCTATGCAAGCAGACACCTGCGAGGAGCCGAGAAGAATGATGCAAACTACAGTTCTTTCAAATTAGAGCTCCTTGCCTTGGTCTGGGCAGTCACCGAGAAGTTCAAGGACTATCTGGCAGCCACTCCCTTTACAGTCTATACCGACAACAATCCGTTGGCACACCTGAATACTGCAAAATTGGGAGCCATTGAACAGCGTTGGGCCTCCAGACTGGCTAACTATGACTTCCATATCAAGTATAGGAGTGGTAAAAGCAACGTCAATGCTGATGTACTATCCCGTATGGCTCCTGCGAAGAACCGCCCGTAGAAGACATGTGGGAAGACGTGGAGATGCCGCCCTTCTATCAAAGATTCGTGAGCCAGAATACTCAGGCTATCCAGGAGGGAGAAGAGCCTGGGCCTCCCAAAATTCTGGAGGACCTGTATACCTGGAAGGCTCTCCAGGATGAGAGCCGAACCATGGGGGACCTCCTAGACTACCTACTCCAGAAGAGGGTGCCAACCCGT
Organism: Hyla sarda; assembly: GCF_029499605.1. Classification (NCBI taxonomy): domain Eukaryota; kingdom Metazoa; phylum Chordata; class Amphibia; order Anura; family Hylidae; genus Hyla; species Hyla sarda. Next base: position 201,630,362 of record NC_079196.1, on the reverse strand, counting down.
CTGCGCAAGTCACAGGGAGACTTTGAATTGAAACGATTGTGGCGACCACGAAATTGCCTGTTCATCCACAAGGGATTGCTGTACAGAAACTCCTTGGATCCAGTTTCGGGAGAGCGTCTGCATCAAATTCTAGTTCCCCCGAAGGGACGCGGCCATGGTCCTTAATACCTACTACGACCAGTCAGGACACTTTGGAGTTCACAAGACTGAAGCCACCAGGCCGAAGCCTGATAATACCACAACTTACCAAATCGTGAGTTACAATACAACTCCCTGCTAAAGTTTGCGTGACTGCTGGACCTAAACTCAATCCCCTATATCCAGCGGAACAGCGCATATAAATCTCCTGAGCTTAAAACTCACAAGGTCCCAACCAACTGTCAGGATCCTGATAGATTAATTGTTGACTTATTGTACAAAGACTGTTTAATTCTGCATAAAACCTGCAGTAAAAGTTCCGACAGTTTTCTGAAACCTCCGGTTGTGGACAATCATTTATTATTCCTTCCTATCGCTCTTGGGACAGGTGACGATAGGACCAACATATACAGAGGAGCCCGCACCCTGGCGTCACAACAGTTAAGGGTTAAACCAGAACCCTTTCATCACTGCACAGCTACACCCCATATACCCTACACCCCCCACAAGCTTACCACATAGCTTTTTGGTGTCTTACGAACAGGATATGGGTGTGTGCCCACAGCTGTTGCCACCATTTACAGAGTACTCCCCCTATGTAAAAGACTTTATTTATGTACTGTGAATCACATTCAAGAGTACGGGACTGTGCTTATGGTACAGTATGCAAGAAGTGCGCACGAAAAGTAAGGGGGGAGGCGAAAAAGACAGCAAAGTTGCAAGCCTTATTGGAAGGGGTTAAAGTCAGGGCAGGGCCTTCCCGCGCGCGATCCTGAGACTCCGCCCACCGAGGTCTCCGGAGCTGCGGTGGCCATTTTGGTGGAGCCGCAACTAGAAGACCTGCAGAAAGGCGCAGCTAGAGTGGCGAAAAAATGCAGAGTGCTGCGGCAGGCGAAAATTCTTATAGAGCAGCGCATTGTAAAGCTATAAGGTGCCAGATCGTTCAGCTCATTCCAGCTGCCGATCATCGCACTTAAGTTTCAGCTCAACGCACTCCAGTTCCAGGTTACCGCTCTCAAATTCGATCACCGATCACTGATCTCAAGTTCTGGATTAGAGAACAGCTGCGCTACCTAAGGAGTGCTACATTCTCAAGATTCATTTAAAGGGCCAGCACTTTAAACCAAGATGTCAGACCCTACAGCACCAATGCCACCTCCGGGACCTGCTCCACCTCCACCACCTGCCCAGCAAGATGGTGGTGCTCCTGTGGTCTCATCAGCGGGGCCACCACAACAAGCAAGACAAGATCAAGCTGATTCATTTCCAGCTTCTCCATTCATCTCAGGAGCTCCAGTTGCCACACCTGTCTTTCTGGGGAAACCAGTTCTTCCCAACTACAATGGGGATCCCTTTACGTTGAGGGACTTCAAAGAGAAGATACAAAGTCTTTTAGTTTTTTGTTTTTTTCCTCCTAACCAGCAGGTGCAGTTATTTACAGGACAGCTGCGGGGGCCTGCACTGGAGGAGGTCCGCACTTGGCCAGCAGCCGACAAGGCTATAGTGGAGAAAATCTTTGAGGGGCTTTACCAAGTGTTCGAGTCTCATTCCCCCTCTGAGGTACGTCTAAGACTATATGAGTGACGTCAGAAGCCATGTGAGACTCTTCGGGCCTATGCTGTGGCATTACAGAATGCTTTAGTGCAAAAGTTAGATGGCATTACGCCCGAGCAGGGTAACAAAGTGCTGATGGACCAGTTGATAGATGGGGCACAGAATAAATGAGATAAAGCCCAACTTAGGATGCTGGAGGTGCAGAATCCTGATATGCCTTTCCCAGCCTCTAAGAGACTAGCTATCAAGGTTTGAGTCAGGGCCCCAAGCAGAGGAAATTAGTGCCCCTTCTGCTGAGGCCCTGGGAGCCTCGGTACAACCAATACCCCCTCCACAACCTATTCCTGCACTTACTCCCACTAGTTCCTGGACTGCCGACCTGCAGAATGTACGGCAGGACATAGAACATTTGACTAAAGCTTTCAAGGAGATGGTGGGAAGGTCTGAGTCCTCTAGGCCTGATACGCTTACACCTAAAAAGCCTGCCCCTCATCCTGTTAATCCACCCAATGCTCCCCCTGTGAGACCACCTGGGACTCAGCGGCCTATTTGTAGTTTTTGCAATAAGACTGGACACTGGAAGAGTCAATGCTGGGCCTTAAACGGGCATCCCCTGGGGTCGAGGACCGCACCCCAGGAGTAACTACTGAAGATCCAGAATTAACCAGTACTAAGACAGGTTTCTCGATGTATGTTGCCCCTTGCCCTTATGTGAAAATTGTAGTAGAGGGGGTCCAGCTAGAGGCCTTGATAGATACCGGGTCTCAAGTGTCCACAATTCCTCAAGGGGTGTTTTCTAAATATTGGGCGCATGAAAGATTATGTGAACCCGATGATGTAGATTTTAGGGTGGTCGCGGGGAATGGGAAACCAGTACCCAGACATGGCTACTGGGAGCCCACAGTGCAGGTCAGGAGGCATGTTCTTCAAGGACAGGGTGTTATTGTCACTTATGTTAGTGATCAGCATGCAGCCGAATTTATTTTAGGAATGAACATCAGGAGACACTGTTTTGAGGAGGTTGTCCGTTCATTGCATGCATCTCTCCCTCACATGTCACCCTCAGGCCGGCCAGTCGCGCAACACCATCTAAGAACCCTTCAAGCGGAGCAGAAGTTCATTAACCGCCAAGGGGAGATCTGTCGTGTGAGAATACAAGATATACGGACTGTAACCCTGCAACCACAGACACAGACTATTATTTGGTGCCGTGCCCGACCAGGGGTGAAGAATCAAGATTATCAGGCGTTATTAGAGCCCATTCAACTAGATGACTACCCTCTAGTACGTGCAGCTAGGAGTCTTGTGACTGTGAAGAATGGAAGAGTTCTGGTTCGAGTGGTTAACCTATGAGATGTCGCTACCAGGCTACCAAAGTATACTCCTGTGGCTCAGCTATATCACCTGGACTCCCAGGATGTAGTGTTAAAGCCGAAAGTAGTTCGACAAGGGACCACTCAGACTGCCCAGGGGGCCGACAAGGGCCATCCAGAACCCTGGTGGACTCAGTTGCGATTGGAGATGAAGACACTCCCAGAGACCAGGTCGGTGGGGTCATCCAAGTGAGCCGAGAAGAATGATGCAAACTACAGTTCTTTCAAATTAGAGCTCCTTGCCTTGGTCTGGGCAGTCACCGAGAAGTTCAAGGACTATCTGGCAGCCACTCCCTTTACAGTCTATACCGACAACAATCCGTTGGCACACCTGAATACTGCAAAATTGGGAGCCATTGAACAGCGTTGGGCCTCCAAACTGGCTAACTATGACTTCCATATCAAGTATAGGAGTGGTAAAAGCAACGTCAATGCTGATGTACTATCCCGTATGGCTCTTGCGAAGAACCGCCCGTAGAAGACATGTGGGAAGACGTGGAGATGCCGCCCTTCTATCAAAGATTCGTGAGCCAGAATACTCAGGCTATCCAGGAGGGAGAAGAGCCTGGGCCTCCCAAAATTCTGGAGGACCTGTATACCTGGAAGGCTCTCCAGGATGAGAGCCGAACCATGGGGGACCTCCTAGACTACCTACTCCAGAAGAGGGTGCCAACCCGTCTGCGCAAGTCACAGGGAGACTTTGAATTGAAACGATTGTGGCGACCACGAAATTGCCTGTTCATCCACAAGGGATTGCTGTACAGAAACTCCTTGGATCCAGTTTCGGGAGAGCGTCTGCATCAAATTCTAGTTCCCCCGAAGGGACGCGGCCATGGTCCTTAATGCCTACTACGACCAGTCAGGACACTTTGGAGTTCACAAGACTGAAGCCACCATCAGACGAAGGTTTTATTGGGTGGGAATGAGTGGAGATATTGAAAAGTGGTGTGCCGAATGCACTGTCTGCAATGTTACCAAGAACCTTCACAAGGATGCGAGAGCACCTCTACATCCCATTCACACTGAGAGACCTAACCAGTTGGTTGCCTTGGACCATGTGAAGCTGTCACCCACTCGATCTGGCTATACATATGCCCTGACCATGGTGGACCATTACTCTAAGTGGGTGGTGGTCGTCCCTGTCAAAGACCTTACCACAAAGACTGCTGCCCAAATATTCTACAACCATTGGGTTCAGCCTTTGGGGTGTCCGTAGTCAGTCCTCACAGATCGAGGGACTGCCTTTGAAGCTCAGCTGTTTAAAGAACTCTACCAGTTCCATGATTGCAAGAAACTCCGGACCACAGCCTATCATTCTCAGGGGAATGGATTGTGTGAAAGGATCAATCAGGTGTTCATTTATATGCTGAGAGCAGCGTCTGTCTCTAGAGACGAAGAGTGGCCCCGACTCCTGCCTGAGCTGCTGGAAATCTACAATAACACCTACCACTGCTCCACAGGGTACACTCCGTTCTTCCTTATGATGGGACAACATGGTCAGCTGCCAAAGGATAGGGCTTTTGGATTACAAGCCCCTTTTAACAACTCCCCCCAGACCTCACCAGATTGGGTCTCTGAGCACCGAAGGAGGATTGCAGAGGCTAAAGAGATTTTTGAAAAGAAGATGGATGAAGCTCAGGGCCGACTGCAAAGAGATTACAATTGGCATGCTTCAACCACACCATTGCAACTTGGAGACAGAGTGTGGCTCAGAAAATTTCCCAGGTCACATAAGCTGGATTCCCTCTGGAGACAGAGCCCAACACTATTACTGCAATGCCGTATCCTGATACAAAAGGAGGGATTTGAACTGTGGTGTCCCAGTACAGCTATATTGTGTCAAGGTATTGTAGGCCCTGTCAGATTGAGACCTCCAGTGTCCTGGGGACTCCCCTGCAGGGACTCAACCATTTCTAATATGTATTTGCACTGTTATAATTTAATAATCTGTTATTAGGTATCTGTAGCTTTAAGTATGTTACCTAGCAACCTCATGCCTAGTCAGGGTATGTGAGAGTGGAGGACTGAGGGCTAGACTAAACTTTTGTGTAAGGTATTATGTTATTACTTGTATGTAACTTTATTGTTAATCCCAAAGGAGAGACAGACAACTCTATGGTCCACAGCTGCCTGGCCAATGGGCTTTAGTTTAGCCTTCCCTCATAAGGGGTGGCATTTCCTGTGTAGTTCAGTCTAGGTGGAGTTCAGTGGAGTTGAGGAGCACAGTTCAGGGGTCAGCAGTTCTGGAGAGTTCAAGTGTGGAGAGAAGCTGAGTGGAGTGGAGTGCAGGAGTTCAGGAGAGAAGTTGAGTTCAGAGTAAAGCAACTCATTTTCAAGTCAGAGTACAGAGTGGAGAAATAGCAAGCCTTTACTTCAGCCTTGATCACAGAATTCCTAAAGGACAATTCATTACCTTCCGCCGAAAAGCCACAAATCTACCGACACTTCAGTAAGTGACCTTAATCTCAAGCCTAATATAGTGCAGACCTAAAACTCCTAGTCCGGCCGTAAGAGCCAAGCATATATGCAATATTAAGTCCAGGCACTGCAAGCTGTGTGGTCCTCTAGAGACTGTCTGTTAACCCTTTGGGAGACTTTGGTTGAGCGCTGTGGAGATTGTACCACCTATCTTCAAGTTAGTAAAGCCTACGTTAAACTGCAACCTAGTGTGGAGTCAATTCTTTCCTTGCTAGCCTGTGGGGACACGGAGTTCCCCGGACCTGTAGTACCCCGGGAGATACCAAGACTACAGTGGCGTCACGTGATATTAAGGGTTAATACCATCCGGCCCTGGGTTAATACCCCCAAGAACCGAGTAGCTAACCCCAGCGTAGTGGTGGCTGCGGACCTCACCCGTGGCCACCACAGAACCACAGGTGGTCCACAGAAATAGGATTAAACTATGTCTAAAAGAAGAGTTGCCAAAGCCACCACCTCCTACTCCCCCAGCTGCAAGACCGGTGAGAGAATATGTTCCAGGAGAAGGGATTCATCCATCAATGGACGTTCCAATGTTCTCCCCTCATCAGCCTGCAATGTTCTGTGGTGTACCGCGGTCAGCCCCAGTCCAACCATCTTTGATCTCCTCGCCCGGTTCTAATGAGTCTCCAGTGGCAACTCCAAGCAACGCCTATTTCAATGGGTTCTCTCAGTCCAGACAGGGATCTTACTCCTGCTTCCAGACCTCAAGCTGGTCCCTCAGGGACTGAAGTCGTCCGAGGGTTGTTGATCGACGAGGTTCCGAATAGTCAGATATGGTGTTGCGTCGTTCTCAAAGGTCTACTCAGGGTAATTAAGATACCAAGACTGACTCTTCAAATAATTCCTGTACACATAGTACATCAAATAATCACTTTAGTGTACCTACCTCACTCTAACTTAGTACACAAAACAAAAAAATATCTAATATTCTAAGTAAAATAAAAAATACAAAACTTTAACCCCTTAAGGACTCAGGGTTTTTCCGTCTTTGCAGTTTCGTTTTTTCCTCCTTACCTTTTAAAAATCATAACCCTTTCAATTTTCCACCTAAAAATCCATATTATGGCTTATTTTTTGGGTCACCAGTTCTACTTTGTAGTGACATCAGTCATTTTACCCAAAAATTCACGACGAAACGGAAAAAAAAATCATTGTGCGACAAAATCGAAGAAAAAACGCCATTTTGTAACTTTTGGGGGCTTCTGTTTCTACGCAGTGCATATTTCGGTAAAAATGACACCTTTTTATTATTCTGTAGGTCCATACGGTTAAAATGAGACCCTACTTATATAGGTTTGATTTTGTCGTACTTCTGGAAAAAATCATAACTACATGCAGGAAAATGTATACGTTTAAAAATGTCCTTTTTTGACCCCTATAACATTTTTATTTTTTCACGTACAGGGCGTTATGAGGGCTCATTTCTTGCGCTGTGATCTGAAGTTTTTATCGGTATGATTTTTGTTTTGATCGGACTTTTTGATCACTTTTATTCATTTTTTAATGGTATAAAAAGTGACCAAATACGCTTTTTTGGACTTTGGAATTTTTTTGCGCGTACGCCATTGACCGTGCGGTTTAATTAATGATATATTTTTATAGTTCGGACATTTACGCACGCGGCGATACCACATATGTTTATTTTTATTTACACTGTTTTATTTTTTTTATGGGAAAAGGGGGGTGATTCAAACTTTTATTAGGGAAGGGGTTAAATGACCTTTATTAACACTTTTTTTTACTTTTTTTTTGCAGTGTTATAGATCCCATAGGGACCTATAACACTGCACACACTGATCTCCTATGCTGATCACTGGCGTGTATTAACACGCCTGTGATCAGCGTTATCGGCGCTTGACTGCTCCTGCCTGGATCTCAGGCACGGAGCAGTCATTCGTCGATCGGACACCGAGGAGGCAGGTAAGGGCCCTCCCGGTGTCCTGCTAGCTGTTCGGGACAGCGCGATTTCACCGCGGCGGTCCCGAACAACCCGACTGACTAGCCGGGATACTTTCACTTTCGCTTTAGAAGTGGCGGTCAAAGCTTTGACCGCCGCTTCTAAAGGGTTAATACCGCACATCGCCGTGATTGGCGATGTGTGGTATTAGCCGCGGGTCCAGGCCGTTGATGAGCGCCGGGACCGACGTGATGTGATGTGGGGTCGCAGCGCGACCCCGCTTCATATCGCGGGAGCCGGCGCAGGACGTAAATATACGTCCTGCGTCGTTAAAGGGTTAAGGGATTGTAGCCTATGTCAGTATTCAATTTCTGCCACTGTTATGTACGCTAACTTTGTTCTCTTTACGTGTTCAGGATGCTCTTCCTGGCCAGAAGGCGCTCCTGTAAGCCTAAGTGTATACACGTATTCAAAAAGGTAACCTAGGTAAGGTTTATCTTACTCCAGTGTACTAAACAGGTAACTAATGTGATAAATAAAAATGTCAAGTGAGATTTATAATATAAGTAAGTAAAAGTGTTAGGATGTATCTAATGTCTTATAATGTCATCCTGTTACTAAATTCGTGAACAGAATATTCCTGTTCGTGAGTTTATCAGTACTCATGTTTGTACATCAAAAAAATGAATAATTTTGTTCACCTAAACATAAAAGAAAAAATAATAATACTAATTTCTCCTGTTGTGTTCATACAGCCTGAATAATGGACATTTAAAAAATTATGCCCAGAACTGTTAAAAAAAAAAGCAACTGTTGCACTTTGTCCCTCTGCCTTAGGGGACAGACGTCGAGGTCGACTTATCTTAAAGAGCACCTGTCATCAACTAAACTTTCCCTAATCCCCCTCCCCATCTGTCCCTGACGCTAACTATCTCTATCCCTGTATTTATTTTTGTTTAAAACCTCATGTATATACCTTTTTCATAGCATCTTCGGTAGCTCAGTGTTGAGCAGTATACGAGGGCAGGAAGTGGGCGTGGCCCGGCAGGCACGACGTCATCAGAAGCCTGGCTGGGCCAGCATCCGCCCTTCTTCCTGTATGCTGTGCTCTCTTTCTGGAGCGCGCATACAGATGGAGTACAGGGGAGGGCCAGTGTGAGGTGGATTGTTGCACCCCCATCAATTCTTGCATCTGCTCCTCCCCCAGCTCTCCGAAGATTTCCGAAGCTAGAGCTGGGGGAGGGCAAAGCAAGGGGAGAGAGGAGGTACACGCCACCTCCCTCATCTCCCCGAGGTCAGAGGACGCAGATCTCCACGGGGAGAAGTACACGCCCCATCTCTTATCTCCCCTAGCTGAGGCCTCAGATCTCCACGGAAAGCCAAAGCAGGGGAGAGAGGAGCATGGCTAGAGCAGGTCTAGAAGCTAGAGCACTGTTCCTCATGTCTGACTGTGTTTGCTGTACACGGACTGGGGATTCATACACTGCAGGGACTGGGAATAAATCTCTGCCTGAGGATGCTGGGAATTGTAGTCCCTGTTAGGTGTGTGTGTATGCTGGGAGTTGTAGTCCCTGTTAGGTGTGTGTATTTATGCTGGGAATTGTAGTTCCTGTTAGGTGTGTATGTATGCTGGGAGTTGCAGTTTCTGTTAGGTGTGTGTGTATGCTGGGAGTTGTAGTCCCTGTTAGGTGTGTGTATGCTGGGAGTTGTAGTCCCTGTTTGGTGTATGTATGCTGGGAGTTGTAGTCCCTGTTAGGTGTGTGTATGCTGGGAGTTGTTGTCCCTGTTAGGTGTGTGTGTGTATGCTGGGAGTTGTAGTCCCTGTTAGGTGTGTGTGTATGCTGGGAGTTGTAGTCTCTGTTAGGTGTGTGTGTATGCTGGGAGTTGTAGTCGCTGTTATGTGTGTGTATTTATGCTGGGAGTTGTAGTCCCTGTTAGGTGTGTGTATGTATGCTGGGAGTTGTAGTCCCTGTTAGGTGTGTGTATGCTGGGAGTTGTAGTCCCTGTTGGGTGTGTGTATGCTGGGAGTTGTAGTCCCTGTTATATGTGTGTATGCTGGAAGTTGTAGTCCCTGTTAGGTGTGTGTGTGTGTGTGTGTATGCTGGGAGTTGTAGTCCCTGTTAGGTGTGTGTGTATGCTGGGAGTTGTAGTCTCTGTTAGGTGTGTGTGCATGCTGGGAGTTGTAGTCCCTGTTAGGTGTGTGTGTATTTATCCTGGGAGCTGTAGTCCCTGTTAGGTGTGTGTATGTATGATGGGAGTTGTAGTCCCTGTTAGGTGTGTGTATGCTGGGAGTTGTAGTCCCTGTTAGGTGTGTGTATGATGGGAGTTGTAGTCCCTGTTAGGTGTGTGTATGCCGGGAGTTGTAGTCCCTGTTATATGTGTGTGTATGCTGGAAGTTGTAGTCCCTGTTAGGTGTGTGTGTATGCTGGGAGTTGTAGTCCCTGTTAGGTGTATGTATGTATGCTGGGAGTTGTAGTCCCTGTTAGGTGTGTGTATGCTGGGAGTTGTAGTCCCTGTTAGGTGTATGTATGTATGCTGGGAGTTGTAGTCCCTGTTAGGTGTGTGTATGCTGGGAGTTGTAGTCCCTGTTAGGTGTGTGTATGCTGGGAGTTGTAGTCCATGTGAGGTGTGTGTGTGTGTGTGTATGCGGGGAGTTGTAGTCCCTGTTAGGTGTGTGTATGCTGGGAGTTGTAGTCCCTGTTAGGTGTGTGTATGCTGGGAGTTGTAGTCCATGTTAGGTGTGTGTGTGTGTATGCTGGGAGTTGTAGTCTCTGTTAAGTGTGTGTGTGTATGCTGGGAGTTGTAGTCCCTGTTAGGTGTGTGTGTATTCTAGGAGTTGTAGTCCCTGTTAGGTGTGTGTATGCTGGGAGTTGTAGTCCCTGTTATATGTGTGTATTCTGGAAGTTGTAGTCCCTGTTAGGTGTGTGTGTGTGTATTCTGGGAGTTGTAGTCCCTGTTAGGTGTGTGTATTTATGCTGGGAGTTGTAGTCCCTGTTAGGTGTATGTATGCTGGGAGTTGTAGTCCCTGTTAGGTGTGTGTATGCTGGGAGCTGTAGTCCCTGTTAGGTGTGTGTATGCTGGGAGTTGTAGTCCCTGTTAGCTTTGTGTTTGTGCTGGGAGTTGTAGTCTCTATTAGGTGTGTGTGTGTGTATGCTGGGAGTTGTAGTCCCTGTTAGGTGTATGTATTTATGCTGGGAGTTGTAGTCCCTGTTAGGTGTGTGTATGTATGCTGGGAGTTGTAGTCCCTGTTAGGTGTGTGTGTATGCTGGGAGTTGTAGTCCCTGTTAGGTGTGTGTATGCTGGAAGTTGTAGTCCCTGTTAGGTGTGTGTGTATGCTGGGAGTTGTAGTCCCTGTTAGGTGTGTGTGTGTGTGTATGCTGGGAGTTGTAGTCCCTGTTAGGTGTGTGTGTATGCTGGGAGTTGTAGTTCCTGTTAGGTGTGTGTGTGTGTGTGTATGCTGGGAGTTGTAGTCCCTGTTAGGTGTGTGTGTGCATGCTGGGAGTTGTAGTCCCTGTTAGGTGTGTGTGTATGCTGGGAGTTGTAGTCCCTGTTAGGTGTGTGTGTGTGCATGCTGGGAGTTGTAGTCCCTGTTATGTGTGTGTGTATTCTGGGAGTTGTAGTCCCTGTTAGGCGTGTGTGTGTGTATGCTGGGAGTTGTAGTCCCTGTTAGGTGTGTGTGTATGCTGGGAGTTGTAGTTCATGTTAGGTGTGTGTGTGTGTGTGTGTGTGCATGCTGGGAGTTGTAGTCCCTGTTAGGTGTGTGTGTGTGTGTGTGTGTGTATTCTGGGAGTTGTAGTCTCTGTTAGGTGTGTGTGTATGCTGGGAGTTGTAGTCCCTGTTAGGTGTGTGTGTGTGTGTATGCTGGGAGTTGTAGTCTCTGTTAGGTGTGTGTATGCTGGGAGTTGTAGTCCCTGTTAGGTGTGTGTGCATGCTGGGAGTTGTAGTCCCTGTTAGGTGTGTGTGTGTGTATGCTGGAAGTTGTAGTCCCTGTTAGGTGTGTGTGTGTATGCTGGGAGTTGCAGTCCCTGTTAGGTGTGTGTATGCTAGTGTTTCCCAACCAGGGCATGCTATTTGTCAAGAAGTCACCCATTTGGGTACTTTTGGTTAACCACCATACTTTATGACCTCATGGTCCTTGAGTTATTCAGTCACCTACAATCTTTACTGTGAGATTATTCTGCAGATGGTTCATTGTCGTTTTGGTGGTGGTTACTTCCATCCATTCCGTGCTGTTCTTCATCCAGTTTTATTCTTGTCCTAATACCTGTTTCTTCCCCGCTGTCAAGCGCCACTGCTGTGGTCTTCCATGTCAGCGTTGTTTACTTGGCTACAGAGATAAAGTGCCTGTATACTCATGTCACTATTGCAGCCAATCCATAATCTCAGGCTATGTTCACAAGGCAATATCCGTACGGAAAATCTCTGTGTGGACATTGCCCCTGAATGCAGAGCGCTGCCATAACATGCCGGCCCTAAGACCACCGGAAATGTGTCATCTCATAGACATCAATGTATTCCATACAGAGTCCACAGAAAGAATAGACAAGTCCATTTCTTCTGAGGACACCGGAATTTGAATTTCTGGCTTGAAAATCCTGCTATGTGCACAGCGCAGCAGAATCCCATTGAATTAAAATGCAGAATTCCACACAGAAATTCTGGCATGGGAACATAGCCTCAGGGTTTAATGTCCTCTTTTCCTGAGATTGGCTGTAGTGTTGACATTGTAAAACATGTGAACTGCGCTGGCAGGGATGATCAGTGTAGAGGTGCCTGATGTAGTATGGAATAAACTGGTAAGTTTTTTATTTATTTTTTTCACACTAAAGCATTTCTTGTGCAGCAGCCTCCCAATGTCTTCAATGGGATTCTGTTGTGCAGTGCACCGTGCAGAATTCCGCAGCAGATGTTAAATTTTTTTCACCAGAACCCACGTGTACTACATTGCTGTCAATGGTGGCGGCGCATGTCCTTGCAGTCCTAGTGGCGATGGATTTTATCATGGCTGAATTTATTAACAATTCTAGAACAAATGACACCAGAGACACTTTTTATCTTTTAGATGCACGTTTTTATTAAAGAGCTTTATTTGCGCTTTTTAATTATATTTTTATTAGGGCGATCTTACAGGGGTATTAGCCACACTGCACCTGGACATGTACCCCAAAACAGAGGCCAGTCCAGTTACAAATAGTAGTAAATCACGTGGTAGTCACAGCTGCTAATGCCCTTCTAAGAGTGTCCTTAGCAGTAGGCAGAGGTTTCATAGTCTATTAAATAATGAAGCTTGTGACTCTTTCTCGGGTCCAGTACAGAGTAAACCTGAAGAAGAGCCACCGCCGGGTAATCCAGAGGAAGGCGAAGAAAAACCCCGGAGATTTCAATCTCAGGGGAAAAAATAATTCCTTCCTGACCCCGCAAGTGGCGATCGGACATAACCCTGGATCACGTCTATCGTCTGCCTCCTGCTGCTGAGTGTGACTATTATCATCTCTATACAACACAATGGTACTTATACATCTCTATACAATACAATGCAATGATACTTATTCATCTCTATAAAATACAATGCAATGATACTTATTCATCTCTATACAATACAATGATACTTATTCATCTCTATACAATACAATGCAATGATACTTATTCATCTCTATAAAATACAATGCAATGATACTTATTCATCTCTATACAATACAATGCAATGATACTTCTACTCTATACGATACAGTGATACTTAGACACTTTTCAATAGATCCCCCATAAAAGGGATCCCGCTTTCTCCATCTGTATCTTCAGCAGCTTCTTTCTTCAGCTAAATCTTCAGCCTCTTCAGCCACAACTCAGCAGCTCCAGCTGTGTCTCCTTCTTTTGTACAAGTACATCATTGTGATGTCACACAGTGTTGGTTTTGTGATGTCATGTCTTGCCAAGGATATCAAAGCAAACGGCAGCCATTTTGTTGGTCTTGTTATTAAATTTCTAATACTAGCTACTGGCCTTAGATCATTTATTCTCCAGGAATGCAGATTTAACCTGTTGAACACCAGAACATTTTAATATTATTGTTTTTTTCATCCTTGCCTTCTAGGCGCCATAACTCTTTTATTTATTTATTTTTATCTACAAAGGCCTTTTTTTTATTGCAGAGCCCAATGTCCTTCATTTTACCACAAAATGGACTACAAACCAATAATGAATTATGTATGGGTGAAATTGTGGTGGTCCAGTACAGGAGTTTTACCCCTGTACCCTAGCTGCCCTGTCAGGCAGCCTCCCTGCTGTGTCCCCTGGGCCTGCCCTGCACCTGTTCCCCCTGTACAGTTATCTTTATGCTGTGTATTGTATATAAAAGTGTTATGGGGGAGATTTATCAAAACCTGTCCAGAGGAGAAGTTGCCCAGTTTCCTTTAGCAACCAATAAGATCGCTTCTTTCATTTTTAACAAGGCCACTGCAAAGTGAAAGAAGCGATCTGATTGGTTGCTTTGGGCAATTGGGCAACTTTTCCTCTGGACAGGTTTTGATAAATCTCCCCATATGTCTTTAAGAACCGTTGACATGTGATTAACCAGTGTCATGTGATTGTAACCCAGTGAGGTATCAGTGACCATGTGACCTTAGCGTGACCTATGAAACCCCTCCAAGTAACCCGCATATAAGCCCTTGGAGGAGCTAGCTCAGTCTCTTGATTTCCAGTTAAAGGGGTACTCCGCTGCTCGGCGCCGTCTCCAGCGTTCGGAACAGTTTGTTCCTAACGCTGAGCAGCGGAGCACCCCTTTAAATCTTTGCTGAGGTCCAGTGCAGTCAAGTCCTAAGAGTGTGTCTGGAGTCCAGAGGAGGCCTCAAGTCAACCACGCAGCCACAAGTCTACAAGTTTACTACCCCCAGGTCCCAGTCAAACCCTGGTAAGCTACAAACAGGGTTTAGTCAGTCTCAGTCAAGTCAGTCAAAGTCAACCTGTCTTCAGTCAGCGTGGCCTGCATCAAAATTGTCCCAGTCCACTAAAAGTCCCAGCAAGCCCTAAGGTCACTGGTCACCTCCGTGGGCCTGACTAAGCTGTATAGACTATTCCACCTGTCTAACTCAGTAAAACTACCGTTGTTCCGTAACTTGGCGTCGGAGTCATTATTGCACCCGTGCCTAGCCCAGGATCCAGTGGTATACCTTCGTCTGGTATTGAAGATAAACCATGCCCTGGCATCACGAACACAAGGGGTTAATGCCATCTGCCCCCCGGGGTAATTCCATCTGCCCTGCATCACAACCTCTACCACAAAATTGGGAAAAAAAACATGATTCTGCAACATTTGTGGGGATCCATATATTCGCCATTCACCATGTGGTAAAACTGACCTGTTAAATATATTCTACAGGTCAACATGGTTACAGTAATAACCAATTTATATAATATTTGTTGTGTTTTACTACTTATATATGAATAAAACCTTTTTATTGCTTTGTATCACCATATTCTAACCCCTTTTATGCTGCGTGAAGCACACAGTGTAAACTGCAGTAAAATAGATTGAAAACAAATGGCCCAGATCAATGGCCCAGATCAATCTGCTTGAAAGCCAGACTGTCTGGTGTTGCCCATAGCAACCAATCACAGCTAAGGCTGCATTCACACCTTGTTCTCAGCCTACAGTTGCAGGATCCGGCTGGGGGAGGGGCAAACCGGGCTCTCCCATACCCCAGCCGGACCGGCGCTCCAATTCATTTACTTTAACCTCTTCAGGACATAGGGCGTATGGATACGCCCTGAATCCCGAGTCCTTAAGGACCGAGGGCGTATCCATACGCCCGTGGGAATTCCGGCCCCCACCGCTAGCCGGTTGGGGACCGGAGCCGGATGCCTGCTGAAATCGTTCAGCAGGCATCCCGGCATATCGCCCAGGGGGGTCATTATGCCCCCCCATGTCGGCGATCGCCGCAGATCACTGGACAATTCAGTCCAGCGATCTGTGGCGATTCCGGGTCAATCGGGTCTCCAGTGACCCGGTGACCCGGAATTACTGGCTGTTCGGGGCCGTCTCTGACGGCCCCGAACAGCCAGAGCCTGCAGGGGTGAGGTGGCACTGGTGCCACCTCACGATCGCCCTGATTCGTCGGCCGGATTACCGGCCGACCAATCAGGGCGCCTGCTGCGGGTGTCACTCCCGCAACCGCTCCGCCCCTCTTCTGGAGGACGTGAGCGGGTGCGGGACGTGCACCCCGGGTGCTGGGGACCCCGATCCCCGGCGCCCCTGTTGGGATCGGGGCCCCAGGAGCAGCTGCGGCGGCGGGACTGACCTGCAGCGTCTGGATCGTTGGAGGTGAGTGACAGCCTCCTGCTGTTGCTTACCAACAGCTCCCAGCATGCAAAAAGGGCATGCTGGGAGCTGTAGTTATGCAACAGCAGAAGGCAGACCACCACAACTCCCAGCATTCCCTTATGGGCATGCTGGGACTTATGGTTTTGCAACAGCTGGAGGCACATTCTTTCTATGGAAAAGTGTACCTTCAGCTGTTGTCTAACTACAACTCCCAGCTTGCACAAACAGCTAAAGTGCATGCTGGGAGTTGTAGTGGTGCATCTGCTGGTTGCATAACTACAACTCCCAGCATGCCCGTTGGCTGTCGGTGACTGCTGAGAGTTGTAGTTTTGCAACAGCTGAAGGCACACTGGTTGTGAACCTCAGAGTTTTTTTTTACCTAACTCAGTGTTTCACGACCGGTGTGCCTCCAGCTGTTGCAAACTACAACTCTCAGCGGTCACCGTACACCATGCACCGTACATGCTGGGAGTTGTAGTTTTGCAACAGCTGGAGGCACACTGGTTGTGAAACACTGAGTTAGGTCACAAACTCAGTGATACATAACCAGTGTGCCTACAGTTGTTGCAAAACTGCAACTCTCAGCAGTCACCGACAGCCAACGGGCATGCTGGGAGTTGTAGTTATGCAACAGCTGGATGACCCCCCCCCCCCAATGTGAACGTACAGGGTACACTCACATGGGCGAAGGATTACAGTAAGTATCTAGCTGCAAATTTGAGCTGCCGCAAACTTTCTGCTGCAGCTCAAATTGCCAGCGAGAAACTACTGTGAACCCCAGCCCGTGCGACTGTACCCTAAAAACACTACACTACACTACCACAAAAAATAAAATAAAAAGTAAAAAACACTACGTATACACATACCCCTACACAGCCCCCCTCCCCTCCCCAATAAAAATGAAAAACGTCTGGTACGCCACTGTTTCCAGAACGGAGCCTCCAGCTGTTGCAAAACAACTCCCAGTATTGTCGGACAGCCGTTGACTGTCCAGGCATGCTGGGAGTTTTGCAACAGCTGGAGGCACCCTGTTTGGGAATCACTGGCGTAGAATACCCCTATGTCCACCCCTATGCAATCCCTAATTTAGGCCTCAAATGCGCATGGCGCTCTCACTTTGGAGCCCTGTCGTATTTCAAGGCAACAGTTTAGGGTCACATATGGGGTATCTCCGTACTCGGGAGAAATTGTGTTACAAATTTTGGGGGGTATTTTCTGCTTTTACCCTTTTTAAAAATGTAAAATTTTTGGGAAAACAAGCATTTTAGGTAAAAAAAAATTTTTTTTTTACATATGCAAAAGTCGTGAAACACCTGTGGGGTATAAAGGTTCACTTAACCCCTTGTTACGTTCCCCGAGGGGTCTAGTTTCCAAAATGATATGCCATGTGTTTTTTTTTTTGCTGTCCTGGCACCATAGGGGCTTCCTAAATGCGGCATGCCCCCAGAGAAAAATTTGCGTTCAAAAAGCCAAATGTGACTCCTTCTCTTCCGAGACCTGTAGTGCGCCAGCAGAGCACTTTTCACCCCCATATGGGGTGTTTTCTGAATCGGGAGAAATTGGGCTTCAAATTTTTAGGGGTATTTTCTGCTATTACCCTTTTTAAAAATAAAATTTTTTGGGTAAAACAAGCATTTTAGGTAAAAAAAATTTATTTTTTTTTCACATTTGCAAAAGTCGTGAAACACCTGTGGGGTATTAAGGTTCACTTTATCCCATGTTACATTCCCCGAGGGGTCTAGTTTCCAAAATGGTATGCCATGTGGTTTTTTTTTGCTGTTCTGGCACCATAAGGGCTTCCTAAAGGTAACATGCCCCCCAAAAACCATTTCAGAAAAACGTACTCTCCAAAATCCCCTTGTCACTCCTTCCCTTCTGAGCCCTCTACTGCGCCCGCCGAACACTTTACATAGACATATGAGGTATGTGCTTACTCGAGAGAAATTGGGCTACAAATACAAGTAAAAATTTTGTCCTTTTACCCCTTGTAAAAATTCAAAAATTGGGTCTACAAGAACATGTGAGTGTAAAAAATGAAGATTGTGAATTTTCTCCTTCACTTTGCTGCTATTCGTGTGAAACACCTAAAGGGTTAAAACGCTGACTGAATGTCATTTTGAATACTTTGGAGGGTGTAGTTTTTATAATGGGGTCATTTATGGGGTATTTCTAATATGAAGACCCTTCAAATCCACTTCAAACCTGAACTGGTCCCTGAAAAATACTGAGTTTGAAAATTTTGTGAAAAATCGGAAAATTGCTGCTGACCGTTGAAGCCCTCTGGTGTCTTCCAAAAGTAAAAACACGTCAATTTTATGATGCAAACATAAAGTAGACATATTGTATATGTGAACCAAAAAAAATGTATTCGTAATATCCATTTTCCTTACAAGCAGAGAGCTTCAAAGTTAGAAAAATGCTAAATTTTCAAATTTGTCATCAAATTTACGGATTTTTCACCAAGAAAGGATGCAAGTATCGACAAAAATTTACCACTATGTTAAAGTAGAATATGTCACGAAAAAACAATCTCGGAATCAGAATGATAACTAAAAGCATTCCAGAGTTATTAATGTTTAAAGTGACAGTGGTCAGATGTGCAAAAAACGCTCCGGTCCTTAAGGCCAAAATGGGCTCCGTCCTGAAGGGGTTAAAGAGCCGACCGGAGTCAAACGGTGACTCCGGTCGGCTCATTTTTGATCCATATCCGGTTTCCTGACCAGACCTAAAACCGTCGTTTACTATGGTTTTAGGTCCGGCCACAAAACCGGATACGGGTCAAAATTAGCCGACCGGAGTCAAACAGGCTCATTAAAGTAAATGGATTTCAGCGCCGGTCCGGCTGGGGTATGGGAGAGCCCGGTTTTCCCCTCCCCCAGCCGTATCCGGCAACTGTAGGCTGAAAGCAAGGTGTGAATGCAGCCTTAGCTTGCATATCTTATTGAGCTTTGATAAAATGAAAGTTGAACTGTGATTGGTTGTTATAGGCATAGCCAGATCAGTTTGGTTTAAGGCTGATGGGTAAATCTGGCTGCACATTATATATGGTAAAATCTTTTTCCATGCCCGGTAGACGTTTCTGCCGGCAGTGATGGTGAAGAACTGAAGTCCCCTGCCGGCCCATAAGTAGTCCCCTGGGCAGGGAGCCATCCTCTGCTAGTCCCGTCTGCTCAGGCTATGATCACACAGAGGGGCCAGATCCCAGGATGGGTCAGGGTGTCACCGCACCGGGTGACAACAACACCCCCACCCCGTAGCAACAACACCACGAAGCTATGTTCACACAGTATAAAATTAAAGTAAAAATATATCCGTAAAATAGGGATAAAATCCATCCATATTTTGAATCGGATAATGTGCGCAATTAAATAAATGATGTCCGTATTTATAAACACTGTGGGCACTGACAGCCACTTTTCCATATACTTTCATTGTTCACATCAGATTCAAAATATGGACATATTGTTTTCCATTTTAAGGGTATGTTCACACTGGTTAAGGTGTGAGCGGAACGTTCGTTTAAAAAAATCTGCTAAAAAACGCAGGTTTTTTTTTGTGTTCGGAATTTGCTCTGAATTTGTGCGGAATTCCGCTCTGATTTCCTTGCGGAAATTAAAGACGATAGGACACACAAGTAATGCGCAAATTCTGTGCAAAGTCCGCGCGGAAGCGTGACAGACTGCCAACATTTTTTACATTGACTTCTATGGAGTTACGAGCCGAATTCCGCATGAAGAAAGAACATGTTCATTCTTCATGCGGAACGGAATTCTGTGACAGAATTCTGCTAGCGGAATTTCCTCAGTATGAACTGAGGAGAGGAAAGTTAACTAAATACTATGGGGTATGGCGCTGCTGAATGAATTGGAGAGGAATAAGCGAGCAGAATTACTCATGGAAATTCCTCTCCAATTCCTTAGTGTGAACATACACTTAAAGCCATATTTTTGCCTGAACATAGTCTAAGGCTGGGATTACACTTGGCATTTTTGTGATAAAACACCCCAAAAAACACCCTACTCACTCATTTTTGTGCCAAAAATACTATGGTTAGATACTAACTTGGAGTCAATAGAGAAATATATTAGAAGCCATGCCTACAATGCCTAAGCAAAAAAACATTATATATAGGTATGGCATTTTATATTTTACTATAAACTACCAGATAATGGACACAGCATTGTTTCAGGAAAAAAAAAATTAATGTGGGAAACCACACAGCTCTTGTTTGTCGTTTATTTTGGTCATTAAATGGGTATTCCGGGCAAAAACATCTTATGCCCTATCCAAAGAATGAGATGTCTGATCGCTGGGAGCCCCCTGCGCAGGGCCGTACCTAGAGCATTTGGCCCCCAGGGCGGTCCGCTTTGTTTAGCACCCACCCCACCTGCACCCCCCCCCCCCTTTAATTACACCCCCAACCACCCTTAATTACACCCCCACCCTTCCCCCCCTTTAATTACACCCCCTCCTCCCCCCCCCTTAATTACACCCCCTCCCTCCCCTCCCCCCAGGGGCGGACTGACAACACTCGGGGTCCCCGGACCAAAAAAAAGCTAGGCTCTGCAACTCGTCAATCTTCTGCCACGCTCCTATTCAACCCAAATTCCACACACACACAATAAACTAAAATTTATATATGTAAGAAACACTTTAACGTAGGTAAATTTCCATGACCAATAATACTGGTATATAAGGAATAAATATATACCACCACACAACAACTGGATAATACCGCCATACTGTACTGAATAAAACCACAATACACAGACCACTATACTATAAAGGATCTGTATACAATATAAGCGATTATATACAGGACCATATGGCGGTAGATATCAGCTATACGCAGGATCTGTACACCATATAAGCGATTACAGTTACATTTTGGGACTCACAATTTCGTCTTTTCTGATCAGCGTTGTCCTTGTTCCTTTTCTTCTCCGTCCGGATAAGACCGCTATGTGGATCTCTTAACATCTGCAGGAAAAACATGTTAGACTCTGCATTTTTTCCAGTGCTCTCCCCTCCTCTACAATCTTTCCATCTATAGACCCACAAACTGTAATAATGCCCTCCTTAGTGTCCTGCACAGTAAAAGGGCATATAGGTAGGTAGCCAGGTAAATAGGTAACTAGGTAGGTAGATCAGGAAGCCAGATATGTAGGTAGGTGACATGTAAGGTAGGTAGGGGGCTAGCTAGGTAGTTATGCAGCCATATATGAAGGCCAGGTATGTACATAGTTAGGTAGCTGGGTATGTAGGTAAGTAGTTAGGCATCCAGGTATAAAGTTATGTAGCCCCCTCCTTCCCTGTAGGTATAGGCAGCAGAGTTAACCCCTCCCCTTCCCTGTAGGTAAAGGCAGCAGAGTTAACCTCCCTCCCCCAAAGGTATAGGCAGCAGTTAGCCCCCCACCCTTCCCCATAGGTATATGCAGAGTAACTCCCCCCCCCCTTCCCCATAGGTATTTGCAGAGTAACCCCCCCCCTTCCCCATAGGTATATGCAGAGTAACTCCCCCCCCCTCTTCCCCATAGGGATATGCAGAGTATCCCCCCTTCCCCATAGGTATATGCAGAGTAACCCCCCCCCCCAGTTATATGCAGAGTAACCCCCCATCTTCCCCATAGGTTTATGCAGAGTAACCCCCCCCCCTCTTCCCCATAGGTATATGCAGAGTATCCCCCCTCACCCATAGGTATATGCAGAGTTGAGGGGGGAAAAAATAAAAAAGGATGCTCACCGGATATCCCACGCAGTGATCTCCTCAGCAGCAGGGCCCGCGTCTTCTCCCCTCAACAGTACAGGTGCCGGATGAGTGACGTCACCGGCGCCTGTTCTGTGTGCTGCGTGGGGGCGGAGGTCACGTCTCCTCTGTGTAAGCTGCAGATGCGGCTCACACAGAGGGGACGTCTTCTCCTGTATGTGCGTGTATCGCGCATACAGAAGAAGGCACCGCTGTCTGCTGGGCATCTGGGACGAGTGTCCCGGACCTCAGTAGCAGCGGCGGGTCAGTCCACCCCTGGCACCCCCATCGTGAGTGGCACCAGGGGTGGGTCGCCCCCTCCGCACCCCCCTTGGTACGCCACTGCCCCTGCGATCTCCCTGCAGCATCCGCATTCTATGCAGGGCTGTGTCTCCAGTTTCGGAAACCACAAGGTTTTCGGGACTGGAGACATGACATCACGCCACGCCCCCTTGTGATGTCACGTCATGCCCCTGAGCACTCCCCTAGCCCCCCATTCTTTACAGTGTAGTGTACCCCTTACCCCCCATTCTTTATAGTGCACCACCTCCTCACCCATCTATGATAGTGCACCTTCCACTTCAGCCTACACATTTTTACAATACACAGGTTTGGGTGAACTCAAGGATGGGAAAGGGACTGAGGAATAGATGCACCATAAAGCACCTGCACCAATACTGATGCATTTGTGGTGTCCCAGTACTGTATTGCATACCGTACCTTGTATGGTGGTCCCCAAAGTCAGAGTCACTACGTTCAGGTAGGGTCCCCCAGGTGGGACAGCCCCTAGTCGCCTCCTCTTTCTCTCATTTTATAATGTTTATGTGTACATATTTGATAATGTATATAATTAATATAATGTATATTATTAGTACTTACCTTGGTAGCGTCACAGGACCTTCGGTCATGTGACTATCTTAACTCCTCTATGGTATGTTGGAGGACCTTTGTAGGTCCTTGGGTCACATGTTTACCCATAACCCTTTGTAAAGATGATTGACAGAAGTACTGGACCAATGAGCTTTAATCCAGCCCCTACCCATATAAGGGAACTGTAGCCAATGATCGGTCTCTTGGGTTGCTGCTCTCGTGGATGCCGGACTAGCAGGACGGATCTGCGCAACTTTCAAAGACAAGCTAGGCCAGAAAACCTGCCGGCCTCAGCCTAAACTAAACTGTGAGTTAAAATCTCAATCCCCGCTAAAGCTAGCGTGATTACTGGACAGAATCTAAACCCCTAAATCCAGTGGATCACCGCAACAATTATCTTCCTAAGCTCAATAGACTCACGAGGTCCCAACCACTGTCAATCTCTAAGAGACTGTTCCAGTTATGAAGCTTGCATAAAATCTTCAGTTAAAGTTCCGACTGTTTTCAGCAAACTCTCCAGTTGTGGACATTCAATTATTCCATACCTCCCTATCGCTCTTGGGAAGGGTGGCGGTAGGACAAGCATGGCAGAGGAGCATTCACCCATGCGTCACGAATAGAAAGGGTTAATCAGACACCCTTTAATTACCGCACAGCTACACCCCATCTACCCTACACCCCCAGGCTATCACACATTGTATACGAGGGGGGACATCCTAGTGCAACTTTATAGTCATGTAAGTACTATCTCTACAAATGGCACCTGAAGTCCTCTGTATACCTGCTAGCACTACCCAGTAATCTGCCTGGCCAGGCAGATTGTCAGTCTGGGTCTGAATGGGACGACATGTATATGGGTGCCACCGTATAGCAGGTGTTTTTTTTCTTTTGTTCCTAGAGGAGATAACCTGCTGCGGGCGGTGTCTGGCAACTGCTCCTTCCTCTTTAGCCATCAAAATAAATATGCTGAAGTATGGATGTGATGGAGGGTTTGGGAGGAATAACTGTAAGCCAATAGTTACTAAATGTGAACGGCCACCTAAAGTCGGCCATAGTCTTTTTCTGTCCATATATAGCACTGTACTCGGCTATCTCCGGCAGCTCCCAAAGGCAACAAATGGAGTGACCGTGCCTTAAAACGTGAATTTGGAGCCCTTTATGAGATTGCGGGGGTCATCTCCGCTAGAGAAATTCTTCAAAATGAAATGAGTAATATAGATGATAAGTAATATCTGTCTGTAGTGCACAACAGAGGAACCCAGGTCAGCAGAACTAAACATGAAGGAAGGAATCATTAACTGGCATGTGCCTGCAAAATTGCGTGCGTTTCTATTTTGTGCATTGTCTTGCGCTTAAAAATTCATCCAATTTTGCACAACTTTATTTTGTCTATGCTGGCCTTGTTATTATTCTTATTGTGCCCTTCCAGGGGTTATGGTTTGCAAACGCACTGGTTTGGCAAAAGTTATTATTATTTTTATTATTAATATTATTATTATTATTATTAAATTTTTTGCGCAAATGTACTTCAGCTTTTCACCCTGACATTTGCACAAATTTATGAAGTATCCTGCACAACATAATACATTTTGTACAGCAGCTGGGAATACCACACACCTGTGCAGCAGATTTCGCATTGCGCAAATCAACAGTGCACACTTTTGCACAAATACTAAACCTGCTGTGTAAGTATGTGACTTTCCTACCTGCTGCCACTGGTTACTGGAGTACATTGGCGCAAGATAATTATTTCTGCTCAGGTGAAAAATTCAGCGCATCAACTTGTGCATCTAGAAGCGCCCGCATAACATAAAGAAAACACCACAAAATGAGATGATAATGTCAGTGCAAGTCAATGCGCAAAATAAAAACACGCTGTGCATGCAACGTTGTGGGTGTATGACGTTGACTTTCGCCAAAGTTATCATCTGGTTTTGTGCACTTTATTTGCTGTCTGTGCTGTTTTCGTCAATTTTCTTGTGTGCTTGCAGGGAGCCTGGTTAGCATAAAAACTGGGTGATGCGCTGAGTTTATCACTTGCGGAAAAAAACATTTTGCGCATATTTTTGCACAAATGTATTTTGCTGATCAGCTGATGTAGGAATGTGTGCGAGCTTTTCCCCCTTGTTGCCCTATCCAGGGGTTTTCTTTCATTTGCGCAAAGTTGTGAGGTGCGCAACATATTACATGTTTGGAAATCACGTGACCGGATAATTTCACAACATAACATAATCCCATGAAAGACCATAGAACTTTCATTCTAGAGCAATTCAAACCATTCACCGCCGGGTGGCGCTTAAGTGATGCAAGCCGTGATAGGAGCGTTTTGAGCACGTGGTTCTCTACCCCGTTGTCAGGGTAACGGGAAAGCGAAGCGGCCTGGTTGTGGAGTTGAAGCCTAACGGGAGAGCGGAGGAAAGCGAGGAGGAGGCCGGGGGGTGAGGAATATACCGCGTGAGTGACCGGGGGGACTGTGTGTACGGGGCTCAGGGGGATGTATAGACGTGTATATACGGGACGTCCCCTCAGTACATAGCGGTGTAATATACAGTCACTGATGCCTTTTGTGGTATATTACTATTATCTCAGGGATTATGTTTTTTTTTTATTTATTTTTTATTTTTTAATATACACAGTGATGTCACTGTACAGGGATAATATACACAGTGATGTCACAGTACTGGGATAATATACACAGTGATGTCACAGTACAGGGATAATATACACAGTGATGTCTCAGTACAGGGATAATACACAGTGATGTCTCAGTACAGGGATAATACACACAGTGATGTCACAGTACAGGGATAATATACACAGTGATGTCACAGTACAGGGATAATATACACAGTGATGTCACAGTACAGGGATAATACACACAGTGATGTCACAGTACAGGGATAATACACACAGTGATGTCACAGTACAGGGATAATACACACAGTGATGTTACAGTACAGGGATAATATACACAGTGATGTCACAGTACAGGGATAATACACACAGTGATGTCACAGTACAGGGATAATACACACAGTGATGTCACAGTACAGGGATAATACACACAGTGATGTCACAGTACAGGGATAATATACACAGTGATGTCACAGTACAGGGATAATACACAGTGATGTCACAGTACAGGGATAATACACAGTGATGTCACAGTACAGGGATAATACACACAGTGATGTCACAGTACAGGGATAATATACACAGTGATGTCACAGTACAGGGATAATATACACAGTGATGTCACAGTACAGGGATAATATACACAGTGATGTCTCAGTACAGGGATAATACACAGTGATGTCTCAGTACAGGGATAATACACAGTGATGTCACAGTACAGGGATAATACACAGTGATGTCTCAGTACAGGGATAATACACAGTGATGTCACAGTACAGGGATAATACACACAGTGATGTCACAGTACAGGGATAATATACACAGTGATGTCACTGTACAGGGATAATACACACAGTGATGTCACAGTACAGGGATAATACACACAGTGATGTCTCAGTACAGGGATAATACACACAGTTATGTCACAGTACAGGGATAATATACACAGTGATGTCACAGTACAGGGATAATATACACACAGTGATGTCACAGTACTGGGATAATATACACAGTGATGTCTCAGTACAGGGATAATACACAGTGATGTCTCAGTACAGGGATAATACACAGTGATGTCACAGTACAGGGATAATACACACAGTGATGTCATAGTACAGGGATAATACACACAGTGATGTCTCAGTACAGGGATAATACACACAGTTATGTCACAGTACAGGGATAATATACACAGTGATGTCACAGTACAGGGATAATACACACAGTGATGTCACAGTACAGGGATAATATACACAGTGATGTCACAGTACAGGGATAATATACACAGTGATGTCACAGTACAGGGATAATACACACAGTGATGTCACAGTACAGGGATAATACACACAGTGATGTCACAGTACAGGGATAATATACACAGTGATGTCACAGTACAGGGATAATATACACAGTGATGTCACAGTACAGGGATAATATACACAGTGATGTCACAGTACAGGGATAATACACACAGTGATGTCACAGTACAGGGATAATACACAGTGATGTCACAGTACAGGGATAATATACACTGTGATGTCACAGTACAGGGATAATACACACAGTGATGTTACAGTACAGGGATAATATACACAGTGATGTCACAGTACAGGGATAATATACACAGTGATGTCACAGTACAGGGATAATACACACAGTGATGTCACAGTACAGGGGAAATATACACAGTGATGTCACAGTACAGGGATAATATACACAGTGATGTCAGAGTACAGAGATAATACACACAGTGATGTCACAGTACAGGGATAATATACACAGTGATGTCACAGTACAGGGATAATATACACAGTGATGTCACAGTACAGGGATAATACACACAGTGATGTCACAGTACAGGGATAATACACACAGTGATGTCACAGTACAGGGATAATACACACAGTGATGTCACAGTACAGGGATAATATACACAGTGATTTCACAGTACAGGGATAATACACACAGTGATGTCACAGTACAGGGGTAATATACACAGTGATTTCACAGTACAGGGATAATATACACAGTGATGTCACAGTACAGGATAATACACACAGTGATGTCACAGTACAGAGATAATACAACCAGTGATGTCACAGTACAGGGGTAATATACACAGTGATGTCACAGTACAGGGATAATACACACAGTGATGTCACAGTAAAGGGATAATACACACAGTGATGTCACAGTAAAGGGATAATACACAGTGATGTCACAGTACAGGGATAATACACACAGTGATGTCACAGTACAGGGATAATATATACAGTGATGTCACAGTACAGGGATAATACACACAGTGATGTCACAGTACAGGGATAATATACACAGTGATGTCACAGTACAGGATAATACTCACAGTGATGTCATAGTACATGTATAATGTACATAGTGATGTTAGTCTTATGGGCTGTTCCTAAAGTTCTTCATGGGCGCCCAATGTTCATTGATGTGTGTGGGTAGTGAAGTGGGTTCAGTGCCCTCTTGTTAATATCCCACTACTGTAGACTATGCTGGCTGTGATGGTGTCATAATACACAGGGCACTGCAGATTGATGGGTATGGTACTGTGTAGTGCAGACCACTCAGTATTCCATGGTGACCCCATGTTCACTGCCTAAGGCACTCCACTGAGCATCAAAACTGGACCATGGAGCAATGGAAGAAGGCGTTTGCACTGATGGATCAGGTTTTTCTTTTACATCATGTGGAGGGCCGTATGTGTGGGGGTCACTTACCTGGGGAAAAGATGACAACGGGATCCACTATGGGAAGAAGACAAGCTGGGGAGATGGGCAATGGTCTGCTAGGAAACCTTGACCCCTTGCATCATTTGATGTTACTGTGACATGTACCACCTCCCTAAATATTATACAGACCAAGGACTGGTAAGTAGATGGGGCCCCGGTACAGGAGATCGCGAGGGGTCCTAGCGGTCCGGCCCCACAATCAGACACTTATCCCCTATCCTGTGGATAAGTGTGTCCTGTAGATAGGAGGAGATATGTGTCTGATAAGTTCACTTCCCTGGACTACCCCTTTATCTATTTGTATTAGCAAGAAATTGTACAGGTGTCTTTTTGATTTCTTTTCTGATATTTCTATAGATATTTCTGTGATAGGGTTCTTTACCTGAATAAATTGTTATACGAGCTTCATATTTTTAGTGTTTTTTAAAGTGGCCAGTGAGTGTATATTATGCTTGTTTGGCATTTCCAGGATACCATAAATTTTTTTGATGGAAACTAGGGCTGGGCGGTATACCGGTTCATACCGAATACCGAATTTTTTGGGCTGCACGATATGAATTTTCCGCCATACCGCAATACCGGTTGGGCCCCTCCCCCTCGGGAATGTATTATCAGCCCAGCGCAGCGCTGTCCCCACATCCGGGAACTAATCCTATGTTACCCACCAGCGCTGTTCTGCCCCCCTCCCCAATTAATGATCAGCCCAGCGGGGTACTACTCACATATGTCACCTTCAAGCACTGCCCTCCTCCTCTTTGTTGGGGGCCGCCGGGCGCTGGAACTCTATACTGTACGCCAGTGGTCTCCAACCTGCAGACCTCCAGATGTTGCAAAACTACAACTCCTAGCATGACCGGACAGCCAACGGCTGTCCGGGCATGCTGGGAGTTGTAGTTTTGCAACGGTTGGAGGTCCGCAGGTTGGAGACCACTGCTGTACGCTGTATCCCTATGCCCGGGCTGCAAAAGATACAGAAAATAAACTTTAAACTCACCTACGTCGGCTACACACTGGGGACTGGAATGTCGGACAGCCGTCAGCCTATCACCGGCCGGAGCGATGTCCCGCCCCGGCCAGTGATAGGCTGAGCCCACTGTCATGTAAGAAGCTGTCCAGAGCTTCTTACATGACAGTGGGCTCAATACCGTTATATACCGTGGAACCGCCGTAAGTTAAAAAAAATACTGTGATACACATATTTGGTCATACCGTCCAGCCCTAATGGAAACATCCCTTAAAATTACATGTATGTGCAATAAAAACACGGTGTGTACAGTGGTTGTGTGACCTAGCACAAGTTGTTTTGCATATATGTTAACCCACAGGTTATGTTTCTGTGGCACACAGGTCTCGGAGGCACTTAGAACAATGGCTGTGTATTTTGATCACCATATAGAAACTCCAAATCTTTCAGTATCGCCATCTATCATCACGTGGCATAATGTTCACACTTTGCTGGCTGTGGGTTCGGTCAGCCCAACTTCTGGTGGTTGTGTCGACATCTACGGTGAACTGGTAGGTGCTTTTGTGCTCCAAACGAGGGGATGTAAAACAAGGAGATTGTATCTTGATGCAAGTAGAAAAACTTACTTTTTTCTTGCCTGTTCTGTTATAGGGTGACCATGTTATTAGTTCACATGTCGAAAGATCCTACCAGCTGACCCTTCTGAGCTGGCATCCCACCAAAAAGTTGCTTGCAGTGGGATGGGCAATGGGCGAAGTCTTTATTCTAAATGAGCCAGACAAAGAGCATCATACCTTTCCATCAACACACAGTGCGGAGATCACATTGCTGGAGTGGAGCAGTAATAACGGCCGCCTCATTTCAGGAGACCTGGTGAGTATTGCAAGCTTTTAACATTGCTATTCAGCCCGCAATGGAGGCACGGAGCCGACTCATCCAGCTCCCCTGCCTCTTCCATATTCTCTGTCTGCCCTGCCCCCTTTATTAATATGCTAATGAATGTCACAGGTAAGCACTCTGCTCTCTCTGCACTTAGCTGTGTTCTTTATAAGCATAATAATGAAGGGGCGGGGTAGAAAGAGAATATGAAGAAGGCAAGGGAGCAGGGTGCAAAGCAATGTAGCAGGAAGTCTACAGTGCCAGAACTCTGCATATACTCACTGGTTTTAAGTAAGTGACCCCTCTTTTTGTAAAGCTGTTCACTCGCACTATAACCCAGTTTATTGCGTTTAGAGCGGGTAAACAGTGTCAGATTCTCTGTAAAGGGGTACTCCGCCCCTAGACATCTTATCCCCTATCCAAAGGATAGGGGATAAGATGTCAGATCGCGGGGGTCCTGCCGCTGGGGACCCCTGGGATCTCGGCTGCAGCCCCCTGCTGTCTTTATTCCACAGAGCAAACTCACTCTGTGTATAATGATGGGCAATACAGGGGCCGGAGCATCGTAACGTCATGGCTCCACCCCTCGTGATGTCACAGCCCACCCCCTTAATGCAAGTCCATGGGAGGGGGCGTGACTGAGAGGTAGAGGCGGAGGGAGGGGAAGAATATTGATGAGCTGGGCGGCGCTGCGGCCAGCGGCGCTGACGTCAGAGTGCCAGTTAGCCCAGCCGGTGCCAGTTAGCACCTAATAAGCATATACCGAAGATAACGGGCGAATGATGCGGCGGATCCGGGCACGGTAAGCATCAAACTGATCTGCGTCCCCCGCACTACCAGCCATTACTGCTGGTTAGTGTGGGGGGAGCAAGCTGACAGTTTTCCTTTAAGTAAGCAGAACTTAATCAAAAAGAATGTTGGAAAGTTTTATTTTATTTTTTTTCATTTTGCTGAAACTGTAATATCTTCAGGGCAATAGTCTAGCAAATGTTTTAGAATTCTAATCATGTGTAAAATAATACAAATGTTACAGTATTTAACATTCTGATATCATATCTGTAATAAATAAAAAAAATATTTATTTTTTGTAGAATGGTTTACTTGTTATGTGGAAACTGGACCAACGAGGGCGAGTTCAGGGGCCACCATTACTGAAGCTGGAGTATCACAAGCCTTTGACTCACTGCCTCTTCAAACCAGTGGCTCCACAGGAGTAAGTGCTAATCTAGTCAATATATTGCCAGCATATCGTTTTCTCTTTCCCTGCCAAGAGCGCTAGGTGCTGATATGCGCTATAAGCCACACCACTGAATTGCTTTTTTTTCTCAGGATTGGTCTGTGCCCCAAAGATTGACTCATTGGCGGTAATCTTTTGAGTTAAAATGATGCCTAAAATTTTGCTAACAATTTATTGCAGAAGGTATTTGCCCAAAAGGGATGTGCCATAGCAAAAAGTATAGCAGAGAAGAGGCTGTACACTCCACTATGCAATTGAAGAGACTCGTGTGCAGTCTTTTATGTCAGTGTGATCCATTTCCAACAATGACAGTATCTGAGACTAAGGTTTACATGACTGATTTCATTACTCCCTGTGGGACCAACCTGTTGCTAGCAACAGATGCTTCCCTTGCTGCAATTTCCCTTTATATTATACAGGAAGCTACAACATGCAGTATCATAATGCGGTGTGGTATTATGTGGCGACATTGTTACCTATACTATACTATATAAGGGAGGACCTGCCTACCACTAGGGGCTAACCTATCTACTTAGGGCAGTGCTTCCCAACCATGGTGCCTCCAGCTGTTGCAAAACTACAACTCTCAGCATGCCCGGACAGCCTTAGGTTGTCCAGACATGCTGGGAGTTGTAGTTTTGCAGCAGCTGGAGGCACCCTGGTTGAAACTTAGGGGGTATAATTGTTTAAATAGGAACCCTACCTGCCGGGGGTCATATCTATCTGGGAGCCTTTCTACCTACTGGAAAGCCCCAACTAATCATCAGGTAGGGCTCCCCAGTAGGTAGACAGGCCTCAAAATAGATATGACCCCCCAATAGTGATTGGAGTCATATCTATATGGGGGTCTGACTATCGGAGAGCCCTACCTGATGGGGGTCATATCTGTCTGGGGGCCTTTCTACCTACTGAAGAGCCCTACCTGATGGGAGTCATATCTGTCTGGGGGCCTTTCTACCTACTGAAGAGCCCTACCTGATGGGGGTCATATCTGTCTGGGGGCCTTTCTACCTACTGAAGAGCCCAACCTGATGGGGGTCATATCTGTCTGGGGGCCTTTCTACCTACTGAAGAGCCCTACCTGATGGGGGGGTCATATCTATATGGGGGCCTTTCTACCTACTGAAGAGCCTTACCTGATGGGGGTCATATCTATATGGGGGCCTTTCTACCTACTGAAGAGCCCTACCTGATGGGGGTCATATCTATCTGCGGACCTGTCTACATATGGGTGAACTCTACCTAATGGGGGACATATCTTTCTGGGGCTTTGTCTGTCTACTGGGGGAGCCCACCCTTCCTACCAACTGGGGGGACATATCTATCTGGGGCATTATTTACTTACTAGCGGAGCCCTACCTGCCTACCTACCTGATGAGGGCGCGTACCTACCTGATAAAGGGACATACCTTCCTAAAGGGGGGACTACCTACTTAATGGGGCAGACTTACTTATCATGGGCCCTATCTACTTAATGGGGTGACATACTGGTCTGCCTGTTAAGTTTCTATTAATAAAGACCTCATTTACAGACTATTTTGGTTGAAATTATTCTATGTACCTGGAAAAATGGATCGTCATGAGGGACAAGTAGATTGTGCTTTGTTTTAGTCCCTTAGACAAGTAGTTTTTTTTTAAATTTCCACTCCCCTGTACCTGTGTTGTCCAACCCTCCACATGCACTGATCTTGCATTGCCTTTCATTTGTCTACTTCAGAGTAGTCAACAAAATAAGTATTTGGTCTTTTATTTTTTTTTTTTCCCTGGATTTAAAGAAAAACTGTCAGCCTGTTCACCCACACTAAACCCAATACACTGGGTTATAGTGTGGGAGAACAGGAGTCCAACGCGGGATCACTTACTTAAATATGTCCAGTAGGTCCTGAGATATGTTCCCCAATTCTGCTGAATTCATGAATCGCGCACAGGAGGCGGGGCTCCGCCAGCTCAAATTACATATTTATTGTCTGTGACTCCACATCATAGTGAAGTGGAGTCACAGATAATGAATATTTAAATTGAGCAGGCAGAGCCCCTCCCGCCTACAACCTAGTGAAGTGGATCCACAGATAATGAATATTTAAATTGAGCAGGCAGAGCCCTGCCCCCTGTGCGCGATTCACTGAATTTAGCAGAGGATCTTTTGGGGGACATATCTCAGGACCTACTGGACATATTTAAGTAAGTGGCCCCTCTGTGGACTCCTGTTCACTCAAGCTATAACCCAGTGTAATGTGTTTAGTGTGGGTGAACAAGGTGACAGGTTTCCTTTAAAGCAAAAGGAGTGAATTGATTGGTTGCTACATCACAGTTTTTAAGCATTAGTGGTATGATATAATATTGTTATGCTTTTTTTTACAGGGATATGGCACAACTGGCCAAAGCTGCAGTGAGTGGGGATGAAAAGGCTTTGGATATGTTTAACTGGAAAATGAAGGCAGCCGCCCAACAGGAGTTCTCCTTCTTCCTTAGCACAGGAGATGGTATGTACAGTAGAGTATACACTTTTGGGTGATAAGTTTTTGATTATAAAGACTAAAGTATCTAATGGGTGCTTTCCATCTGTAATAAAGGAAGGGAAGTTTCCTATCTGACAAATCTCTCATAAAAGCTTAAAACAAAACAGGGACATGTATGGGTTATTTTCTGACAGAACTAGGGTCTAGGGAACACTGTGCTCTTGCCGGGATTCCCCTGTACACATTAGATTTACAGTAGGTGATGCCACTTAGGTTAAGTTCACATCTGCATCAGAGGCTCTGTGCTTACTACAAATTTTTGTCTGGTTACTTGAGCAAATTTTTTTGTCCTGTTAACATGAAGTAAAACGACGCACACTAGCTGGAAACCGGACTGACCCCATTTAAGTCAACGGGGTCCTTTAACCCCTTAAGAACGAAGCCCATTTGGGCCTTAAGGACGCAGACAATTTTATTTTTACGTTTTCATTTCTCTATCGGCTCCATTGGGGGACACAAACCTTGGGTATATGCTGTTGTTGCTAGGAGACTTGACACTATGGAAACCAAAAAGTCGGCTCCTCCCAGCAGGATATACCCGCCTACAGCGCCTGAGGTAATCAGTTTTAGCTTAGTGTCGCAGGAGATGGACAGTAGTCTGGGGTTCTCCCCAGACTTGGTCTAACTTTTTAATTTTTTCTAATAGGGACGTTTAGTTTCTTATTTCCTTTTATTTTCCTGTTTTCAGGTGGGGACTCAGGAACATAGTGTTCACTGTTTCCCCATTTGTGATTGAGGGGGCACAGACATCGTGGATGTACTGTCAACCCCCTCTCGCCAACGGCCAGCGCCTGGGGTTGTACCTCATGGGTCCGGGTCCCCCACCTTTCCCTGCTCGTCTCGCTTTTCAAGCCCGGCATGATGCAGGTGACAAAAAGCTGGCTGAAGACTTCATGACTGAAGACTTCATTAGGTAAGTTCATCAGACTAAGGTGAGTATATTTCCCCTTTTATCCTTAGGGCCGGATTTTCAACAGCTGGAGACCCCAAGTTTGTGGCCCACCTTTTTATATGGGGGCTAATGGGACTGGCCAGGAGGGTTTTTTTGCCCTCCTTTCTGCATTCTATGGGGGAAAGTTTTATTATGTGTGTGTTTGGTGCACTGGGGCGTGTCTCTCATTACTGCGGGCGCTCTTTCAGCCCAGCCGCACAGCGCCGTTTTTACTTTCACTTTGGCAGTGTAACTGCCGACTGCGTTCGCCCGCTCCGTTCCCCCGAGGCGCATATGCGTTCGCATTTGGGCGCCATCTTGGATCGGGCTATTATTACTTCGGCGACCTGGTGCGCTTTAGCTCCGCCCAACCAGGACAGCCGAAGCTTTTCAGGAGGGCGCAAATACCCTCCAATCAGCGCTGTGTGCGCGCAGGGTGTTACAGGGCCATTCAGCAGTGCCCTTAATGCTAGCACGCCCCCTCTGGCCATTGGTCCAGCGTTTGCTCTCTTTTCTCCCTCTCTCTGCCGGAGTTCTCCTCACAGCAGCAGCCTGAAGGACACAGACTTGGGTGAGACCATTCTTTTTTATTACTTTTTACACCTGTAATAACTGTAACACCGAAATGTCTGGTTCTGCTGAACCTACTTGTTCTGCCTGCACCACTGCTCCCCCAGACCCCCCAGCTATTACTACCCCGGATGTTCTACCAGACCCGGTGGGTTCGGCCTTCCCTCCAGCCTGGGTTTTTCCCTCTCACAGTCTATATCCGGCTTGGCGCAGGTCTCCCGTTCTGTGATGACTGCCTTGGAGAGGTCCTCCCTCCGGTGGCCCTCCGGGGGACTCGCTCCCCTTCTCCCTATGCTTCTCGCAAGCGTAATAGGGGTGGTTCCTCTTAATCATCCCCGGGGTCTTCGGACAGGTACGGGCGTTCCCATCATAGGTCTCGCCCCGTTACCTCAGCTTATCACAAGCGTCCCTCTTCCTGAGGATGCTCCCGCAGTCGCCGCTCTGGCTCTCCAGAGCCGCGAACCGGGTCAGTCTCTCCCTCATCTAGGGCCGCCCCAATGCGTTCCCATTCACCTGGAGAGCTTGTGGATGAGGTTTCCGAATCGGCATCTGACTCAGAGGACCGCTCGGATTCTGCCGACACGGTGAACTCATTGATTTCGGCCATAAGAGACACCTTTCATCTAGAGGACCCAGGAACTTTGACATGGCTCCAGAAGTTGCCTTTCATCGTGACTGACCTCTTCCAGGGCTGCCTCAACTCATTCTCTTTCACCTGGTGAACTTGTGGATGAGGTTTCTGATTCGGCCTCCGACTCAGAGGGCTGCATGGATATGCCTGATGTGGTGTACTCATTGGTTTCGGCCATAAGAGACACCTTCCAGCTAAAGGACCCAGGATCTTCGGACGTGTCTCCAGGAGGCACCCAAGACTTTCAGCTCTCTCATTGAATTTGACGCCCTGCTGGAATCTGCCTGAAGGCACCCTGACAATAAAGTTTCAGGAAACGAAGAAGGTTCAAGCGCCGCATCCCTTCGCAAAGGACCTTCATTGCGCGGTGGACCTTCTCTCCAGCTGTGAATCTACCGGTCTCCCGCCTCTCTAAGGCGACTGTCCTGCCGTTGACTAATGCGGCTACCTTCAAGGATCCAGCGGACAAGAAGGTGGAGACTTTGGCAAAATTTGCCTTTGAGACAGCAGGTTCTTCCTTTCTTCCTGCTTTTGCTTCTGCCTGGGTGTCAGATGCCCTTTCAGTATGGTCTCCCAACTCCGCCAGGGTAGTATTCAGGATCCCTTCAGGGGATTTATCGAGACTAGTTCTCCGATGGAGATTTTATGGTTTCTGCTTCCATGCGCAGCCGCTGTGCTGCCTTTGCCACAGGCTACCTGGTAGCCCTCCTTCGCCCATGTGGCTTATAGCCTGGAATGCGGTGAGGCGTCGGGCGGAAAGAGTTTCTTATACCTCGGGATAAGGCTCGCAGAACCCCTTTCCATCGGAAGTCTTCCTCCTTCCGGTCCTGCGGATCTTTGGTACCAACAGAGATCCAGCCAGGCGCCTTCACGGCAAGAGGGCTCCCTCCTTCCTGACCTGTCCATCCTGGAGGTCGGCTAACAGTTCCGGCCGTTTTGCGGCCCCATCAGGCACCCGTAGGCCTACCTCGGCCTGAGGGGTCGCCCCCACCCGCCGACTTTTCTCGGGTGGTTGGTCGTCTTACTCTTCCGCGATGCCTGGACATGCACATTCAGATTTCCTGGGTCAGGGATGTTGTAATCAATGGATACTGGGTCGATTTTGCCTCCCTTCCATGGGACTGCTTTTTTTCTTTTCCGGACCCCCCGGTCCTCTTCTCTATCAGAGGCATTTCGGGGTGCGTTCCAGTTCCCTTTCATCCAGGGAGTAATTGTCCCGGTTCCTTCAGGGGAATGTTTTCAAGGTTTTTCATTCCAACCTCTTTGTGGTTCCCAAGACGGGCGTTTCGGTTTGCCCAATCTTGGTTCTGGAGGATCTCCACCAGCATCTTCTGCTTCCCATTCCAAATGGAGTCTCTCCGTTCGGTGCTTGAGTCCATGGTTCATGGGGAGTTTTTGTTTACTCGGTGGACATCACGGATGCCTGCCTCCACATTCCAATATTTCCCAGTCTTCAGCGGTACTTCCGCTTTGCAGTTCCGGATGGCCATTTTCTATTGTGGCTCTCCCTTTCGGTCTGACCTCTACTCCGCGGGTCCTTACCAAGGACCTGACGCCTGTGATAGCCCTGTTACGGACAAGAGTTGTTTCAGTGATTCCTTACTTGGACGACCTCCTGATCAGAGCTCCAACCAGGGCTCAGAGTCTGGGGAGTCTTAGTCTCAACCTCCAACCCTTGTTTTCTCTTCAGTTGGATGGTTAATCGTGACAAGTTCAACCTCTCTCCTGGGGCTCCAGTTCGACGCGGCCTCTGCCCGCTTTCGACTCTGCCGGACATTCGGCTGACTCTCTCTCTCCAGTTTCCTTTCGCTTTTGCATGACTGTCCTGGGTCGGTTGCTGGCGACCGTGGAGGCCGTGCCATTCGCACAGTTTAATCACCGACCTCTTCAACTGATGATTCTCTTCCGGTGGGACAGGTCTCCTTGGTCTCTCGAGCACAAGATCGTTCTCTCTCGACAGTCTTGTCGGTCCCTTCTTGGTGGCTTTGTTTCCCCCTGCTTTTCAGGGACGCTCCTTCCTGCCCTTTCCTGCCGGTCTGTTGGACTGGGAGGTGTTTTCAGGACCGGGCGGTCTGGGGCCTGGGTCCCCCCAGAAGCCCTTCTCCCTACCAGCATGCTGGGACTAGGGAAATTCTATCTTTGCTTACTTCTTCAGGAAATTCCCTTCTGGGCGGAACTCAAGTTTCCGACCATCTCAGCGATCTTCATTCCGAACATACTCAACTGGGAGGTGGTCTGTCTCAGCTGGTCCTCAGCCGTCCAAGGCGAGTGGTCCCTACATCCGGAGGTGTTTGCAGTTACCTGCAACCTCTAGGGCGCTCCAGATGTGGACCTCTACTCGTCCCGCCACAACTGCAGCGTTCCTCTCTCTTGGTCGGGCTTTGCCCTACCTTATCTGTCTCTTAGTCGGGCCTGGCCCTACCTTATCTGTTTCCTCCCCTTCCTCTCATTCCAGAGTTCTGAGGAAACTCACAGCAGAGGGTGCTCTCACCATTCTCGTGGCCCAGACTGGCTCCGGCGGCATGGTACGTCGTCGCGGTCAGGCTCCTACCGACTTACCGCTGCACCTTCCCTCTCGCCCAGACTTCCTATCTCAGGTCCCCTGTGCCACCCCTATTTACCTGCTCGGCTTTTGACGACGTGGAGGTTTAGACTGCGGTTTCTCTTCCCAAGTGATTTGCACCATGCTCGCCAGCTTTCCTCTGTGAAAATTTACCACCATACCTGGCGGTCTTATTTTCATTGGTGTGAATCTCAGCCTTTTTTCTCTGGCCGTGGTTTTCCTTCCCCAACCCCTTTTCCCTTTCCAGTCAGGGTTGGCCCAAAGGTTGGCTCTCAGCTCCCTTTAGGGTCAAAGTTCGGCCCTTTTCATTCTTTTTCAAAGTCCTCTGGCGTTCAATTTTTCATGTCCAGACCTTCTTCAGGGAGTGACACACACTGACCCTCTTTCTCGGTCCCCTTCTCCCCCTTGGGACTTACACTTGGTCTTAGTTACCCTGTAAGGCGCTCCTTTTGAACCTCTCAGGGACATTCCTCTTCGCCTCCTTCCCTGGAATGTGGCGTTCCTTATTACTATTACCTCTGTTAGGTGGGTGTCAGAGCTGGCAGTTTTCTCCTGCCGTTCTGCCTTCCTGGTTGTATACGAGGACAAGTTGTTTTCCGTCCAGGTCCGTCCTTTTTACCTGAGATGGTTTCGACTTTTTCATCTCAATGAGGACATCGTCCTGCCGTCTTTTTGTCCGGACCCTTCTCATCCCAGGGCGTTTGCTCCACAAACTGGTTGTGGAGAGGGCTGTTCGGACTTATCTCTCAGTCACTTCCTTTCGGCAGTGTGACTCCTTTTTTTGTTTTTCCGGAAGGTCATTTTACAGGATGACCTGCTTCTACGGCCACCATTTTCTGTTGGATCCGGTCTGCTTCCGCTGCAAGGGGAAGATTCCCCCTTCCGGGTTTTGGCTCATTCCGCCCGTTTTTCGGGGCATCCTGGGCCTTTCACTTTGTGGCTTCGGCCTCGCAGTTCTGTACAGCGGCCACGTGGCCGTCTTTGCTCTCTTTCACAAGGTTCTACCGGATTTATACTTTTGCATCAGCTGATGCTACTCTGGGCCGTAAGGCGTTGCAGGCGGCGGTGGTCCAGCCGTTCGCCTGACTGATTCCTTACCCACCCAAGGGACGGCTTTATACGTCCCAAGGTCTGTGTCCTCCAATGGAGCCGATAGAGAAAAAGGGATTTTTGTCTTACCGTAAAATCCTTTTCTCGGAGGATCCATTGGGGGACACAGACCTTGGGTATATGCTGTTGTTGCTAGGAGACTTGACACTATGGAAACCAAAAAGTCGGCTCTTCCCAGCAGGATATACCCACCTACAGAGCCTGAGGTAATCAGTAGAGATGAGCGAATTTACAGTAAATTTGATTTGTCACGAACTTCTCGGCTCGGCAGTTGATGACTTATCCTGCATAAATTAGTTCAGCTTTCAGGTGCTCCCGTGGGCTGGAAAAGGTGGATACAGTCCTAGGAGACTCTTTCCTAGGACTGTATCCACCTTTTCCAGCCCACCGGAGCACCTGAAAGCTGAACTAATTTATGCAGGAAAAGTCATCAACTGCCGAGCCGAGAAGTTTGTGATGAATCGAATTTACTGTAAATTCGCTCATCTCTAGTAATCAGTTTAGTCACCAAGCAGTAGGAGATGACCGAGAGGCAGAGAACCAAGACCAGTCGAAGGCAACCAGAACAAAAAATAACTGAACACATCCTTGGACAGGTAACCAAACACAAGAACACCAAAGAAAGGGCGAGAGCTGTGTCCCCCAATGGATTCTCAGAGAAAAGGATTTTACGGTAAGACAAAAATCCCTTTTTTTTTCCTCCTCGCCTTCAAAAAATCATAACTCTTTTTTATATTTTCATCCACAGACTAGTATGAGGGATGGTTTTTTGCGTGACCAGTTGTCCGTTGTAATGCCATCACTCACTTTACCATAAAATGTATGGTGAACCAAAAAAATACTATTTGTGTGAGGAAATGAAAAAGAAAACCGCAATTTTGCTAATTTTGGAAGGTTTCGTTTTCACGCTGTACAATTTATGGTAAAAGTGACGTGTTCTTTATTCTTTGGGTCAATACGATTAAAATGATACCCATGATAATATACTTTTCTATTACTGTTGCGCTTAAAAAATCGCAAACTGTTTAACCAAATTAGTACGTTTAAAATCCCCCTATTTTGAAGACCTATAACTTTTTCATTTTTCCGTATAAGCGGCGATAAGTGCCGTGATCTGTACTTTTTATTGATACCATATTTGCTTATATAAAACTTTTAATACTTTTTTTATTTTATTTTTTTGGGAATAAAGTGTTATAAAAAAAGCTGCTATTTTGGACTTTTTTTTCTTTTTTCAAACGTTCACGCCGTTCATCATACGGTATCCAAAAAGAAAAAGAAACACGCAAAACAGTGCACACCCATAAATATCAAAAAGTACTCTTTATTAATACATGAATCAAAAAGACAGACAAGGTTATTAAAAACATTTAAAACAGGCCTAAAGCAGCCAAAGCACAAAACAGGGTGAGCCCCCCTCAACAAAGTAGTTTGTAGTGATTGTTCATCATACGGTATCATCAACATTTTATTTTAATAGTTGGGATATTTACGCACGCGGCGATGCCAAATATGTATATAAAACATTTTTTTACACTTTTTGGGGGTGAAATAGGGAAAATAGGACAATTTACGTTTTTATTGGGGGAGGGGGTTTTTCACATTTTTTTAACTTTTATTTTTACACTTTAATAGTCCCCATAGGGGA
Source organism: Hyla sarda (assembly GCF_029499605.1). NCBI lineage: Eukaryota > Metazoa > Chordata > Amphibia > Anura > Hylidae > Hyla > Hyla sarda. The sequence goes on along the minus strand of NC_079196.1, from coordinate 201,589,544 downwards.
CTATTTATAGCAATCATTCGATTGCTAATACTGTTCAGTGCTATGTATAGGACATAGCACTGATCAGTATTATCGGTCATCTTCTACTCTGGTCTGCTCGATCGCAGACCAGAGCAGAAGACCCCGGGAGACAGTGAGGGGACCTCCGGCCGCCATGCTGGATGATCGGATCGCCGCGGAAGCGCTGCGGGCGATCTCATCATCCATTCAAAGTACCACGATGCTGCAGATGCCGTGATCTGTATTGATCACGGCATCTGAGGGGTTAATGGCAGACATCTGCGCGATTGCGGATGTCCGCCATTACGGGCGGGTCCCTGGCTGCTATCAGCAGCCGGGACCTGCCGCGCATGACGCGAGCATCGCTCCGATGCTCGTGATTATGCATAGGACGTAAATGTACGTCCTGGTGCGTTAAGTACTAGCTCGCCAGGACGTACATTTACGTCCTGCGTCGTTAAGGGGTTAAGCTCCATTGGAGTCCGTCATGTAGCGGATTCGATGTCTCAATTTTTTTTCCATTTTGCTCCCAGGAAGAGCAAATGAATGGAAAGTTAACTGAGCCTTTACACAGGTGTGAACCTAGCGTTAGCAGTATTTACCTACATCTATCCAGTGTGTAAGGGCAGCTTTACCTTGTAGGCACATGCTTCACACCACCATTGATTTTTCCAGTGTTCAGCTCTAATAGCAGTTCTGGATCCCCTGCATGCTAAACATTAACAGTACCCAGTGAGTACCATTGATTTTAATGGTGTTTGCTATTTTACCAGACAAAATAGTACTGCATGCTTCACTTAGCGGTTTGGGATATTTCAGTGAATCTGTGACAGAGGATCCTAACAGAGCCTCCAATTCTAATGTGATTAGAGTTTAAAATAGCATGGATTTAGCTTATTTAGTTTCTTTTTATTTTATTTTTTTTATTCAAGCTTTACTGTTGTCCAGACATGTCAAAAGTTTTGATTGCATGAGATCTCAGTCCTGAGACCTGCTGAGATCACGAGATATAACCTGGTAAAATGGCTGCCTCAATTCACTCTATTATAGTTTATGGTGAATGTGTTGGGTTTGACTGCAAGCCAGGGACTGCCTCGCTTTTCAATGGCTTATAAATCTAACTTGCACCGGGTCAGTCAGGAAAATCCATTTTGGGTTTATGATACGATATCTATTGATCTGTACCTTTTTTTTTTTTTTTTTTTTTTTGGTGTCAGGTTCCATACACTGGGTGAATGAACAGGCAAAGAGCAGCCAGATAATTGGAATGGACAGTCCTGCGCAGAGGCTTATCTTCTTGGAGAAGAAATCCATATTAGTGGTGGTGACAGAGAATTTGCTGCTGTCACAATTCTTTTTGAGTCCCGAAGGAGATGCTGAGGAGCTATCCAAGGTAGGAAGTGTTTGAATATGTACTGCTTGCCTATAGTGATGATGGTATTTTATGGTTTCCCAGTTTTTATGGAAATACAGCACTGATCTATTTTCTTCCAGGATCCTGTCATGTGACTTTTGATTTGAACATCTATGTTTACCTCTCTGTTGCCATAGGGATTGACTTGTGTTGCGTAACATTTAGGACATCAGCGTTTGCAGACTACAGTAACAGATATAGTGCAGAAATCCACAGGCAGAGAATTTTTCAGCTGTGGGTCTTGCTGCAAATTTGTGGTCACTACACAACAAAATCTACGGGTTATATGCTAAATTTACAAAGGATTGCACTGTGGATTTCACCCCTGTACATTGAAGGATAGGACACTTCTGCTATATGTAGATGCCGTTTTCAAAAGTGCATCCTCATGTATCATACTGCAAATTGCACTAGCTAAATCCGCCATGACTAAACTTACCCGAACATGCACAACAGGGAGATAGTGGGGTGCTTAAAGGGGCACTCTGGCCCTAAGACATCTTATCCCTATCCAAAGGATAGGGGATAAATTGTCTGATCGCAGGGGTCATGCCGCTGGGGAACCCCCCAATCTCTCATGCAGCACCCACCTGTGTGAGCTGCATGCATTGCTGATGGCTCCGAGTCTGAAGCCTCGCGACCATGGGTCCGGAATATTGTGACGTCACGACTCCGCCCCCCGTGTGAAGGCGGGACCTCCGCGATCAGACATCTTCTCCCCTAACCTTTGGATAGGGGATAAGATGTCTTAGGGTCGGGTTTAAACACTACCTATTGCATGTTTATGGGACAGATGCGGTTGAGAGAATGTTCTTAAGTGTAAGGTTCCGTCTGTTCAATTCTGTTGGAGTTATGGAAACAGCCAAGCATGCTCAGGTGGGATCAGTATCTATAAAACCATATCCTGTAGACCTATAAAGCTTATGCCATAAATGTCCAGATGGGAATATGCCTTTAACTATGATTTAAATTGATTTTGTTGAACAGGTGAAGCTGTCTGGGAGGACTGGTAAAACAGCAGACATTATCTGTGTCAATAACACCTTACTGATCACAGCAACTGGAGAAAGTGTCATAAGGTAAGTCAATCTTTTCATTTCTTTTTTTATATTTAAATATGTTTAATCAAGTGCATGATGCACATGAAGACAGGTTGTTCTATGCAGCCTACTGAATCTACATTCTATGCTACATTAAAGGGGTACTCCGCACCCCTAGACATCTTATCCCCTATGCAAACGATAGGGGTTAAGATGTCAGATCACCGGGATCCCGCTGCTGGGGACCCCCGGGATCTCGGCTGCAGCCCCCACCTGTACGGCTTCCACCTCACACCGGCATTGCTTGTGGCTTCGGATCCCGACCACAATGGCGGAAGAGCGTGATTTCACGACTCCGCCCCGTTTTTCTCAGTGCTGTAAATGTTTATTTAGCTGTATATCACTACTTCTTTGTAAAGCACAATCAAAATCAGGGGGTAAAGCACAAACAAAATCAGGTGAATATTTTCTTTCCAGGTTCTGGGATCTGGAACGAGATGACAATTATGTGCTGTTCCTGGATGAGCAATTGGGATTTGAAGCAGAAGAAACAATAAACTGTATTTCTTACTGTCCTACCAAAGGTATTGCAGCCCCTCTCTGTTGTAACTGTAGAAAGAATTACGCAGCACTTGCTTATTGCTTCATGCATTGGTGTTTATTTACATATTAAATAGCATTTACAGATGCATTAAATGCACGCTGCATATGAAGCAATAAGGGAATGCTGGGCAGTTCCTCTGACCTTCTTGTTATTATCCCAGCAATGATCTCATCAAGATATAAGCACAGATCCCACTTTAACTATGGCTATGAGGATGCTATTTAACTTTTACAGTTTAATTTCACTGTATTTTCATGCACTTTTGAGTCCTTAAAGGGGTACTCTGCTGCTCAGCGTTTGGAACAAACTGTTCCAAACGCTGGAGCCGGCGCCGGGAGCTCGTGACATCATAGCCCCGCACCCCCGTGACGTCTCGCCGCACCCCCCTCAATGCAAGTCTATGGGAGGGGGCATGACGTCACAAGCTCCCGCCTCCAGCGTTCGGAACAGTTGGTTCCAAACACTGAGCAGCGGAGTACCCCTTTAAGTGCCTATACATCTTCATGTGTTGCAGCAATATTGGCAGCTGGCACCAGTAAGGGCAAGGTGGCTATGTGGAACAAAATCCCTGATGGACGGAAGGCCATGAGGGCCGAAGGAAAAGATATCTGGAAGCTTAGCACACCAACAGAATTGGAAGGCAACATCTCACAGATCAAAGTGAGTGGTTTTGGTGCAGCCTTATTTGTCACCTACAACTGGTAATGTAAATAAGTAGACTTGAAAGTGCAGCTCTCTGAAAAACAGTTTAAAGGGGTACTCCGGTGGAAAACTTTATTTTTTTCATCAACTGGTGCCAGAAAGTTAAACAGATTTGTAAATTACTTCTATTAAAAAAATCTTAATCCTTCCAGTACTTATTAGCTGCTGAATACTACAGAAGAATTATTTTCTTTTTGGAACACAGAGCTCTGTGCTGACATCACGAGCACAGTGCTCTCTGCTGACATCTCTGTCCATTTTTAGAACTGTCCAGAGTAGGAGAAAATCCCCCATAGCAAACATATGCTGCTCAGGTCAATTCCTAAAATGGACAGAGATGTCAATAGAGAGCACTGTGCTCGTGATTCAGCAGAGAGCACTGTGTTCCAAAAAGAAAAGAATTTCCTCTAGTATTCAGAAGCTAATAAGTGCTGTAAGGATTAAGATTTTTTAATAGAAGTAATTTACAAATCTATAGAAAATTTGCCCAGACCTTCCAGGAAAGTGTAAATAATTATTGTATATTCTATATAAAAATCGATAACTAAAATCGTGCTTCAATAATAATTCAATTGTTTTATTAAAATGACACAATATAAAATAAGATACTCCTCACAGGGCCCTTGCGAGAAGAACACATATAATAAAGGCAATTCAATAATAAAAATATATGTATATCACTGGTAGTGGAAATGACAATGCTCATATCCTTAGATAAAATGTATCAATAATAGACAGTTTGTAGCATGTGTGATACAATATTAACGGTCCTGTATGGTATAGAAGCAGTTCACTCGGCTCAAACAGCTTAAGCTGGAAGATGGATGCCGTTGATTAGGTGCTGAGATTGATGGTGGCACAATGTTGCAGGGTAATGTTGGTACCTTTAACAGGCGGAGTCCCGATATACAGCAAGAGTCTCAGGCAGAGAGTGCTGATATGTGTGGATACTCCGAATGAGCATTGGCACGTGCTGATGTTCCAGGAGACCGGGAGCCCGTTGGCGCTGGCAGGCGCTTTGGATGGTAGGTTTCCTCACCGCTGGACTTTGGAACTGGTTGCTCGCTGGAATGCAATCATAGACCTCACACTGTGTATGGAGGTCTCACCTCGTGTTGCCGGCATGTGACGTCAGCGGATGTTGTGGCCGAGGTAGCCAAAGCAGGACTGGGATAGCGAGGTCAAAGCAGGACTGGATCAATTGTTATGCAAAAGTCCACAGGCGTTGACCTATTCAGGCCGTATATGATGGATACAATTCATATGCAGCGTTAATACCAGTGATATAAATAGCAATATAGACTAGACGCGTTTCAGGGTTCTAGAGTACGACCCTTTCCCCTTTCCTGAGGAAAGGGTCGTACTCTAGAACCATGAAACGCGTCTCGCACCTCGGATCGTGTCGGTTATTAATTGTGAGCTGCACTTGTACATTTCCTTTTTTCTTTTAACTTACAAATCTGTTTAACTTTCTGGCATCAGTTGATTAAAAAAAAAAAAAAAGTTTTCCACCGGAGTACCCCTTTAAGCATGGAGCAAAGTGTAAGATTGTAAACGGAGCAAACTTGGTCACTAGACTGTGTTTGGTCCATTGATATTACGCACAGTTATGCCATGGTCAATGGGGGGTATTTATCAAAGGATTTATGTGTTTTTTTTAACGTAACTTTGGCGCAGTGTCTTTTTGCGCCAAAGTTTGGCACATTTTCTCCACTGTCATTTTTACAACTTTATCAAAATCACACGGTCCTGTGTGTGATTTTAACTTTAGTCAGTAATTCATCATTTGCGCCAATCGATCTTTGGCGCAATTTTGCGCCTTTATTTTTTTTTTGGCGCAAATCACCGCCATGAAATTTTGCACATGGAAAACACACTTAGCAATGTCAGAAAATGTAAAGGCGTCAAAATACATTAAAACATTTTTTTGTGAAAGCAGCGACGCCTCAGGGGCTGCGCAATACTATCCTGTGACATAGTTGTCTCTGAGGCACCTTCACCCTCCGTTGAGCCAGCATTGGACATGGCCGCACAGGTTCAGGAAAGGTAAGCACTAAAGCAGTGGTCTCCAACCTGCGGACCTCCAGATGTTGCAAAACTACAACTCCCAGCATGCCCGGACAGCCAATGGCTGTCAGGGCATGCTGGGAATTGTAGTTTTGCAACATCTGGAGGTCCGCAGGTTGAAGACCACTGCACTAAAGTAACAACAACAAAAAAAAAAACTACCCAAGTTGAAAATGAAATCCATTTCACATGGTGGCTATAAACCCCACAAAAGAAAATAACTCACGTCGCTTGCTGATATACTGCAGGAGGGACTCCGAAATGGCTGCTCTACAGGGTAAAATACGCGTCCTCTGTGGGGGTAAGTTCTGTGTAAAAGGCGCTGTGAACAGCTGATTTCAACATTTGAGCCAAAATTACTAACAACTTGCACCAAATGATAAATTTGTTGCATGTCCACGAAAACCAAAGTGAAAAAAAAAAAAAAAGGGTAAAAAGAAACTGTCAACAGGCAAAATTGATAAATACCCCCAATGTGCTGACATATCCCTGTAGAATGTAGGATATTTATCTGATGTGACCATAGCTTAAAACAGACAAACACTCAAACAAATACATCAGTCAGGGAAGTTTTTATTGAAAAGCTTATCCACATTAGCAGCCATCAACAATTTGCTAATGTAGCTCTAGGCTATCGTCTCATACATTGCAATTTAAAATACTTGTAGCCTAGTAAAATACTTGTTATCCTCACTATCTCCTCATTTGTTGTTCTGTGTCTAAGATATTTTGCTTTGTCCTGATACAGTGGGGATCATCAAAGAATCTGCTAGCTGTAAACAACCTCAGCACTGTGCTGATCCTCAGCGAGCATGTCATGTCCTCCCATTTCCATCAACAAGTTGCAGCAATTCAGGTGGCACCTTCCCAGCTCAGCCTGACCTATTTCAGCACAGGAACCAGGCACAGCTTGAAGACTGATATGTACATAAAAGGGGTCTTTGTCACTAAGGTGAGCAAACTGGGCAGTACTTGATGTCAGCATTTGGGTTCCTATACTGTAGCTTTACTGTATGTTTTGTTAATTCTTTATATATATATATATATATATATATATATATATATATATATCTGTTTATTTTTTAAATATATATAACTGTTTATTTTTGAAATTTTACAGGAAAATAAAAAAAATTTCCATTAACATATAGATAACATACAGTAACAAAGGACTAAGAAAAATATATGAAAAAAATAAAATAAAAAATAGAAACACTTTCAGAGATTTCCATCTACACATGTCCAATGGAGACAAAACGCCAATAGGGCGAATCCGAGACACATATAATCTGGACAGATAACATTCCTCAAATGTCATGTTTTGTTAATTCTATAATTCTATCATCACATTAAGTCTTGGTTTACCTATTTATATCATACAACTAACTGTTTTATGTACTAGGTCAGTAATCTCCAACCTGCGGACCTCCAGATGTTGCAAAACTACAACTCCCAGCATGCCCGGACAGCCGATGGCTGTCCGGGCATGCTGGGAATTGTAGTTTTGCAACATCTGGAGGTCTGCAGGTTGAAGACCACTGTGCTAGGTTAAATTAGAAAGCAGATTTTATAAGCAATGCAGTTCGATAGGAAGACTCAGTGGCTGACCATTTACATTCAACAAATATGTAGTAAATTTGAGTAGCCGTATTAGTCCAGTGATGCAGATGCAAATCATAAAATGTTGCAGTATCTTGTAATACATTTTTTATTGGACTAACAGTATTTTGTAGAGACAAGCTTTCGGGATTCCTCCCTTTTTCGAGGAATCCCGAAAGTTCAACAAATAGAAACAGATAATTTTTATATTTCAACCAATTTATTCCTAATTCTGTGCGTTTACATTGGAAAATTACTGAAATTATCATTCAGATTAATTTGGATAATAGTGATAATTATTTTGTGTAATTTGACCTTTTTTTTAAATCTTTATTTACCTAAATATGTAGTTGTTTACTGAAGAGTCATAGGTTGGCAAACACTTGCTTGTTGTTGTTCTTTACACCTGTTCTCTAGTAGTCGATATTTATGACAAATGACCAAGGTAAATATTTTTGTCTCAAATTTTCAGAACTTGGTTGCAGTATGGAATGGTAAATTGGTGACAGTCTATGAACTTGGTGGGCCCACCCTTAGGAATACAGGTATATGCATCAGCCTCATTAATCCATCCATTTATATTTTGACATCAGGCTTAAAACAAAGCTGTTATGTTGAACATGCTGTTCAGACTACCAGTAGCATGTTCTAGAGCAGGTTGAGCTGGGAATATTGATATATTGTTTTATGGGAAAATATTCTGTAAAAGTCTCAGTCACTGAGCAGGACCGCTTCCGGACTCCTACACACAGAATGAGCAGAGATAAAGATTAATATAATACAGGTTATACCGAATCCGTCCTTACAAAACTATCTATTCGTTTTTACAACTCCAGTTCCTGTATTACATGGCAATAGCAGATTGGGCTGCTTTTTGATTGTGACAGGTTTTCTTAAAGATCATGGTTTGAGAGTGATTAAGGGGGAATTCACACACACCAGACTTGTTGCATACATTTCTGCATCAAATGTGAGGTTGCTTTGGACTTTTTCTGCAAACCCATTCATTTTGGGAAAGCTGCAGAAATTTCTTCAACAAGTGTGCAACATGTAACAAGTGTGCAACGAGTAACATTCACACTATAAAATTCATCCGTTTTAAAGATCCGTTATGAAAACCCTTAAAATTGGCTGTTAAACGGCCTTTACAAAATTTGTTACATTATCCATTTTAACCTGTCATAGTCCGTTATTAATAACGGACATTATTTTGTGACTGGATAAAGAACGGAAGAAATAGTGTATGCACTATTTCTCCCGTTACTTTCTCCCCTCACAAAATAACGTTCGTTATTAATAACGGGCTATGACAGGTTAAAACGGATAATGTAAAAATCCCAAAGACTATAATTGGATTTTGTAACGGCTGTAAGTGCCATGTTGTATCACACAGCTTTATCCAGGATTGCAGCCAGGGCAATTGCCCTATTTCCCGGTCGGCTCCATTGGGGGACACAGGAACCGTGACTATATCTCGCTGCCACTAGGAGGCTGACACTAGGCAACATAAAAAAAGAAAGTCGCCCCCTCCTGGCAGGATACACCCAACCTACTGACCCTGAGCTAATCATGTTTAGCTTAGTGTCATTAGGAGGAAGACACAGGTCTGGAGTTCTCCAGACCTGGTCTTTTGCTTTTTTTATTTTCTAGTTAGGGCAATGTATGTAGGTTTTTCCTCCCTTTTTGTTTCTGTTTTGAGGTGGGAGTTCAGGAGCATGGTGCTACCTGTTCCCCCATATGCGATGAAGGGGCACAGGACATAGAGTATGCACTGTTAACCCCTTCTCACCACCGGCAAGCACCTGGGGTTGTACCTTTGGTCCGGGTCTGGCTCTTCACTGGAGTCCTGAGTCCCCCCACAGCTCACGCTCCTCTTCCCCGGCCTCCCGGCAGCGCCCTCACTCTAGGGGATGCTCTACAGGTCACCCTCCAAGGTCTCCTGCTCTCCATCCCAGATCCGCCTCGCCTGCGTCTAAGGCTCCCTCCACACGCCCCCGATCTCCTGGGGAACTGGAGGATGAGATGTCCGATTCTGCCTTGGATCCAGAGGACCGGGTCAGTGCATCCGACATGGTGGACAGTTTGGTGTCAGCCATCAGGACACCTTTTGTCTAGAGTACCACGGAACTTCGGACCCAGCTCTGAAAGTTTCATTCCGCTGCTCCCGTCGCTCTTCCAAGGTATTCAGTTCTCATACAGAATTTGACTCCTTGCTGGACACAGCTTGAAAACACCCAGACAAGCGCTTCCAAGGGACTTCAAGTGTAGTTTCCATTTTCTCAAGACTTGATTGCGAAGTGGACGCTACCTGCCGTAGATCCTCCGGTCTCCCCAGGCTAAAAGCCTGGGATGCTGATGCTGCTTTGAAGAAGTCTCTCACGGAACTACCCTTATCTGGTACCCGACTCTTCGGGAAACGCCTGAATGAGGTTATTTCCAAGGCTACTGGATATAAGAGCTACCTGCTGCCACAGAATAGACCTCGCCGTGCCGATTCCCGCCGAAAGACAACTTCCTTTTTACCCTTTTGGTCCTTTGCCTCGGGTTGTTTAGTCAAGCCGACACCCTCACAAGATCGGAAGGCTCCTTCCTTCAAGGCGCGCCCTTCCTGAAAGTCGGATGGCCGTCCTGGCCGCTTCGAAGCCAAGGCAAGGTAACTGCAAGTCTGCTCCGCCTGAAGGAACGCCCCCACCTGTGACTTCTTCTCGAGTTGAAGGTCGTTTGTCCCTGTTCCGGAACATTTGGTTAGCTCATATTCAGGATTCCTGGGTCCGAGACGTCGTTTCAGACTGCTATCCGATCGAGTTTGCTTCTTTTCCCTGGGATCGTTCTCCTTCTTTAGCGGCGGCCTTTCGGGTCGCACTGCAGACCCTTCTCGCTCAGGCAGCGATCATTATGGTTCCTCCCGAGGAGCGTTTTTCAGGGTTCTACTCAAATCTTTGTTGTCCCCAAGAAGGGGGGTCTCCGTCTGCCCTATCCTGAATGTGAAGCTACTCAACCACCACTTGCTCCTGCGGCATTTCCGCATGTAGTCTCTCTGTTCTGTAGTGGTGTCCATGGATCAGGGGGAGTATTTTTCCTCCGTAGATATCCGCGACGCGTATCTTCACATCCCAATATTTCCTGCTCATCAGCGGTACATCCGTTTTGCTGTTCTGGAGGGCCATGGCCCCCAGGGTCTTCACCAACATCTTGGCGGCGGTAATTGCCAACCTTCGAGCCCGGGGTGTGTCAGTGATCCCTTACCTGGACGATCTTCTGCTCAAGGCTCCATTCCGGACCCAGAACCCAAACCTTGTCCTGTTTTGGCTGGGTGATCAACTGGGAGAAGTAAATTCTGTCACCCACCCAGTCTCTGATTTTTTTGGGACTCCAGTTCAACACGGTGGCCACTTGGTTTCGGCTTCGCCTGACTAGTGCCGTCGTGCTGCTCCGGTTTCCATTCGCTCATGCATGGAAGTCCTGGGTCGGATGGTGGCAGCCATGGAAGATGTCCCCTTTGTCCAGTTTCATTGTCAACCTCTTCAGCTGGCCCTTCTCTCCTGGTGGGACAAGTCCCCGCTTTCTCTAGATCGCAGGATTCTTCATCCCTCCAAGTTTTGCCAGTCTCTCCTGTGGTGCGGCGGGGACTGTCCTTCCTTCCTCCGACGGATGCGAGTCTCAGCGGTTTGGGGGGGAGTCTTCCCGGATTGGACAGTCCAAGGCCATTGGTCCTCACAGGAGACTCTCCTCTCCATCAACATTGTATCTACTAACCACACCCCCTGGAAGTGCACAACAAGAAAAATGTTGCAGACATCATAAAGATAATGCAAAATTAGATAATAAAGTCAATGTGCAAAATTAAAACACACCTTCAGGGAATTTATCTGAGTGGCAAAATTGCACAGTCCTTGGTCGCGCTTCATTGGGGGACACAGATACTCATGGGTATATGGTCTTGCCACTAGGCGGCGCGGACACTAAGGAAAAAAAGTGGCTCCTCGCGGGCACGATATATCCGCCCACTAGAAGAGGCGAGGTAATCAGTTTAGCTTAGTGTCAATAGGAGGCAAGACACAGGTCTGGAGTTCTCCAGATCTGGACTCTTTTTTATTGTTCTCTAATTAGGGCTGTTTAGTTATTTTTTTTTTTTTTTTTTTCCTTTGTCTCCTCCATTGGGAGCGGCTTCTTCGGGGCCATCCTGTTCGTGTCCAGTCGGACAATGCCACAGCTTTGGCGTGTGTCAATCGTCGGGGCGACACTCGCAGCCCCTCGGCAATGGCTGAAGTCTCCAGGATCCTGCTCTGGGCGGAACATAGAGTTCTCTCCATCTCAGTGATTCACTTTCCGGGGGTGGACAATTGGGAGGCGGACTTTCTCATCCGCTCCTCGGCCGACCCTGGGGAGTGGTCCCTTCATTCGAAGGTGTTTGCGGAACTCTGCAACCGCTGGGGGACCCCGGATGTGGATCTCTTTGCGTCACACCACAACAGGCAAGTTCCTCGCTTCATCGCAAAGTCCCGCGATCCTCTGACTCTGGCCGTGGACGCACTAGTGATCCCCTGGTCGCCCTTTGTCCTTCCCTATCTCTTTCCTCCTCTACCCCTCCTTCCCAGGGTCATGAGGAAGCTCAAGGCGGAGGGTATCTCCGCCATCCTCGTGGCTCCGACGTACCAATACGCCGACGTCGGTCGCCTCGTAGCCGATGTACCACTGTGTCTCCCAGCTTGTCCCGACCTGCTCTCCCAAGATCCCCTCTGCCACCCCAATTTACTGTCGCTGCATTTGACGGCATGGCTGTTGAAACCGCGGTTCTGAGGGCCCGGGGAGTTTCTCCCCAGGTGATCCGCACAATGATCCGAGCCCGTAAACCTTCCTCCGCAAAGATTTATCACCGTACTTGGCGGGCATATTTCCGATGGTGTGAGTCTCAGTCATTCTCACTAGTCGTCGTCTTTCCTTTATGCAGTCTGGCCTAGAGCAACCTTTGGCCCTCAGTTCTCCCTGTTGCCTCTCGGCCCAGGGCCTGGCCCGCGAGATTGCAACAGTTGTGGTTCAGTCTCTTGACTGACTCTCTCTCTAGGGTTGTTCTTCCCTCCCTGGGGGACTGCTTTGGTACGTGCCATCAGTATATGTGTCACCTAATGAAGAGCGACCAAGAAAAGCTGATTTTTTTGTTCTCACCGTAAAATCTCTTTCTCATAGCCTTCATTAGGGGACACAGCACCCTCCCTTTTCTTCATGTCTTGTCTGGATGATCTTTTCCGGTTCTGGGTTTTTAATCCTGGATTCCCGTCAGGGGTCCTTCGGACGTGTCTCTCGTTGGCTTCTCCTACTGCTTTGTGACAAAACTGATTACCTCACTTCCAGTGGGCGGGTATATCCTGCCAGGGAGAACCCGACTTTTTTTCCTTAGTTTAAGTGCCTCATAGTGGCAAGAGCATATACCCATCTTTATCTGTGTCCCCCAATGAAGGCTACGAGAAAGAGATTTTAGGGTGAGTACAAAAAATTTACTTATATTCTGCAAGCCCTGCAAAATTGTTTACACAAACTTCTACTTTTCGTAAATATTTTGCGCAAAAACTAAGCTTGTGGGAAAAAATTTCACAATGTTGCCACTCTGCACCAGCAAAGAGAATGATAAATTCCTCCAACTGGCACCCAATTTTGATAAAAAAAACAACTTTTAGCTTTTAAAATGGAAGCATATCGGAGTGAGACACACTGTCAGACTCTTGTTATTTTTTTTTTTTTTACATTGCTTTTACAATATCTAGCACTATGTACACAAATGTCATTGTGAAATTAATTGATGTCTTTTGTTGGATAATCATAATATTACATCTAGGTTCCTTTGCCAGTGATTCTCCTGTGCTGGCAGTTCATGAGGAGAATATCTACACTGTAGAGCCTGGCAGAGTCCAAATTCGTACATTGCAGGTAAGTACATTAGAACACATTAGAAGAATTGTATTATTTTTTTTTTTGAGTATATAATCAAAATTATACAGCCGAAACGCGTCACTGTACCCTGTGTTCCTGTTATGACCATCTGGTGAATAAATATTATCCTCCGAGTTTCTGGACGCTGGACTCCTCTTTCTTCCAAAATTATACAGTATATAATTTAACAATATAATTATATTATTTAATTTAACAATATATAATCCAATATAAATTCTGTCAATGGATAATTTTTATGGTTATATCATTCAACATGTGGGATACATAATATTACGTCATTTGTGGCAATACCAAATTTTATTGGCTTGTATTTTATATAACAAAATGTATTGATATGAAAATACCCTATGTATTGGTGTTGATCTGCCTTTCTTATGTTTCCAGGGGACTGTGAAGCAGCTGCTCCCATTCTCTGTGTCAGAAGGAAACCCATGTATGCTGGACATATGCGGCACTTTCCTCGTGGTCGCCACTGATGCCGCCCACTTCAAGCTTTTTGACCTTTCTAGGAGGTACGATTATTGCTTTTGAAGAATAATCCGTATAGTCCTGATATCAATGATCTTGTCATTGCTGCTAAATCAACAGATCCAAATATAAAGACACTAGAAGAATGGGAATCAGAGGGCAGGAGCTGGTATACCATGATGTGTTTATCCATAATTCTCCCAGAGACAATAATAATACCCTAGTAAATGTTCTCTTCATCACGTCGTTTCTCTTTTGTTACTGGCCTGTGATTATACTGACATTTTTTTTGTTTATCTAAAGGGAGGCCAAAGCCCACAGCAATTGTAAGAACCTCTCTGAGCTGGTGCCAGGACTTGGTAGCATTGTGTCTATCAGGTGCAATGCCAATGGCAGTAAAGTCAGCATCCTCGCCAATAGGGTAAGAATGATTTGGTAATCACCTGCATTATCAAACATGACATTTAGAACACTCATGTACATTACTATATCTGTAGTTTCTTACTTCATTGCCTTGTACGGTTCAAATATGCCAAGGATACATTAGGTATAACATATTTACTCCCGAATCTGCGGACGACAATTTTTGTTTTTGTTGTTGATTTCTTAAATGACAATGGAAAAAAAACTGTTACAGATCTTGGTAAAAATAAATCATTGATAGATAGTGAATGCTGTCTACATGCCCCCAGATCTCTGCCGATATGTATGGTGTTTTATGGTACCCTACGTATATGTATTGTTACAAATTTTCAAGGTAGATTCTGCAACTTATCTGCTCCATGGGAACATCAACATTGGAGCATGCTTTTAAAAGGGTATTCCTATCTTCTAAAGGTATCACTTTATGTTTGGGGGGGAGGCTAGGGGGTCCAACCTTTGGAACAAAGGCCAAGCCTAAAAAAAGGAAGCCATTAAAGCGCTAAATCAGTTCTGCAGACTCCACACCTTAACAGGACCAGTAGGTCAGTGTGACCATTAGCAACCAGCAGGTGACCACCAGGTTGCCACTGTGCAAGGAGAGACTGTAAAAGGGATGCAAGAAGTCCCAGAAGTCAGACCCCCACAAATCATAAAGTGAAAACATATAGTAGTGATACGTTATCACTTCATATGATGGGAATAATTCTATCAATATAAAGTTTCAACAAAGTTGATTTTCCTTACTTGTTCTGGAAAAGAGAAACAACAACCACCATGAGTACATTTCATTAATTCATTCATTCATTCAGTCACTTTGTTCTGTACTTTAAATCTGTCATGACCAGGTCTTCAATGTGCACAATTTCTTTATTTTTAATATATTTGTAGCCTTAGCGTGACCTGCATCAGACATACATGTATTTTAAGCTTTCCCCATTTTAAATCTCTAAAGCAAATCTCTAGGGCTTATGGCATGGGGGTCTTCTGAATTTCCAGGAACATTTATTTCATTTTGTTAATGCTTTGCAATGCTGATAATCTGTTCTGATGTTCTTATCTGTTTTTTGCCCATTATTTTATAGTGTTTATCTTTCAAATGAGCCGTCATCTGAATGTTTACACTTTAGTAAATTACTATCATTTTCTATTTTATTGCTTTGATTATTGTAAAGATTTTAATGCTAAACTATAAATAAATATGGGACAATAAGACTGCATCAAAATCTTTACAATAGTTATAGCGTGGAAAACTCCATTCCGGCATCCGCAAAAAGAATAGGCTTTTGCTTAGAAAAGGATTGCCGTCTATGAGACTGCACATTTTCGATCAGTGCTATAGTCTGCTGGATTATTCAAATGTGGACATTCGCACATTTTACACTGTGTGAACAGGAAATCTAGGAATGATAGCATCCCTTGATCCAAGGGTTTTCCTGTTGGAGTAATCATAATCTTGCAACGGAGGCTTGTCAGGCTTTGTTTACCACTAGGTGGCACACAATATATATAATGTGACCACTACAGAAATATCCATGAAAACACAGATATTCCTGAAAATGTCTTCAGTGTATTAGTAAAACATTAAAATAAGCTACACAAGTGATTTAAATTAGTAGCTCCTTTCAAGTAATCTACTTTTATTAGGTTGGGTCCACACATTGCATCTGCGATTGAAATGTGCATTTACTGCAGTAAATCTGCAGCCCTAGACACTTATCCCCAGCGTTCGGACCCCCCCCGTGATCCCCTGTATGGGGCCGCGGCTCTCCCGTGCAGGAGGCATGTCGGGCCCCCTCCATGTATCTCTATGGGAGAGGCAGAGATACAGAGCTGTAGGGAGGGGGCATGTCTTCGACTTAGTGAGGTCAACAACACGCGCATTAGCCATGCAGAGCCACGTCAATGCTGGGTCCCCGTACAGGAGATCGTGGGGGGGGTTCCCAGCGGTTGGACCACCCGCAATCAGACACTTACACACTATCCTGCTAATAGGGGAGAAGTGTCTAAGACTGCAGTACTTCTTTAATGGCTGCACGGTTTTGCAGGTAAACAATATTTTAACTTCAAAAAATTTCACCGCTAAAAACAAATTTGAAAACTATGCTGATTTGCTGTTGGCATGACTACAGTCGCAATGTACCAAGCTCAAATGTAAAGCAAAAAAAATTAGTGCACAGTTCAGCTTATAGACTATTACATTGTATGTAACATTTTATAGTTACACTATGAATTGTATCACATGTTTCTTTTAATCATCCTGTAATAAAACTAGTTGAGATCATCAATGTTTACATTGAAGACCTATTCTTGGTGTCTATACATTATTTGAGCTCAGCATTAAACACATTTCATCCCATCTAATTTAACTCTGTAATGACTATTCCTCAAGGCTGACGGTCACCTGGACTCCAAAATGTACTTCTATGATGTTGACCTGGATACCATTTCATTCTATGACTTCTGGAATGGCCAAGCTGATCAGCAAGATCCTACATCCAACGTGGACCCGTAAGAAATTCTCCTGCTTTACATAGTGTGGGTGTCAGAATAAAGATTACTGGAGGTCTAAAAATTTATTGCTGGTGCTACAAATATGTCAAGTGCCTGACTCTGGAGTAGAGGATACACACAGTGAGCGTGATGACATTTAACTAGATTATGAAAAACTCCATGTGATCCAACTCCTGCTGCTTGGCATAAGAAAGCTTACAACATGTTTGTGCATCTGCTATGGATATGGGACTAAATAGTTTCCACACTTAAGTGTAAGATAAATGTTTGTTAGGGTTTATAAACACCATGTTATTGCAATATATGGCAGCAGGATCCAGCGGGGGAATTCTAAAAACAGATGCTGCCGTATCCCCGTCGAACCCATGCCGCAACCCATTCAATCGAATGAGAAGAACGGAGTCAGATAGTAACTTCGGTCTGTTCATTTTTTAACCGTATCGGCTTTATTGCCAGAATAAAAACCGTGGCAGACCACGGTTTTCAGTCCAACAACAAGACCGGATATGGTTCAAAAATGAGCCGATCGAAGTCACTATTCATTAAAGTAAATGGGGTGCTGTGGAGATGCGGCAGCAGACCTTTTTAAATTCTCCCGCTGGATCTGGCTGCCTTATTGCAAAAACGTGGTGTGAATGCACCCTTAGTTTTGGAAATACTTGGAGTATACCACAACACCCAGTAGAATTTCCAAGTGTATTGTTATTTGAAGTAAGATTTTTATTTATTTCCTACCTACAGGAACCTTACAGAGAGCACAAAACTCCTTGACCGCATTCCTATCAGTCACTTCTGGGATCAAAGCGAACCGCGGCTGCTAGTATGTGAGGCAATGCTGGCCATCCCGAATTCAGTTAATCCATCGCCGAAACACAACCAGCTCATAGAGGTTCCTCAAGGAAAGGTGATGATTTAAGTTCTATTAAATCAGTAGTAAATGTGGCAAGCCTAAATGGTTATTCCCATCTAAAGCCCCTTTCACACTACTGTTATGTTCCTGCATTCTGACACCCGTTATTCAGCAATAACGGGTCATGAAAAAATGGATGAAATAAATGAATACAACGGATGATAACTGATGACCAATTTTGATAGACATTCTGTCAAAATAACCGACAGGTGCCATCCGTCATGCACCAATATAGTCCATTATTTTATTTCCATGTGACTTCCTGGTTGTGATGCTGTACTGAGCATGCTCAGTAGCAATAACTGATCATAACGGAACATAAAAATGACAGATGTCATTCATGAACATCCGTCACCCATAGACTTCAATGTTAAAATTTTAATGTCCGTTATTCCACTGTTCTTTTTGATGGGACAAAAATTAGTGCATGCACCGTTATTTGCCCCGTCAAAAATAACAGACGTCAGTCATAACGAGACATAACTGATGCAAAAGGATGTTCAAAAAAATCCCATTGACATGAACGGCTGTTTTATGGACTTTCTGACGGGAGTTCATGACTGGAGTTTTTGCAGGGACATAACGGTAGTGTGAAAGGGGCCTAATAAAGGTATGCAATGTCACCAGGGATACTATCTTTGCAGATAAGGGAAAGCGGCACTAAATCAATGCAACATCCCCCTTCATTCTCTTGGACTTCCTGGTGATATGACTTTGTAAGATGGGAAATGTTATTATTATTTATGAGGTCACTAATAATGGTTCCGATTTTATTGATTGCCTATGTTCAGAATAAACCACCAACATCTGACTGGTGGGGGTCCAACATAGTACAGTGGCTGTGATGGGTTATTGCAGCTCAGCTCTCATTGAAGTGAATGGGAGCTTAACTTCAGTAAACCAGCACAGTAACGTCACAGAAATGGTGTACTAGCAAAAACAAGGGTCCTGAAAGG
This sequence comes from Hyla sarda, assembly GCF_029499605.1. Classification (NCBI taxonomy): domain Eukaryota; kingdom Metazoa; phylum Chordata; class Amphibia; order Anura; family Hylidae; genus Hyla; species Hyla sarda. The sequence continues at coordinate 201,570,901 of NC_079196.1, read as the reverse complement.
GTTAAAGGACATTTGCATTAGCTGTGTATCCTCAAGAGTGGCCGCAATTGTAACGTTGGGGGATCCAATACCGTGAACAGAGCTAGAAGCAGACAGCTCTGTATAATGTGTAGGGCAATAGATTATTATTGCTTCTTATGGTCCGTTTTTATTTTACATACCTCGAGTCTATTCTCAATTACAGTATCCTGCATGTATTTGATGTGCAGGATTTAATGCTGTGTTTAGTCATTTAGTTTACATTTAAATCTGCAGCTTCAAATCCTGTGCATCAAATACTCCCCGGATACTGTACATGTAAATACACCCCTTAATTAAGTCTGTAAGAGCCCATGCAAGTAACTACAGTGGAGAGTAGAGGTTTATATGGGCAAGCTCATTAAAAAATGTTTTGCTATTGCACTCCTTATGGTAAATAAAAAATCTTTCTAATGTAGAAAATAAAGTTTTCTATGTTTTATTTGTGTTTAAAAAATATGCCACTAGTTCTCCCCTGTATAGCTTCAGATGATGTCACACCTGCTGGGGAACGCCCCTTCCCAGTTTGTGAATCTGACTGAGACTGAGCAGAAAATAGAGAGCAATATCAAGGTAGAAAACTAAAAAATAATAAAAATAAAGGGGTGGCATGGGGCTGTGGCAGCAAAGGGATGTAATGGGCACTAAGGTCTGCCCCCCGCTTTAGTTACTTACATAAAGGGCTGTAACAGAATTACTTCATAACTGGTAAAGGGCAAGGCCTACTTATTTTGTGATTTTCTTATATCACATTGACACTGTCCAGTGGTTTAGATCTTGGATTGACAGCTCTGATCACTTTACTTACAGGAAGATGTGCTGGTTATGTCATTCTTCAGCACCCAGGAACATGGCCTATTACTTCAGGAAAGCTTTCCACGACCTATGTCCTTCCAGTCTCTTCTCGGTATTGAGGTCCCACATTATTATTTTACAAGAAAGGTGAGTGAGCAGTTATTGTGCAGAAAATATGATGATTGTATACCAGGGCATACTGAAAGAAGCCTCTCCAGCCTATGTATTTGATACTGCATGTAAGAACATATAAGTGGATTTTCTTTCTTGGAGGAGAGGAAAAAAAACATGTACCAAATAAGAGTGACACGTTTTCTCAATGTGGAATACAGCACCATGGGTATAGCACCTGTTATTAGGAGGTTAACGCTAAGAATCATGTTTGGTTCCTGGTACTGTTGCCTTTAATTTAATTTGCATTCTACTAATGTGTAGCTAGGTGGCGATATATTGCACTGTGATGGGTACAAAAGAACACAGTAGTAGATCAGCTCACCAACTCTTCATGCGTAACAGGCACCATTCTGTAAGGTCCCGTAATTAAACTTGAGAAGTTTAATTACCTTTCACCTTATCAGCTCCCAGCCCAGCACATCAGTTCCTATCCCTGGAGGCGGGCTTTTCACGGCAGGCTCTGACACTATTCAGTAGGTATTTAAACCCCCGTGTGACATGGTACCGGTGCCATGACTAAGAGCTTATGCTCAAAACGCGTCTGTGTTTCTCTCCTGCTTTTATGAGTGACATGTCACTTGCCGCTATGGTGGCTTACCATTTTTAATGTGCAGGAATAAACCTTACATTTTACTGGATTTTCCTTTCCTTCACTTTCCTGATATATTGCACTACAGCAGCACATTTGAATGTACTACAAAATAATGTTATACATAATGGCCCCGATTTACTAAGAGTGAAGTGTAGTTTTCTTTTGTGGGTTTTAATTTCCTATAATTTTTTTTCCACGGTATTTACTAAGGTTTCCCTACATTTTCCACTTTCCCTACACTTTGCTTTTTTTTTTTTTACACATGCTCTGATCTGTCTGCTTTTCCTCAGCTCAAATCCACCACATTTTCTATGGAAACCTTAGTAAATATGTTGTTTTTTTTTTTTAAATGTCGGGGGCACGCTCCTTTTCAGTGACAACGCCCCTTTTTCAGAGCCCCCCCCCCCCCCCAATTAAATTCTAGTGCAAATTCTGGTGCACGCACAATTTGTGGTGCAATCGCAACACGTGTTGGGTTTACAATAGTAAATCAGGGCCATAGTGACCACAGAAACATAGCATCAGAGACTCAAATTAAAGGGGTTATCCCAATCTTAAAACGCATGCTTGACTGCTGCTCTGTTCACATGGAGGGACACAGGGCCTTATTGTAATTGCTAGAGGTTCCAATGTTCAGATACCTGCAACAGACAGAAGGTTTTAATACTCTGATAAGTTCGGGTACTCATGTAGTTATATGTTGGTTTTGTAATCCTGCCTGCTAGTAAGCAGATGTTGTAAGTGTTGCACATTAACTGTGTCCTGTCCTTTCCACCATGAACATATTAGGTAAAATGTTCACAGATAAAGAGCGCAAATGCACCACTGGCTTGTCAATAGATCATTGCATGCACATCTAGATGGCACTAGCACCAAACCCTTTGCCACTTACTGCAGTTTCCTGCTGATTCAGCCAAGAACACAAGATTATCCCACAGTTGCTCTATTGTTGCTGCAGTCAGGATGCAACCAGCAGATATAACCACAAGCTAACTATGTCTTCTACTGGGCAGAGGGGGCACAGGAAAACTATAACCTATATACCTTCCATGTGAGACAAGATGGCACTAATCCATCATCCAGTCAAGAGCTAAAAAATGACATGTAAGGGTGCATTCATATCCATTTTGTGCCTCCATGGCATCAATCCGATTTCTAAACACGGAAGACAACGGTTTTCAGTCCAATTCTAAAGTCTGATACAATGGAAGAATGACCTGAATGTAGTCACAAGCTGACTATGTTCGGGTTATAGGATTTAATAGCATCAATGGAGGTCTGTGAACAGATAGGATTGTAGCCAATTTGAGCTTTAGAAATGGGATAAATGCCTCAGAGGCCTAAAACGTGAAGTGGAAGCCCCCTATGTCAACACCTGCCTTTTATTCCTCTCAGATCTTTCTGCTTGGTTGCGTTTTAGCTCACCCCACCTCAGATTGGCTGATGTGTATAAGGCCAAGTTTCCACTTGTTTTTTTTTTCTGGCAGTTTTTGGAAAACTGTCACTGCAGTTTTTGAGCCAAAGTCAGAAGTGGATCCATAAGGGAGGAGAAGTCCTTCCTTTATATGTCCTATTCCTTTTTAATACACTTCTGGCTTTGGCTCAAAAACTGCAGTGACAGAAATCCAAAAACTGCCAGAAAAAAAGCCAAGTGGAAACTTAGCCTAACACAAGTCAACCTGACCAGAAATTCTGTGCATGTAGCGCATTATGCTGAACTATAGACTTAAGAAACATCTGGTTTGAAAAAAAAAAAAAAAAACATTGAGTTTTTCGTACATACACTGTGTAGGAAACAAGCGCTAAATCAGTTCTGCATTTTTTTCTTGTGTTTTTCCATCTCTTCTGTTTCTGTTCTGCGTGTCTTTTTGCTTCTTTTGTTATTTTTGGTCATACATTTCTGTGCACTTATTTTTTGCTTTGCATCTCATATTTATTTCTGTTTGTATTTTTTGCCATTTGCCTTCAGTTGTTGTTCCGGAGAGGCTGTATTTATCAGCCTGTTGTAAGTATGAATGCACCGTCATGTAGTATTTTGTTTGTTTTTTTGTTTTTCTTGATTTGGCTCCTTCTACATGCAAAGTTTCACTTGGAAATGTGCACTGAAATCTTTACAAAATAACTCTGGGCATGCTGGAAGTTGTAGTTTTGCAACATCTGGAGGTCTGCAAGTTGAAGACCACTGATGAAGGGATTGACAGGTGGTGATGATGAAGGGGGGGGGATGATGACCGGGGTCTGGATGATGACATGGGGGGATGATGTATTTCCCACCCTAGGCTTATAGTCGAGTCAATAACTTCCTGGGTTTTTGGGGTGAAATTAGGGGCCTTGGCTTATATTTGGGTCGGCTTATATTCGAGTATATACGGTAGTTCTTGTCAAGGTTAACTTTAGGTAATCTAACAAGCATTAGTGCCTTTCAGAGCTATAAATGTTCTGCTAATGCAGTGTGCCCCAACCTGTGACTCTCCAGTTGTGAAAAAACTACAACTCCCACCATGTCCTGACAGCCAAAGTTGTAGTTTTGCAGCAGCTGGAGGGCCACAGCTTGGGGCACACACTGTACTAATGTTTAGCCAGGCGGTGACATGCCACACTACAGGATGCAATGTAAAGATGTAGGATAATGGCAATAAATAGATAAAAAAGAAGAAAAAAAATTGTGCTGTCAGACATCTAAACATAAGTATACAAGAGATATGGAATATATGTCTCTGTATTAAAAAAAACAGATAAATAGGATCTATTGTTCGCTTTTATCAGCTGTCTCAGGCACTGGATTAGCGACACTTCCCCATGCTGCCTCTATGTTCATTACTCTTTCTCACATAGTTCATGTGAATAGTTAGCCTTATAAGATCACTCTTTTGTACTATGATCTCTTAAGATTCACCCTTCAAACAGGACCTGTAGTTAACTCCAAAAAATTACTTGTTATTATCATTAAAGGGGTACTCCGATTGAAAACAAAAGTTTTGAAATCAACTGGTGCCAAAAAATTATACAGATTTGTTAATAACTTCTATATTAAAATCTTAATCCTTCCAGTACTTATCAGCTGCTGTATGCTCCAGAGGAAGTTGTGTAATTCTTTCCAGTCTGACTGCCACCTTTGTCCCTGTCAGGAACTGTCTAGTGTAGAAGCAAATCCCCATAGCAAACCTCTCCTATTCTGTACAGTTCCTGAGACAGACAGAGGTGGCATCAGAGAGCATTATTACGGGACACAGAGACCGTGGATATATGCTGCTGCCACTAGGAGGCTGACACTAGGCAACAAAAAGAAAGTAGTTCCTGATACAGACAGAGGTGGCAGCAGAGAGCGCTGTGGTTAGACTGTAAGGGAGTGTTCACACATGCGTATTTTCTGCTTCAGCAGATTTTGCTGCCCATTGAAGTTATTGGCCAGCAAAATCTGCAGCAGAAAATACGCTCGTGTGAACATACCCTTAAGAACTACACAACTTTCGCTGGATCATATAGCAGCTGATAAGTACTGGAAGGATTAAGATTTTTAAATAGAAGTCATTTACAAATCTGTTTACCTTACTGGCATCGGTTGATTTGAAAACTGGAGTACCCCTTTAAATAACATATGCTGCCCTGATCACACATCTGTTTACCAATCCTTGTTACGTCCTCTCGTTCCTTAGATATGAGGGTTTAGAATTTGTCTGACAATTCAGGGAATCATATAAACACAATGGAGAGGCTCCTGTCTATCTGACCGTCACTGAAGACCCGACCAACCCAACAAACACCTATACCCACGGTGTAAAAAATAGGGACAATATATTAAAAGTAAATGGGGCTCAAAGGTCAAAGATATCTGGTTTAGAATAATTTGTATTTATTAATATAGAAAAAATGAATTAAATAGGGAATGCACAGGGCCCTTGTACTCCCCTAATTAATTTAATACACAGTAAAATATATAATAATCCCAATATAAAAATAGCAACTAAAAACTAAAATTAAATATAAACTAAAAATAACAACTATAAAATTATTCTGCGATTTGAGCCTGTGTGATCAATAGGGCGATCTACTAATCCTGTAGAAAAGCACAGTACAAATGTTCATTCCTGTTCTCAGAGCTCTTCAATAAAACCGATACAATGTAGCAGCTGCAGATAACGGTTAGTCAATTGCTATTGTATCTGTCCAGCCAGTGGCAACTAAATTCCACCGATATAGTGATACAATATAGCGCTTTGTGGATAGTCGCTTAAAATCGATCTTTAAGTATCTCTGTATATACCGCAAAATATCAAATGAACCAGTTGGCAATAAACTCCATAAAATGCTCACCGCTCCCGGGATACCATGGATCTCCCTTCGGTGTAGTCCTGTGGACCGGCTGTATAGCGTATTTCGCCCGGTGACTAGCCTCAGTCAGGGATCGTGCTGCTGGAGTCTCGGCCGACTCCTAAGGGCGCAGCACTTGGTGGTGGGCACCGTTTGGGGGAACTGCAGCGCTGTCAAGCGGAGTCCCTTGGTCGGACCAACTGGGAATGAAGGCGGTCAGCAAGTATCGAATCCTTGGTGTAGATAGCCCGGTTAGCTTTATACTTGTGATTAAAATAGCGGCTGGATGCGGTATGTAGAGTGAATAACCCGGCGGCGTTCCTCGTGCACAGGTCGCGCGCTCGGGAGATAGCGCACTGTAACAAATGTCTTGGATCTGTCGGATGATCGCTAGTGCTAGTCAGATGGGCATTAAATTATTTCTCATATTGGGAATGACGGGGTGGGTAATGGGCGGGATTATACAGTCAGGGGTGTTTTAGGCATACACTCCCCTCAATGCATAACATTCACACCCCTTGACCGTATAACTCCGCCCATCAACTTATAGTCACTCCTATTATTAAAATGAAGTTAACGCCCTTCTGACTGATTCCCTGAATTGTCAGACAAATTATAAACCCAGATAAGGCTGGGTTCACATCACGTTTTTGACATACTGTTTTCAATCAGTTTTTCTAAAGAGAACCGTATGGCAAAAAAACGGATGGAACAGTATGAGAAAAAGTAAACCGTATGTGTTTGTAAACAGTATACTGTTTTTAAAAGTGCATACAGTTCCGTACGTTTTTATAGAAAAAAAAAACATACGTTTTTGAAAATTTTGTCCATTTTTAATGAGAGGGGTGTTGGGTGGGGACTTTAGGATGCAAATGCGCATGTGCAAAGTAAAAACCGTATACGTTTTTCCCGTATGGAACCGTATACATGTGCGTTTCCCATTGACGTCCATGTTAAAAAAAAAAAAAAAACGTATGCGGTTGGAGTACAGTTTTTAAACCGGAGTCAAAACTATGGTTGACCACGATTTTGTCTCCGGTTTAAAAACAGTACTGCAACCACATACGTTTTTTTTAACATGGACGTCAATGGGAAACGCACATGTATACAGTTCCATACGGGAAACCGTATACGGTTTTTACTTTGCATATGCGCATTTGCATCCCAAAGTCCCCACCCAAAACCCCTCCCATTAAAAACGTATGTTTTTTTTTTCTATAAAAACGGACAGAACTGTATGCACTTTTAAAAACAGTATACTGTTTACAAACGCATACAATTTACTTTTTCCCATACTGTTCCATCCGTTTTTTTGCCATACGTTTTTTTTTTTTTTTTTTTTTTTTTTTTAAACTGATTGAAAACAGTATGGCAAAATCGTGATGTGAACCCAGCCTACCTCGGAAACAGAAGGACATATCAAAAAAACTGTAAAAAGGTGTGTGATCAGGGCACCATAAACTATTTAATGATATTTGAGTAGAGTTCTTCTATAAAAATACACTGTAAAATGCACCTTATGATAGATGTGCATTCTGCTGCCTGTGTAACAATAGGAAGCTCTATTCTTTTCTTATGCTTTGGACATTTACAGCCTGGTGAAGATGAAGACAAACCTGAAAGTACAGAAGTGGGCACACCACAGATCCCCCAAATGGTGGCCAAGAAGCCACTGCGAGACTTCATTGGACTAGAGGACTGTGAGAAGGTAACACGAGATGCCCTGCTGAACTTTAGCTTCTACCTCACTGTAGGAGACATGGACGAAGCCTTCAAGTCGATCAAGCTCATAAAGAGGTAGGAGGATCAGTGTGTCTGTACACATATACAATGGGTGTTTATTTTACCTATTTACAATGGTTAAAATGGGTGTTTGTTTTCTAGAGATGCCCACTGGTCAGTAGGGAATGGTGTTTTTATAAATTTTTTTTTTTTTTATAAAAAAACATTATACAGCATCTTTCCAAGTTGCATCAGTCACCAGATTATTCCATATGTTTCATATATGGGATTCGACCACTGTGACCCCCACCAATCTCTAAACTTGTTTGTAGTGGAACAAGCAAGTTTCTGGAGGTTTAAAGAGGTACTCCGGTGAAAAGCTTTTTTTTTTTTTTTTTTTTTAATTCAACTGGTGCCAGAAAGAATCTTAATCCTTCCTGTACTTATTAGCTGCTGAATACTACAGCGGAAATTCTTTTCTTTTTGAAACACAGAGCTGTCTGCTGACATCACGAGCACAGTGCTCTCTGCTGACATCTCTGTCCATTTTAGAAACTGTCCAGAGTAAAAGGAAATCCCCATAGCAAACATATGCTGTTCTGGACAGTTCCTAAAATGGACAGAGATGTCAGCAGAGAGCACTGTGCTCATGATGTCAGCAGACAGCTCTGTGTTTATAACGGAAAAGAATTTCCACTGTAGTATTCAGCAGCTAATAAGTACACGAAGGATTAAGATTTTTTAATAGAAGTTATTTACAAATCTGTTTAACTTTCTGGCACCAGTTGATTTAAAAAAAAAAAAAAGTTTTTCACCGGAGTACCCCTTTAATGGTTATAGTCAATCACCATGCGGAGAAGACAGTAAACTAAATATAACTTAAAGGGGTACTCTGGTGGAAATATTTTTTAAATCAACTAGTGCCAGAAAGTTAAAGAGATTTGTAAATTACTTATATTAAAGAATCTTTACCCTTCCAGTGCTTTTTATTGGCTGTATACTATAGAGGAAATTCTTTTCTTTTTGAATTTCTTTTTTGTCTTTTCCACAGTGCTCTCTGCTGACACCTGATGCCCGTATCAGGAACTGTCCAGAGCAGGAGAAAATCCCCATAGCAAACCTCTCCTGCTCTGGACAGTTCCTGACACGGACAGAGGTGTCAGCAGAGAGCACTGTGGAAAAGACAAAAAAGAAATTCAAAAGGAAAATAATTTCCTCTGTAGCATGCAGCTGCTAAAATGTACTGGAAGGGTAAATATTTTTAATAGAAGTCATTTACAAATCTGTTCAACTCTGGCATCAGTTCATTTAAAAAAATAAAAATTCCACCGGAGTACCCCTTTAAAGGGGTACTCCGCCTCTAGACATCTTATCCCCTATCCAAAGGATAAGGCATAAGATGTCCGATCGCGGGGGTCCCGCTGCTGGGGACCCCTGCAATCTCTCTGCTGCATTCGGTGTTCGTTTAGAACGTCGGGTGCAGCGCCGGAGGCTCGTGACGTCACGGCCACACCCTCTTAATGCAAGTCTATGGGAGGGGGCGTGACGACCATCACGCCCCCTCCTATAGACTTGCATTGTGGGGGCGTGGCCTTGACATCACAAGCGGGGCATGGCTGTGACGTTATGAGCCTCCGCCCCGTATCGCCAGTCATCTGGCACGGAACGAAGTTCACTTCGTGCACCAGATGTCTGGGGGTACTGCAGACGAGATCGCAGGGGTCACCAGCGGCAGGACCCCACGATCAGATATCTTATCCCTTATCCTTTGGATAGGGGATAAGATGTCTAGGATTGGAGTACCCCTTTAAGCTGGCCATACCCATTTGATATGTTTAGGCAGGATCCGCTGATTTTGGTGAGACCGGCCATCATCTAGTGTGTATTGTGGTGACTCTACTCTTCCTGACAGCTGATGTAGACATATTGGATTTCACCTGCCCGACCCTTTTGTTCCGAGGGGTGGTATGCCACCTTAATATGTGATTGCCAGCAGTTTTCTCCTCTCTCCCTGTTCAGAAAGTTTACATGCCTTCAGAACAGGCATGTGTGTGAAAGGATGGGAAGCAATAATCCATCAGTATCTGTATGAGACAACCTTTTAATATTTATTTTTGGAATCTGCAGCATCAAATCCTGCGCATCAATTATGTGCAGGATACTGTACGTGTGAATACACCCTCAATGTGGATTTCACACTTAAATTTAAAGGGAAGTGGCCTTGGACCCTTTTTGCTGAGGACCATGATTGTTTAGGAGACTGATGCGTCTCTCAATTGACAAAGGAAATTCACTCAAGCTGTGACTTCAAAAGGAAATCCACACTATGGTGCAAGTTGTTTCTTTAATAGGGACATTTTCACACCACTTAGGAAGTGCTCAGTAAATGATGAGTTGAAAAGGAAGTAGATTTGGCTTGTATTGAGGATCCGCAGAAGAAGAGGATAGGGCGACATTGAGGATTTTTCAGAACTGTTGGAGTAAGCAGCTTGGGCTGCATTCAGACAGTGAAAAAAAAAAAAAAAAAATATGGCTGGAAAATATGTATAAAAAAAAAGCTTTTTTTATTTTAATGATGTGTTCCATTAAAGTCTATGGAAAAGCGTCCCTTAGTGCTCGCACTCTATAATAATGCAGCCGTTTTTATATCTATTTTACAGCTGTATATTTCTTTTGATTTTAAAAGTGTGAACCCAGCCTTAGAACTAGGGATCGACCAATATCATTTTTTTTAGGGCCGATACCGATAATCGGTGGAGGTTAGGGCCGATAGCCGATAACTTATATCGATATTCCGGTATAAGTTATCGGCTATTTAACCCCCCGAGACACCGCTGCAGATCATTGATTTAAAGCGGGCGCTTTAAATCAATGCACTGCAGTGGCTTTTGCGGTGCCATAGGCCGCCGCCACCACCCGCTTCTCTCCCCCTACCTGTCAGGGTGGTCTGGGTCATCCTTCCTTCCTGTAGTGTCCGGCGGCATTCCGGGTGGAGGGTGAACCGGTCCGGGCTGTTCTTCTTCTCCGGGGGTCATCTTCTCCACTCCGGGCACGGCTGTCACGCCCCTTCCCAAAGACTTGCATTGAGGGGGTTGGGTGTGACATCATGAGGGGGCGGGGCTATGACGTCACAAGCTCCCGGCGACGGCTCCAGCGTTCGGAACAGTTTGTTCCAAACCCTTTAATGGTGCAGTGATTCTAATGAAAACTATTTTAATCTTTTATTTACATTTTTTTTTAATCTGCTAGTGATACCTACTTAGCATTTTTAAGCTAGATTATCTTGGTGGCTGCTGGATAATAATGTGTGGTCGTATTAAAAAAACGTTCAATGGTAATTTTTTTTTTTTACTTTATAATGCAAAATGGTGATAAATAACAAAACATAAAAATATGCTGCTATTGGTTATTTTAATACATTAATAGGATATAAAATAGGTCACTTGTGAAATCTTTCTTTGCTCAGTATGCAGATCCTTCAATGCATCATAAGGAGAATGACCTTTTGGTTTTCAGTTAATTGCTGACTAGTTTCATAAATGGAGAATCCTAAGCACTTTGGTCCTGGAATATTTTAAGTTTCGGACTCGTAGGTAAAAAAAAAAAAAAAGTGCTGCGTTGCACCGGTGCAAGCACAGTGAAGCATCATGGTCTCATGAAAGGTCCAACACAAGAAAGGTCAGAATCTGCAGCCACCTTCTTGTAGCACCTTATAAACACAGTGATGTATAACCATGGTAGGTTCTCCATATTGTATCCATACACATTGTGAGATGTCCATAATAATAGAAGAGGCCCTCTGTAAGTGAATAAATGGTGTGATACATATGTATGCATTTAATACGTATGGATTTACACCACTTGCTGAATTGAGAAAGGCGTCGATCCGTATACCATATGAAGACTATCAATGGTGTCCCCTCTCTGTGCCCTCATCAGCAGGGAGATTCAACATAATCATTGTCCAGGCCCCTGCGGAAGCGGTTAGTGAGTGTACGGCTGATGACAATGACTCGAGGTGCCATACAGTCTTCCCGCCGGTGGAGGATGTTCCAAATCAGGATAGCAGCGGCCAAAGTTGCCAGTAGGCAAGCACCAATATCTAGGTAGCAGGACCAGGATAAGGTCGTGTGGGGTCCAATTCGGTAGAAGGTCACCAGACCTATGACCAGAACAAAACCTAAAAACGAAAAGAGTAAGTTGTATTAGTGTGTCCCTCATAATGAAAAGTTATCTTACAGGCGCAGCTTTAAAAGCATTTTTATTCTAGCTTTGTTCTTATTACTTTATAAAAAAAATTTAGAACACGTGTTTTGATACAGTTTAGTCCAGTTTTGACGAATCAGTTTTTCATCAAAAACCTGATACGGGAACTGTATTGCAAAAACGTGGTGTGAATGCACCCTAACCACTGCGGGGCATCCATACTGTAATGCAGTGTTTCCCAACCAGGATGCCTCCAGCTGTTGCAAAACTACTACCCCCAGCATGCCCGGACAGCCTTTGGCTGTCTGGGCATGCTGGGAGTTGTAGTTTTGCAACAGCTGGAGGCATCCTGTTTGGGAAACACTGTATTACAGTATGGATGCCCCGCAGTGGTTACACGGATTAGCAGCTTTCTTTGCCGCGGCCGCAGTCATCCTGCCTGTTGTGAATGGGAAGGAAGCTGAGTGTGTTGTTATTTTGTCTCTCATGGCACACAGCAGCATGCACACTCCCCATGGCTATATTTAGCCTGCCCCGAACTTCCTTTTTTTGTGCTGCAGTCTGCTCCGAACACTGGGCGAAGGGACAGAGACTGAAGGGCGCCAGGATGTCCCCTCACAGGAGGAGGAAATGCCTGTTACTACCTGTTATGCAAACTGGGCCTTGAAAGCTTGGGACATGAAAAATCGAAAGGGGGGCTTTGGAAGAGAAAAACTGTTGAGGAAGCAGCTTAAAGGGGTAGTCCCGTAGAATGCCATAATGAGATAATGGAAAATACTTTACTGTATAAACTATTAAGCCTGTGATAGCACTGCAGGTGTTCGCAGGCTTTATAATCAGGGCATTGAAGTGGAACATCATGTTCTTGTTTTTTTTTTCTTTTTTGCTTACGTATGTGCTTAAATATATGCAGTATATGTTCAAATACATAAGAATAACCCGAACTGTAAGAAAAACGAACTAGATAAAGACTGACTCCATCCACTTGAAGCACAGATGACCAGCGTGAGGTCATATACTACAGGACAAAAATATGTGACGCCTGAATATCACATCCATACCGGTTTTTATAACATATTATTCAAAGACCAGAGACCGTAATGGACGCTTCCACTTTGTACTAGATATTGGAGTCATGTCTATTCTTCCACAATAGGGTTAAAGGGGTACTCCAAAGGATAGGGGATAAGATGTCTGATTGCGGGTGTCCCGCCGCTGGCTGGGGACCCCCATGATCTCCCTGCTGTAAGCGGCGTTCATTTAGAGCATCGGGAGCAGCGCCGGAGGCTCGTGACGTCACGGGCTTGCCCAGCTCGTGACATCAAGGCCACGCCCCCTCAATGCAAGTCTATGTGAGGGGGCGTGACGGCCGTCACGCCCCCTCCCATAGACATGCATTAAGGGGGCATGACTGTGATGTCACAAGCCTCTGCCCCGCATCGCCAGTTTGCTCCGTGCACCGGATGTCTGGGGTAGGGGATAAGATGTCTAGGGGCGGAGCACCCCTTTAAGGTAGCACTCATGTTGGTGATCCAAATTCATGCTAGGAGTGTTAGGGTATGTTCACACTATGTAATTCTCACGGAATTCTGTGAGCGGAATTCCGTGAACGGAATTACGTGCTGTGAACATAAACATCAGTGTGAATGGGTTTCTGAGAGACAATTGTCCGCCGCTGAAATTGTTCCGCGCAAAGAAAGAACATGTTCATTCTTTGCGCGGAAGTCCGCGAACACTGCATAGTCGTCAATGGTGACGGCGCAGTGCCGCGCGGCCGTACTGCCGAAGTATTTCGGCGGCAGTCGCCAGAATGGAATGTCCGCTCGGGGAATTCTGCAAGCGGAGATTCCGTTCATAATCTGTAGTGTGAGAGTCCGAACTCGCCCCTCTAGAGATACAGCTACCTCTTCCACCAGGACCCGGTATCACTGGCTAGCCTTCTAGTCCACTGCAGAATACCAACCACTTGGAGTAGACCATTTGTCATCTCCTTGTTGGGTCTGACACCACTGAAAGTGCATGACATTTACCGTTAGCTTCTAAGAAAAAATGGGACTGGAAATAGTCAACTTAGCTCCATTCTTAGAAAACTTTGTTCAGTATCTTCTTTTGCTATAGCCCAGTGGTCTCCAAACTATGGATCTCCATCCTGGGAGTTAAAGGGGTACTCTGCTGGAAACATCTTATCCCCTATACAAAGGATTGGGGATAAGATGTTTGATTGCGGGGTTCCGTCGGTTGGGACCCCGCGATCTCCTAGCCTGCAGCGGCGGTGTCCAGAACACGTAAGCTGTAAGCTTGCAGTTTTCGCATTCGTGACGTCACACCATGCACCCTCTGTTCATGTCTATGGGAGGGGGTGTGACTGCTAGTATATAGCCCTCATGCCAATACACATGAATGAAGCATCGCCAGTCATCGGGCACGGAGCGGAGTTTGCTCCATGCAACAAATGACAGGGCCACAGCGGAGATCGCTATCTAACCTCTTATGCCCTATTCTTTGGATAGGGGATAAGATGTTTCCAGCAGAGTACCCCTTTAAGGTTTTAAGGTCCACAATTTGAAGACCACTGCCATAGCCCTTCCTAGTAGCTAATGGCTAATGTATCTACTGTATCTACTGTATGTATCTAATGTATCTACTGTATTTACAACTAATGTATCTACTGTATGTGTGACACTAAACATCTCTATAAACCAGTGTTTTTCCCAACCAGGGTGCCTCCAGCTGTTGCAAAACTACAACTCCCAGCATGCCCGGACAGCCTTTAGCTGTCCGGGCATGCTGGGAGTTGTAGTTTTGCAACAGCTGGGGGCACCCTGGTTGGGAAACACTGCCATAAGCATACGAGTCACATTTTTCACATGTCATACTTACTTGCAAGTTGAAAGACAGCAGCTATGGCTTCTTCCCACCACTGAGAGTCTTGGGTAATGATGGGCAGCTCCACTAGACCCATGAGGAAGATGAGCTGCCCAGCAGTCAGAGCAACCGTAGCAATCAGATTACATGCCCTCATCATGTCAAACTGCACTGTACGGGGAGACAGGAAACATCATGTCACTACACCCATTTTATGTTTACAGTTTTCTTAATTTAGAAAAAAAAAAACATAGATTTCTACAAAGAAACATTTTAGAGAGACGGGCAAAAATAGTATCTCTAGGAGCCAAGATGTATGGAAAGATGTAACCGCCTTCGTGTTTAAAGCGATATTCCATCACCGGAAGGATGTAGCCTAAAAGCAAAATTCGATATAAATAAATGTTTATTATTTCTGTTTATAATTGTTGCGGCTCTGTTTTCTCTGTTACAGAGCATTGAATCTCATGTAAAGCCATAGAATAAAATGTAATATTTCTGACTGTCAGCAGCCGTCACTAGGGAGAGATGACAGCATAAAACTGGATAAATATTTATGGGATATGTTGGCATCCGATGATCGCCACTGGAAGCAGACAACAGTTCAGCTCCCTGATGCTGTAAGACATGTCACCTGACAGGTTAGCTCCCATAATGCACTGCATGTTACCAGCATCGTTTTGAGTTTAGCTTTAGGAGATGTTTACTACTACAGAAATTATGCACTGAATTTCCATGAGGAAATTCAATGTATATTCCGCTGGCAGCATCCTCTCATTGCTTTCAATGGAGGCTGCTGCTTTCAGTGGTAGACTGCTGCTTTCAGTGGGAGGCTGATGCTTTCAGTGGGAGGCTGATGCTTTCAGTGGGAGGCTGCTGATTTCAGTGGGAGGCTGCTGCTTTCAGTGGGAGGCTGCTGATTTCAATGGGAGGGTGCTGCTTTCAATGAGAGGCTGCTGCTTTCAATGGGAGGCTGCTGCTTTCAATGGGAGGCTGCTGCTTTCAGTGGGAGGCTGCTGATTTCAATGGGAGGGTGCTGCTTTCAATGAGAGGCTACTGCTTTCAATGGGAGGCTGCTGCTTTCAATGGGAGGCTGCTGCTTTCAATGGGAGGCTGCTGCTTTCAGTGGGAGGCTGCTGCTTTCAGTGGGAGGCTGCTGATTTCAGTGGGAGGCTGCTGATTTCAGTGGGAGGCTGCTGCTTTCAGTGGGAGGCTGCTGCTTTCAGTGGGAGGCTGCTGCTTTCAGTGGGAGGCTGCTGCTTTCAATGGGATGCTGCTGCTTTCAATGGGATGCTGCTGCTTTCAGTGCGAGGCTGCTGCTTTCAATGGGAGGTTGCTGATTTCAATAGGAGGCTGCAGCTTTTAAAGGGGTACTCCACTGCCCCAGCATCCGGAACAGTTTTTTCCAAATGCTGGGCATCGGAATACCCCTTTAAGCCAAATATTAGTTAATTCATATCGTAGTTTTTTTTTGTCTCCATTTCACCATTTCCAGTACATTATGTTTAATTTCGTTGTATGCATTGTGTGCGGAAACATAGTCAACTACATTATTGTGTACACACACACACACAAAAAAAAATATGTTATGGGTTAAGATTTGTTTTTCTTATGATGTAACTCAGTTGGGAACAGATTGCATACAGCAGCATCCATTAACGTATATGTTCTTTCCTGAAAATCATATACATTAAGCAGAAACAAAAACGTGGTAAATGCACCCTTACTAAGTTGCTGAACATTATGAAAAAAAAAATACATATAGATATGGGAATTCTAGTTCAAAAGCAGAAAAGTCCTTAAAATAATTCCTGATCTATGTCTATTAAGTTTCCCGTAATTGTAGGCACTGTATCTCCACACACATAGAGCCTTGATAAGGACAATACTGAAGAAGGTGCCACAGCAGGGATTGTTTAAAGTCCAGCGACAACAGTGGATGTTAATGTCTACGCTGCTGTTGTGTATGAATGTTATGGCCTTCTGCTATGGCAACTTCTATTAAAATCTTCTGTCTCGATAAGGATCTCATTATTACACTGCATAGTCTTTGTGTGAATTACACATGCTGTTGTGTATCCTGCACATGTGGTTCTGGATATCCTGTCCAGCTTTACTTCTCTTATATCAGGCCTAAGTTACAGTTAGTTCCATAGCTGTACTCTGTATTCTACTGGTGAGGTCACTGTGTACATACATTACATTACTGATCCTGTACTGATCCTGAGTTATATCCTGTATTATACTCCAGAGCTGTACTCACTATTCTGCTGGTGAGGTCACTGTGTATATACATTACATTACTGATCCTGTACTGATCCTGAGTTATATCCTGTATTATACTCCAGAACTTTACTCACTATTCTGCTGGTGAGGTCACTGTGTACATACATTACATTACTGATCCTGTACTGATCCTGAGTTATATCCTGTATTATACTCCAGAGCTGTACTCACTATTCTGCTGGTGAGGTCACTGTGTACATACATTACATTACTGATCCTGTATTATACCCCAGAGCTGTACTCACTATTCTGCTGGTGAGGTCACTGTGTACATACATTACATTACTTATCCTGTACTGATCCTGAGTTATATCCTGTATTATACTCCAGAGCTGTACTCACTATTCTGCTGGTGGGGTCACTGTGTACATACATTACATTACTTATCCTGTACTGATCCTGAGTTATATCCTGTATTATACTCCAGAGCTGTACTCACTATTCTGCTGGTGAGGTCACTGTGTACATACATTACATTACTTATCCTATACTGATCCTGAGTTATATCCTGTATTATATTCCAGAGCTGTACTCACTATTCTGCTGGTGAGGTCACTGTGTATACACATTACTTATCCTGTACTGATCCTGAGTTATATCCTGTATTATACTCCAGAGCTGCACTCACTATTCTGCTGGTGAGATCACTGTGTACATACATTACATTACTTATCCTGTACTGATCCTAAGTTATATCCTGTATTATACTCCAGAGCTGTACTCACTATTCTGCTGGTGAGGTCACTGTGTACATACATTACATTACTTATCCTGTACTGATCCTGAGTTATATCCTGTATTATACGACAGAGCTGTGCTCACTATTCTGCTGGTGAGGTCACTGTGTACATACATTACATTACTTATCCTGTACTGATCCTGAGTTATATCCTGTATTATACTCCAGAGCTGCACTCACTATTCTGCTGGTGAGATCACTGTGTACATACATTACATTACTTATCCTGTAATGATTCTGTGCTTATTATTCTGCTGCATTGGCAAGTTGTTGAATAGTCTTATTTAATCAGCAGGAAACATCCCCAAGTCCTATGACACTTATATATTCTTTGAATGCATCTCTGTTACTCCGTAGGACATCTCCTCTAAAACTAAATCTGCTGCTTTGAATACATTGACAGAGCATGTTATGCTTCTCCTCACTTTGGAATGGGTCCCACATTCTGGTGATAATAAGGATCCTAATGATAGGACCGCTGCCGATCTAGCATCTATGGAGCATGGGTCCAACATACCATGCATTACCTCTGGGGAGCGCCGGAGATACTTGAGTACACGGCTCATGTATATCCAGTGCTCCCATAGAGAATGCATGGAGTCCGTTCGGAACACCCTGCGATCAGACACTTATCCTCTATCCTGTGTATTGCACATATTCATTTACTCGCTGGAGTACCCCTTTAATAACCCCAAGGCAGCGATCACACAAGTTATAAAGTATAGTGGTTTGTTAGAGAATGAACATGGCGGCAGAGAATTGGCTTGGAGCGCTGGCTGGCGCTGCACACACTATCCTGTAACATGCACTTCACTAAGCTGCACACTGTTATACACACTGCTTTCTACATGTGGTATTTGACCTTTGGGGGAGCGCAGAGGGGGGGAAGGAAAGTGAATGATGAATGTTTTATTACCAGTGACCTAATGCATGCTGTGCATTTTCTGTGTAACCATTTCCATGCTGGCCAGAACCGTATCACACTACAGCTCTCTCTCTCCTTTCACTAACGGAAGAGGTTAATATCCTAAACTACATTACACAGGGATAAGGGATAGGCCTCAGAATGTCTTCATTCTTGGACTGGCAGGAAAATACCAGATTTTTCTGGATAGAATCTTTGAAGGCATCCTAGATTTTTCCTTTTTTGTGCAGGTCCTATTGCAAATTTCTGGTCATTGAAATAAAAAAAACATACAGGATTCTGTATAAAAACACTATACAGTATTGTTGTTTTGAACATTTAATACAGATGTGAACCTAGCCTGGTGACTAGATAGTTTAGCAGACCATAAAGGGGTTCTCCTGTGGAAAACTTTTTTTTTTAATCAACTGGTGCCAGAAAGTTAAACAGATTTGTAAATTACTTCTATTAAAAAATCTTAATCCTTCCAGTACTTATTAGCTGCAGAATAGCGAGTAGGAGATCCCCATAGCAAACATATGCTGCTCTGGACAGTTCCTAAAATGGACAGAGATGTCAGCAGAGAGCACTGGGGTCATGATGTCAGCAGAGAGCTCTGTGTTCCAAAAAGAAAACAATTTCCTCTGTAGTATTCAGCAGCTAATTAGTACTGGAAGGATTAAGATTTTTTTTTATAGAAGTAATTTACAAATCTGTTTAACTTTCTGGCACTAGTTGATTTAAAAAAAAAAGTTTTCCACGGGAGTACCCCTTTAACCCCTTAAGGACGCAGGACGTAAATGTACGTCCTGGTGAGGTGGTACTTAACGCACCAGGACGTACATTTACGTCCTGTGCATAACCGCGGGCATCGGAGCGATGCCCGTGTCATGCGCGGCTGATCCCAGCTGCTGATCGCAGCCAGGGACCCGCTGGCAATGGCCGACGCCCGCGATCTCGCGGGCGTCCGCCATTAACCCCTCAGGTGCCGGGATCAATACAGATCCCGGCATCTGCGGCAGTGCGCGATTTGAATGAATGATCGGATCGCCCGCAGCGCTGCTGCGGGGATCCGATCATTCATAACGCCGCACGGAGGTCCCCTCTCCTTCCTCCTTCCGGCTCCCGGCGTCTCCTGCTCTGGTCTGTGATCGAGCAGACCAGAGCAGAAGATCACCGAAAACACTGATCTGTTCTATGTCCTATACATAGAACAGAACAGTATTAGCAATCATGGTATTGCTATGAATAGTCCCCTATGGGGACTATTCAAGTGTAAAAAAAAAATGTAAAAGTAAAAAAAAAGTGAAAAATCCCCTCCCCCAATAAAAAAGTAAAACGTCCGTTTTTTCCTATTTTACCCCCCAAAAAGCATAAATTTTTTTTTTTATAGACATATTTGGTATCGACGCATGCGTAAATGTCCGAACTATTAAAATAAAATGTTAATGATCCCGTACGGTGAACGGCGTGAACGAAAAAAAAAAAAAGTCCAAAATTCCTACTTTTTTAATACATTTTATTTAAAAAAAAATTATAAAAAATGTATTAAAAGTTTTTTATATGCAAATGTGGTATCAAAAAAAAGTACAGATCATGGCGCAAAAAATGAGCCCCCATACCGCCGCTTATACGGAAAAATAAAAAAGTTAGAGGTCATCAAAATAAAGGGATTATAAACGTACTAATTTGGTTAAAAATTTTCTGATTTTTTTTAAGCGCAACAATAATAGAAAAGTATGTAATCATTTTAATCGTATTGACCCTCAGAATAAAGAACACATGTCATTTTTACCATAAATTGTACGGCGTGAAAACGAAACCTTCCAAAATTTGCAAAATTGCGTTTTTCGTTTTAATTTCCCCACAAAAATAGTGTTTTTTGGTTGCGCCATACATTTTATGATATAATGAGTGATGTCATTACAAAGGACAACTGGTCGCGCAAAAAACAAGCCCTCATACTAGTCTGTGGATGAAAATATAAAAGAGTTATGATTTTTAGAAGGCGAGGAGGAAAAAATGAAAACGTAAAAATTAAATTGTCTGAGTCCTTAAGGCCAAAATGGGCTGAGTCCTTAAGGGGTTAAAGGGGTACTCCACTGCCCCAGGGTCCGGAACATTTAGTTCCGAATGCTGGGTACGGGCTGCGGGGGTCGTGATGTCACACCACGCCCCCTCAATGCAAGTCTATGGGAGGGGGCATGACGGCCATCACGCCCCCTCCCATAGACTTGCATTGAGGGGGTGTGACGTCATGACCTACGCACCCAGCGTTCTGAACTAAAAGTTTTAGACGCTGGGGCAGTGGAGTGCCCCTTTAAAGAGGTACTTTGATACTGAAGTTTCTGATTGCGGGAGGTCCAAGCGATTAGTCCCCCTGCCTCTCCTCATGCACGGAATGGTGTGCGGTGGTCGACACACCCCTTCAATGCATCTTAATGGGAAAGTCGGAGATACATGAGCGCTGTATCTTTGGCTATCCCATAGAGATGCA
Source organism: Hyla sarda (assembly GCF_029499605.1). Taxonomy (NCBI): domain Eukaryota; kingdom Metazoa; phylum Chordata; class Amphibia; order Anura; family Hylidae; genus Hyla; species Hyla sarda. The sequence continues at coordinate 201,549,792 of NC_079196.1, read as the reverse complement.
TGGAGGGGGTGTGTCGATTAATGCTCTGTCACAACTCTGTGCACATAGCCGTCTTTGATCGCAGATCGCAGGGGGTCCCAGCCATTGGACCCCCCCACGATCAGACACTTAGGGGATAAGAACTTTTGTACTGGAGTTCCCCTTTAAACATGGGTGTAAATAAGCTACATATGGTTCATCATCAAGGTTCATGGCATACCTTTTCATCTCCATTGACCTTTCCAGTGCCTAAATATAATCCTTTTTGTAATATGTAAATGAGGCTTAAAAGTCCAAGGGGTGTTCTCTAACATGGCAAGAGTCCGGGTAATTCCAGCCATGTCCTTTTTATCAGTCAAACAGGGTAGGCGGATGCAATCGGGTTCCGAACTATGGACGTGGGTGGCAGCCTCTAGAAGAGCTATAGGTGTTGCTAGTAATCTAGTAATGCTTCCACGCACATTGGGGGATATTTATCAAAACCTGTGCAGAGGAAAAGTTGACCAGTTGTCCATAGCAACCAATCAGATTGCTTCTTTCATTTTTCATAGGCCCTTTTCAAAATGAAATAAGCGATCTGATTGGTGCTATTGACAGACCTTCTCCCCCAGGGTATTGTATATTCTAATGCTAAAATGCATAAAAGTTTAGAATACTAGGATAGACTCCTCAAGGCATGAGGAGCCCTGCAGTTCCTGACACAGCCATTGGGGGCAGCAGAGAGCCCACTATCAGCTCTTACTGCTACAACTTGGTGTATAGAGTATGTAACAATAAAATAGTAATTATTTTTCTAATAAAATTTTAATTACTAAACAAAATTAAAGAAATGTAAAAATAAAACAGAAAAAAAATTCTGGAGTGCCCCTTTTAATAGCTATTTGGTTAAAAATTAAAATAAATAAAATATAAACATTTCATAATACTCATACTAATTCAAATGAGGGATAGAACCATTTAGGACCCTCCACTACAACCCAGAGTAGAGAGCAGCTGCAAACCTGTACATTACAGAGACAGCACACTGATTTCAATTAGAGCCGTGTAATACTTTATTGTATCTATGGAGGAGCTAGTCCACAACCCCCATCCCCCCCCCAAAAAAAAAATTAATAAAAATTTACAAGTGATTGCTCTTTGACCAAAATTGCTGATTTTATGTGGTTGCTTGACTACATATACGTGACTCTATGAACAGCATGATCATTTCTGTCTATTCATGTATGATGTATTCATGTATGATGCATCTTAATACATAGTCACTTAGGTAGTTGCTTCATGTGTGTGCCATATGGAGCATTTACCATAACAACCATATTTGATCCTCTCACTTACCTGGACATGAGTTTTAAAAAAAATCCTACTTGGTACGTACACCACATTTCACCTATTCCTTAATCCCCTTATAATTCATAGCTTGCCATGGGGCCATACTGTAGCTTTGTTTTTTAGTTAGTTTTTTCACATATTTATGCAGAGGGGATAACATGATGCCTAAAGGTGTGTAATACAGACCTTTGGGCCTTCACGTAGTAGCATATAGAGTCTATATATACACACAGCCATTCTTTCTCTGTATGTGATGAGGCCATAAATTGAAACATCGCCATAAATTGGAACGTCTGTAGACAAAATTATACAGGACATAAACCACTAGAAGTATTGGATGTCTCCGAAATCAATTTCTACTATTAACTAGAAGGAGCGTAGGCAGTGTTTACAGCTCTTCAATGTCCAGGTGACCTTGTCATGAGATCTTATGGTAAAGCAGATCCCACTGATCATGAACAATGGGATCAATTATTGCATATCATAACAAGTCTGTTCCTTTAGTTGTAAAAATATTTCAATACACTACAATCCTATAAATATCCAGGAATTTAGGCAAATGCAGAAATCAGAATGAAATGTTATAGCTTTACATGATGTTACCCTTGAATAGTATGTTACCTCTGAATATCTTAAGCACATCCTTCACAGAGTACAAGTCTGTTTAACCGGTTTGTTTGGCAGAAACTTAATACTAATATTTAGCCATAACTAATCAAAAACTTCCCGCATCAGTCTGAGATATTGCTGAAGAATAAACTGACCATAGACCTAAAAATTTCCACCAGTCTGACCAACATTCAACATCTGACGCCAGTCATTAAAGGGTTATACTTTTACATTTTTTCAATAAGATTTAAATCTATTTTCTTAGTAGATATAAAAAACCTTCCTGCTGTTCAGTAAAGTTTGGAGCTGTGCAGATTGTTTTTTGTTTTCTAAACTATTACATAATTATTTTAGTTATGAGGGAAGCGTATTATTGTTCTTCCTACCATTCATTGGTCTGAAGTCCATGAATTGCCTCTTATGCACAATGACAAGTACTACTCATTGATAGTGGTGAAACATGAGAGAAGTGAGTATATTTACACTCATACTTACACTTGACCGTGTTCCGGGATTCTTGCAAGCCAGATGGTTCTGACCCCCAACCAATAGATTGGCACACCCTTTCATCTCCTTGTCCTGGCCTGGTGTTTAATCCTCTACCGGCCAAACACATTTTCCAAAGACCAACGCTGCGCTTGCGCCCTTCCTCCATCGTTTGGTATACCCAGTTTGGTGTGAAGGCAGCCACATTGTTGAGAATAAGCGATACCAATGCTACCGCCACAGCCGCAGCCACAAGTTTTTGCATGCCCATTGCCTGCTGCCACTGGACCTCCGCTTAAACAGGATGAGCCCTTCTGCACCGCACAGGGTCAGGAGCAGCTAGAGGACATCTCCGCTCATTTTGGGAGGTAGAAGCCCCCCAGAAATGGCACAGCCAGCCGCGCCGGCTTGGCAGTCCCATGAAAAAGGAGATCTGAAGCAAGGAATCCCAAAAAGTTTCTGTCTCCACTCTATCCACACTCCTGCAAGGCAACCCCCACCTCCGGCACTTGGAGATGCAACAGCATTCCCGTCTGGACCCCACCAAGCAAAGGAGCCCCCACGAATGGTGGAAATCAGACTCTCGCCTTCCCACGCTCAAAGAAGACAGATGTGTTCCAGATGTGGCTCCTCTTAGTCCCAACCAAGGTGGGTGTCAAGTAGAAGTCACTTAAGAAGCAGAGGGGCAAAACTTTCCATATTGAAGGTGAATTCAAAACTGAAGACTACAGACTTCAAGGGAGAAAGTGAACTTGAGGAGAAGAAATCAGAGTTTCTCCCTGCGGCTGTTGGAAGATGAACGCTCAGTGAGAGCTCAATAGCGTGTGTGTGCAAGCAAAGCAAGTCTCACAGAGAGAGGGGATGGGGAGGCAGCAGCTGATAGGAAGTTTTTGTTTTACGGATATATATATTTTTGGCATGGGATTTTGATAATTTATTTCCTAACTGTCTCTCTCGGAGCAGAGGAAATGGTTTTTTTTTTTTCTCTCCTGTCGCTGTGTTTCCCACCCCCCCTTTCCTCCCAGCATCTCCCCTCCTCATTGGAGAGTTTTGGTCAAACTACTGGTGTAGATAGATATTTTGCGAAGAACCTCAAAGCAGGATGCATTTCCTGGAAGGCAGATTTTCCCGTCCAAAACCTAAATCCCTCCCCCCTTCCAACACTGTGTATTATTATTCACCATCTTATAAGAAGCACAGTTGGAGAGGTAGCAAGTACTCAATCCTCCTGAAAGTCATAAGGAATGTATTACTGTCGAATGTTCAGGTCATCTAATCTAAATAGACTGGAACCTTGACTAACTCCCTCAGGGTGAAATATTTTTTGTAATCAAAGCCAAACTTTGGATTTCAGGAATTTTCAACTTTAAAATAATTTTTTTTTAAATCCACCACCTCTGGTAAAACTGATGGAACCCCTGCACTTGTCACCCAGATTTATGACTTCATAGTAAATACACAAATCACAGCTATGACACAAAACAATGCTTAATAGCTGCACATTCTGGCTCCATGAACATTCCTCAGGGAAGATTATTAATGTCTTTATGTTTTTCTACTTCAGGTAACAGTAAACAATTTGGCATTACTCAGTTTTCAACAATTTTCTTGCATTCTGCATTTCTAGCACAAATTTCAACACTAAAATTGTAAAATTAAAAACGTTATGGTCAGCTCCTCCATGATAAAAATAAATGCACAAGGGCAACCTGCCAAGAGCGTGAATGTGAATAATGGAAAGAAATCGAAAACTCTTATGAGTGTGGAAAAAGATTTGGTTGTTCCCGATCACCCGTGTGTAAATTTTGGTGCATGTGTAAAGAAAATGGGTAAACAAAGAATGACATCGAAGCATCATGATGTTTTAGTTGAACAGAAAACTTTTCAATCCTGTGGCACAACCTTTCAAAGTGATACTTTCACTGGGATCAGAAAACCCAGTCTCCGTCTAAGGTCTTGCAAAGTCAGGTTGCACTAAAGTGAGACAGCTTTTAGCCTGTGCTGCCAAGGCAATATAATTTTCAGATAGGTTACTGTCTGCCACAGCTTGCACTTCTTTTACACAACTTATGGGGTTGCAGCAGTACCTTTATTATGGGAGTTGTTCTGAGCCTCTTGGATGCATTTTCTACGCCATTTACCTTGTGGTTGAGCCAACATGTTATTTTGGTACTTTAGGCCGGCCTGATTACAGCAATACCAGATTTGTAAAGTTTCCATCATGTTTTTTTTTTTTTTTACTTTTATGTCATTATCCATACAGGACATATATTGTTATATTTTAATATTTCGCACAATTGCGCACGCAGTGATACCAAATATATTTATTTTTATTATGTTTTCATGTTTTTATATAGGAAAAGGGAGTCCCGTAGGGGACTTTTAGGAGGAATCATTAGATTCCTCATACAGATCAATAGAGTTCTATTGAACTCCATTGATCTGTGTGCTCTGTGATCCATTGATAGAGTCTAGTCCAGCCAGGCTCTATCAGTGACAGAGCCACGGACACCAGGGAGTCAGAGGTAAGCCCTCCGACTACCTCTATAGTGGATCGCCCACCAACCCCCCTGCAGTCGTGCTGTGGGGGGGGGGGGGAGGGGGCGATCCACCCCACTAGCCCACCAGGGAGCATTCACATGTCCCTTTAGACGCTGCTGTCAGCTTTGACAGCAGCGATCTAAAGGGTTAATAGCCAGCCGCGCCGATCACCACATGCTGGCTATTAGCGGCGGCCCCCAATTACTGTGAAAACAGCCGGGGATTGCACAGTATGGAGCAGGCAGGAGTCAGGAGCCGCTCCATACACCCCTCTGAGCGCCGCCGTGCTTGTCAGGGGCTTTAAGGTCCAGCCCTGCTGAAAAATGTACCTGCCTGGCGCCTGGAACTGCATGTTCCGGGCGTTGGGCGATAGGAATTCCACATCCCTGCTACATTATAAAAGGGGAAGATAGTGTAGATAGAGAACTGTGACTTCTTAATATACCTGGGGGTTGAGAGGAGGGAGGTGTCAGAATAGTTAATAGGGATAGGCTTCATAGGAAAAAAAAACTCTAAATTTCATCCTGACTAATGCCAGAAGCCTGACCAATAAAACTGACGTTCTGGAGCTGATAATGTCTGAGGAAAATTATGACATAGTGGGTATAACAGAGACATGGTTGGACTATAACTATGAATGGTGGTCAACATACAGGGTTATAGTCTATTTAGGAAGGATCAAAAGGAGGGAGGAGTTCTTCTTTATGTAAAGTCCAGCCTGAAGGCCGCACTGCAGGAGGCTATATGGAGTAGAAATGAGAATGGAGAGTCATTATTGGTAGAAATATAATAAAAGCGGCAGAAGATCAATTATTGAGGCAAATGAACAAGATAGGAAATTACAACAAGGTGGTTATTATGGTGGAATTAGGATTATTTATTTAAGGAAAAAGACGTTGAAGGGGTGACCTAATAACTATTATATCAAGGGGCAGTACAGTGATCTCCCCCATGATCTTTTTACACCAAGAACTTTGTCTATAACAAGGGGTCATCATGTACGTTTTGTGGAGAGAAGGTTTCTACACCAGCACAGATGGGGGTTCTTTACTGTAAGAGCAGTGAGACTATGAAACTCTTTCCCATATGAAGTGGTCATGGTGAACTCCATAAAAGAGATCAGGAGGGGCCTGGATGCATTTCTGGAAGAGTTATAACATTACAGGTTATGGATACTCGATTTCTAGGGACAGAACGTTGATCCAGGGATCTATTCTGATGCCATATTTAGAGTCGGGAAGGAATTTTTTCTCTGTTATTGGGACAATTGGCATCAGCTTCATAAGGGCTTTTTGCCTTCCTCTGATACAATTCAGTAGAAACACAATAGGGATATACGTTGGACTTCATGGGCTCTTTTGTTCAGCCTTAAATAAATGAATGGGTGGACTACAGAGCCCAGAAAATTCTTAAAATGGTCAATATAGAGATCTCTGAACTTTTAAGAGGATGTAGCTCAAAATCAGCACCTAGCCCCCTAATTTTTATAATATCACTTAAAGGTGTACTCCAGAGGCAAAACGCCCTTCAGTACTTATCAGCTGCTGTATGCTCCAGAGGAAGTTGTGAAATTCTTTCCAATCTGACCACAGTGCTCTCCACATGAAAAACCTCTCCTGCTCTGGACAGTTCCTGACATGGACAAAGTTGGCAGCAGAGAGCACTGTGGTCAGACTGGAAAGAACAACACAACTTCCTCTGGAGCATAGAGCAGCTGATAAGTACTGGAAAACTTAAGGGGTACTGCAGTGTAGGAAATATATATTCCCTATCCAATGTGTCTGATCATGGAGGGGCCAACACCTTGGACCCCCCGCAATCTCCTGCACTGTGCTCCGCCTCTCCTCGCACATAGAGCTGGGGTCGGCATACACCCTGCCATTCATTTTAATGAGCCAGAAATGCTAGAGTGCTGTACTCGTGTATCTCCAGCTCTTCTAGAACTCTTCTAGAGATGAATGGAGGGCGCTTGCTGACCCACACCTCGTGCGCGAGGAGAGCCGGACACTACACTACAGTACCCCTTTAAGATTTTTAGATAGAAGTAATTTACAAATCTGTACAACATTTTGATACCAGTTGATTCCAAAACATTTATTTTTCTTCGGAGTATCCCTTTGATGTGATAGGGGGAAAAAAAACTTTTAAAACACTTTGGGGAATCATCTTTTAAGTTGAATTTGAAATGTTTGAACCTTTTTCAGCAGTTAGGAACAAGCTCAATAGGGGGCGCTAAAGAGAACTCAAAATTTCCACAAGGACAAAACAGTCATACAGGGAAAAGGAAAGAAGAAGGGAAAAAAAAAAAGACATCCATCCTCTGAAATCTGAACGAATTTTTCAATATTACTTTTAATATTTTTTTCTTTCTGTGCAGCATTCAAGCAGCCAACATTTTAGAAAAATATTGTTCCGCTCATGTACACTAATAATCCTATAATTTGGCATCCGGTAGTCCACAAATCTGTCTATTCTTAGCATGTTTTCTGGAGGAATATATAAATGTCCTCACCCATGATGTTAGGACTTATTTAAGGACTGCACTTTTACACCCCCTTCCCGGGTCCCCTTTGAGTAGTCACGTACCTCTCATCCACAGGGATGGGCCCCACCTTGTAGCTGCGTCACTTGTCTATTAGCAGGAAAATTGTTACCATGAGCTGCTCGGCCGGGGCTACTGATGTGATGAGAGTCTAGAGGAAGAGCGGGGTACACACCTTATCCTCTCCGTGCCACACACTCTTAAACAAGATTAAAGAGCCGCATATCATCTAGCCTGGAAAGGATAAAGCAGCAATTGTTCACAAGTCCTGCAGCATGCTTAGTGAATTTAGATATGAAATTTGGAATATAAATAATTTAATATTTTAGGATTTATTGGGTTTCCTATTAACCAAGCTTAGTGCTATAGAAGTGTCTCCCAACCAGCGTGCCTCCAGCTGTTGCAAAACTACAGCTTCCAGCATGCCCGGACAGCCTTCGGCTTCCAGACATGCTGGTAGTTGTAGTTTTGCAACAGCTGAAGGCACACTGGTTCGAAAGCACTGGCTTATAGTCTGGAGTAATCCAGCAGCAAGTATTCCTGCACTTACTGACATCCAGAAGAAGGAGTGAACAAGTACCATTACAAGTGTCAATAAAGGGGTGCTACAGTGGAATTTTTTTTTATTTTTTTTCAAATCAACTGGTGCCAGAAAGTTAAAGGGGTATTCCAGGCCAAAACTTTTTTTTATATATTAAGTGGCTCCGGAAAGTTAAACCTATTAAAAAATCTTAATCCTTCCAATAGTTATTAGCTTCTGAAGTTGAGTTGCTGTATTCTGTCTAACTGCTTTCTGATGACTCACGTCCCAGGAGCTGTGCAGCTCCTATGGGGATATTTTCCCATCATGCACAGCTCCCGGGACGTGACATCATCATTGAGCAGTTAGACAGAAAACTTCAGAAGCTAATAACTATTGGAAGGATTAAGATTTTTTAATAGAAGTAGTTTACAAATCTGTTTAACTTACTTTCCGGAGCCTGATGATATGTAAAAAAAAGTTTTTGCCTGGAATACCCCTTTAAACAGATATGTAAATTACTTACCTATTTACAAATCTTTTTCCAGTACTTATCAGCTGCTGTATGCTCTACAGGAAGTTCTTTTATTTTTGAATTTCTTTCCTGTCTGACCACAGTGCTCTCAGCTGACACCTCTATCCATGTCAGGAACTACTGTCCAGAGCAGGAGCAAATCCCCATAGAAAACCTCTCCTCCTCTGAACAGTTCCTGACATGGACAAAGGTGTCAGCAGAGAACACTGTGGTCAGATTGGAAAGAAATTCCTCTGGAGCATACAGCAGCTGATAAGTACTGGAAGGGTTAAGATTTTTAAACAGAAGTAATTTACCAATCTGTTGAACTTTCTGGCACCAGTTGATTTAAAATTATTATTATTATTTTTTTTTACATCAGAGTACCCGTTTAAGGAGTTATATCCCCCACCATTTATTTTGACTTGTAATTCTCATTTAGAAACGCAAAATGCAGCACTTAAATGGGTCCTGTCAGAAGCAAAAACTTTTTATATGTTGTACATCTTGACAAAACATTAAACTTTCTAATATAATTCATAAAATAATTTTCTGCTTTATATAGAAATCATGGCTTATAAAAAAAAAAAGCCATAAGGGGTCCCCGTACCATCCAGAACATAATCCTGTCCGGCTGCAGCATCATCTTTGTCCCCAGCTGAAGCACAGGCTGGGACAAAATCCAGGAAGGGAGGGCGGGATTAGCATTCCTCTGTGCTCATTCCTGTCCTGTTAGGGTACGTTCACATGCGCGGATTTTCTGCTGATTTTACGTTGCAGATCCGCTGGTGAAGGCCTGCTCTATGCTGGCTTTACATGTGCCTGCTCGTAGTGGCAATACGCCGCTACCAGCATGCACACTGCGATGTGCGAGTCGCAGTATACTCGCACATCGCGGGAGCTCTCTGCCTAGCTCAGAGCAGGGAGAGCGGCCGCGATGTGCGAGTACGCCGCGCACATCGCTGCAGTGTGTCTGCTCATAGCGGCGTATTGCCGCTACCAACAGGCACATGTAAAGCCAGCATAGAGCGGGCCTTCACCAGCGGATCCGCAGCTAAATACGGATTGGATTAAGAGATCCAGCACAGCAGACTCAGGGAGAAAGTGAATGCATGGTGAGTGAGGGCAGGCTCGGTGCTTACCTGGGAATAAGTGAGCAGCAGAACAGACGGATTTGTGAGCCAAATACAGAAGCTAGACACATGAGGAACACATGGGAAGAATCTGCATGACTTAGTAAATAACATATAGAAGCATTATTTTTTTCTGTGATATGACAGGTATGCCTTAAGATTGCAATTTCAGGTACAGTTTAGCGGCACAACTGTACATTCTGGCAGCCGCATGCGGATGAAACTATGCCTAATAGCCGCACGATTTACCAACAAGAATCTTCTGGCCATTGGCCACCACATGTGAGTATAGTTTTGTCCCCATGAGGCTGCTTTGTGCGGCTTTGCTGTAATGGGTGTATCTGCGAGTATCTTGAAGGGGTACTTCACTGGAAAACATTTATTTATTTATTTTTAAATCAACTGGTGCCAGAAAGTTAAACAGATTTGTAAATTACTTCTATTAAAAAATCTTTACCATTCCAGTACTTATCAGCTGCTGTATGTTCCAGAGTTCTTATTGTTTTCAACACTGGATACCTCCAGCTGGAGGGCTTTTTCTCCTGACTATGGAAACACATCCACATATGGGGTAATGTGCTGGGCGGGCGCACAACAAGGCTCAGAAGACATAGAGGTCTATGGCATATCAGTAGCTGACGGTAACATACTTTCAGAGGAAAATACAAAAATGAAACACCAACATGTGACACCATTACAGAAAGTACCCCCCCTGAGGAATGGGTATAGGGGTAAAGAGGACATTTTGAACTCACGGGTGTTTCCTAAATTTATTTTCCTGGAATGTAGCTTTTGAAAATTGCAATTTTCAACCCATGCTCTGCTTCATTTTTCTGGGAACAACTAACATGTGACTCCGAATTGTCGCCTGGAAATACGACAGAGCTCATGAGCGAGAACTCTTCGCATTTGAGGCGGATGTTTGTTGCGGACCTAACAGTTACATACATTCAGAGGAAAATACAAGAAAGGAACACCCACATGTGAGCCTATTACAAACAGTACACCCCTTAGGGAAGGTGCATAGGGGTGAAGTGGAGATTTGGAACAGATCGGTGTTCCTTAAATTTATTTTCCAGGAATGGATGAAGTGTTCTATGGGGGGGAAATTGCAATTTTAATACTGATATGACAATTCCCAGAATGAGGACCCAGAGTATAGCCAAAAGAAAAAATGATGCTCGCCCTAAACCCTATGCTCTGAATCATCATTCTGGGAATGTGAAGTGTGTGGCCATCCCTAACCTGTTACCTCAAATGCGCACCCCGTTCAGGGGGAGAGAGAGCGCTGCACATTTGAGGCAACTGCAAACCCCCAATGTTGTTGACTCTCTGTCCCATGACCCATTTTTTGGGGGGGAAAAGATATTAGGGGTATTGGGAAAGAGTTTTTTTTTTTTTTTTTGGGGGGGGGGGGGGGGTATTGGTTTTAAAATTTGGAAGACAATGTACTCTGGACTGGTACATTGGAGTCGAATTCTGGGGAATTAAAATTAGGGAAAAGGATAAAAAATGTAGTGCTCCATGGAATTGTGATACTCCCTGAAGCAGTTTTTAATGCAGAGGCCTGGATGATCGGGGCAAGTGTCGCACTGAGTGGTGGTGTCCTTTACGAATCCCCCTCCTGTGACACACTGCATTTTTTCTGGGATCGTTTCTTTTTTCCAGTGTGGGGGACCTCACCTGGAAAGTGTTGGCCGGGGACGATCCGGGGCACTGAAGTTCCAGAGGTGCTCTGACCCGCTCTTTGGCGGTCACCAAAGATGAGGGCCTTTAGAACTACCTCTAGAAACTGCAGGAATGTCCCTGTGTTGCCAGCGTGCTGGAACAGTACAAAAGAGTTGTACATGGCAACCTGTACCATGTAGACCACATTTTTTTTGTACCATGTCCGTGTTTTCCGCATGGCATCATATGGCTTGAGGACTTGATCAGAAAGATCAACTCCCCCCATATACTGATTGTAGTCCAGAATACAATTAGGTTTGAGGACCGGTCCTGCGGTACCTTGCACAGGGACAGGTGAGCTGCCGTTCCCATGAATAGTGGTGAGCATAAGGGCATCCCTCTTGTCCTTATACCTGACCAGCAACAGGTTTTATGGGAAAAGGCACGGGACTCACCCCGGGTGATAGAAGCATGTAGGGGATGGGGTGGAAGGCCTCTTTGATTCTTCTGGACTGTTCCACAAGCGAGCGTGGACCTGGCGACGAAGGATGTGAAGAGAGGGATACTAGTATAAAAATTATCCACGTAAAGGTGGTAACCTTTATCTAGCAATGGGTGCAAAAGGCCCCAAAGATTTTCCCGCTAACACCCAAAGTGGGGGGACATTCTGGGGGTTCGATATGGTAATCTTGTCCATCATACACCATAAACTTGTAAGTGTACCCTGAGGTACTCTCACAAAGTTTATACATCTTCACGTCATACCGCGCTTGCTTGGTTGGGATGTATTGCCGAAAGTTAAGTCTCCCCTTAAGCTGATGAGAGACTCCTCAATAGCGACCTCCTGCTCAGGCACATAGGCCTCCCAAAATTTGGCCCCGAAGAGATTGATGACCGGCCTGATTTTATACAGGCGATCATACGCGGGATTAGTTCGGGGGAGACATGCTGCATTATCAGCATAGATGATCCATCAGAGGTGAGTGGATATTTGAGCATTAGGCTCAGAATTTGTGCTAGGGTCCCATCCTAAATGAGGCCACCTCCCGTGGTGGATGGGAGACACGTTTTCATCAAAAAGTGCGCTAAAAGCCTCAATTTTTTTGACCAATGTGTGCTGCTGCAATCCTCTTTTTTTGTATACTCTGTTTCTGCCATAGCAGTGTGCACCCGTGTATTAGGTTGTTGTGCTGGCTATTTTTCTTTTTGCTTGTTTGTACAACTCAGGGGGAATGGCACCCTCTTTAGCTGTGCACCCCTCCCCCTTTTTCACAGGTGGAGTTTTAAATTGTTTATGGATCCAGCATGTCTCCCAGTCAGAGGCTATGTGCCCAGCAGAGATGAGTGGATATTTGAGCGTTAGGCTCAGAATTTGTGCTAGGGTCCCATCCTAAATGAGGCCACCTCCCCGTGGTGGATGGGAGACACATTTTGATCAAAAAGTGCCCTAAGAGCCAAAATTTTTTGACCAATGTGTGCTGCTGCAATCCTCTTTTTTTGTATACTCTGTATCTGCCATAGCAGTGTGCACCCGTGTATTAGGTTGTTGTGCTGGCTATTTTTCTTTTTGCTTATTATCAGCATAATGCAAACATTTCCGAATGGCCTTGAACTGGGGGAAACCTTTTTGGTGTGTGTGCTGCATGTGGTATGGTGCGATACTTCCTTCCCTAACCCACCCTAACCTAACTAACTAACCTGCCCTAAGAACAAAAATATAAAAATATAAAATAAAACTAATCTTTAAAAAAAATCGACTTCTAGTGCAAAAAACCCTGCGCCCCCCAAAAAAAGCTGGGGGCAGACTGCAGCGACCCTATAGGGCCAGGGTCATGCAGCTAAAGGTGCTAAGGACCCGCGGACACCTACAGACGGTATGCCCCCCCCCCCCCCAAAAAATCATTTTTTTAACCCCTAACTGTCCCTACCTAATCTAATGCTTTACCTGACGTCTTTCTGTGCCCAGGGGCCACAAAAAGGGGGCAAGGGGGCACTTTTTAATAACTTTTTTAGAACTGTGGGGGGAAATGACAGTACGGGGCGCCATCCTGCACACCAGTTCTCTAGGAAATGGTGGGCAGAACAGAGCAGCGTGCTCCTGATCCCACCTCCCCATACTGCAGTGATTGGTGCGTTCACAGTGTTGCCCCACAGTACTGTACGGATGATGATTGGTGGTGTATATTACACCAACGATCATCATCATTATCCGATCACACATGACCCAGATGACCCGGAACCGCGGCAGACCGCCGGCAGGCATCCAGCTCCGATCCCCACCCTGCGAGTGGCGGGGAACAGAATCACTGTCCTCGGCGATGTGTCGGGATGCCTGCTGAATGATTTCAGCAGGCATCCCGGTCCCCAACCGGCTAGAGGCGGGGACCGGAATTCCCAAGGGCGTACCCATACGCCCTCAGTACTTAAGGACTTTAAAACAGGGGCGTATGGATACGCCCGGCCTTCCTTAAGGGGTTAAATTAGAAGATTGGTGACTGTCAGCAGTGACAAAGCCAAAGTATTTAGTGGGCCATTGATGTCCCCTTCGCAAGAATGGATGTTAAAGGGGTACTCCACTGGCCAGCGTTTGGAAGTAAATGTTCTGAACGCTGTTTTTGCACTGTGAGGGTCGGCCACGCCCCTTGTGTCATCACAGCCACGCCTCCTCAATGCAAGTGTATGGGAGGAGGCGTGACACCGTCACGCCCCCTCCCATAGACTTGCATTGAGGGGGCTTGCTGTGAGGTCACAAGGGGCGTAGCCGATCCCCGCAGCAAAAAAAAACATCGTTTAGAACATTTACTTCCAAACGCTGGCCAGTGGAGTACCCTTTTAAGTGTTCCTCAAGTGCATGGAGTGGCAGCACACATTCTTGGCCAAACCTTTATTCACCATTTATGGGACTTTTGAACATGGCCGAGTTTAGATCCTTTTAACGGTTGGATGAGATTATAATAACGTGGCTGCTATCTTCCAGAAACCAGGTCATCATGTCCTTGAGCTACATCTTTTATGACAGCCCACCATCGTTAGGTTACATTCACAAGGGATTGGGTACACTGGGGATTTTCCATCTATGTTTTCAGGGGGAAATCTACAACGTTTTAGTAGGAAAAATCTGAAACCGCAAACTTTTACTAAATTGTGCTGATTTTGTAGATATTTGCAGATATTTTAAAGTGAAAAGTTTAATAATTTTTTAAAATAATATGGACACTTTAACATCTCATAGAGACATGCTCCCCCCCCCCCCCCACACTTTTAAAGTGCCATGGAACCAAGGGCAACTTATAAATAAATAAAAAATAATAATGTCAGAAGTTTGGGTGCTCAGACCCCCACCGATCTCTAGAATGAGCAGGAAAGAGGTGTTCAGCTAAGTGCTTCTACCCTATCTCTCTCAGCAGTAGATGAATTTTATAGAAGGTTTATGGAGTCCATCTCATAGAGAGAGCACTATGCCAAGTGTGTACCCCAGCTCATTTTAGCGATTAGTAGAGGTCTGAACTGAACACCTAAGACCCCGACCGATCTAAACTTTTGACTCTATTGCTATGCTATGTCAGGTGATTAAATGAAAGTGACACTATAAAATCTCATTCGTTTTGCTAGTACTGTATTACCCTGCTGAATTTCTGCTCCAAAAATCCAAATGGAAAACCCACAGTGTGTCTTTCCCAATCTGGACATTTTCTTAAAGCGGTACTCTGCCCCTACATCTTATAAGATGTCTGATCGGCTGCGGCACCCCAGACATCCGGTGCACGGAGTGAACTTCGCTATGCGGGACGGAGGCTCGTGACATCATGGTCACGCCCCACTCTTGACATCACGGCCACGCCCCCTCAATGCAAGTCTATGGGAGGGGGCGTGACGTCCATCACGCCCCCTCCCATAGACTTGCATTGAGGGGGCGTGACCGTGATGTCACGAGCGGGGCGTGACCGTGATGTCACTAGCCGCCGGCGCTGCACCAGACGCTCTAAACGAACGCCGGGTGCAGCAGGGAGATCCCCAGAGGCGGGACCCCCGCAATCAGACATCTTATCCCCTATCTTTTGGATAGGGTATAAGATGGCGGAACTGCAATACCAGTGGCAGCCTGTGGACAAGAGTGTTGCTGTTTCTGGAAGACAGCAGCTATGTCTTATCTTTAATCACATAAGATGTATAAAAGGAGACATGTCATCTGTTTTCTAATGCAACTCTCGATTCCCAGAGATGCGTCTCTGTCTCTCTGACCTACCTTGTACCCCGCACGCCTTCTCCTCTCCTGTCATTCAGACCCAATGTTTCTCATACTGTTCTCGGTTTAGTAACAGGAAATCCTCCTACTCCAGCATGGTGGGAATAGGAAGGTGTTTACTGATGGGAAGGCAGCCTGTGTACGTGTTCTCGTGTTGAGCCGTGTTTGTGCTGCCCATGAGCCATCCATAAACACTCATCACCCCATCTAGTAAACATCACGGACATAGACATAACTATGAGGCCATGCCAAGATTCAAAGGTCACAAGATGGTTCTCCAGCAGTGAACTTTCTCTCCATTTTATGGAGATTCTGCATATTTATCAATATATTACATACCATATATCCTGAGACAACCAACATGACTACTTATCGTAGGTATATCAACAACTAATCGGCTTAGCATACATGGGTGAAGGATGTATGGCTGCTTAGAGTTTCTATTTAACAGCCCCTTTGGAACCAGTAATGGAAGCCATATTGATTATCATCCATATTTTTTACATTATGTGATCAATTTCAATTAACTACCTTTCCCTGTTGTTTTTTTTTTTTCCTAGTGAAACAGTCTGGGAAAATATGGCTCGTATGTGTGTCAAGACGAGAAGACTGGATGTCGCCAAAGTGTGCCTGGGAAAAATGGGCCATGCTAGGGGTGCCAAAGCACTGCGGGAGGCAGAGCAAGAGTCTGAGATAGAAGCCAGAGTTGCCATGTTGGCCATACAGCTTGGAATGCTGGTGAGTTATAAAGGGGTTATCCAGGGAAAAAAAAACAACTTTTTTTTATACATCAACTGGCTCCAGAAAGTTAAACAGATTTGTAAATTACTTCTATTAAAAAATCTTAATCCTTTCAGTACTTATGAGCTGCTGAAGTTGAGTTGTTCTTTACTGTCTAAGTGCTCTCTGATGACACCTCTGTCTGTCTCGGGAACGGTCCAGAGCAGAAGCAAATCCCCATAGAAAACCTCTTCTACTCTGCGCAGTTCCCGAGAATAGCAGATATGTCAGCAGAGAGCACTGTTGCCAGACAGAAAAGAACAACTCAACTTCAGCAGCTGATAATTATTGGAAGGATTAAGATTTTTTTAATAGAATTAATTTACAAATCTGTTTAGCTTTCTGGAGCCAGTTGAGATATATATATATATATATATATATATATATATATATATATATATATATACATACGTACATATATTTAAAAAGTTTTTTCCTGGAATATGCCTTTAATGTCTATGGACTGAATTGGGTATCTGACATAGGTACAGACCAAAGCATAAGCGATACTGGACTGACATGAAAGGGTTTATGAAGCCTATTCCTCCAACCACCACCATTACTGAATCATCTGTATAGCTGTGTTAGGGCATCCTAAGAGAGTATATGGATGTTGGTTGTTTTCTGCATGTACAGTATCTGTGCTTTTTTGTAGGAGGATGCAGAGCAGCTATACAAAACCTGCAAACGTTACGATCTTCTGAATAGACTGTACCAGGCTTGGGGCCAGTGGCAAAAAGCTATTGAGACTGCAGAGAACAATGACCGCGTCCACCTGAGAAGCACCTATTATCACTATGCAAAGCACTTGGAAGCTATGGGAGAGCATAATGTGTCACTTAACTAGTAAGTGCACTGTGGATGCGGACCGCCTATGTCAGTGTTTCCCAACCAGGGCGCCTCCAGCTGTTGCAAAACAACAAATCCCAGCATGCTGGGAGTTGTAGTTTTGCAACAGCTGGAGGCACCCTGGTTGGGAAACACTGCCCCATTTATAAGGTAGAACTGTAGATCTGAAAAAAATATTTCCCTGAACTCTTCTTTTTTTATTCCTTAGTTACGAGAAGTCAGACACCCACCGTTTCGAGGTTCCTAGGATGCTCCTAGAGAATCCACAGAACCTGGAGACCTACATCAATAGCAAGAAAGACAAGTAAGGCAGCTGGGGACTTCTCATTAAGGAAAGGGTTCCAGGATTCATATATATTATACCCTGATCAGCCATATCATTAAAACCACTGGCAGGTGAAATCAATGGCCGGCATTTATCATTGTAGGTGTAAGTGAAGCATTTTTCACCAAAAAGCTAAGTTAAAGGGGTACTCCGGCAGAAAACATTTTTATTTTTATTTTTTAAATCAACTGGTGCCAGAAAGTTAAACAGATTTGTAAATTACTTTAATAAAAAAAAATATTTATCCTTCCAGTACTTTTTAGCAGCTGTATGTTACAAAGAAAATTCTTTTTTTTTTTTTATATCTTTTTGTCTTGTCCACAGTGCTCTCTGCTGACACCTGATGCCGTGTCAGGAACTGTCCAGAGAAGGAGAAAATCCTCATAGCAAACCTATGCTGCTCTGGACAGTTCCTGGCACGGAGAGAGGTGTCAGCACAGAGCACTGTGGACAAGACAAAAAATAAATTCAAAAAGTAAAGCATACAACTGCTAATAAGTACTGGAAGGATAAATATTTTTTTTAATAGAAGTAATTTACAAATCTGTTTTAATTTTCTGGCACCAGTTCATAAAAAAAAAAAAAAAAAAAATAACGTTTTCCACCGGAATACCCCTTTAAGTCTGGGCTTGTGTAGTTTTAGAGACTTTTCAGTGGCTTTGCGCCTTTTTTGCGCCTTTTCACAAAAAGGCGCAGTTCATAAAAAAAAACTTTCATATCATGTGTATTGCCAAAATCAGTGGAATGCAACTCAAAATCAGCAGAAATGTGTAAACCAAATGGCGCAAAAAAGGCGCAAATAAACCCTGCTTGCGCCTTTTTTTGTCTAAAGACAATGATAAATGTCGGCCAATAACTTTGATTATCTGGTGATAGTGGTGCCTGTCAAGGTGATATATACTGAATTAAGTGAAAAGTGACCATTCAGTTCTTGAAGTTAAAAAGTGCAGAAGCAGGAAGCATGGGCAAGTGTAAGAATCCTAGCAAATTCAACAAGGGCCAAATTCATATAGCGAGATAACAGGATCAGAGCATCTATAAAAGACACCCACCATTTCCAAACCCACTGGAAAGCTGTTGTAGGGAGAAATGCCTTAAATCACAGCTTGTTGTGTATGGGGCTATGTGGCCCCATGCTGACCATTTCTACCACTGAGAGTACTTTCTAAAAGTGCTTCCTGTGCCTCCTTGTTCTCCTGGAGGTGTGTAATATGTGGAGATGTATACTGATGACTAAGTTCAGACACAAAAGAAAAATGAAAAAAATGTAATAAAAAGGGAATGTGGAACATAGGCTGTGGTCAACCCAGTTTAGGCAAAACACATTTCTAGACCTTCTTGGTCCCTTCTTCAGTAGTTACAAGTTTGGTGACGTCTAGAGGGCTATTTTTCATCTTCTTAAATATTATTGTAAAATACAAAGAGAAAAAGAAACATGGCCGCACATCCACTATTTGTATTTTGATCTATTTGCTTCTCAGCATAAATTCAAACACTAACAGGTTGTTATTATGCATTTTGATAAAAAAAAAGTACAAGCCCACTCGCCACATCATGGCCACCTATTTAGAGTGGGTCCGTAACCCAACATTGGCATAGCGGCGGCCACCACGACCGCAACACCATGCCCACAGGGGGAGCGACCCAGTGGCCAGGCAGCCCCACTGCTGCCCATCCAAGCCCCTGGCTCCGGGCCACACATCACCCCACAGACAAAGCATCACAGTAACAATGACCACCGCAGTGCAACCACACCAATGTGAATACCTACCAAGTGCTCCCTGCAAAAGGGCTGGGAGAAAGCTAGGAGGAAACCCTTATACTGTCTCCTGCTAATTAAAAATGCCTGGGCCAAATAGGTGGAGCAGAGTGTTGGCCATGAAAGAGGGGACAGACTACAGCCCTCTGGCAGGGAACACTTGGTAGGTGTTCACACTGGTGGGGCTCTCTGTGGCGGCCATTGTTTCTGTGATGCTTTGTCTGTGGGGTGGTGCGGCCCAGAGCCAGGGGCTTGGTCAGGCACCAGTAGGCCTGCCTGGCCACTGGGTCGTTCCCCCTGTGGGCATGATGTCTCGGAGGCAGTGGTCGCCGCCCCGCGCTACGCCAGTGTTCAGTTAGGGACCCACTCTGACTAGGTGGCCTTGATGTGGCGAGTGGGCTTGTACTTTTTCATCAAAATGTATAATAACAGCCTGTTAGTTTTTTAAATTATGCTGAGAAGCAAGTAGATCAAAATACAAATGGTGGATGTGCGGCTGTGTTTCTGTATTTGTGTTGTACATTCCTAAATATTATACCAACCAAGTCCCCCCTTCATGGCAGCGGACTCCCCTAATGTGAGAAGCGTTTTTTAGCAGGATAATGTCCCAGCCACGTGGCAAACATTGTTCGGGAATGAAGACTATGGCAAGGAGCTCAAGGTGGAGAATCCCCAGATCACAATCCAGTCAATCATCAGTGAGATGTGCTGGAAAAACAAAGTCTGATCCATGGAGGCTGCACCTCACAACTTACAGGACTTACAGGATCTAATGCTGATGTCTTGGTGCCAGATACCACAAGTCACCTCTTGTGAAGTCCAGGCCTTGGCGTGTAGGAGATGTTTTGGAGACTTAATTATATGGCTGATCAGTATTATATATTTTGTTTTGCTTAGGTACATGTTTTTGGATTGGAGACAATACAGTTTTCTAGTTGGGCCATCTTGGTCCTATCCTTGACACTTACAGATATTCTTTCATTAAAGGGGTACTCCGCTGTTCATCGTTTGAAACAAAATGTTCCGAACGCTTGAGCCGGCACCCCCTCATGATGTCACGCCCACCCCCTTATTGCAAGTCTATGAGAGGGGGCCTGACAGCCGTCACGCCCCCTCCAATACACTTCATTGAGCGGGCGGGGTGTAACGACATAAGGGGGTGGAGCTATGACATCACGAGCTCCCAGCTCCAGCATTCGGAACAGTTTGCTCCAAACGCTGAGCAGCGTTTAAAACTACTAGATCTGCATCCTCTCCATCTCATTGTAATTTACCTGAGACCCCTCCCCAAAACCTGTTGGGTCCCATTCCTTTACTTTTAAATACATTTTTTTACACAAGCATTGATTTTATATGGCATTCTCCTGTATATCTGTATATCCTACTTCACTCTTCCTTTAGTGATTGTATCAGTTACCATCTACTTGTACTATTTTGTTATTATTATTTTTAAAATATTTATTTCCGATTTTCAATACAATCAAATGGCAAAATTTCCCTACGCAAAGGGATGCAAACAAAGGAACAGTACCAATAAACAAGAAGGCATGGCCAATAGGGGGGCCAGGGCGTTCATCATGGACCAGACCAACACACATGGACATGTTATCTATTTGTACTATTTCTGTTTGGATTCTACCAAGCTTTGGGTTTACACAGGTTGCAGTAAACAGGAGGCTGTTGCAGGAAACAGAAGTCTATGATGATACTTTACATCTAACTGTTTTATGTTTTTTCCTGACTGTCCTTATACAGAATTCTGTGGAAATGGTGGGCACAGTACCTTGAGAGCCAGTCAGAATTGGATAACGCTCTCAAATATTATGAGATGGCACAAGACTACCTGTCTTTAGTGCGAGTACACTGCTTCCTGCGCAATATACAAAAGGTATGAGACAACAGCAGTATATATACTTTATATATGTAATGCATTCAAAGGTTTTTTTCCATTTCAGAACATAGTACAGTGTTTTCCAACCCAAAAATGGCTTAGTACATGTATACAGATTATCTCCAACTACTCCTAGGCCAGTAATAAAAACTACTTCTTGTTTTTTTTTTATTTATTTTTTTCCAGGCTGCAGAAATCGCCAATGAGACTGGTAACTTGGCAGCTTCTTACCACCTGGCACGTCAATATGAAAGCCAAGGGGATGTAAAACAGGCAGTGCATTTCTATACCAGAGCCCAGGCTTATAATAACGCCATCAGGCTTTGCAAGGTAGATACATATATTTTATTACCACACTGTTCAATGAACCTTAAAGTGTACCTGTTGTTAACAAAAACTTTTTCTATAATGTAGATAATACAATATACAATATGTATATTTGTAATATACATTGGTTAATAATGTGTATATTTTGGGGTGAAAAAAGGCTATCCCTGCAGTTATTGCATGTTTGTCTCTGTGAGGAGATCAAATACAGGTAGTGACGGTAGGACAAGTAGGGCTCTTTGCAGACTCTCGAATTTTCATGACCAAATATGTGTATCACTGTATTTTTGTAACTAATGACAGTCCCACGCTATATAACGGTATTCCCCCCCCCCTTAAATCATGTGACCCGCAAGCGCTGTTCTGCTACCCCCCCCCCCCCCCCCAAATGAATCATCAGTCCAGCACTGCGCTGTCCCCATCTAGGTACTACTCACATATGTCACAAGCAAGCGCTGCCCTCCTCATCCTCCTGTTTGTTGCGGGCTGCCTGCGCTGGCTGGAACTGTGTACTGCACGCTGTATCTCTATGCTGTATCCCTATGCGGCCGTCAGCCTATCACCGGCCGCAGCGATGTTCCGCCTCGGCCGGTGATAGGTTGAGCCCACTGTCATGTAAGAAGCCGGCCAGAGCTCCTTACATGACAGTGAGCTCAGCCTATCACCGGCCGAGGTGGAACATCGCTGAGGCCGGTAATAGGCTGACGGCCGCATAGGGATACAGCATAGAGATACAGCGTACAGTACACAGTTCAAGCCAGCACAGGCGGCCCAAAACAAACAGGAAGACGAGGAGAGCAGCGCTTGCGGGTGACATATGTGAGTAGTACCCTAATGGGGAATGCGCAGTGCTGGGCTAATGATTAATTTGGGGGGGAAGCAGAACAGGGCTCGCGGGTCACATATGATTAGTTCCCCGATGTGGGGACAGCGCAGCACTGGGTTCATAATTCATTCATTCCCGAGGGGAGGGGCCAAACCGGTATTGCGGTATGGGGAAAAATTCATATCTTGCAGGACAAAAATTTCAGTATTCGGTATGAACCGGAATACCGCCCAGTCCTATTTCAACCATCCTGCCGGGGGCATGTCACAGAGCCTCACTGCACAGAGCCCTACTTGTCCTCAGTGTACAGAGCCCTGCTTGTCCTCACTGCACAGAGCCCTGCTTGTCCTCAGTGTACAGAGCCCCGCTTGTTTTCAGTGTACAGAGCCCTGCATGTCCTCAGTCTACAGAGCCCTGCTTGTCCTCAGTGTACAGAGCCCTGCTTGTCCTCAGTGTACAGAGCCCTGCTTGTCCTCAGTGTACAGAGCCCTGCTTGTCCTCAGTGTACGGAGCCCTGCTTGTCCTCAGTGTATGGAGCCCTGCTTGTCCTCAGTGTACAGAGCCCTGCTTGTGCTCACTGCACAGAGCCCTGCTTGTCCTCAGTGTACAGAGCCCTGCTTGTCCTCAGTGTACAGACCCCTGCTTGTCCTCAGTGTACAGACCCCTGCTTGTCCTCAGTGTACAGACCCCTGCTTGTCCTCAGTGCACTGAGCCCTGCTTGTCCTCACTGCACAGAGCCCTGCTTGTCCTCAGTGCACTGAGCCTTGCTTGTCCTCAGTGCACAGAGCCCTGCTTGTCTTCAGTGTACAGAGCCCTGCTTGTCCTCAATGTACAGAGCCAATTTTAAGAAGTTACCCCCAATCCACAGGAAAGGGGATTAACTAGGGAGTCTGATTGCTGGGGCCCCACCTATTCTGAGAAAAGATTATTATCCGCTATCCTGTGGAGAGAGGCTAACTTGCTCAGATGACAATACCCATTTAGGGTAGGGTCACATGTAAAGGATCCACAGCATATTTTACGCTTCGAATCTACCGATGATACGACCCATAGTGTGCCTCCAGCTGTTCCCACCCCCTGCCCCGCCCCTTGGCCCCCTTGCAGCAGCAATCCGCCACTCCGAGCAGCCAGAAAGGGGCCTGCAAGTTGCCGGGTGCATGCGCAGTGTACTTAGACATTGTGGCTGCTCCGCGATGTCTATTAACACTGCAGTGCACTTGGCAACTTGCAGGCCCTCTGTCTCAGAGCAGCATATTGCCGCTGCGAGCAGGTTAGGGGGCGGGGCGAGGTAGGGCGGGTTGTGGCCACAGCTGGTGACTAATACCAAAAAAGAAAGAAAGGCAACCACAGATAATGCACACCAACACATGTATAGATGAATATGAAAATAACTTTATTAGCAAAACCACAAAAGGGGAGACCATATTAAAAACAATTAAAACCACATGTAAATACACAGAGGAAAGGGACGTAACCCTACCTCCACCCCCTAACCCACGCTTAATAGCGTGTAAGTTGGCAACTGTCCAAAAAATAAATGCAAATATACCATGCCTAGCCCTCTAAAAATGACAAAAATATAGATATCAAAAATGAAACTATGCAATAATAATAAAGTGTCACGTGCAATACCGATAATAATCCAAGAAAAAAAAATGAGTGAATGAATAAATAGACACCACTATACACTCTACCAAATGATTAACACCAATGTGCCTATAAAACAAATGATGTATACATCAATAAACTATTCTCCTAAATGGAGAAGAAATGTGTAGCAATGGACAATAAGGTATACTCAAGAACTCAAGCCCAAGGAAAGAATGTAGAAATGAAAAAATACAGGACAGTTTCCACCGCGGGATAGGGGGACAAATCTTCGCCATGCGGTAGTATCAGATATGTAAAAAAAAAACTGTTATTTTACTTTTTTTGTATAGCAATAGGAAAAGGGGGAGCTAATTTTTATTGGAGGAGCAGTTAATTAAATTTTTTTTTTTTTTTACTTTACTCTTTTTATATAGCACTCCTATACACATAGGGGTATGTGCAGACTGCAGAGCATTGCACCCGACCCATGTCTGTAGTACAGACTCTGTAGTACTACAAATACTAGCAAGGGGTATGTGCAGAGCATTGCATCCTACTGTCTGTACTACAGACACAAGGGTGCAAATGCTCTGCACACACCCCCATGTGTATAGCAGTGTTTATGTACTACATACACACCGCTATACCCATGGGGGGTATGTGCAGAGCATTGCACCTTTGTGTCTGTAGTACAGTGTGCAGTGGACACCGCTATACCCATGGAGGTATGTTCAGAGCATTGCACCCTTGTGGCTGTAGTACACCCCCATGGGTAAAGCAGTGTCCACTGTACTACAGACACTAGGATGCAATGCTCTGCACATACCACCATGTGTATAGCAGTGTGTGTGTGTGTGTACTACATACACACTGCTATAAATATTGTATTATGTGCAGAGCATTGCATCCTAGTGTCTGTACTACAGACACAAGAGTGCAATGCTCTGCATATACCCCTATGTGTATAGCAGTGTGTGCAGAGCATTGCACCCTCGTGTCTGGAGATTACACTAGGGTGTGTGTATACATATTTACACAATTAATTCCCTCCCAACACCTCATATACAGGGCTGCTGATGCACTTACAGGGAGCTGTCTTGCTAAGTGCCTGGAGGAAGCCTTGCGCTCAGAAACACAGTAGCGGGACTGAACTATAGGGTGGTGGTGGGACAGAACTGTAGGGAGGCGGCGGAACAGTGTTTACCGTGCGCCGCTAACACAGTGCAGGGAGTGGGAAAGGTTTTGGATGGGGATTGTGCGCATCGTTAAGACTGTAGCCCGGGGGTGGGGAATGTTTGCACGCCAATTACACTGTGGGACTGAGATCTGGTTTGCCAAACCTGCATGTGTGATTTGTAAGCAGAGGGTGGGACAGGGACTTGATGAACAGAGGCTGCGGCCTAGCGTCTGACCACCCTGCCCACAGCAGCCTTATGACCGGTGCCAACGAATCAGCTGATTATTCGATGACGTGATTCGTCGACAATAATTCCTGTTATCGAATTTAATTGAATAATCGTTGCAGCCCTACATCAGACCCTATTCATTCTGCATCTAATTTGTGGTCAGGGACCACTGTGCAGGGCAAAATCTGTGAATGAGATGCAGCACTACGATTGGTGGAGGTCCCAGAGGTTGGTTCTCAACTCAATCATAGTAATATACCATTACTTTATGTGAAAGAAATATGCAATATCAGATGTTACCCACATACTCATTTCCATACAGGAAAATAATCTGGATGACCAACTCATGAACCTGGCATTGCTGAGCACCCCAGAGGACATGATGGATGCAGCTCGGTATTATGAAGAAAAGGGAGAGCAAATGGATAGAGCCGTCATGCTTTACCACAAGGTAAAAGGAAAGAAGCTAAGGACTGGATGAGAAGTGTTTTGT
This sequence comes from Hyla sarda, assembly GCF_029499605.1. Taxonomy (NCBI): domain Eukaryota; kingdom Metazoa; phylum Chordata; class Amphibia; order Anura; family Hylidae; genus Hyla; species Hyla sarda. The sequence continues at coordinate 201,523,979 of NC_079196.1, read as the reverse complement.
ATTATCACTTTTGTGTTACTAAGTCGATACACTGCTAGTAATAACATACTTTACTTATTATAATACTGTTATTCTACTATCAGAATTTAAGCATACTTTTCATTAATAATTCTATGCTGATTCATTTTATAGCATGTCTCAATAAGGGTCTAAGCCCCTTAAACCATTGAGGTAAATGATAAAACTCTGGCTGCCTGTAACCTCCATTAGGGGGAGCAGAGGAGCTAAACAAAGACTGGTTTATTGTTATGTTCAAAGGCAACTAAATATGTCTTAGTAGTTGATCATTTAATGCTAAATCTGTTTATATGGAAGCAGGATTTGGGGGATTTATACATATAAGCTAAATAGGCTTTGAATAGTTTCAAGCACTAACTAGTTTTTTTTAATAAGATTATTTGTATTGATTTTTAAAACAATTTAACAAACATACAGATTCTTCTCACTTCTAGTCAGGTCATCTCTCCAAGGCGTTGGAGTTGGCGTTTGCTACTGAACAGTTTGGTGCTCTTCAGCTGATAGCCGAGGACCTAGATGAGAAGTCGGACCCAGCCCTTCTTGCTCGCTGCTCTGATTTCTTCATTGAGCACGACCAGTTTGAGAAAGCTGTGGAACTGCTGCTAGCCGCCAAAAAGGTAAAGTGTTAATATATTTTGTTTTGTTTTTTTATCAGAAACATTTTTAATAAATACAGTGAACATGCCCTACAACTCAACACCCCCTTAATCCTCTGGTACAGGTACATTTACCAAAGAGCACGAAGTCCATCACACTCATAAGTTGACGTCACAGAAATTGTTAATATATTACAAAGACATTGATGACACTGCGATCTTTATTGTGGAAGTCACACCGGATTTTTTATATATACATTTTACATGCCAAATGCACTGTAGTTACCATGCTTGTAAGATTCCTTATCAAATATTGTATTACAGCAATTTGAGCAGAGAAGGCCAGGTTATGACTATTAAAGCAAATAATTGCTGTATCATGTGGAATAACAGACCCCCATGACACATCATTTGATACATTTACACACTTTAAGTTAGCATGGGAGTCTATGTAGCGGATTTATCTTCGTGAAATCCCCCACGGATTTGCTACCCCTTGACTTCAGTGGGTCTGCAAACCTGTCACTAACTTTGGCAAGTTCGCAAACCCATGAAAGGTGATGGGTAGCAAATCAGCAGCAGATTTCATACAAATAAATACACTATGTAAAATCCTCTGCTGACTCACAGAGCGGGAACATACCCTTAAAGAGGTTTCCCCACAAAACCTATTTTGTGGTTATCTCCTAGATATGTTAATGGTGCAGGAGTCACATATTTTTGTTTGAAACAGGGATCACTCAGGGACCAGTTTGGACTCCTAATCAGAGATACTTTTGTTTTGTGTCAAATTCAAGGGGTATTCTGGAAATTATAATTTTTTTGTATATAACTTTGTCCAAGCAGGGGGTAAATAAAAAAAAAACTACGGTATACCTACTTTCTTTTCTCCTCCACCACTGCTGATATTACAGTGCTCTGGTCCCATTGCACAACACTTCTGGGATTTGGGTCGGCATGTAAAATTGACCATTTAGCCAGTCGGTGGCCGCTGTATTTTCCCACCTCAACCACTGATTGGTTGAATATGTATAGCCACAAACCGAACCCTGAAGTACTGTGGAGTGAGGAAGGTTAGTATATGTTATTTTTCTCTTTAGCATCTGCCTGGGCACATAAATAAATACTTATCCCCCAAAAAACCCATGTAATGTGCCATAAATGTTTTTTAATGAGAAAATCCCTTTAATGGAATATCATTGAGCTTAAAGTGTACCTGTCAGGTCCCACAAAAAAGTAAAAAAAAACTGTTATATGTTACTCAGTACCTTATCCTGATCCATGTACATGTACTTTATATGTCTCTATCACCCATATTTTACAAAAAAAAATTGCATATTATAGCTGCTCAATGTCTTTTCCATCTTGTCAAAGGGAGGGGGTGTGTCCCTTTCTTGCCTGCACTGTGATTACTCCTCACCTCCCTCACTCTGCTGACTCACTGCTCTTGGGAGCCTGCCAATCCTGCTCTGTACCCCTTTCCTCTCTAGATTTATGCTGTACACACACACACACACACACACACACACAATGGTTATTGGAGATTGCCTGTACTCTACCACTAAAGACAATATCGTGAGTGTATAACTTACATCTTCCTATGTCATTCATGTGTATCATCCTTAGGCAGTCCTGTAATGCTGGGACTTGTAGTTTAGGAATAGTTAGAAGTACAGTGTTTGGATAACTCTTTAACAGCTGTGTTGCCTTCAGCTGTGTGCCTACAGCTTTTGCGCAACTACAACTCCCAGCATGCCCAGACATCTTTTGACTGTCCAGGCATGCTTGGAGTTTTAGTTTTGCAACAGCTGGAGGCACATGTTTGGTAGAACTCTGTGTTACAGCAGTGTTGCTGCAGGCTGTGTTCCTCCTGCAGCCTTGTCAATCAGCCATCTTGTGTCCATGACCCTTGGACACGCTCATTCTTCTGTGGGACTCATCAGTGTCCCAGGAGGTATGGGGTCCCCTAGTGGTGGGATTTCCAAACGCAATTTTCCATTTTTCTTTAATAAAATGTGAAACATTTTTAAAGAAGTATATGAGAAAAACTATTGTTTTGCCAAGATGTACAACATATAAAAAGTTTTTATATCTGACAGTGCCCATTCAGCAGGGCTTGTCCAAATGGAGCACCAATGGGGACCCCACAGATAGGGACTAGGTATTAATCAGGCTGTTTTCCAGAGCAGGAGTTCCTTTCCTAATAGAATATGTAGACTTGGGTTCATCAGTTGGTATAAGGCTGGGTTCACATCCCATTTTTCCCAATAATGGACCGCATAAGTCTGGGGGGAGCTAAAACCGGGCGCTCCCGTATCCCTGCCATATGCCACCCGTATGTAATGATTTCAATGAGCCGACCGGAGTGAACCGGTCGGCTCATTTTTGCCCGTATGCGGTTTTCTACCGGACCTAAAACCGTGGTATGCGGTCCTGTATTGGGAAAAATGTGATGTGAACCCAGCCTAACCCTTGTAAAGCATTGGTTGAAGGCATTGGGAGCCTGAAGGATATTACAAAAAAAACAAAAACATTTGGTTATATACTTAAATGGGTATTCTTATCTCATAAATTGATGGCACATTGCAAGGTTGTCCCATTACTTTATGATGAGTAGGGGTCCAAACCTCTAAATAGAAAGGGGCTGCAGAACTGTGCAGAGTGAATCAGCACTGCGACCTTGCCTTCCTCTGAGGGGGTCTGACCTCTGGGACTGGAATGGGAATATATCTTTAATGTAAAATACAGGCTTAGTCCCCCCCAACTCGGGTATCGCTTGGAACAATGTGGTGACCATGTGTGTTCAATTCACATTCCAATCTTTAGTGTATATTTGTCCCGCAGTACTATGATGCCCTGCAGTTGTGCCTGGAGCAGAATCTCATTATCACAGAGGACATGGCAGAAAAGATGACGGTATCTAAAAACTCCAAGGAGCTTAGCGAGGAAGCCAGACGGGAACTGCTTGAACGAATTGCTGACTGCTGCATGCGACAAGGGAATTATCACCTTGCAACCAAGAAATACACTCAGGCTGGAAACAAGGTCAAGGTAAGATGTGATATTAGTATGGAAAAGGAATCTTCTAACATGCATCCTATGTGGATTCCTGCCCATGGGACACTAGATACTATAGTATAAACTACTGTATTAGGTAAATAAGGATTCTTACTGCATTTAGAGTTTTCCCAGTGCACAGAAAGGAGGCAAACTGAAGCAGGAGGTCACTTCTTATTATTGTGACGTATCTTCTCTTTTTTCCAGGCCATGAGATCTTTATTGAAGTCAGGTGATACTGAGAAGATTGTGTTCTTTGCTGGAGTGTCCCGACAGAAGGAAATCTACATAATGGCTGCCAACTACTTGCAGTCTCTGGATTGGCGGCAAGATCCCCATATTGTTAATAACATTATCAACTTCTACACCAAAGGAAGAGCTCTTGACCTTCTGGCCGGTTTCTACGATGCCTGTGCCCAGGTGAGTCATCTGTACAGAGACTTCTCCATGATCTGCAAATCCTCCTTGTCTTCTCCTGACTTCTTTTCTGTCTTAGGTGGAGATTGATGAATATCAGAATTATGAGAAGGCCATGGGAGCACTGACTGAGGCTTACAAGTGTTTGTCTAAAGCCAAAATGCGCAGCCCAGAGGAGCAAGAAAGGCGACTTTCTGATATGCAAAACAAGATTACTCTGGTCAAGAGGTTTATCCAGGCTCGTAGGTAATGTGTCCAGAGCAGGGCCGGAATTTGGGGTGTACAACCTGTGCAATTGCAATGTGTGCATCTCTTCAACAAGTGAAAGTGGGAGCAATACTGCCTGCGTTTCCACTCCTCTGTCTGTGTTTTGAGGTGCCCGGCAGCTTTGCAGCTGTATGTCTGCTCTGCTCTCAGACATGATGTATCACATGACATTTCAATGCAGCATGTTTGTCAGACTCAGTGGAGCACTAAGGCCGGAGCAGAGAAGGAGCGCTAGTAAGCAATGAGTGGTAATTGAAAACCACTGCTTGGTCCTAGGCTCAAATGCAGCCATAATTTATGTTATTATAGAAAATAATTGCTATGTGGCACAGTGGGGGACACCAAGGGGTTGTTGGGGGTATAAGTGGGCTGTATGCTGTGTGGGGAGACATAATGTTATTGTGTGACAGACAATGGGGGCATAAGGGGGCTGGCTGTTATATTCTGCGTGGAGTGGTGTAAGGGGGCAGTATTTATACTATGTGGAGTTCACACATAGTATTATACAGTGTGGGGTCACTAACAGAGGCTTTATATTGTGTTGGGGCACTAAACGGGGCCCTATATTATGTAGGGAACTTTGGGGCATTATACTGTGTGGAGGCACTATGGCAAGCATTATAATGTGTGCTGTTTTAATGGGTGCAAGTTGTTGGGGCATATAGAGGGTGGGCCATTTATATGGAGACACCTTAATAAAATGGGAATGGTTGGTGATATTAACTTCCTGTTTGTGGCACATTAGTATATGTGAGGGGGGAAACTTTTCAAGATTGGTGGTGATCATGGCGGCCATTTTGAAGTTGGCCATTTTGAATCCAACTTTTGTTTTTTCAATAGGAAGAGGGTCATGTGACACATCAAACTTATTGGGAATTTCACAAGAAAAACAATGATGTGCTTGGTTTTAACGTAACTTTATTCTTTCATTAGTTATTTGCAAGTGTTGGATTGTCAGTGCAACCCTTTTCTCCCACTCTTTACACACTTATAGCAACACCAAAGGAGAAATGCTAGCACAGGCTTCCAGTATCTGTAGTTTCAGGTGCTGCACATCTCGTATCTTCACAGCATAGACAATTGCCTTCAGATGACCCCAAAGTTAAAAGTCTAAGGGGGTCAGATCGGGAGATCTTGGGGGCCATTCAACTGGCCCACGACGACCAATCCACTTTCCAGGAAACTGTTCATCTAGCAATGCTCGGACCTGACACCCATAATGTGGTGGTGCACCATCTTGCTGAAAAAACTCAGGGAACGTGCCAGCTTCAGTGCATAAAGAGGGAAACACATCATCATGTAGCAATTTCGCATATCCAGTGGCCTTGAGGTTTCCATTGATGAAGAATGGCCCCGCAATCTTTGTACCCCATATACCACGCCATACCATCAATTTTTATGTTCCAACAGTCTTGGAGGGATCTATCCAATGTGGGTTAGTGTCAGACCAATAGCGGTGGTTTTGTTTGTTAACTTCACCATTCACATAAAAGTTTGCCTCATCACTGAACAAAATCTTCTGCGTAAACTGAGGGTCCTGTTCCAATTTTTGTTTTGCCCATTCTGCAGCACCTGAAACTATGGATACTGGAAGCCTGTGCTAGCATTTCTCCTGCGGTGTATATAGTAGTATATAGCAGTGTATACTGATACTGAAAGCCTGTGCTAGCATTTCTCCTGTGGTGTATATAGTAGTATATAGCAGTGTATACGGATACTGGAAGCCTGTGCTAGCATTTCTCCTGCGGTGTATATAGTAGTATATAGCAGTGTATACGGATACTGGAAGCCTGTGCTAGCATTTCTCCTGCGGTGTTGCTATCAGTTTGTGAAGAGTGGGAGAAAAGGGTTGCATTGACAATCCAACACAATGGGCAGCACATTGAACACATTTTATAAGTGGTCAGAAACTTGTAAATAACACATGAAAGAATATAGTTACGTTAAAACCGAGCACATCATTGTTTTTCTTGTGAAATTCCCAATAAGTTTGATTTGTCACATGACTCTTCCTAATGAAAAAACAAAAGTTGGATTCAAAATAGCCGACTTCAAAATGGCCGCCATGGTCACCACCCATCTTGAAAAGTTTCCCCCCTCACATATACTAATGTGCCACAAACAGGAAGTTAATATCACCAACCATTCCCATTTTATTAAGGTGTATCCATATAAATGGCCCGCCCTGTACATTATACTGTGCAGGGACACTTAGAGGACAAAATACTGTGTCTTTAAAATAATGTGTCAACAAAAATTATTAGCAGTGTACTCACTGTAGTATTTGAGCGCACTCCCTAATATACATTTTGGCCCTTCATATCGCTGCGGGGGACCGGAAGTCTTGTTTCACAGTCTCCTTTTCTTGGTTGGCTCCATTGGGGGACACAGAGACCGTGGGTATATCTTGCTGCCACTAGGAGGCGGACACTAGGCATACAAAAGAAAGTCGGCCCTTCCTGGCAGGATATACCCCGCCTACTGACTCTGATCAGTTTTAGCTTAGTGTCAGTAGGAGACAGACACAGGTCTGGAGTTCTCCAGACCTGGTCTTCTTTTTTATTTTATAGCTAGTGCCTGTTGTAGGCCCTCCCCATTCTTCCTTCCTTGCTTGCTTTAGGGGGCCCCTTATACCTCATTTTTTATTACTTTTTATTATGGGGGGCAGGAATACAGGCTCCGGTCTTTATATTGCAGTGTCGGGACTCCGGGGACCACGGGGCAGCTCTCCTCCCCCTCCCCTTCACCATCCCCGACACTGCTTACTCACTTTCATTCTTCTCTGGCTCGCCGAGCGCAGCGCCTGTCAGCTGGGCTGCGTTCGCTCGGCCAGCTCTTCAGTTTACTTAAATTTTGGCCCGCTTCTTGGGCCACCGCGTCGGGCATGAAATCAATTGAGGCCGCGGCTGTGGCCTGGTTCGGCACCTAACTCCGCCCACTCTTCACATTCGGGTGCGCTGGTGGGTCTCCCACCTCCTGCTGCCGGCCAATAGTCTATCAGCACGCGCACCAGGGGGTCACTGATTCTCCTATCAGCTCGGTGCGTGTGCTTTGGGGGGGGGGGGGTCAACTTCTTTTCTCCTCCCTCTCCTCCTCCAATGGGGTCCATCTGGGTGTGGAGTCCGCCCCCCTTCTCTCCTTTCTGCTCAACTCCAGCTGCGGGACACAGGACCTGGGTGAGACTAATTTATTTGCTGACTGCCTCCTTACTAGCACTTATGTCCGACCCCAGACCCGAACCTCCCCCCGGACAGGAAGCCACAGTCTTAGTCGCCTACTACTCTTGCGTCGGCTGCATGACCAAAGTGCCCTGTGGTTCCACTGAATTCACCTGTTCCGCCTGCTCTACCACGTGCTTCCCCTCCTGTGTCTGTCTCTCAGGATGTCCCCCTGGAACTCGCGGTGTCCGCCCCTCCCCCAGAGTGGGTTTCTTCCCTTTCTCAGTCTTTCTCCGACCTGGCTAGGGTCTCCAGATCAGTGGCCTCTGCTTTTGAACGGTCTTCCCTGCGCACGACCCCCAGGGAGTCCCGCTCAGTTTCTCCTGACCCCATCTTCCAGCACTCTCACAAGCGTCCTAAAGTGATTTTGTCAGGCTCTTCTCCAGAGTCGTGTAATTGGGATAGACATTCTCCCCGTAGATCTCGCTCCTCCTCCCCAGCTCGCCGGCAGCGCCCCACTCTAGGGGCCGCTCCCCCTGTGCCCATGCCAGGTCCCGACTCCTTGTTCTAGGTCTAACACACCTCAGTCTAAGGCTACTACCGCACACTCCCACTCTCCAGGGGAAGTAGCGGATGACTGGTCAGAATCCACCTCGGATCATGAGGACAGCTTGGTGTCAGCCATCAGGGACACGTTTCATCTGGAGGACCCAAGAACTTCGGTTCCTGATCCGGAAGTTTCTTTTCACCGCTCTCAGCGTTCCCCCAAGGCTTTCAGTTCTCATGCTGAATTTGATGCCTTGTTGGACACGGCTTGGAAGCATCCGGACAAACAATTCCAGGGAACCAAGAATTGGTTGGAACCAAGAATTCCCTTTCCGCCGGATCTGGTTTCCAAGTGAACGGCACCACCTGCAGTTGATCCTCCAGTTTCTCGTCTGTCCAAATCTACTACCCTGCCTCTGGCGGACGCAGCATCCTTTACGGATCCTGTGGACAAGAAGATCGAGAACTTGGCTTAATTTGCCTTTGAAGCGGCAGGTTTATCCTTGTTACCCACCTTCACATGAGCTTGGGTGGCCAAGGCAGTTTCGGTTTGGGCTTCTCAGCTATGGCTGGGCATCCTGTCAGGCGCACCTCGGGAGGACTTGGCAGATCTTGCTCGCCAACTTTCTCAGGCCGGAGACTTCCTTTGTTCAGCAGCCTTGGAGTCAGCCCGATGCAGGGCCTTTGCCTCGGGTAATTTTGGTTGCGATTCTTCGCTTCATGTGGCTGAAGGCGTGGGATGCAGATGCTGCTTCAAAGAAATCTAACAGAGTTACCGCTCTCCGCTCTTTGGGAAATGCCTAGATTAAATTATTTCCCAAGCTACTGGGGGTAAAAGTTCTCTGCTGCCGCAGAACAAACCTCGCCACTCCGATCCCTGTCAGAAGTCGGCTTCCTTTCGGCCCTTTTCGGTCCTATGCATCGGGTCGCCCTCCTAAGCAGTCGCACTCCCAATCTTTCAAGGCACTTCCTTCCTGGAAGTCAGACAACCGTTCTGGTGGTTTAACGGCCAAGTCTGGTAACTGTAAGCCTCCTTCCTCCTGAAGGGATGCCCCCACCTGTGTCCTCTCCTCGGGTGGGAGGGCATCTGTCTCTTTTCCAGGACGTTTGGCTAGTGCAGGTTCAGGACTCCTTAGTCCGGGACGTCCTATCCGATGGTTACCGGATAGAGTTCGCCTCCCTTCCCGGGATCGTTTCTTCTGATCCCGCCCTCCTCGTTTCCCTTCTTTGGCGGCGGCCTTTCAGATTGCTTTAAGTACCCTTCTCACTCAAGGAGTGATTGTGCCAGCTCCTCCAGGGGAGCGCTTTTCGTGTTCTACTCGAATCTCTTTGTCGTTCCCAAGAAAGAGCGCTCTGCCCACCCCATTCTGGAGCTCAAGCTACTCAACTGCCATTTGCGGCTACGTCATTTTCACATGGAGTCCCTCCGCTCCGTGGTGGCGTCCATGAATCAGGGGGAGTTGCTTTCTTCAGTGGATATCCGGGATGCCTATCTGCGCATCCCCATTTTCCCCGCCCATCAACGTTTCTCCTCTTCGCTGTTCCCGCGGGTCACTTTCAGTTCGTGGCTCTTCATTTTGGCCTAGCTACGGCTCTCAAAGTCAGGGTGGCGGTGATTGCCATCCTTCGGGTCCGGGGGATCTCGGTCCCCCCTTATCTGGACGATCTTTTGATCAAAGCTCCGTCCTAGTCCCAAAATTTGGAGAGCCTTCATCTCATGGTACAGACTCTGTCCGCCTTCGGTTGGGTGATCAACCAGGAAAAGTCCAACCTGTCTCCCTCCCAGTCTCTTGTCTTACTGGGTCTCGTTTTCGACACAGTAGCCGCCCATGTTCGACTTCCGTTGGACAAGCGGCGCTCCCTGCAGGAAGTTGTCCATCGCCTACGGCGCCCCATCCAATTGTTCCAATTCGAGGTACTGGGCCGGATGGTGGCGGCCATGGAGGCGGTCCCTTTCACCCAGTTCTGCTATCGCCCTCTCCAGCTGGCCATCTTGGCCCAGTGGGACAAGTCGCCATCTACTCTGGATCGCCAAATTTTTCTGCCCCCCTCTATTCGTCGGTCCCTTCTGTGGCGGCTCCAATCTCCCCTCCTTCTCCAGGGGCGGTCGTTTCTTCCCCTCCACTGGCAAGTCGTCACGACCAATGTGAGTCTCCAGGGTTGGGGAGGTGTGTTTCAGGACCTGATGGTCCAGGGTCGCTGGTCCCCTCAGGAGGCACACCTTCCCATCAATCTTCTGGAGCTCCGTGCCATCTTTCTTTGCCTCCTTCACTGGGAGATCCTCCTACAGGGTTGTCCGGTTCGTGTCCAATCGGACAACGCCACGGCTGTGGCATATATCAATCGTCAGGGTGGCACGCTCAGTCGCTTGGCGATGGAGTAGGTCTCCAAGTTTCTGCTCTCACATCCACACCTTCCTGCAGGGCGTGGCCCATGCGGCGCCGCCTTTCTGGTCTCCCACTCCTCCTTGGGATCTCAACCTGGTGCTTAGCGCTTTGAGAGAGGCTCCGTTCGAACCTCTCCGGAACGCCTCTCTTCGCATCCTTTCGTGGAAGGTCGCCTTCCTCATCGCGATTACCTTCATTAGGAGGGTCTCCAAGCTGGTGGCTCTCTCTTGTCGCTCTCCCTTCTTAGTCCTTCATCAGGACGAGGTGGTTTTTCGTCCGCCTCCCTCCTTCTTGCCCAAGGTGGTTTCCCCTTTCACATGAACGAGGAGATCGTTCTTCCTTCATTTTGTCCTTCCAGCGCTAAGGAGCGTTCCCTACATAGTCTGGATGTTGTTCGAGCTGTCCAGATCTATCTTTCCGTCACCTCCTCCTTTCTGTAGGGTGACTCCTTCTTTGTCATTGATCGCAAGGGTCTTCAGGCTTCCAAGGCGACCATAAAGGGAAGCTCCCACCTTTTCGAGTTACTGCGCATTCCACGTGTTCCGTTGGGGCTTCTTGGGTGCTCCGCAATAGGGCTTTGGCTTTGCAAGTCTGTAAGGTGGCCATCTGGTCGTCTTTGCACACTTTCACTAAATTCTATCAGGTGCACACATTTGCGTCAGATGACGCTGGTTTGGGTTGCAAAGTGTTGCAGGTGGCAGTGGGTCAGTCTTCTGCCTGATACTGAGTTGGGTATTTTTCCCACCCCGGGGACTGCTTTGGTACATCCCACTGTCTCTGTGTCCCCCAATGGAGCCGACCTAGAAAAGTAGATTTTTTTTTTAATGCTTACCGTAAAATCTTTCTCGGAGGATCCATTGGGGGACACAGCACCCACCCATTATGTTTGTTGGCTATGGTTCGGTTTTCTTTCTGATGGGTTGTTTTTGGTTCCTTTTTTTTGTCTGGTTCCCTTAGACACCTGCTGGTTTCTTCCTCTGTCAGTCCTCTCCTACTGCTTTGGGACTAAACTGATTAGCTCAGGGTCAGTAGGTGGGGTATATCCTGCCAGGAGGTGCCGGATCACCAGTCAATTCATTTGGGAGTTTCTGCCTCTTCTGGTCATTTTTCCTCTCATTAGAATCAATGGGAGGTTTAAAAACTGCGCTCCTTTAATTTAAAGAGTACCTGTCATCAATAAAAACTTTTAATATGTTGTTCATAATCATTAATGAAGACATATTGTAATATATCTCCATTAAAAAATATGAATATTTATACCAGTTTTTTCATTTTATACTTTTGGCCACTAGGGGTCTCTCTTCTATGCCTGGTCTGCAGGCAGCTTCCTATGCTTTTCATAGTAAGTGTACAGCTTTTAGGACTAATGCTGAAAGAGCTCTGGTCCTTCCACAGGAAGTTCAGTACTCTCAGCTCACTGTGAGCTACAAGCCTGCACATGCCTCTCATATAACAGAGGCCAGTCACTTTCCCCCATGCTCTGTGTTCTCCCTGCCCCTCACCACACGTTATTTTATACTTTGTATTATCTCACTGCACTCCCTGCTCTGTACCCCCCCCCCCCCGGCATTCATCTTAATTACTGCCTCTGTAATTGCTCCCACCGCCCCTGGTTCTCAGCATTGACTTTTTAGTGCAGAGAGACACAGGAGAGAGAGAGAGAGAGAGAGAGACAGAGGCTGCCGTCCCTCCCCTGTACTTAGTCTGTATGCTGTTGGCTGTCTGGGCGTGCTGGGAGTTGTAGTTTTGCAACAGCTGGAGGTACCCTGGTTGGGAAACACTGCTGCAGAGGGAGAGCAGCATACAGGAAGACTGGCAGAAGCAGAGTCCCGGCCAGGCTTCATGTGACATCATGCCTGCCGGGACCCACCTCCTTTCACTCCTCAGAAAGACAGTGCTCCTAAGCTAATGAAAAGGGATAAAAAAAAAGGTATTTCCACAGCATTTTAAACCGCAATAAACACAGGGATAGGCATAGTTAGAGTAAGGGACAGATGGGGAGGGGGATCAGGGAAAGTTTAGTTGATGACAGGTACTCTTTAATCATCTTGTGTGCTTCTTTTGTTCTTCTTTTGACACTGAAACACTCCAAACGCAGTTTTTGCAAGCTTCTTTTTACATGCATGAATATATCCTTACATTGAATAGTGCCCTGTATAGTGCCTTCCATTGCTATCCCCCTAATAATGTACTCTTTATATAGTGTACAAATGATCATACAGTAAAGTGCTAAATTATATGCCACACTCAGTATGGTAAATAACTAGTCTATACAGTGCAGCCACCACCACACACAGCACAAACAATACAGTATGTAATACTGCACAATACCACCACACAGTGCTCAGATAATAGCTTCATACATTTGTTCTGTTTTGCTGGTACTTTAATCTGACATTCATAGTATTTGTATTTTTTACAGGGCATATCCCACAGACAAGCAGGAAGCCATCAGACAGTGTGAGCTGCTCCTAGAAGAAGCTGATTTAGAGGGTGCTGTCCGCATTGGCGATGTGTACGGATTTCTGGTGGAACATTACACACAGCAGGGAGACTTTCAGAAGGTACAGATGAGAGTCCTGTTGGATTTCAGTGTGCATATTCCGTCCATCCAACCACCAGAGGTGTCTGGCAGTAGCTTACCCCTTCTTCCCTTGCAAAAACACTACCTCCAACAACCAAGCCTGCAAATGTATGGGGAGTTAAAGGGGTACTCTGGTGGAAAACTTTTTTTTTTTTAAATCAACTGGTGCCAGAAAGTTAAACACATTTGTAAATGACTTCTATTAAAATAATCTTTAACCTTCCATTACTTTTTAGCAGCTGTATGCTACAGAGGAAATGCTTTTATTTTTGAATTTATTTTTGTCTTGTCCACAGTGCTCTCTGCTGACACCTCTGTCTGTGTCAGGAACTGTCCAGAGCAGCATAGGTTTGCGATGGGGATTTTCTCCTGCTCTGGACAGTTCCTGATACGGGCATCAGGTGTCAGCCGAGAGCACTGTGGAGAAGACAAAAAAGAAATTAAAAATGAAAAGAATTTCTTCTGTAGCATACAGCTGCTAAAAAGTACTGGAAGGGTAAAGATTTGTTAACATTTACAAATCTGTTTAACTTTCTGTCACCAGTTGATTTAAAAATAAAAAAAATAAAGGTTTTCCTCCGGAGAACCCCTTTAAGGGAAATAGCTGTCAAGTGAACATGTGTTTGACATGTATCTGAAGTATATGGCCAGATTAATTCTAAACTGTTGTCCTTTCTCACCAGGCGTATCGGTGCCTAGAAGAAATGAGATCCAAGATGCCGTCTGTCAATCTCAGCTTCTACGTATCACAGAGCACAGTGGAGGCCATATACCGTGCCCTTTCCATCCCAGTCACGCACCAGTCTACTGAGCATGTGCGGCACAACAGTGTAGAAGACAGCGAGGAGGTGGAAGAAGCGCCTGACATAGACTTTGACGGTTAACCCTTTCCTCATCACAGATTCCTTTATTTTTGTTCAATGTCATCACGTTTGACATATATCCTTAAAAACACTGGCAGCCTTTGCACCAAATGTCCTTAAGGGACTGCACCACAGATGTGGCAACTTAAGCAATGAGCGTGTAAAGCAGTGTTTCCCAACCAGGGTGCCCCCAGCTGTTGCAAAACTACAATTCCCAGCATGCCCGGACAGCCGAAGGCTGTCTGGGCATGCTGGGAGTTGTAGTTTTGAAACAGCTGTGGGCACCCTGGTTGGGAAACACTTGTGTATAGAACATGATGTACTGTACCATAAGGCACGAGGGCATGGCATGCAGTTGTATGTTATTTGAGGGCATGTACAATTTTGCAAGGAATTTGTTTATAATTCTGAAACGGCTTAAAAAAAAAATATATATAACTTTTGCAGACAGTCTTCGATAAAAATTTCCAACCGTTTTGCATATACAGCTCCGTTGCCAACCTATGTGTATCCATGGCAACGTACCACACCTAAACCATGTGAGTAGTCTGATCCCACAGTCACGTTACTCCATTTCCCAGTACAAGATGGGTCAAAGTGGAAGAGAGTAAGGGCCCATTCACACTAGAGAAATTCTGGCAGAGATTCTGGCACAGCAGCAGCCTCCCATTGTCTTCAATGTAATTCTGCTGCACTGTGCACACTGCGGAATTTCCGTGGCAGAAATTCAAATTCCGAATTCTTCTAGAATAAAAAATGAACATGTGGATTTTTTCTGGGGAATTCCACAGGAAATTGCATTGTAGTCCGTGGGGACGGCACATGTTGACGCGGTCATAGCACTGATTCATTCCGTCGGGCCCTGCTGCACACGGAATCTCCATGCAGATTTTTCTCTGAGTGGAAATTCAATAGTGTGAACGGATCGGGTTCACATGTGGGGGAAACCACATATATATTTGTATAGCTAAGATGGCCTCCATCATACCTAGGTCCCAATAGTAATACAAACAAACAAACAATCATATACATCGCAGTATGTTTATTATTACATTATCCAACTAATTTAAATAACACTAAGGTCTGTGCTATTTCATCCAGCAAACCCCTATGGATACATCCTGAATGGAGGCTAAAATTATACCCAAGTGACCCCTGTTGGGTAAATGGTGGAAAACTTTATTTATTTATTTTTTTTTTAATCAACTGGTGCCGGAAAGTTAAACAAATTTGTAAATTACTTCTATTAAAAATTTTCATAAATCTTCATCCTTCCAGTACTTATTAGCTGCTTAATACTACAGAGGAAATTATTTTCTTTTTGGAACACAGTGCTCTCTGCTGACATCTCTGTCCATTTTAGGAACTGTCCAGAGCAGCATATGTTTGCTATGGGGATTTTTTCCTATTCTGGACAGTTCTTAAAATGGATAGAGATGTCAGCAGAGAGCACTGTGTTCCAAAAAGAAAAGAATTTCCTTTGTAGTATTCAGCAGCTAATAAATACTGGAAGGATTAAGATTTTTTATAGAAGTAATTTACAAATCTGTTTAACTTTCTAGAGCCAGTTGATGAAAAAATATAGTTTTTCATGGAATACCCCTTTAACGCATGTGCCGGGTCCTGTTCCAGCGCTTGTGTTAAATGAGACCTGTTGGGCACTGCCTTCTTTAGAGGCTGTGTAGTTCAGAGGACAAAGGATTTGCTTGTCATTTGTTACCATGGAGACACACAGTCCTATACAGAAGCTGTACTGGTAGAAAATGGTAGGGAATTTTTAATAAAGACATATTGCTTCCTTTTTATTTAGATGCAATGAGGCAATAAAAATGGTTGCCGAAGTCTATGTCCTCTATAAGGGTACGTTTACACGTACATAATCCGCTGTGGAATTCCTCTGCAAGAAGTACGCCAGTGTTTCCCAACCAGGGTGCCTCCAGATGTTGTAAAACTACAACTCCCAGCATGCCCGGACAGCCAAAGGCTGTCCGGGCATGCTGGGAGTTGTAGTTTTGCAACACCTGGAGGCACCCCCGATGGGAAACACTGAAGTAAGTAATCGGATTATGTTGGTACCCATTGACTTCGATGGGTCTGCAGAAAATCTGCTGCAGAATTTCCGCTTCTGAACGTACACTAAGAATGTGCGTGGACACCTAATATTCCATATAAACCGCAGCACTACAGGAGCCCTCATATGACTTGTATCCCAGTGACCAGCATGTAGCCAAAATCTGAACGCTTCCTTCTGGGTCCACGTAGTGTCACAGTGTCTGCGGTAACGTATACTACCACGTCCCCACCACAGAAGTGAAACCGCCGGCCTGCTCTTACTTTTTATATATATTCATAACAAAGGAAATACTAAAATGTGTGTTTTTCTACCTAAGTAAATTATTTTTTATTGTCAGTTTCTATATAAGTGTATATAAAAAAAGATTTTATTAACTGTTGTAGTGTATTCTCTGCACTGAACCGCCATATCTAAGTGTACCTTAGGGACAGGGCAACTGAGGGTTGGGTTGCTGTCCGGGCATGCTGGGAGTTGTATTTTTGCAACAGCTGGAGGTCCACAGTTCAGAAACCTATGCTATAGAGCGGTGTTTCCCAATCAGGGTGCCTCCAGCTGTTGCAAAACTACAACTCCCACATGCCCGGACAGCCGAAGGCATGCTGGGAGTTGTAGATTTGCAACAGCTGGAGGCACACTGGTTGGGAAACACTGCTATAGAGCAACTACAAAAGGATAACAAAAACACACTTATGCAAATTTGTGGGGCCGTCTTTTTTTCTGAGTTCATCGTACGGTAAGTCCGGCATGTTACCTTTCTTGTGCAGGTCAGTACAATTACAGTAATACCAGATTTATTTCATTTAAAAAAACAGCAATACTCTGACCCCCTTTAGCATATTGTTTTTACCTATGTAGCTGTGTTTTTGTCTTTTTCATGCAGTGATCTGTACTTTTTCTTGGACCATTTTGGGGTAGATGGGACTTTTTGATCAGTTTTTATTCCATGTTTTTGTAGGATGTGAGATGACAAAAAAACACAGTTCCAGCAGGGTTTATGATGTTCACCTTGTAGGATAACTAAATCTGGACACTTCTGCTTGCAGTGATACCAGATATGTAAATTTCTGTTAAAGTTTAGATTAGTTTATTTTTTATAAAATAAAAAATAAGGGTTAGGGCTTGAATTTTTAGTAGGCATGATTTTTCATATTTTTAAAACCTTTATTTTTACACTTATTTTTAATCCCCCTTGGTGACTTGTGCAAGGAATATTTATATTGCTTATACAGTAACATAGTAATATAGTTTATAAGGTTGAAAAAAGACCAGAGTCCATCAAGTTCAACCTCTAACCCTAATGAGTCCCTACAGAGTTGATCCAGAGGAAGGCAAAAACAAACAAACATCATACTAGAGGTAAAAATTCCTTCCCGCTCCAAATATGGCATCAGAATAAATCCCTGGATCAATGTTCTGTCCCTATAAACCTAGACTACATAACCAGCGATGTTATTATTCTCCAAAAATGCATCCAGACCCCTTTTGAACTCTTTTACTGAGTTCACCATGACCACCTCCTCAGGCAGAGAATTCCAGAGTCTCACTGCTCTTACAGTAAAGAACCCCCGTCTGTGCTGGTGTAGAAACCTTCTTTCCTCTAGACGTAGAGGATGCCTCCTTGTTATAGATACAGTCCTGGGTATAAATAGATCATGGGATAGATCTCTGTACGGTCCCCTGATATATTTATACATAGTTATTAGGTCTCCCCTAAGCTTTCTTTTATCTAAACTAAATAACCCTAATTCTGATAATCTTTCTGGGTACTGTAGTCCTCCCATTCCCCTGGTTGCCCATCTTTGAACCCTCTCCAGCTCCACTATATCTTTCTTGTACACTGGTGCCCAGTACTGTACACAGTATTCTATGTGTGGTCTGACTAGTGATTTGTACAGCGGTAGAATTATTTCCTTGTCGTGGGCATCTGTGTCCCTATTGATGCACTCCATGATTTTATTTGCCTTGGCAGCAGCTGCCCGACACTGGTCACTACAGCTAAATTTACTATTAGCTAAGACTCCCAAGTCCTTTTCCACGTCAGTCGTCCTAAGTGTGCTCCCATTTAATACATAATCCCAGCCCAGATGTTTCCTCCCCATGTGCATTACCGTATATTTATCAGTGTTGAACCTCATCTGCCACTTCCCAAACCTCCAAACTATCCAGATCCATTCGTAACAGTGCACTGTCCTCTATTGTGTTTACCGCTTTACAAAGTTTAGTATCATCTGCAAAGATTGCTACTTTACTATTCAACCCCTCTACAAGGTCATTAATAAATATATTAAATAGAACAGGACCCAAGACTGACCCCTAGTAACAGTCACCCAATCAGAATAAGTACCATAAATAACCACCCTCTGTTTCCTATCACTGAGCCAGTTACTTACCCACTTACACACATTCTCCCCCAGAGTTTACCTTATCTCTTTGTATTTCACCTGGCATTTCATTTTCCCAGGTGAATACAGTGGAGAAGAATTTTTTTAATATATTAGTTTTTTCCTGATCTCCGTTTATAATTTCTTCTTTCTCGTTTTTTAAAGGGCCAACACTTAAATTTTGAACCTTTTTGCTATTTATATAGTTAAAGAACATTTTGGGGTTAGTTTTACACTCTTTGGCAATGAGTCTCTCTATTTTTGCGGCTTTTGTCAGTTTTTTTTTTACATATTTTAAATTTTTCTCTATAGCTCTGTAATGCTTCTTCACTGCCGTCTTGTTTTAGTAGTATAAATGCTTTATTTTTGTAATTTATTGCCCCCTTAAAATTTTTATTCATCCATATTGGTTTTCTTTTATTTCTGACCCTTATATTCCCATAAGGTATATACATCTTACAGTGAGCAGGGCATACCTGTACGCCCTGCGCCCGGTCCCGGTATATAACGCGGGGTCCTGCCGTGACCCCGCGTCATCCCGTGGCTAATGATAGCCACCACCCTGGGCTAATAGCGTGCGTCACCGATCGTTTTGCCGCGCTCTATTAACCCTTTGTACGTGACGATCAAAGTTGATCGCCGCATCTA
Organism: Hyla sarda; assembly: GCF_029499605.1. Classification (NCBI taxonomy): domain Eukaryota; kingdom Metazoa; phylum Chordata; class Amphibia; order Anura; family Hylidae; genus Hyla; species Hyla sarda. The sequence continues at coordinate 201,504,983 of NC_079196.1, read as the reverse complement.
AAATGAAAGTAAAAGCTTCCCAGCAGCTCAGTTGGGCTGATCCAGACCATTGCGATAAAATCGTAATCTCCCGATCAGCTAGCACGCGAGCGGAGGTCCCCTCATCTGTCTCCGTCACGTCCGATTGGCGATTGCTTGCTCCAAGCCTGAGATTCAGGCTTGAGCAATCGACCACCTATAACACTGATCAATGCAAAGCTATGGCTTTGCAGTGAACAGTGTAAAAGATCAGTGTGTGCAATGTTATAGCCCCCTATGGGAGCTATAACATTGTGGAAAAAAAAGTTAATAAAGGTCATTTAACCCCTTCCCTAATGTTTGCTTCACCCCCCTTTTCCCATAAAAAAAAGTGTAAAAATAAACATATGTGGTATCGCCACGTGTGGAAATGTCCGAATTATAAAAATATATCGTTAATAAAACCGCACGGTCAATGGCATAAGCGCCACAAAATTCCAAAGTCCAAAATAGCGTATTTTTGGTCACTTTTTATATCATGAAAAAATTTATAAAAAGCGATCAAAAAGTCCAATCAATACAAAAATGAAGAAAAAGCAGGACAGTGTGCACTGAAGCTCTATAACATGCTCCTGGCTCATACATCAGGATGATTAACAAGCCAGGAGTCTGCACAGGGCCCTACTTGTCCTGTCCTCACTTCCTGTTTTTGGACTCATCATAGAGACACATAGCTGCAGGGACAGCATTTTTTCACCCAAAAATAATACAATTTTTAACCAACGTAAATTACAATTATACATAGTATTATCTACATTATATTAAAAAAAAAAAAAAAGTTTTTGTTGACGACAGGTACACTTTAAGGGTCTATTCACACCTACAGTATCCTGCTCATATTTGATGTGCAGTATTTAAAAGGTAAACTGACAGTTTACCCGCACTAAACCCAGTATACTGTATTATAGTGTGGGTGAACAGCTTTAAAATGATGGGTAACTGGAGGTGCAGAGTTATGTTGGTAAATACCTTTAGCCTAATGCGCTCCAGCATGCATTGGAGGCAGGGAGCCGGCTGACTAGCTCCCCTGCCTCATCTATATTCCACCTGCGGCCCACCCCCGGCTTCATTATTCAAATTGTTCACTCTCGCATCACTACGAGGTGAGAGCCAGTGGTGGGGGGGAGGTGAGCCCTCTACTCTCTGAGCAGAGAACAGGCGCCAAAGCCTCGCTACACCCGGAAGTCACCTCACTTCCCAATCACCTCCGGGAGCAGCAAGCAGACACTTGAATGGGACAAGGCTGCAGTACCCTACTACTATGAATATGGTGATGTAGGTATGAGTGCTGGTAAACAATGAAGGAGCTGTGGCACTCACTAAGTGACAGATCAGCTTATCCTAAGGATAACAAGTGGAACAACAAAGAAAAATTACAGACCTAATAACTGCTCACAAATATGACGAAAAAAAAACTCGAGGGTGAGACTTTAACACAAAAATGCAGGGCCTTTATCAGTCCATGGTTTCAGAGAATTGCTCTCCTTCCTTAGATTTTAGGACAAGCTTGCATCCCTTTGCGGGCCGGGCATGCTGGGTGTTGTTGTTTTGCGACAGCTGACATGCCACGGTTTGGAGAAGGTTGATTTTAAGATGTGAGCCATCATTTTACAAAATCTGCCGTGTTCAGTCAGCTCCGATAATTTCCCCAGTTAAGGTGTCTCCCAATTGCTCATATGCCAGGGGGAGCCGCCCTGTGCACGGAGTCGTGAGAAGATGATCCCGCTGAGTATTTTTAGCTTTTTATGTTTTTTTTTTTTTTTTTTTTTTTTGCATGGGATCAGCCTGGCTTAATATAGTGTGTCCTCTGTGTGACTCCTCATCTGCCAGTTCCTTTTTCCTTCCCCAGGACTTTTTGTCCAGGATGTAGAATTGAGTCAAACAACATGAAAAGGGATGTTTGGTTTCCTACCTACAGCCAACATGGCTGCCAATCTAGTCTGTGTGTGCGTGTGTGTGTGTGTGTACAATTGCAACATGGTGCAATTTACATTACTGCACTCACAATGTAAGGCAGTGTTTCCCAACCAGGGTTCCTCCAGATGTTGCAAAACTACAACTCCCAGCATGCCTGGACAGCCAAAGGCATGCTGGGAGTTGTAGTTTTGCAACACCCTGAGGCACCCTGGTTGGGAAAAACTGATGTAAGGTGTCCCTAAAGCAGTGGATCAAAGTTATTTGGAAAGATCATGTGCATTGTGCCACCCCCCTAAGGTGGCAAAGCAATCAGGGAGGCTTTGTGTTTACCCCCTCTTCATCACAGCAAAATATTTTTCATTCTTTTTTTTTTTCCCACTCACCTTAGAAGATCTATTAAAAGTCATATTATGCTTTTTTTTTTTAACTAGCGCTCTTCATATTACCTAATAACATAATGCAAATTATTATTATTTTTTTTTCTATCTATGGAGTTTTAGGAGTTATTTTTTTGTGCAGTGAGCTGTACTTTTCTAGGAACATTTTGGGTTAGATGGGGCTTTTTCGTGGGTTTTTATTCCATGTTATGTAAAATGCGCAGTACCAACAAGAAAAAATTAATCTGACTGGGTATTTTTTTTCGTTCATGTTGTTCACACCTTGTAGAATAACTAATGTAATATTAGTTCGGACATTTCCACTCACATAAATACCAAATAATGACTGTATACTGCAATAAGGAGATTTTTTTTGACTTACCGTAAAATCTTTTTCTCGAAGGATCCATTGGGGGACACAGAACCTTGAGTATATGCTGCTGTCTCTAGGAGGTTGACACTATGGTAACCAAAAAGTCGGCTCCTCCCAGCAGGATATACCCGCCTCCAGGCCACAGAGCAATTCAGTTTTATTCCCAGAGCAATAGGAGGAGACCGACAGGTCAAAGGAAAAAAAGATGAACTGTTCGAGTACCAGAAGAAAAATCAACTGCACACTCCCTCGGACAGATAACTGAAAAGGAACCCCAGAAAAGGGCGGGAGCTGTGTCCCCCAATGGATCCTTCGAGAAAGAGATTTTACGGTAAGTCTAAAAAATCTCCTTTTCTCTATTGGCTCCATTGGGGGACACAGAACCTTGGGACGTACCAAAGCCGTCCCTTGGGTGGGCAGAGAAAAAAGGTCAGGCAGTCGGCTGTACCAACGCCGCCTGCAACACTTTATGGCACAGAATAGCATCAGCCAATGCGAAGGTATGAACCTGGTAAAGGCTCGAAAAAAGTGTGCAAAAGTGGCCGCTTTTCAGATCTGCGAGGCCGAGGCCTCGTTTCGGAGAGCCCAGGATGCTCCCACAGAGCGGTGAAATGAGCCAAAAAAAAACCTGAAGAGCGGGACCTTCCCCATGCAGCGGTAAGCTTCCGAAATAGCACATCGGATCCACCTGGAAATGGTGGCCTTGGAAGCAGGCTGTCCCTTCCGCCGACCTTCCATAAGGACGAAAAAAGAAAGGATCGCACTGGCGGAAGGAAGAGGTGAGAGATAGATAAGCCCGAACAGTCCGTACCACGTCCAATTTGTGGAGAAGCGCTCCCTGGGATGAAAAGGAGCGGGACAAAAAGATGGAAGGACAATGTCCTCGTTGAGAAGAAAAGACGAAACGACCTTAGGTAAGAAGGACGGATCTGGCCGGACAACAATGTTGTCCTGAAGAACTATCAGGAAAGGAGAACGGCAGGAAGAGCTGCCAGCTCAGATGCTCTCCTAATGGAAGTAATAGCCAAGGAAAAACCACCTCCCAGGATAGGAGGCGAAGAAGGACCTCCCTAAGAGGCTCAAAAGGTGCGTCCTGGAGAACATCTAGGACTAAGTTCAAGTCTCGAGAGGGAGAAGGGGACCGGTAAAGGGGGGACAGCGTGTGCCACGCCCTGAAGGAAGGTCCGGACATGCGAATTGGAACCAGGGGACGCTGAAGAAATGGAAAGGGCCGAAACCTGACCCCTAAGGGAGCTGAGAGTCAGCCCTCGTTCCAACCCCGACTGCAAAAAGGAGAGGAGACTGGAAACTGTAACTGGAGAAAAAAGGGTCCGAGTTTCGCACCAACGAAAGTAAGCCCACCAGGTACGGTGATAAATCCTCGCAGAGGAGGACTTGCGAACCCTGAGCAAGGTGCGAATGACCTGGGAAGAGAAGCCGTGGCCCCTTAGAACCGCGGTCTCGACCGCCATGCCGTCAAATGCAGCGATTGTAAAAAGGGGAGACAGAGTGGACCCTGTGACAGTAGGTCTGGATGAAGTGGGAGACGGAACGGAACGTTGTCCAGAAGCCAGACCACGGTGGCGTACCATGCCCTTCGGGGCCAGTCTGGAGCCACCAGAATGGCGGAAAGTCCTTCCACTAAGAGCTTACTCCGAACCCTGGAAGAAGAGGGAGGGAACAGAGAGGGCAGGAAGAAAACCCGACCACGGAATTAATAGGGCATCCACGGCAGAGCCAGGGGGGTCCCTGGACTTTGACACAACATCTGAATCTTCCGGTTGTGTTGAGACGCGAAGAGATCCACGTCCGGAATCCCCCAGAGGTCTCAAATCTGTGCGAACACCTCCGGAAGAGGAGGCCATTCTCCGGGGTTGGCTGAGGACCGACTGAGGAAACCCGCTTCCCAGTTGAGCACTCCCGGAATGAGAATAGCCGAAACGTCCGGAACTCCGTGTTCCGCCCAAGGGGGGGATCTTTGTCACCTCGGACATGGCTGCTGAGCTGCGAGTGCTGCCCTGCCGATTGGTGTACGCCACGGCCGTGGTGTTGTCGACTGGACACGGACAGGGTGGCCCTGAGGCAGGGACTCCCAATGCTTCAGACAAGATATATCGCCCTCAGATCCAGGATGTTCATGGACAGAAAGGCTTCTCGGGGAGGCCGAGGCCTTGAACCGTCTGATCCCTGAAAACACTCCCCCAGCTCGACAGGCTGGCATCCGTCGTGACCACCTGCCAGTGGAGGGGGAAGACAGAGCCACCAGCGCAGGGACCAACGGGTCCAAAGAGGGAGAACAATCTTGAGATCGAGAGAGAGAGGACGACCTGTCCCACCGGCAAGAATCGCCAGCTGAAGAGGACGAAGAGAAACTGGGCAAAGGGCGCGGCCTCCATGGATGCCACCATCCGACCCAGGACTTCCATGCAAGTACGGATGGTGACCGGGGATGGTATCCGGAGGGAGCGGATTCCTGACAAGAGGGCCAGACGTTTGTACGGCGGGAAGCGAACCCAAGCAGAGGCCGAGTCGAAACTGAAGCCCCAAGAAGACCAGAGACTGGGTGGGGGAGAGAACAGACTTGTCTCGGTTGACCATCCACCCGAAGCGATAAAAGGTCTGAAGAGGGAAAAAAAAAATCACATTTTCCCAAGCCTAGGCACTGGTGGAAGCCTTGACGAGGAGGTCGTCCAAGGAAGGAATCACTGAGACACCCCGCGACCAAAGGAGGGCTATGACGGGTGCCAAGACCTTAGTAAATACCCGCGGGGCAGAGGTCAGACCGAAGGGGAGGGCCACAAATCGCAAATGACCTTCCGGAACCGCAAGCGGAGGTACCGCTGATGGCCGGGAAATATAGGAACCTGGAGGTAGGCATCCTAGATATCCACTGAGGAAAGAAACTCCCCCTGATCCATAGACACCACCACTGAGCGGAGATATTCCATTCGGGAATGGCGTATTAGAAGGTGTTGATTGAGACCCAAGATGGGCCGCACAGAACCGCCCTACTTGCGAACCCCGAAAGCGCTCCCTGGAAGGGACCGGGACAATGACTCCCTGGATGAGAAGGGACTGAAGCGCCCCCCGAAATTCCCCCGCTAGGGAAGGAGATCGGGGGGCTACGGGAGAGAAGCAATTTCGATCCGGTATCCATTGGAAACCACGTCCGCCCGCCCAGACGTCTTGAAAAAAATAAAAGACAACCTCCCACCCGAGAAAAATTTGCGAGTGGGAGTGTCCCTTCATGCGGAAGTGGATTTGCAGGTGCCAGACTTGGCTGCAAAACGGGCGGAACGAATTTCCGATTTTCAAGAGGGGCGCGCCCGGAAGGAGGGAACCTTTTTGTCCCACGAGGGCGCCTGCCCCGACCCATTATTGGCACTAGCAGTCCGGAAGGACCGAAAGGCAAAGGACTTCCTACGGGAAGTAGTGCGAGCTCTATTCCAAGGTAATAAGGAACTCTTTGCCGTCCGTTGCCTCAGAGATGATTTCATCAAGTCGCTTGCCAAAAAGACGGGAGCCGGCAAATGGAAGCTCAGTAAGAGACTTCTCAGAAGCAGCATCCGTGTCCCATGCCTAAAGCCACCTGGAACAACGGAGGGCCACTAGGATACCAGTGGCAAGGGCAATACAGCGGACTGACTGCATGGGAGCGGAACATAGAAAGTCTCCAGCATTGGAGCGCTAGGTCAGACAGTTCCTCCGGAGGAGATCTAGAAAGAATACCTTGACGGAGTTGGGAGGACCAACTGAAAGTGCCTTCCGACACCCAGGCAGAAGCAAAGGCGGGAAGCAGAGAGAAGCCCGCCGCATCGAATGCAAACTTTGCCAAGGTCTCTACCCTTTTTGTCTGCCGGATCTTGAAGGCAGCCACATCCGCCAGCGGCAGCGGCGTAGCACTAGAGAGGCGTTAGACTGTCGGGTCCGCCGAAGGAGGAAAAGTCCACTTTAAGATGAGGTCCTTGACGAAAGGAAACTGCGCCAGAACCTTCCTACTTCCTGAAACCTCTTGTCAGAATGCCTCCAGGCAGATTCCAGCATTCAACATCTTGGGTGCTGGACGGGCACGATGAAAGGATAATTCAGGACTAAGTCCGAAGATCCTGGGTCCTCTAAATGGAAGATGTCTCTTATGGCAAAAACCAATGAGTTCACCGTGTCAGCCATATCCGATCGGTCCTCTGAATCAGATGCCAAATCGGAGACTTCATCCGCAAATTCTCCAGGAGAATGGGAGCGAGTTGAGGCGGCCCTGGATGAGGGAGAGGCTGACCTGGTAAGCGGGTCTGGCGAGCCAGAGCAGCGGACTATGAGAGCATCCTCTGGAAGAGAGACGCCTGCAACCTGCGGAGCAGGGGAGCGATTCCTCAGAGAGGAGCGTCCATGCTTGCAGGAGACTCAGGGGAAGACCCTGAAGAAACACCCCGATGACACTTACGAGCGCGGTTAGCATAGGGGGGAGGAGAACAGGTCCCTCTGGAGGGCCGGTGAGAAACCCAGGCTGGAGGGACAACCGAAAACCACAGGGTCTGTATGGGACATCCGGAACAAAAACGACCCGGGGGTCTGGGGGAGCAGTGAAGCAGGCAGAGCAAGCTGGTTCTGCAGAACCAGACATTTTAGGGTTAGAAAACCTTTAAAAGTGTAATAAGAAAATAGCCTCACCCAAGTCAGGTCCCTTAACCAGGCAGCTACTGGAAGAACTCCTGTAAGCTAGCTGGGATGGACCAAGGAGCAGGGGAGGGGGGCTGGGCTAGAATAAGGGCACACCGATTGGCTGAGAAAACGCCTCTCTCTCTGTGCGCGCAAAGCGCTTGTAGGAGAGTTTTTGTGCCAGAGAACAGTACAAGGCGGTGTGCGGAGCTAACCGCACTATTGTGAAGCCCCTGTAATGGCGCCCGGCCCCGACCGCATCTGCGAACCGCATGTGCGAAGGACGGGAGCGGACGGAGATAACCCGCCGGCAGTTTCCCAGCTGACGGCGGCCAGCACACACACGCGGCCGATGAGAAAGTGAAAGTAAAAGCGCTGAAGTCGGCAGCCGCGCGCATAGTAATCCCTGGCCCGGAGTGCTGGGAAAAAACACCACACAAAAGCACCACTGTACTTCCCCACATGAATAAAGAGAGCCCCTTCCCCACATGAATAAAGAGAGACCCTTTCCATATAAAAAAGGGGGCTCCATATAGAGAATAAGGAGGGAACTATACCCTCCAGGCAGACCCCAGAAAAAAAGTATAAGAGTGGTCACAAGTCAGGGGTCTCCAGAGGTTGCAATGGCTCTTCCAGGACCTGTAGAGAGAGAGGGAGATATACTCACCTTGTCTGAAGAACTTACCTCATGGAGTCTTCAGTCAGCATTTTCACCTGCGGCAAGCCAAGCTCATAGCGAGGCAAACAGGGAGGTAGGGGGACCCGGACCCATGAGGTACAACCCCAAGCGCTGACCGTTGACGAGAGGGGGTTAACAGTACATCCAAGATGCCTGCCACCTCTCGCAATGGGGAAACAGTGAACTGAGTCCCCACCTGAAAACAGAAATAAAAAGGAATAAAGAACTAACACATTCCCTAAACCTAATACCGTATATACTCGAGTATAAGCCGACCCGAGTATAAGCAGAGACCCCTAATTTCAACCCAAAATCCCAGGAAAAGTTATTGACTCGAGTATAAGCCTAGGGTGGGAAATACCTCATCCCCCCCTGTCATCATCCAGACCCGTCATTAACATCCTCATCATCCCCTTGTCATCATCCCACACATCCCCCCTTCATCATCCCCTTGTCATCATCCCACACATCCCCTTATCATCCCACACATCCCCCCTTCATCATCCCCTTGTCATCATCCCACACATCCCCTTATCATCCCACACATCCCCCCTTCATCATCCCCTTGTCATCATCCCACACATCCCCCCTTCATCATCCCCTTGTCATCATCCCACACATCCCCTTATCCGACACATCCCCCCTTCATCATCCCCTTGTCATCATCCCACACATCCCCTTATCCCACACATCCCCCTTCATCATCCCCTTGTCATCATCCCACACATCCCCCCTTCATCATCCCCTTGTCATCATCCCACACATCCCCTTATCATCCCACACATCCCCCCTTCATCATCCCCTTGTAATCATCCCACACCCCCCCTTCATCATCCCCACCCCCCTTCATCATCCCCACACCCCCCCCCCCCTTCATCATCCTCTTCTCATCATTCGCCCTCAGTGGTCTTCAACCTGCGGACCTCCAGAGGTTTCAAAACTACAACTCCCAGCAAGCCCGGGCAGCCATCGGCTGTCCGGGCTTGCTGGGAGTTGTAGTTTTGAAACCTCCGGAGGTCCGCAGGTTGAAGACCACTGCGGCCTTCAACATGCGGACCTCCAGAGGTTTCAAAACTACAACTCCCAGCAAGCCCGGGCAGCCATCGGCTGTCCGGGCTTGCTGGGAGTTGTAGTTTTGAAACCTCCGGAGGTCCGCAGGTTGAAGACCACTGCGGCCTTCAACATGCGGACCTCCAGAGGTTTCAAAACTACAACTCCCAGCAAGCCCGGGCAGCCATCGGCTGTCCGGGCTTGCTGGGAGTTGTAGTTTTGAAACCTCCGGAGGTCCGCAGGTTGAAGACCACTGCGGCCTTCAACATCATCCAGCCCCCTCTCACCCCCTTTAGTTCTGAGTACTCACCTCCGCTCGGCGCTGGTCCGGTCCTGCAGGGCTGTCCGGTAAGGAGGTGGTCCGGTGAGGAGGTGGTCCGGGCTGCTATCTTCACCGGGGGCGCCTCTTCTCCGCGCTTCCGGCCCGGAATAGAGCCGTTGCCTTGACAACGACGTATCTGCGTCGTTGTCAAGGCAACGTGACTATTCTGAGGCCGGGCCCGAAGCGCTTAGAAGAGGCCTCCCCGGTGAAGATAGCAGCCCGGACCACCTCCTCACCGGACCACCTCCTTACCGGACAGCCCTGCAGGACCGGACCAGCGCCGAGCGGAGGTGAGTACTCAGAACTAAAGGGGGTGAGAGGGGGCTGGATGATGTTGAAGGCCGCAGTGGTCTTCAACCTGCGGACCTCCGGAGGTTTCAAAACTACAACTCCCAGCAAGCCCGGACAGCCGATGGCTGCCCTGGCTTGCTGGGAGTTGTAGTTTTGAAACCTCTGGAAGTCCGCAGGTTGAAGACCACTGCGGGTGGGGGAGTTCACTCGAGTATAAGCCGAGGGGGGTGTTTTCAGCACGAAAAATCGTGCTGAAAAACTCGGCTTATACTCGAGTATATACGGTAAATAAAAAATATGAGACTTGGTCTGGAGAAAACCAGACCATGTCCACCTCCTTAGACACTAAGCAAAAACTGAATTGCTCAGTGGCCTGGAGGCGGGTATATCCTGCTGGGAGGAGCTGAGTTTTTGGTTACCATAGTGTCAACCTCGTAGAGACAGCAGCATATACCCAAGGTTCTGTGTCCCCCAATGGAGCCGATAGAGAAAAGGAGATTTTTTTTTGTGCTCACCGTAAAATCTCTCTCTCTTTCTCGTAGCCTTCATTGGGGGACACCTTACTGATGGGTATATGCTCTTGTCACAAGGAGGCGCTGACACTAGGAAAAAAAAAAGTCGGCTCCTCCCTGGCAGGATATACCCACCCACTGGAAGTGAGGTAATCAGTTTTGTCACAAAGCAGAATGAGAAGCCAACCAAGGATATGTCCGAAGGTCCCCAGAAAGAATTCCGGACAAAAAAACCTAACCACCGGATATGATCATCCGGACAAAAAGTGAAGAAATGGGTGGGTGCGATGTCCCCCAATGAAGGCTACGAGAAAGATTTTACAGCGAGTACCAAAAAATCTCCTTTTCTCGGTCGCTCTTCTTTGGGGGACACCTTACTGATAGGACGTACCAAAGCAGTCCCCTAGGGTGGGAAAAACAACCACCAGAGAAAAGGAAGCAGTCCCGAGACAGAAATCACATGTCCACAAAGGCCTGCGGACGAGTCCTCAGGCCAGACAAACCAGGCCCAGAAATTGGGCTCCCAGAAGATCCCACGTCCTGCAGAAAAAAACCATACCTGATTTACAAATGGTGCCGCACACCAAGCCTGCAGGCGCAGAATCAAGAGAAAAAGGATGTATGCGGAGCAGGAAACATACAGACACCGTTGGACCTTACAGGTAGAAAGGTCCCACAAAGATACACTTTGCGGAAGGTCACCTGGAAGAGAGACAAAGGACTGCAGACGTAGAAACGGAGGAGGTGACCTGATGGACCAGAAAAGCATACAGACACAGTCTGGTCATGTGGCATAGGGACCATGGCCACGCCGGTCCCGCATACGGAAACACACAGCGAAGTGAGATTTCAGCCTTAGATAGAGTAACAGGCATGCAGAGAGGAATCTGGTAAAGTAGGGAACCCTACAAACCAGCATGTGGTGCATAGTAGAAGGGCCCCAGAGCCACCCGAGGAGACTCAGAACTACCCCTTGGCAGTGTCTTATACCAGAACCACCGTCTACGGTGTGGAAAGAGTATGGCAGGTGACCCAACGTAGTAGGAGACCATGCGGAAAACCGTCCGGCCGACTGGAATAGGATCCCTGAGCGCACAGGGTCACTCCATTCAACCTCCCACAGAAAGCAAGGAACTGGAGTGCGGCCCATCCTATGGGCAACCTGGTGGCGTAGAAGACCAAACAGACGAAGGACTGTCTGACTGGCATGAACCCCTGTGAATCTATAGGGACCCTCCTCCAGAACCTCCACCAGGAGACATGGATAGAAACCCTGCCCCCTAGAGATAGGGGAAGGCAGAGGGGCTGTAGAATGCATCCTTGTCATCCGATAGGGTCCGCAGGACACGCATGGTCAGTTCTACGTATAACGCACGGCAGAGGGCCACCAGAATGCCAGCTGCGGATACATCCGCAGATGAAAGGCGGTGTAGGAGACACTGCCGACCACTGTCTGGCGTACTGGTACGGGTCCATAGCGGACAACAAGTCATTCCGACGGGCACCTCAAAGGGTAGTCAGGTACCGGGTCCAGCCGCAGCTACATCAGTCATGAGATGTGTGACAGGCGGTGTAGGAAACCATGCAGACCACTGTCCAGCTTACCGACATGGGACCAGAGGGGATAACCAGTAAATCCATCAGACCTGTCGCACAGAAGTGAGTTACCGTAATTCCAGCAGCAGATACAGCAGCCAATTGATGTGTGACCGGCAGCCGAATAACCATGCAGACCACTGTCTGACTTGCTGGTATGGGTTCATAGTAGACAAGTCATGCAGTCGGGCACTTCGTAGTAGTGAGGTACCGGAACTCCAGCCACAGCTACATCAGTCGTGTGATGTAGTAAACCATGCAGACCACAGTCTGGCTTACTGGTATGGGTCCATAGTAGATAACGGTTCATTCCATCAGACACCTTGCTCAGTAGTGAGGTACTGGAATTCCAGCAGCAGATCCATCAGCCACGTGATGTGTGACAAGCGGCAGAGGAAACCACGCAGACCTGTGTCTGGCTTACTGGTATGGGTGCATAGTGGACAACAAGTCATGCAGCCGGGCACCTCGCAGTAATGAGATACCGGAACTCCAGCCGCAGGTATATCAACCGTGTGATAGGCCATGCAGGAGACCAGGTAGGGGGGTTTGGTATACTCACCCATCCGCCACATACTCACCCTTGAAGACTTTGACCAGCTAGGGCCACCTGCCTTAAGCCGACCTGGTAAATGAGGGACCCGGACCCAGGGTACACCACCAGGCGCTGGTTGTTGGCATGGAGGGGTTAACGGCTCATCCAGCAATGCCCCGTGCCCCTAGCTCGCAAGTGGGGGATCAGACAGCGCAATGTTCCAGTCACCCCACACTAGAAAAAACAAAAGGAGAGAAAAACTAAACTTTAGACTGAAACTAAGGAAGAAAAAAAAAAGCGAGAAAAAGACATGGTCTGGGGAGCTCCCAGATCTGTGTCTTGCCTCCTTACTGACCAGCTAAAACTGGTTACCTCACTTCCGGTGGGCAGGTATATCCTGCCAGGGAGGAGCCAACTTTTTTTTCCTAGTGTCAGCGCCTCCTAGTGGCAAGAACATATACCCATCAGTAAAGTGTCCCCCATTGAAGAGCGACCAAGAAATAGTAGTATTGCAGTTTACAGTATAAGCAATTGCAAGATTTTTTTTTAATTAAAAATATTAAACTACCCATAAAAATTATATTTAATGATTTACTATTAACAGAAGGGCCTCTGAAGTCCTCTGGCTGCCTTTGCCATCAGATAATTTCCTAGTTGCCGTGGTCACCATTGACTTCAGCATCTAAGCAGTTAAACATCCTAGCATCTAAGTGATCTCCAGATCTGGCCACTGGTGGCTGCAGATAGCAGCCAGCACCCACTGGGTACAGAGCAGGCTTAGCTCCCGAGTCTTCTCCATCCTTCCCACCTGACATACGCGGCCGGAAACCTATTTCGAGAAAGGAGCTTTATAAGCCTGTATGCATTAGCTCACCTGGGAATGCAGTTTACATATAAAGGTTTTTGGCATTGGAATGTTCTAACAGGCAAAGATATTTGGGGAGGAAGATCATATTAAGGCAGTGTTCACATAGACTGATCCGCAGCGTCCCATGGCGCAGCACTTTTGCTCACACCATGGGTCAGGGGGTCCAGAGAGCTGTGGATCTGTCCGTGTGAACGCGGCCTAATACTATTGGCCATAGGAGAGCATTCCAAGATTTACACTGATCAGTGAGAAGAACCAGATGCGCAACATTCGATCTTTACGATTCCTTAGGTGCCCTAGTGATCATATCTAGGTCAACCACGGTTTTAGGTCCGGTGAGAAAACCGCACGGGACAAAAATGAGCCGACCGGAGTCAGCGTTTCACTCCGGTCGGCTCATTGAAATACATTACATACGGGCAGCATACGGCAGGGATACGGGAGAGCCCGGTTTTAGCTCCCCCCAGCCTTATGTGGGCCCGTATGGCTGAAAACATGATGTGAACCCTGCCTTATCCATTCTGCTACTAATTTGACCACCATAAAGAGAGCCTTCTTGCCGTAGCCACACGGCTAAGGGCTCTATCAATTAAAGGGGTACTCCACCCCTAGACCTTATCCCCCATCCATAGATGGGAACCCCCGCTATTTCGGCTGCGGCACTCCAGATGTCCAGTGCATGGAGCGAAGTTCGCTCCGTGCCGGATGACTGGCGATGTGGGGCGGAGACTCGTGCCATCACGCCCCGCTCGTGACATCACAGCCATGCCCCTCAATGCAAGTCTATGGGAGGGGGCATGACGTCATGAGCCTCCGGCGCTAAACCCAGCGCTCTAAACGAACGCCGGATGCAGCATGGTGGTGATCGCAGGGGTCTCCAGCAGCGAGACCCCGCGATATGGGATAAGATGTCTAGGGGCAGAGTACTCCTTTAACACCAATAACAATGGTAGGAAGGCATCCTTATCAGGTATCTCTGCAAGCCAAAAAAGGCCGGTTTACAAACATCAACTAGGACACTAGCACAAGGGGCACAATAGAAAACCGGGAACAAACCTAAGCAGAACTTGCCGCAGAACGTTCCACTCCATGGAATTGGTGAGAGATGAAGGCCCATTTCTGACATTGTGCAAAGCCAACATGTGGCAGGACTTGGGTACATCTAATGTTATCTATGGTCTGGGGAGCAAACACTATAGTCACCCTTAGTATTGATACGAGGGACATTGACTGCTCCGCCATATATGCCAGAATTCCAAATGGCATTTTTAGCAGGATCACGCATGCCCGGGTATCCTAGGAATGTCTCCAATATTTCTTTGGCTGCCCAGTCACCACATTTATCTCCAATCAAGCATTTATGGTGCCAGCTTCAGCAACCTATCAGTGTTCAGTGTCCAGCTGTAACATCTGTGGGCAAAAGTGCCACAGGATGCCATAGGGAACCCAACCATATCTCATCTTGTATTCACACTAGAGACGGCCAACAGGTAACTAAAGCCTCTAGAGTTGAGCGAACTTACAGTAAATTGGCTCATAGCGAACCTCGCAGCTCGGCTATTGATTACTTTAATCTGCGTAAATTAGTTCAGCTTTCCAAGGGCTCCTGTTGCCTGGAAAAGGTGGATACAGACCTAGGAGACCTAAGGCTGTCATCTCAGACTTTTCCAGGCGACCAGAGCCCTTGGAAAGCTGAACTAATTTATGCAGACTTAAGTAATCAACAGCAGAGCAGCGAGGTTCGCTACAAGCCAATTTACTGTAAGATCACAACTCTAAAAGCCACCTCTCACTTTTAGTTTTCCCCCAATAAACGTCTCTTTCTCCTATTGTAATCGCCTACATATATCATTACAGTCCCCACAGAAACTTTCATTCAACCCCAACAATTCCTACTTGCCGTGTCTCAGTTCTGTTTGACAACTGATTGGTTGAAGTTCACTCTGTGTCCAGCAGGTGGCACAAGCGGATCGCTCGTGTGTGATTCACCACGCTCACTCGTTTATAATCAATCAGGACTCTCAATGACCAACGAGACCTCTGCTCCATAAATCGTCTGTTTAATCCACAGTTCTCAGTTTACAGATATGGAACAGACATTTAAAATAAAACAAAAAAATAAACAAAAACACTACAAAATAAAACATTGAATGTAAAAAGGTCATCTGTACAGGTTCTACCTTCCAATATATTTTCCATACGAAGGTCAACTGGAAATATTAATCAGCTCCTGGCTGCAGAACATCGCACCCTGAAGACTCAGGGACATCGGGGGATCCTTACAAGTCACGGTCACTGGTTCTAAAAATGGTTGTAATATACTTGAGTTTGTCTGATCTCTTAATGATTTAGGGCAGTGTTTCCCAACCAGGGTGCCTCCAGCTGTTGCAAAACTAAAACTCCCAGCATGCCCGGACAGCCTCCGGCTGTCCGGGCATGCTGGGAGTTGTAGTTTTGCAACAGCTGGAGGCACACTGGTTGGGAAACACTCTTTTAGGTTATGTTCACACTTTTTTTGCTGCAGAGTTTCTGCATATTTTGCTGCAGAGTTTCTGACTAATTGGCTTCAATGGGAAGCAAAATTTGCTTGAGAAAATCTGCATCAGGAGGAGCAGAGTAGATGTATGTATATTATATGTATTTGTGGGGAAAGATTCAGTATAACGTGTCATTTATTAAAAATCTCCAAACTTTCCATGCTTTGGAGTCCAGTGGGCGGTACTAAAATAGAGTCACACCACCCACTGGACTCCTAAGCACAGAAAGAGATTTTAAATCAATAAAATTACAAGTTATGCTGAGGCTTTTCCCACAAAACTACATAAATCAATCTACTCAGCTCCTCCTGTTCTATAATCTGAGGCTGATGAATTAGATCAGTGTTTCACCAAACAATGTGCCTCCAGCTGTTGACGACAACTCCCAAAATGGCTGGACAGCATGCTGGGAGCTGTATTTTTGCAACAGCTGGAGGCATGCTGGTTGGGAAACACTGGATTAGACAGTGGTTTCCTGGTCATAGGTTCCATTTAATCTAACCCAGTGTTTCCTGCTGAGTGTGCCTCCAGCTGTTGCAAAACTGGCTGTACGGGTATGCTGGAAGTTGTAGTTTTGCAACAGCTGGAGGCACACCGGCTCCCGAAACACTTATCTAACCTAATGCTCCATCCCTAACAAGTTTAAAGAGGGTCGTCACAGGGAACCAATTGCATTTATAGATGCATGATGTCTTATCATAAGCTTTTGCTCCCGCCATGGGCCGGGGGTCCAGAGTTCTGGGTTTTATGAATTCAGAACCAAATCGTAGCTCTAAATGGTGTTCATAGGACTTTGCTTCCAATAATTATTGGTCAAACCCATCTCCATTCCTAAGATTCACATTGCATTTAAAAAGGGGTACTCCACTCAAAATGTTTTTTTTTAAATCAACTGGTGCCAGAAAAGTTAAACAGATTTGTACTTCCAGTACTTAACTGCTGTATGATCCAGAGGAAGTTATTTTCTTTTTGAATTTCCTTTCTGTCTGACCACAGTGCTCTCTGCTGACACCTCTGTCCATTTTAGGAACTGTCCAGAGCAGGATAGGTTTGGTATGGGGATTTACTCCTGATCTGGCAAGTTCCTAAAATGGACAGAGGTGTCAGCAGAGAGCACTGTGGTCATACAGAAAGGAAATTCAAAAAGAAAATAACTTCCTGTGGATCATAACAGCAGCTGATAAGTACTGGAAGGATTAAGTTTTTTTTTAATAGAAGTAATTTATAAATCTGTTTTAACTTTCTGGCACCAGTTGATTTAAAAAAACAAAAAATGTTTTCCAGTGGAGTACCCCTTTAAAAGGGGTCCCATAATGTACTGAGGACAGGGGGTGGTATGGAGGAAGAATGTTTTTATACACGATATAGCACCCCAATAAAAATTCAATGTGCTCTTGCTGGGACAGAGGATAGCATCAGTCTATAACATAATATGGCTCATACAGGTACATATAGATTTTTACGGGTGGTTTCACACACAGGGTTTCTTCTGGAAGAGGGGGGGTGGGATTTCTGCACCCCACCAAAACTTCCAATAGGAATTAATTATAAAGAAAGGATTAAAAGGGGTACTCTCGTGAAAAAAGACATTTTAATTCACTGGTGCCAGAACGTTAAAAAGATTTGTAAATTACTTCTATTTAAAAATCTTAATCCTTCCAGCTGCTGTATACCCCAGAGAAAGTTCTTTTCTTTATAAGTTTATTTTCTGTCTGATCACAGTGCTCTCTGCTGACACCTCTGTCCATGGCAGGAACTTTCCAGAGCAGGAGAGGTTTGCTATGGGGATTTGCTCCTACTCTGGACAGTTCCTGACATGGACAGAGGTGTCAGCAGAGAGCACTGTGGTCAGACAAAGGAAATTTAAAAAGAAAAGAACTTTCTCTGGATTATACAGCAGCTGATAAATACTGGAGGGATTAAGATTTTTTTTAATAGAAGTAATTTACAAATCTGTTTAATGTTCTGGCACCGGTGAATTAAAAAAAATAATAATAATTCACCGGAGTACCCCTTTAAGGCTCTTTTTACAGCACGATTGCCGAAACGTACACATGGCCCCCGGCCATAAAAGTGCCATTCTGGCCTCCATTATGGTGGTTTACATAAAAAGGTTTCGATGTTTGGAATCAAAAACGGCAATGACATTTTTTTGACAGAAAAGAAAAATGTGTGTGAAACCATCCCGTAAACCAGTTTAAACCATATTTAAAAGAGTAGGTTAAAAAAAGTCGAAAAAAAACAATCATCATCTATGACAGCAAATGGGAAACAGTGAGAAATGACAACATTTTGGGGGTATTAAAACAGTAAAGACAAACTAAGATTTCTGTTTTATTCTTACAAAACGTCTTTGATGGATATATATATTACAAGCTCGCCTCTTAAGGTCAGGCTACAGCCGTGTTTCGCCTCGTTCCGTATAACAGTCCTTGATGTGGCTGTACCGTCAACAAACGTGGGTCTTTTTATTGTGAGTTGGAGGCCTGGCGGGTGGGATGTCGTGACAAGAGGGAAGATGGGAGTTTCACCGTGATGAGTTGGAGCTGGAACGGCTGCGGTGACGGCGGCGTGCAGGGGACCGAGAGCGGCGCCGGACAGGGGAGCGTCGGCGAGGGGAACGGGACCTGCAGAGGGAACAGAGAGTGTTACCTGCTACACCATATATACTTCATATTTAAAAAAAAATAATAATTTAAAAAAAAAAGTGGACAATGCTTTAAAGGTAGTATTTTTTTGTTAAATTTTTTTTTTCATATCAACTGGCTCCAGAAAGTTAAACAGATGTTTTAATTACTTCTATTAAAAAAATCTTAATCCTTCCAGTACTTATCTGCTGAAATTGAGTTACTCTTTTGTCAGACAGAGGTGTCAGCAGAGAGCACTGTGGTCAGACAAAAGAACAACTCACCTTCAGCAGGTAAGTACTGGAAGGATTAAGATTTATTTTATCAGCTGCTAAAGTTGAGTTGTTCTTTTCTGTCTGACCACAGTGCTCTCTGCTGACATCTCTGTCTGCCTCAGGGACTGTCCAGAGCAGAAGAGGTGTGCTATGGGGATTTGCTGCTATTCTGGACAGTTCCTGAGAGACAGAGGTGTCAGCAGAGAGCACTGTGATCAGACTGAAAAGAACAACTCAACTTCAGCAGATGATAAGTACTGGAAGGATTAAGATTTTTTTAATAGAAGTAATTTACAAATCTGGTTAACATTCTGGAGCCTTTTTTTCATGGAATACCCCTTTAACAAGTGTGCCTCCAGCTGATGCAAAACTACAACTTCCAGCCGAAGGCTGTCCGGGCATGCTGGGAGTTGTAGTTTTGCATATGCTGGAGGCACACTTGTTAATAACACTGCTTTAAAAAGATGTGATGTAGGATTAGAAAAATGAAGAATGGATCCTAGAAACAATGGGCTGCAATACCAGACACCGCCACTAGACAAAAGTGACACAGATTTTTGGAGGGTCGGGGAAGAGTCATATTTGAGGCTTCCGTCTGGCAATATACCTCCAACAGATACACGTGAACAGAGCCTTTTGGAAAAAAAAATTCAAAAACACTATGACCAAATTGATACCATGTTTTGCTGAATGCAGAAGGGTACAGCCACGACACAGGGATCTCTCTGACATTTTTCGTGTCATGCTCTGCCCCCTGAGGCCCTGCACTTCGCTTATCACAGTATCAGTCCTGCCCAGAGTGTTCCTTTATTAAAGGCGCATTTGTGTTTGGAGCCAAGACTACGCTGCTCAGCCCATACAGAAACAGGGAAAACAAATCAGTGTCCAGAAATAAGGAAGAGATCACCCAAGGAGGCACAAGCTACTTATAGATCCAGGAGGTTAGGCAAAGCTTAAGCCATGAGAGTTAAAGGGGCTATCCAGGAAAAAAAAACTTATATATTATATTTAAAAATTAACGTGCTCCAGAAAATTAAACAGATTTGTAAATTAAATCTTAATCCTTTCCGTACTTATGAGCTGCTGAAGTTGAGTTGTTCTTTTCTGTCTGTGCTCTCTGATGACACTTGTCTCGGCAACTGTCCAGAGTAGAAACAAATCCCCATAGCAAACCTCTTCAACTCTGTGCAGTTCCCGAGACAAGCAGAGATGTCAGCAGAGAGCACTGTTGCCAGACAGAAAAACAACAACAACTCAACTTCAGCAGCTGATAAGTACTGAAAGGATTACGATTTTTTTATAGAAGTAATTTACAAATCTGTTTAACTTTATGGAGCAAGAATAAAGGGGTATTCCTGGAATACCCCTTTACAATGCTGAATGGAAAGGAGTTAGAGTTATAAAGGAGAGTGCAGAGAACATGGCTGCTTTGGTGCTTGCACAAGACAGAAGATGCACTACCTCCTCCTCATACGCGGGGGAGAACGACGCCACATAGGGGGAGGGGGCAACATCCGACGGGGAGGGCTGAATCTTCGAGGCACCACCCGCATGGGTCGAGGGGTTAGCACTGCTGAAGCGGTGATCTCCTGGCCGTCAATCTGTCCTGAAAGGGATACAAAAAACAAATCTCTGTCAGTTCCTGGCGTCATTCTTTCAAATCCAGCTGGCTGTACAACATACATGAGTGTGTTAGTCCAAACCAGCGTTGAGCGCGAATATTCGAAATGTGAATTTTTACCGCCAATATCGGCACTTCGGGATTTCGCAAATATTTAGACTATAGTGATATATATTCGTAAGGACGAATATTCATTTTTTATTCAAATTTTTAAGCAAATGTATGCGAATATCTGCACTTCCAGACTGGACACTGAGCCCTCCCTTCTTTTAGGTGGAAGATATAATTGCGCATGAAATGCAAATTTCATTATGAGTTTTCACATAAAAAAAAAAAAAAACACAACATAAGCGAATATGCAAATTTCATTATGAGTTTTCACATAAAAAAAAAAAAAAAAACATAAGCGAATATGCAAATTTCGCTAACATAGGACGAATATTCATCCATACAGTCACGAAATATCGCAAATTTGAATATGGCCCCTGCGGCTCATCACTAGTCCAAACCCACTGATTACTATTCTCCACCCCCCCCAAACAGCGGATGTTAGGGGAAGAGAAGGATCAGGCTGCTATAATTGTGTGCAATCTATTTGTTCTTAACCTCTTCAGGACACAGGGCGTATGGATACACCCTGCATTTCGAGTCCTTAAGGACACAGGCCGTATCCATACGCCCGTGGGAATTCAGGTCCCCACCGCTAGCCGGTTGGGGACCGGAGCCGGATGCCTGCTGAAATCGTTCAGCAGGCATCGCGGCATATTGCCCAGGGGGGGTTCATTATGTCCCCCCATGTCGGCGATGGCCGCAGATCGCTGGGCAATTCAGCCCAGCGATCTGCAGCAGATTCCGGGTCAATCGGGTCTCCAGTGTCTGACGGCACCGAACAGCCATAGCCAGCAGGGGTGAGGTGGCACTGGTGCCACCTCACGATCGCCCCGATTCGTCGGCCGGTTTACCGGCCGACCAATCAGGGCACCTGCTGCGGGTGTCACTCTCGCAACCCGCTCCGCCCCTCTTCCGGAGGACGTGAGCGGGTGCAGGAAGAAGACCCCGGGAGCTGGGGACCCCGTTCCCCGTCGTCCCTGTTGGAATCGGGGCATCAGGAGCGGCAGCGGCGAGGGACTGACCTGGAAAGCAGCAAATGGAGATGATTGACAGCCTCCTACTGTTGCTTAGCAACAGCTCCCAGCATGCAAAAAGGGCATGCTGGGAGCTGTAGTTATGCAACAGCAGGAGGCAGACCACCACAACTCCCAGCATTCCCTTATGGGCATGCTGGGACTTATAGTTTTGCAACAGCTGGAGGCACATTTTTTCTATGGAAAAGTGTACCTTCAGCTGTTGTATAACTACAACTCCCAGCTTGCACAAACAGCTAAAGTGCATGCTGGGAGTTGTAGTGGTGCATCTGCTGGTTGCATAACTACAACTCCCAGCATGCCCGTTGGCTGTCGGTGACTGCTGAGAGTTGTAGTTTTGCAACAGCTGAAGGCACACTGGTTGTGAAACACTGAGGTAGGTCACAAACTCAGTTATACACAACCAGTGTGCCTACAGCTGTTGCAAAACTAAAACTCTCAGCATGTACAGTCTGTCAGCGCATGCTGGGAGTTGTAATTTTGCAACAGCTGGATGTCCCCCCCCCCCCCCCCCCAATGTGAACGTACAGGGTACACTCACATGGGCGGAGGTTTACAGTAAGTATCCGGCTGCAAGTTTGAGCTGCGGCAAATTTTCTGCCGCAGCTCAAACTGCCAGCGAGAAACTACTGTGAACCCCTGCCCGTGTGACTGTACCCTAAAAACACTACACTACCACAAAAAATGTAAAAAACAACACTACATATACCCCTCCACAGCCCCCCTCCACTCCCCAATAAAAATGAAAAAAGTCTGGTACGCCACTGTTTCCAAAACGGAGCCTCCAGCTGTTGCAAAACAACTACTCCCAGTATTACCAGATAGCCACTGACCAGGCATGCTGGGAGTTTTACAACAGCTGGAGGCACCCTGTTTGGGAATCACTGGCGTAGAATACCCCTATGTCAACCCCTATGCAAGTCCCTAATTTAGGCCCCAAATGTGCATGGCGCTCTCACTTTGGAGCCCTGTCGTATTTCAAGGCAACAGTTTAGGGCCACATATGGGGTATCGCCATACTCGGGAGAAATTGGGCTTCAAATTTTGGGGGGTATTTTCTGCTTTTACCCTTTTTAAAAATGTAAAATTTTGGGGAAAACAAGCATTTTAGGTCAAATTTTTTTTTTTTTTTACATTTGCAAAAGTCATGAAACACCTGTGGGGTATTAAGTCTCACTTTATCCCATGTTACATTCCCCGAAAGGTCTAGTTTCCAAAATGATATGCCATGTGTAGGGATCGACCGATTATCGGTATGGCCGATATTATCGTCCGATAATTACCTTGCCGATAAGCCTATAATGCCCAGCCCCACGCACCGCCCCCACCGCAACCCCCCCCCCCCCCCCCCCCGCGACCGCTCCCCCCACCGTAGTGCTGGGCGGTATACCAGTATGGATTTTTGCCCATACCGCTATACCGGTCGGGCCCCTCCCCCACCCTCCGAGTCAATAAAAAAAAAATTAAACTTACCCGTAATGGGGGTGGTCCGGGCCATCCATCCTTCCTTCCTGTAGTGTCCGGCGGCATTCCGGGTGGAGGGTGAACCGGTCAGGGCTGTCCTTCTCCGGGGGTCATCTTCTCCACTCCGGGCAGGCTCAAGCCTAGTACGCTGCATAGACGCCGCTACGCCGTGACGTCAGGTGCGTCTATGCAGCGTACTAGGCCGGAGCCTGCCCGGAGTGGAGAAGATGATCCCCGGAAAAGAAGTACAGCCCGGACCGGTTCACCCTCCACCCGGAATGCCGCCGGACACTACAGGAAGGAAGGATGGCCCGGACCACCCTGACAGGTAGGGGGAGAGAAGCGGGTGGCGGCAGCGGTCTATGGCACCGCAAAAGCCACTGCAGTGCATTGATTCAAAGCGCCTGCTTTAAATCAATGATCTGCAGCGGTGTCGAGGGGGGATAAATAGCCGATAACTTACACCGGAATATCGGTATAAGTTATCGGCTATCAGCCCTAACCTCCACCGATTATCGGTATCTGTCCTAAAAAACAGATATCGGTCGATCCCTAGCCATATGTTTTTTTTTTTTTTTTGCTGTTTTGACACCATAGGGGCTTCCAAAAGGTGACATGCCCCCCAAAAACCATTTCAGAAAAATGTTCTCTCCAAAATCCCCTTGTGGCTCCTTGCCTTCTGAGCCCTCTACTTCTACTCAAAAATTGGGTCTACAAGAACATGTGAGTGTAAAAAAATGAAGATTTTGAATTTTCTACTTCACTTTGCTGCTATTCCTGTGAAACACCTAAAGGTTTAAAAACATTTACTGAATGTCATTTTGAATACTTTGGGGGTGTAGTTTTTATAATGGGGTCATTTGTGGGGTATTTCTAATATGAAGACCCTTCAAATCCACTTCAAAACTGAACTGGTCCCTGAAAAATATCGAGTTTGAAAAATTGGAAAATTGCTGCTGAACTTTGAAGCCCTCTGGTGTCTTCCAAAAGTAAAAACTCATAAATTTTATGATGCAAAAATAAAGTAGACATATTGTATATGTGAATAAAAAAAAAAAATATTTGGAATATCCATTTTCCTTACAAGCAGAGAGCTTCAAAGTTAGAAAAATGCATAATTTTCTAATTTTTCAACAAATTTTGGGATTTTTCACCAAGAAAGGATGCAAGTTACCAAAAAATTTTACCACTATGTTAAAGTAGAATATGTCACGAAAAAACTATCTCTGAATCAGAATGATAACTAAAAGCATTCCAGAGTTATTAATGTTTAAAGTTACAGTGGTCAGATGTGCAAAAAACTCTCTGGTCCTTAAGGCCAAAATGGGCTTGGTCCTTAAGGGGTTAAATTGTACCTCTCATGATCTTGTTACATTTTACAATCCTCCCAATTCACGGCCCCCATTATGATAAACCATCCCCTGCCTTTATTGTTATTATTTTTTAGTTTTCTACCTTGATATTGCTCTGTATTTTCTGCTCAGTCTCAGACAGATTCACAGACTGGGAAGGGGTGTTACCCAGCAGGCGTGACATCATCTGAAGTCATACAGGGGAGAACTTCCTCCCTCACTCTGCTACACACAGCCCAGAGCAGTTCAGTGTGAGATGTGCTATAATTGGCTAATGCTGCACTGACCTGGTGTCCAAAAGGAGCAGCTAACCCTGGTACAGGTAAAGACAGACACCAGTCAGTGCACGCACTTCAGTAGTACAGGTAAGGAGTAGCACAGAACATGTAATACCTCCCTGAACTGTAGGGGGCACTACCAGACACCAGTCAGTGCACGCACTTCAGTAGTACAGGTGTTTTATCAGTGAATGTCCATTCTGATTGGTTGGTTCTTCCAGCCATTGACACGTTTCACAGATCTGGACTGTCCGTACATTGTATGTTGAGTCTGGTTACAAGTTACAATGGTCCAGAAAAGACCATTACAGGTTGAAACTATTGTTGAGGCCATTGTAAGTTGAGAGATCACTGTATTGTCTTTATTACATAAAAGGGGTACTCTACTGTTTAAACACTCATCCCCTATCCACAGCATAAGTGTCTGATCATGGGAGGGTCCGTCTGCTGCCCCCCCCCCCCCCCCTCCTAAATATCTGTGTCTACATGCCACCTCCATGCATTCTCTATAGGAGCGCTCGAGACAACCAACTGCTGTACTCGTGTATCTCCAGCACTCCCATAGACAGTGCATGGAGGGAGCGCGCCGCCCCCCACTTTGTAAACAGGGACATTCAGGCGCCATTTGGAAGAAAGTGCGCCAGATTAAGTTGTCAATCGCTGGTGTACGCCTTTAAGAGCCTCATGCACAGGGCTGCATTACAGAACCCACTCTGTACAAATGTATGTTCTACACCAAGCATGACACACAAAACATATGGGTGCATGACCTATCCTATGACAATATACACAGACATCTCTACAAATATTGATAAAAACATCTTAATGTCCCTCCATTACCTCCATCCATGTGTTTCAGGGCCTTGTCTGCCTCATCTGGAGCCTCAAATTCCACATATGCGTAGCCCTTGTTGAGATGTGGGTGGATGCGGTCTATGGGCATGTCAATCATCTTAATCTTCCCGTAGGTAGAGAAGATCTCCATTATGTGGTCCTAGGAAAAACAGCATATAGAAATGTGTAAGTTTAGTCATGGGTGTGCGTTAAATCCATAACATGTCCATGTATGCAGCACAAAGATTGCGACAATTCCCCATGGAATTTATAGGGTAAAGTCTTAACCCTTTTGCTGCGGATGACTGACAGATCTATAACAAAATGCGCAACTGTGGAATTTAAGTCATTTTTGTTTTGACAACGGCAACTCAGGAAGACTTGGGGCAGTCTGAGCTAACCTTTGTAACGTTCCTTGTCAGCCTCCCAATATGCACTTTTGTTGGTTTTGGACTCGGACTCCTCCTTTTCCTCTCTTTTTCATCACGTTTTGGCTGTTTTGATCTGTTAACATAAATAAATAAAAATTCAATTTTTTTTACATTTGATCATTGTAACTTGAAACCAGACTCACCATACAATGCTACAGACAGTCCAGATCTGTGAAACATGTCAATGGCTGGAAGATATGAACAATCAGAATGGACATTCACTGGTAAAACACCTGTATTACTTAAAGGGGAAGTCCAGTTGTGAAAAACGTATCCCCCATCCTAAGAATAGGGAATACGTTTCAGATCGTGGGGGGTCCGACCACTGGGGCCCCCCCGCAATCGCCATGTACGGTTCCCCTGGCTCGCTGGCCATATAGCGGGTGTCGCCCCCTCAATACAGCGTTATGGCAGAGCTGTAGATTGACGAAGGCAGTGCTATAGAGTTGTTTTGAGGGGGCGTGTCTGGTAGCGCCCTCTACAGTACAGGGAGGTATTACATGTTCTGTACTCTTTACCTGTATCAGGGTTAGCTGCTCCTTGGGACACCAGGTGAGGGCGGCTCCATGTTACTATTTTAGGACATTGTGTGTTCTGTACAGGACCCTGAAGAAGCTCCTGTCCTCTACATAAACAGTGATTATAGCTCCCAGCAGATCTGTATTACTTTTAAATGTAAGGATTTGATTTATCTATATTAGTTATCTACTTATTTTTCTTTAATTCTCACTTTTTCCTATTTTTGGATGATATTTTGGTGGCTTCAGAACCAATTACCAGGTTTTCAGAGTTATGGTCTCAACATACAATGGTTTCACCATACAATGGTCGTCCTGGAACCAATTAATACTGTAACATGAGGGACTGCTCTGTGTGTGTGTGTGTGTGTGTGTATATGTATGTATGTATGTATGTATGTATGTATGTATGTATGTGTATATATATGACACTATAGGTTCTCCTGGTAACTAAAGGAAAGATCTATACTGCGCCAATGAATGTGCCTGTACTTGTTTCTGCTTTGTGTCCTGGCAGTTTAGCTTTGTCATATGGACATAACATAGTTCAGCTGTATAAGGATATTTATGCAGATGGTGAACTGCATTAAAAAAGAAAGAAAAAAAAAAAAGGGTGGGGGGCACAAAAAAAATTCAATAACTGATCTGTTTCATATTCACCCTAGTATAAATAGTGATAGTGAGAATGTGGACTCTTATAGATATAAGGGGTGATTGATCATTGCTGGTGTAGGTGAACAATTTTTGTCCGCTATTAAATTGTGCAGATGTGTATGTGCGCCAAATGTATTTATTCCATAAATACTGGGCACCTACACAATGAATGACATTTTAGTTCAGTACAACCTTTTCTATGGTTTTACTTGCTGCGCAGAACTTTACGACTTAATCCCATTGTGAAGAAAAAAAAGTTACCATTGCATCCACCAAGTAAGGCTGGGTTCACACTACGTTTTCTCCCATACGGGAGCGCATACGGCAGGGGAGAGCTAAAACCTTGCGCTCCTGTATGCCTTCGTATGCGCTCCCGTATGTCATTCATTTCAATGAGCCGGCCGGAGTGAAACGTTCGGTCCGGTCGGCTCATTTTTGCGCCGTATGCGCTTTTACGACCGGACCTCAAACCATGGTTGACCACAGTTTTAGGTCCGGTTGTAAAAGCGCATACGGCGTGTGCCGTAGTGTGAACCCACCCTAAAACAAACTTCAATAGCAAATCTGCAAACTTTGCAAAATTCTAATGCAATGTGCAAATATTTGTGATTTTGTAAAAAGTGTAAACACAATGCTAAATCTCCCCCCAAAGTTTCAAATGGGGAGAGATTTATCAAAACCTGTCTAGAGGTCAAGTTGCCCAGTTGCCCATAGCAACCAATCAGATCGCTTCTTTCATTTCTGAAAAACTAAAGAAGCGATCTGATTGGTTGATATGGGCAACTTTTCCTCTGGACGGGTTTTGATAAAGTGTTGTAATGGAGGCACTGAGGCAGCGCATCTGTGATCAAATGAAATCAGATAGAACATACTTAGAGCGGGAGCGCCTTCGGTTATCATGGCGGCGGCGGGAAGGACTCGGTGAACCGGAGGAGCTGCTGGAGCTGGAGCTTCGTGATGAGCTGGAGCTACCCGACCGGCTGGAAGCAGAGGAAGAACTGGATCCTGAGCTAGAGCCGGAGCTGGAGCCAGAGGATGAACTGGATGAGGAGCTGGACCGGGAGCGACTGAAAGGAAGAAGCAGAGAATACTTGTCATTCAGTAACAGAGACATCAGGGACCTCAGTGCTGAATCCTCAGGACATTACAGAGCACACGTACCTGCTGCTACTGCTACCACTGGAGGCGCTGCGCCTCTTTCTTGTTTTGTCCCGGCCGCGATCTTTCTCCCCTGCCTCTTTATTGGGCACCTTCTCTTTGGTACGCTCCTTAGCCCGGTCCTCGGAGCGCTCTTTGCGTTTGCTTGGAGAGGGAGCCCTGGAAGAAAATAAAGAAATAGAATGTGTGTGTGAGAGAGAGAGTGAGTGTGTGTGTGTGAGTATATTTTTTTCCCTACACATTCTATTATATATTACAAACTAGAAGCAATCATATAGCCAAAAGTGATAACTAATAATCCCCTTCTTCAGTGTGCTTCCAGCTGTTGCAAAACTACATCTCCCAGTATGACCGGAAAGCCTTTGGCCCGGGCATGCTGGGAATTGTAGTTTTGCAACAGCTGGAGGCGCCCTAGTTGGGAAACACTGCTATGCAGGCAAGAAATGTTGTGGCTATTGTAACACAAAGCCACTTAATATGATAGAATAAATAAGTCAATTCTCCCATTGTATTGTATGGAGTGGTGAATGAGAAGACGAGATTACACAGGTATACAAAGCCAGCCCAGGACACACCCAGCACTGCAAGCATCAGCACTCCAAATACAGCATCATATGGAAACGATGTATTCAGCTACAGTGTATACACAGACAAGAACAAATGCAAAACAGATACCTATAATCCCCATACACAGCAGGTATCGCATAGGCATGAACAGGTTAACAATATACACATCCATAGTGAAAGGAACAGGAGGGTGCGGTATTCTACTGTGCACTGTGGGGGTCCAGTCTGCCATCTCACCTGAGGGGCTTATGTTTTCCTATTTAGTACATTTTTCATAAGGGGCGTTTTATTATGGAGGCGCTGAGCTGACATTAGTGGTCTATGGTGTGTGTGTGTATATATATATATATATATTAGGGGTGTGAATCGCCAAGAATTTGGCGATTCGATTCGAATCGCGATACCAGTGTGGCGATTCGATATATCGCGATACCGTCTAGGTGACGATACATCGCGATATATCGCCCACCTGGGAGCATTCATAGATCCCAATAGACGCCGCTGTCAGCTTTGACAGCGGCGATCTAGTACTCCGGTGCTCACTTTTCTCATGTTATCCCGTCCGGGCTGCAAAATAAAATAAAACGCACTTTATCTTACCTGCCAACGAGCCCGCGGAGCTCCGGTACAGTCCGGTACAGGTGTTCGGTCCCCGGGCTGTATTCTTCTTACTTCCTGTTAGTCCGGCACGTCACATGGAGCTTCAGCCTATCACCAGCCGCAGCGATGTCCCGCCTCCGCTGGTGATAGGCTGAAGCTCCATGTGACGTGCCGGACTAACAGGAAGTAAGAAGAATACAGCCCGGGGACCGAACACCTGTACCGGACTGTACCGGAGCTCCGCGGGCCCGTTGGCAGGTAAGAGAAAGTGCGTTTTATTAAAAATTCCACATCCCTAAAAGAATCGATTCAAAAATATTTTGAATCGATTCTGTATCGGCAAATGAAAAATCGCGATTATCGCGAGAATCGATTTTTTCTTACATCCCTAATATATATATATATATACACACACACACACACACACATACACACACACACACACACATATACATATACATACACACACACACACACACAACATTCCATATGTATCTGATGGACTCCTACAGATAGACTGATGAGGAGGATAGGGGGTTCCTACGGATACAATGATGTGGAGGATAAGGGGGTCCTACGGATACAATGATGTGGAGGATAAGGGGGTCCTACGGATACAATGATGTGGAGGATAAGGGGGTCCTACGGATACAATGATGTGGAGGATAAGGGGGTCCTACGGATACAATGATGTGGAGGATAAGGGGGTCCTACGGATACAATGATGTGGAGGATAAGGGGGTCCTACACATACACTGATGAGGAGGATAAGGGGGTCCTACGGATACAATGATGTGGAGGATAAGGGGGTCCTACGGATACAGTGATGATGAGGATAAGGGGGTCCTACAGATACACTGATGGAGGATAAGGGGTCCTACAGATACACTGATGGAGGATAAGGGGTCCTACAGATACACTGATGGAGGATAAGGGGTCCTACAGATACACTGATGGAGGATAAGGGGTCCTACAGATACACTGATGGAGGATAAGGGGTCCTACAGATACACTGATGGAGGATAAGGGGTCCTACAGATACACTGATGGAGGATAAGGGGTCCTACAGATACACTGATGGAGGATAAGGGGTCCTACAGATACACTGATGGAGGATAAGGGGTCCTACAGATACACTGATGGAGGATAAGGGGTCCTACAGATACACTGATGGAGGATAAGGGGTCCTACAGATACACTGATGGAGGATAAGGGGTCCTACAGATACACTGATGGAGGATAAGGGGTCCTACAGATACACTGATGATGAAGATAAGGGGGTCCTACGGATACACTAATGTGGAGGATAAGGGGGTCCTACAGATACAATGATGTGGAGGATAAGGGGGTCCTACGGATACAATGATGTGGAGGATAAGGGGGTCCTACACATACACTGATGAGGAGGATAAGGGGGTCCTACGGATACACTGATGGAGGATAAGGGGTCCTACAGATACACTGATGGAGGATAAGGGGTCCTACAGATACACTGATGGAGGATAAGGGGTCCTACAGATACACTGATGGAGGATAAGGGGTCCTACAGATACACTGATGGAGGATAAGGGGTCCTACAGATACACTGATGGAGGATAAGGGGTCCTACAGATACACTGATGGAGGATAAGGGGTCCTACAGATACACTGATGATGAAGATAAGGGGGTCCTACGGATACACTAATGTGGAGGATAAGGGGGTCCTACAGATACAATGATGTGGAGGATAAGGGGGTCCTACAGATACAATGATGTGGAGGATAAGGGGGTCCTACGGATACAATGATGTGGAGGATAAGGGGGTCCTACGGATACAATGATATGGAGGATAAGGGGGTCCTACAGATACAGTGATGTGGAGGATAAGGGGGTCCTACGGATAAACTGATGTGGAGGATAAGGGGGTCCTATGGATACACTAATGACGATAATGGAGGGGCTTGGTTTCCCAGCGTTTGAACCCTCGTGATCTAAAACTTATCCCCTTCTTTGGATAGGGGATACGTTTTATTTCACTGGGAATACTCTTAAAATAGCTTTTTCTTTACAGAAAAAAAAAAAAAAAAGTGAAACGTAAACAAAATGCAATGTGAACCCGATCTCTTCTATACAGCAGAAAAAAAAGTGTAAATGCAACATATGAACTGGTCCTATTTTATACAACCAAAAAAACAAAAGCCACACACACACACACACTAAAACATAAGCAAAACCCAGTGTAAAAAAATATAAGAAACGACTATTTTATAATGCAAAAATAATTAAAATAACAAAAAACCCTCAAAGTAAAACAGAGAAATGTAAAGAAAAAGAAGAGTGAACCCACCCTTACTGCTTTGAAAGGGATTGGCCAGGTAACTTAAAAAGGTTTTAATGTATTTGAGACAAATAAAAACAAACGCAGTGTAAATCCGGGCTGTATAAAAAAAAATAAAAAAAAAAAAAAAGTGTGAACAAAATTCAGTGTTCGTCCGATTCTAGAAATTTTTTTTTTTTTATATTATGTATATAATAAATTAAAGGAAACAATGATAAAATAAAAAAAAATAAAAAAAACAGTAAAACGTAAACAAAACAAAAAACACAGCAGCAGCAGCAGCAGCACTCCGCCCATACACAGTCCAGCCCCCTGGACTCTGAACATTTTCACAACGCACGGCCCAGAGATCCCCTTTAAAAATAAGACCCCACGGTAACACAGTAGGGCTATGATCACACAGGGGAATGTCCACCAGTATATTTCCGCGCAGAGCGTGGCGGTGCAGGACCGCTCAAAAACACGCCATCTTCATAGACACAATGGCCGACATTTATCATTGTCTTTATAGACTGTTTTTTGTGTCTAGAAAAGGCGCAAAAAAGGCGAAAGCAGGGTTTATTTGCTCCTTTTGGTTTATACATTTTTGTGCTGATTTTGAGTTGCAATCCACTGATTTTGGCAACACACACGATATAAAAGGGTTTTATGAACTGCGCCTTTTTTGGGAAAAAGGCGAAAAGCCGCTGAAATGTCTCTACAAACTCAACCAGCCCAGTGTATATGGTGAATGTGAAGAGAGAAATTGCAGAAAATGTGACCTGCACAAAATTTATCAAATGCTCTGCGACCATTTAATAAATGTGGCGCTCCTACACATTACCAATGAACAAAAAAATAAAAATAAAAAAAGTGTAGAAAAATGCTCCACTTACACCTACAACTAGTGCTGGGCGGTATACCGGTTCATACCGAAATGTTTGTCCTGCGCGATATGAATTTTTCCCCACACCGCAATACCAGTTTGGCCCCTCCCCCTCGGGAATGCATGAATTATCAGCCCAACGCTGACCCGCGAGTGCTGTTCTGCCCCCCCCCCACCAAATTAATTATTAGCGCAGCACTGCTCTGTTCCCATCGGGGTAAATACTCACATATCACTCGCAAGCGCTG
The DNA here is from genome assembly GCF_029499605.1 of Hyla sarda. Taxonomy (NCBI): domain Eukaryota; kingdom Metazoa; phylum Chordata; class Amphibia; order Anura; family Hylidae; genus Hyla; species Hyla sarda. The sequence goes on along the minus strand of NC_079196.1, from coordinate 201,472,297 downwards.
CCCTCCTCGTCCTCCTGTTTGTTGTGGCCACCGGCGCTGACACTATTAGGGATCGACCGCTATCGTTTTTTTTTTAGGGCCGATACCGATAATCTGTGGCCTATCAGGCCGATAACTTATACCGATATTCCGGTATAAGTTATCGGCTATTTCTCCACCCCTTAAGAAGCCGCTGCAGGTCATTGATTTAAAGCGGGCGCTTTAAATCAATGAACTGCAGCGGCTTTGGCTGAATCAGAGACCACCGCCGCACACGCTTCTCTCCCCCTGCCTGTCCGGGGGTCCTCCCAACCACCGCCGCTGCCCCCCAGCCATCCCACCCCTACCCCCGCACCGTACACAGCCGCTATCCCCCCATGCACCGCACCCCACCGCTGCCCCATTGCCTCCCCTATCCCCGGTTTTATAATTACCTGTTCCCGGGGTCCGAGGTCCGCGTTACTTCTGGCTCCCATCCTGCGCTGTCACTGAGCGCACTGACTGTGACGTCACGTTGAGGACGTCACCGCGCTGCGCAGCGCACCGTGTAACGCAGCAGGAGCCAGAAGTAGCGCGGGCCCCAGACCCCGGGAACAGGTAATTATAAAACCGGGGATAGGGGAGGCAATGGGGGCGGTGTGCGGTGTGGTGGCGTGCGGCGGGACATTATCTCAAGGTAATTGCCGATAACGTCAAAAACCGTGAATATCGGCCGATCCCTACACTCTATACTGTATCCCTATGCCCGGGCTGCAAATGGTAAACAAAAATTTTAACGCACCTTCCTACGTCAGCCTTACGCTCTTCCAGGGGATGGGAATGTCGGAGAGCCGTCAGCCTATCAGCTGCCGCAGCGATGTTCTGCCTCAGCCAGTGACAGGCTGAGCCCACTGTCATGTAAGAAGCCATCACTGGCCGAGAAGGAACATCGCTGCGGCCGCTGATAGGCTGACGGCTCTCCGACATTCCCGTCCCCTGGAAGAGCGTAAGGCCGACGTAGGAAGGTGCGTTACAGTTTTTGTTTACCATTTGCAGCCAGGGCATAGGGATACAGCGTACAGTATAGAGTGTCAGCGCCGGCGGCCACAACAAACGGGAGGACGAGGAGGGCAGCGCTTGCGGGTGATATGTGAGTATTTACCCCGATGGGGACAGCGCAGCGCTGGGCTGGGCTGATAATTTTTTGGGGAGGGGGAAATACTGTTATATACCGTGGAACCGCCATAAGTTACAAAAATACCGTGATACACACATTTGGTCGTACCGCCCAGCTCTACCTACACTGATAAATGCCGGCCAATGCATTTCCGAGCCGATTCCACAAAAAAAAAAATTAACATTTCTGTGAAGGTTGGAACTGGAATTTCCGTGGCAGAAGTTCCCTCTGCAAAAATTTCACCGTGAAAACAATGGGACTCTGCTGCAACTGATTTTCCAAGTGGAATTTTTCCACGGATTCCGCAGTGTGAATATAGCTTAAGGCTGCATTCACACAACGAGATATAGATAGAATATTATATTATATATTTTTTTTCTCTTTAATATAAATACATATATATATATATATATATATATATATATATATATTATTTTCGATATATATTTCTCTTTTTTTTTTTTTTTTTTTTTTTATACAACTACAGTGAATTTCAATGTACCCTTTGACTTCTATTGGCTGATTGTAGACTTGCGCCCGTATTGGTCCGATGTTTAATCTTTTTTCACATCACTGTGTGTAAATCGTATCACTCTGCGTTGTGACCAACTTACTCATGTACTTTTTCAATTTCACACACACTTTTTTTTTGGGCAATAGCCTAAAACAATCAAGGGAATAAAACTGAACAAACAGGGTTTACAAAAAGTAAACAGAACAAAACCCTTCTACCGTATGTCTGGCATATTCGCTTTTTACACAGACGTATAACAGTACATTCAACGGATACAAAAATTGCGCGGTGAATGCAAACTAACCAAGTGATTCCCAACCATTCCATGCAAAACTACAACTCCCAGCATGCCTGCACAGCCAACTGTAGACATGTTGGCTGGGAAACAAACCGTACAAGAACCTACATGACCCTCAGCAGTGTTTCCTAACCAGAGCGCCTCCAGCTGTTGCAAAACTACAACTCCCAGCATGCCCGGACAGCCAAAGGCTGTCCGGGCATGCTGGGAGTTGTAGTTTTGCAACAGCTGCAGGCACCCTGGTTAGGAAACACTGCTCTAATATGCTTGCTGTCAGTGAATGGAAACAGTCTAATTCTTCTTGACCTGGTGGTGCTCACACAGCTGAGCGTTTGCTACAATGTATCAGTATAATATATCTAATATACAGAACAGCTATGGACCATATAGTGAGGGGAGAGTGAATGGTCACTCTGGGAGCCGCCATCTTTACCCCTAATAAGAGCTGAGGGGAGTTAATACATAGAAGGCTGAGGCCTGGCGACAATTCATACAAACCGCGCATCATCCGGGAACAATTCACACTCACAGACAACGACAACACCCAGCAGAGCGATAACCGGGCCCTCCCGGAGGGATCAGGGTCCCCGCGCCACAGGATGGACGAGGATTGCGGACGAGGCACTTACATTTTCCCGAGCTTTCTCTGCTTCTCCCTCCTGAGCTCCGATAAGCCGTCGCGCTCGCTATGACGCGGGGCCGCCATTCTGCAGCCTACAAGACTCCGGTCGCTGTGGAGATGACGTCACGCAGTGAGAGAAAAGAGAGAGAGAGAGGGGAAGGGGCGTGTCCTCTAGGAAAGGAAAGACTCCAGTGCTGGTTTCCATGGGGAATGTTCGGTCACTAAAGGGTTCAATTCACCAAGTCTCCGCCCACTCCCATAACCCCTCTGTGATTCCTTCTCCCTATGTAAACAAACAAAAGACAGGAAGATGGCGACACTACCGGAGATACGGTATGTATGGGGAGAAGGACTACAGAGCTCAGCATGCCCTGATGTCTGTGTATTAGGAGGAGGGGTCTGTGTCCTGGTGTCTGTGTATTAGGAGGAGGAGAGGTCTGTGTATTAGGAGGAGGAGAGGTCAGTGTCCTGATGTCTGTGTATTAGGAGGAGGGGAGGTCTGTGTCCTGATGTCTGTGTATTAGGAGGAGGAGAGGTCTGTGTCCTGATGTCTGTGTATTAGGAGGAGGAGGGGTCTGTGTCCTGATGTCTGTGTATTAGGAGGAGGAGAGGGCTGTGTATTAGGAGGAGGAGGGGTCTGTGTCCTGGTGTCTGTGTATTAGGAGGAGGAGAGGTCTGTGTCCTGATGTCTGTGTATTAGGAGGAGGAGAGGTCTGTGTATTAGGAGGAGGAGGGGTCTGTGTCCTGATGTCTGTGTATTAGGAGGAGGAGGGGTCTGTGTCCTGATGTCTGTGTATTAGGAGGAGGAGGGGTCTGTGTCCTGATGTCTGTGTATTAGGAGGAGGAGGGATCAGTGTCCTGATGTCTGTGTATTAGGAGGAGGAGGGGTCAGTGTCCTGATGTCTGTGTATTAGGAGGAGGAGGGGTCTGTGTCCTGATGTCTGTGTATTAGGAGGAGGAGAGGTCTGTGTCCTGATGTCTGTGTATTAGGAGGAGGAGGGGTCTGTGTCCTGATGTCTGTGTATTAGGAGGAGGAGAGGTCTGTGTCCTGATGTCTGTGTATTAGGAGGAGGAGGAGAGGGCTGTGTCCTGATGTCTGTGTATTAGGAGGAGGAGAGGTCTGTGTCCTGATGTCTGTGTATTAGGAGGAGGAGAGGGCTGTGTCCTGATATCTGTGTATTAGGAGGAGGAGGGGTCTGTGTCCTGATGTCTGTGTATTAGGAGGAGGAGAGGTCTGTGTCCTGATGTCTGTGTATTAGGAGGAGGAGGGGTCTGTGTCCTGATGTCTGTGTATTAGGAGGAGGAGGGGTCTGTGTCCTGATGTCTGTGTATTAGGAGGAGGAGGGGTCTGTGTCCTGATGTCTGTGTATTAGGAGGAGGGGTCTGTGTCCTGATGTCTGTGTATTAGGAGGAGGAGGGGGTCTGTGTACTGATGTCTGTGTATTAGGAGGAGGAGAGGTCTGTGTCCTGATGTCTGTGTATTAGGAGAAGGAGAGGGCTGTGTCCTGATGTCTGTGTATTAGGAGGAGGAGAGGGCTGTGTCCTGATGTCTGTGTATTAGGAGGAGGAGAGGTCTGTGTCCTGATGTCTGTGTATTAGGAGGAGGAGAGGTCTGTGTCCTGATGTCTGTGTATAAGGAGGAGGAGAGGTCTGTGTCCTGATGTCTGTGTATTAGGAGGAGGAGGGGTCTGTGTCCTGATGTCTGTGTATTAGGAGGAGGAGGGGTCTGTGTCCTGAAGTCTGTGTATTAGGAGGAGGAGGAGAGGGCTGTGTCCTGATGTCTGTGTATTAGGAGGAGGAGGGGTCTGTGTCCTGATGTCTGTGTATTAGGAGGAGGAGGAGAGGGCTGTGTCCTGATGTCTGTGTATTAGGAGGAAAGGTCTGTGTCCTGATGTCTGTGTATTAGGAGGAGGAGAGGTCTGTGTCCTGATGTCTGTGTATTAGGGGGAGGAGAGGTCTGTGTCCTGATGTCTGTGTATTAGGAGGAGGGGTCTGTGTCCTGATGTCTGTGTATTAGGAGGAGGAGGGGGTCTGTGTACTGATGTCTGTGTATTAGGAGGAGGAGAGGTCTGTGTCCTGATGTCTGTGTATTAGGAGAAGGAGAGGGCTGTGTCCTGATGTCTGTGTATTAGGAGGAGGAGAGGGCTGTGTCCTGATGTCTGTGTATTAGGAGGAGGAGAGGTCTGTGTCCTGATGTCTGTGTATTAGGAGGAGGAGAGGTCTGTGTCCTGATGTCTGTGTATAAGGAGGAGGAGAGGTCTGTGTCCTGATGTCTGTGTATTAGGAGGAGGAGGGGTCTGTGTCCTGATGTCTGTGTATTAGGAGGAGGAGGGGTCTGTGTCCTGAAGTCTGTGTATTAGGAGGAGGAGGAGAGGGCTGTGTCCTGATGTCTGTGTATTAGGAGGAGGAGGGGTCTGTGTCCTGATGTCTGTGTATTAGGAGGAGGAGGAGAGGGCTGTGTCCTGATGTCTGTGTATTAGGAGGAAAGGTCTGTGTCCTGATGTCTGTGTATTAGGAGGAGGAGAGGTCTGTGTCCTGATGTCTGTGTATTAGGGGGAGGAGAGGTCTGTGTCCTGATGTCTGTGTATTAGGAGGAGGAGAGGGCTGTGTCCTGATGTCTGTGTATTAGGAGGAGGAGGAGAGGGCTGTGTCCTGATGTCTGTGTATTAGGAGGAGGAGAGGTCTGTGTATTAGGAGGAGGAGAGGTCTGTGTCCTGATGTCTGTGTATTAGGAGGAGGAGAGGTCTGTGTCCTGATGTCTGTGTATTAGGAGGAGGAGAGGTCTGTGTCTTCATGTCTGTGTATTAGGAGGAGGAGAGGTCTGTGTCCTGATGTCTGTGTATTAGGAGGAGGAGAGGTCTGTGTATTAGGAGGAGGAGAGGTCTGTGTCCTGATGTCTGTGTATTAGGAGGAGGAGGGGTCTGTGTCCTGATGTCTGTGTATTAGGAGGAGGAGAAGTCTGTGTCCTAATGTCTGTGTATTAGGAGGAGGAGAGGTCTGTGTCCTGATGTCTGTGTATTAGGAGGAGGAGAGGTCTGTGTATTAGGAGGAGGAGAGGTCTGTGTCCTGATGTCTGTGTATTAGGAGGAGGAGAGGTCTGTGTCCTGATGTCTGTGTATTAGGAGGAGGAGAGGTCTGTGACCTGATGTCTGTGTATTAGGAGGAGGAGGGGTCTGTGTCCTGATGTCTATTTATTATTAGGAGGAGGAGAGGTCTGTGTCCTGATGTCTGTGTATTAGGAGTAGGAGAGGTCTGTGTCCTGATGTCTGTGTATTAGGAGGAGGAGGGGTCTGTGTCCTGATGTCTGTGCATTAGGAGGAGGAGGGGTCTGTGTCCTGATGTCTGTGTATTAGGAGGAGGAAGGGTCTGTGTCCTGATGTCTGTGTATTAGGAGGAGGAGAGGTCTGTGTCCTGATGTCTGTGTATTAGGAGTAGGAGAGGTCTGTGTCCTGATGTCTGTGTATTAGGAGGAGGAGGGGTCTGTGTCCTAATGTCTGTGTATTAGGAGGAGGAGAGGGCTGTGTCCTGATGTCTGTGTATTAGGAGGAGGAGAGGTCTGTGTCCTGATGTCTGTGTATTAGGAGGAGGAGAGGTCTGTGTCCTGATGTCTGTGTATTAGGAGGAGGAGAGGGCTGTGTCCTGATGTCTGTGTATTAGGAGGAGGAGAGGTCTGTGTCCTGATGTCTGTGTATTAGGAGGAGGAGGGGTCTGTGTCCTGATGTCTGTGTATTAGGAGGAGGAGAGGTCTGTGTCCTGATGTCTGTGTATTAGGAGGAGGAGAGGGCTGTGTCCTGATGTCTGTGTATCAGGAGGAGGAGAGGTCTGTGTCCTGATGTCTGTGTATTAGGAGGAGGAGGGGTCTGTGTCCTGATGTCTGTGTATTAGGAGGAGGGGAGGTCTGTGTCCTGATGTCTGTGTATTAGGAGGAGGAGAGGGCTGTGTCCTGATGTCTGTGTATTAGGAGGAGGAGAGGTCTGTGTCCTGATGTCTGTGTATTAGGAGGAGGAGAGGTCTGTGTATTAGGAGGAGGAGAGGTCTGTGTCCTGATGTCTGTGTATTAGGAGGAGGAGAGGGCTGTGTCCTGATGTCTGTGTATTAGGAGGAGGAGAGGTCTGTGTCCTGATGTCTGTGTATTAGGAGGAGGAGAGGTCTGTGTATTAGGAGGAGGAGAGGGCTGTGTCCTGATGTCTGTGTATTAGGAGGAGGAGAGGGCTGTGTCCTGATGTCTGTGTATTAGGAGGAGGAGAGGTCTGTGTATTAGGAGGAGGAGAGGTCTGTGTCCTGATGTCTGTGTATTAGGAGGAGGAGAGGGCTGTGTCCTGATGTCTGTGTATTAGGAGGAGGAGAGGGCTGTGTCCTGATGTCTGTGTATTAGGAGGAGGAGAGGTCTGTGTCCTGATGTCTGTGTATTAGGAGTAGGAGAGGTCTGTGTCCTGATGTCTGTGTATTAGGAGGAGGAGAGGTCAGTGTCCTGATGTCTGTGTATTAGGAGGAGGAGAGGGCTGTGTCCTGATGTCTGTGTATTAGGAGGAGGAGAGGGCTGTGTCCTGATGTCTGTGTATTAGGAGGAGGAGAGGGCTGTGTCCTGATGTCTGTGTATTAGGAGGAGGAGAGGGCTGTGTCCTGATGTCTGTGTATTAGGAGGAGGAGAGGGCTGTGTCCTGATGTCTGTGTATTAGGAGGAGGAGAGGGCTGTGTCCTGATGTCTGTGTATTAGGAGGAGGAGAGGGCTGTGTCCTGATGTCTGTGTATTAGGAGGAGGAGAGGTCTGTGTCCTGATGTCTGTGTATTAGGAGGAGGAGAGGGCTGTGTCCTGATGTCTGTGTATTAGGAGGAGGAGAGGGCTGTGTCCTGATGTCTGTGTATTAGGAGGAGGAGAGGTCTGTGTATTAGGAGGAGGAGAGGTCTGTGTCCTGATGTCTGTGTATTAGGAGGAGGAGAGGGCTGTGTCCTGATGTCTGTGTATTAGGAGGAGGAGAGGTCTGTGTATTAGGAGGAGGAGAGGTCTGTGTATTAGGAGGAGGAGAGGTCTGTGTCCTGATGTCTGTGTATTAGGAGGAGGAGAGGGCTGTGTCCTTATGTCTGTGTATTAGGAGGAGGGGAGGTCTGTGTCCTGATGTCTGTGTATTAGGAGGAGGAGAGGTCTGTGTCCTGATGTCTGTGTATTAGGAGGAGGAGAGGTCTGTGTATTAGGAGGAGGAGAGGTCTGTGTCCTGATGTCTGTGTATTAGGAGGAGACGAGGGCTGTGTCCTGATGTCTGTGTATTAGGAGGAGGAGAGGTCTGTGTATTAGGAAGAGGAGAGGTCTGTGTCCTGATGTCTGTGTATTAGGAGGAGGAGGAGGGGTCTGTGTCCTGATGTCTGTGTATTAGGAGGAGGGGAGGTCTGTGTCCTGATGTCTGTGTATTAGGAGGAGGAGAGGTCTGTGTATTAGGAGGAGGAGAGGTCTGTGTCCTGATGTCTGTGTATTAGGAGGAGGAGAGGGCTGTGTCCTGATGTCTGTGTATTAGGAGGAGGAGAGGTCTGTGTATTAGGAGGAGGAGAGGTCTGTGTCCTGATGTCTGTGTATTAGGAGGAGGAGAGGGCTGTGTCCTGATGTCTGTGTATTAGGAGGAGGAGAGGGCTGTGTCCTGATGTCTGTGTATTAGGAGGAGGAGAGGGCTGTGTCCTGATGTCTGTGTATTAGGAGGAGGAGAGGGCTGTGTCCTGATGTCTGTGTATTAGGAGGAGGAGAGGGCTGTGTCCTGATGTCTGTGTATTAGGAGGAGGAGAGGGCTGTGTCCTGATGTCTGTGTATTAGGAGGAGGAGAGGGCTGTGTCCTGATGTCTGTGTATTAGGAGGAGGAGAGGGCTGTGTCCTGATGTCTGTGTATTAGGAGGAGGAGAGGGCTGTGTCCTGATGTCTGTGTATTAGGAGGAGGAGAGGTCTGTGTCCTGATGTCTGTGTATTAGGAGGAGGAGAGGGCTGTGTCCTGATGTCTGTGTATTAGGAGGAGGAGAGGTCTGTGTATTAGGAGGAGGAGAGGTCTGTGTCCTGATGTCTGTGTATTAGGAGGAGGAGAGGGCTGTGTCCTGATGTCTGTGTATTAGGAGGAGGAGAGGTCTGTGTATTAGGAGGAGGAGAGGTCTGTGTCCTGATGTCTGTGTATTAGGAGGAGGAGAGGGCTGTGTCCTGATGTCTGTGTATTAGGAGGAGGAGAGGTCTGTGTATTAGGAGGAGGAGAGGTCTGTGTATTAGGAGGAGGAGAGGTCTGTGTCCTGATGTCTGTGTATTAGGAGGAGGAGAGGGCTGTGTACTTATGTCTGTGTATTAGGAGGAGGGGAGGTCTGTGTCCTGATGTCTGTGTATTAGGAGGAGGAGAGGTCTGTGTCCTGATGTCTGTGTATTAGGAGGAGGAGAGGTCTGTGTATTAGGAGGAGGAGAGGTCTGTGTCCTGATGTCTGTGTATTAGGAGGAGGAGAGGGCTGTGTCCTGATGTCTGTGTATTAGGAGGAGGAGAGGTCTGTGTATTAGGAGGAGGAGAGGTCTGTGTCCTGATGTCTGTGTATTAGGAGGAGGAGGAGGGGTCTGTGTCCTGGTGTCTGTGTATTAGGAGGAGAAGAGGTCTGTGTCCTGGTGTCTGTGTATTAGGAGGAGGAGAGGTCTGTGTCCTGATGACTGTGTATTAGGAGGAGGATAGGTCTGTGTCCTGATGTCTGTGTATTAGGAGGAGGAGGGGTCTGTGTCCTGATGTCTGTGTATTAGGAGGAGGAGAGGTCTGTGTCCTGATGTCTGTGTATTAGGAGGAGGGGTCTGTGTCCTGATGTCTGTGTATTAGAAGGAGGAGGGGTCTGTGTCCTGATGTCTGTGTATTAGGAGGAGGAGAGGTCGGTGTCCTTATGTCTGTGTATTAGAAGGAGGAGGGGTCTGTGTCCTGATGTCTGTGTATTAGGAGGAGGAGAGGTCTGTGTCCTGATGTCTGTGTATTAGGAGGAGGAGGGGTCTGTGTCCTAATGTCTGTGTATTAGGAGGAGGAGAGGGCTGTGTCCTGATGTCTGTGTATTAGGAGGAGGAGAGGTCTGTGTCCTGATGTCTGTGTATTAGGAGGAGGAGAGGTCAGTGTCCTGATGTCTGTGTATTAGGAGGAGGAGAGGGCTGTGTCCTGATGTCTGTGTATTAGGAGGAGGAGAGGGCTGTGTCCTGATGTCTGTGTATTAGGAGGAGGAGAGGGCTGTGTCCTGATGTCTGTGTATTAGGAGGAGGAGAGGTCAGTGTCCTGATGTCTGTGTATTAGGAGGAGGAGAGGGCTGTGTCCTGATGTCTGTGTATTAGGAGGAGGAGAGGGCTGTGTCCTGATGTCTGTGTATTAGGAGGAGGAGAGGGCTGTGTCCTGATGTCTGTGTATTAGGAGGAGGAGAGGGCTGTGTCCTGATGTCTGTGTATTAGGAGGAGGAGAGGGCTGTGTCCTGATGTCTGTGTATTAGGAGGAGGAGAGGGCTGTGTCCTGATGTCTGTGTATTAGGAGGAGGAGAGGGCTGTGTCCTGATGTCTGTGTATTAGGAGGAGAGGTCTGTGTCCTGATGTCTGTGTATTAGGAGGAGGAGAGGGCTGTGTCCTGATGTCTGTGTATTAGGAGGAGGAGAGGGCTGTGTCCTGATGTCTGTGTATTAGGAGGAGGAGAGGTCTGTGTATTAGGAGGAGGAGAGGTCTGTGTCCTGATGTCTGTGTATTAGGAGGAGGAGAGGGCTGTGTCCTGATGTCTGTGTATTAGGAGGAGGAGAGGTCTGTGTATTAGGAGGAGGAGAGGTCTGTGTATTAGGAGGAGGAGAGGTCTGTGTCCTGATGTCTGTGTATTAGGAGGAGGAGAGGTCTGTGTCCTGATGTCTGTGTATTAGGAGGAGGAGAGGTCTGTGTATTAGGAGGAGGAGAGGTCTGTGTCCTGATGTCTGTGTATTAGGAGGAGGAGAGGGCTGTGTCCTGATGTCTGTGTATTAGGAGGAGGAGAGGTCTGTGTATTAGGAGGAGGAGAGGTCTGTGTCCTGATGTCTGTGTATTAGGAGGAGGAGGAGGGGTCTGTGTCCTGGTGTCTGTGTATTAGGAGGAGGAGAGGTCTGTGTCCTGGTGTCTGTGTATTAGGAGGAGGAGAGGTCTGTGTCCTGATGACTGTGTATTAGGAGGAGGAGAGGTCTGTGTCCTGATGTCTGTGTATTAGGAGGAGGAGGGGTCTGTGTCCTGATGTCTGTGTATTAGGAGGAGGAGAGGTCTGTGTCCTGATGTCTGTGTATTAGGAGGAGGGGGTCTGTGTCCTGATGTCTGTGTATTAGGAGGAGGAGGGGTCTGTGTCCTGATGTCTGTGTATTAGAAGGAGGAGGGGTCTGTGTCCTGATGTCTGTGTATTAGGAGGAGGAGAGGTCGGTGTCCTTATGTCTGTGTATTAGAAGGAGGAGGGGTCTGTGTCCTGATGTCTGTGTATTAGGAGGAGGAGAGGTCGGTGTCCTTATGTCTGTGTATTAGGAGGAGGAGAGGACTGTGTCCTGATGTCTGTGTATTAGGAGGAGGAGAGGGCTGTGTCCTGATGTCTGTGTATTAGGAGGAGGAGGGGTCTGTGTCCTGATGTCTGTGTATTAGGAGGAGGGGTCTGTGTCCTGATGTCTGTGTATTAGGAGGAGGAGGGGTCTGTGTCCTGATGTCTGTGTATTAGGAGGAGGAGAGGTCTGTGTCCTGATGTCTGTGTATTAGGAGGAGGAGGGGTCTGTGTCCTGATGTCTGTGTATTAGGAGGAGAGGGCTGTGTCCTGATGTCTGTGTATTAGGAGGAGGAGGGGTCTGTGTCCTGATGTCTGTGTATTAGGAGGAGGAGAGGTCTGTGTCCTGATGTCTGTGTATTAGGAGGAGGAGGGGTCTGTGTCCTGATGTCTGTGTATTAGGAGGAGGAGGGGTCTGTGTCCTGATGTCTGTGTATTAGGAGGAGGAGAGGGCTGTGTCCTGATGTCTGTGTATTAGGAGGAGGAGAGGGCTGTGTCCTGATGTCTGTGTATTAGGAGGAGGAGAGGGCTGTGTCCTGATGTCTGTGTATTAGGAGTAGGAGGGGTCTGTGTCCTGATGTCTGTGTATTAGGAGAGGTCTGTGTCCTGATGCCTGTGTATTAGGAGGAGGAGAGGTCTGTGTCCTGATGTCTGTGTATTAGGAGGAGGAGGGGTCTGTGTCCTGATGACTGTGTATTAGGAGGAGGAGAGGTCTGTGTCCTGATGTCTGTGTATTAGGAGGAGGAGAGGTCTGTGTCCTGATGTCTGTGTATTAGGAGGAGGAGAGGTCTGTGTCCTGATGTCTGTGTATTAGGAGGAGGAGGAGAGGTCTGTGTCCTGATGTCTGTGTATTAGGAGAAGGAGAGGTCTGTGTCCTGATGTCTGTGTATTAGGAGGAGGATAGGTCTGTGTCCTGATGTCTGTGTATTAGGAGGAGGAGAGGTCTGTGTCCTGATGTCTGTGTATTAGGAGGAGGAGAGGTCTGTGTCCTGATGTCTGTGTATTAGGAGGAGGAGAGGTCTGTGTCCTGATGTCTGTGTATTAGGAGGAGGAGGGGTCTGTGTCCTGATGTCTGTGTATTAGGAGGAGGAGGGGTCTGTGTCCTGATGTCTGTGTATTAGGAGGAGGAGGGGTCTGTGTCCTGATGTCTGTGTATTAGGAGGAGGAGGGGTCTGTGTCTTGATGTCTGTGTATTAGGAGGAGGAGAGGTCTGTGTCCTGATGTCTGTGTATTAGGAGGAGGAGAGGTCTGTGTCCTGATGTCTGTGTATTAGGAGGAGGAGAGGTCTGTGTCCTGATGTCTGTGTATTAGGAGGAGGAGAGGTCTGTGTCCTGATGTCTGTGTATTAGGAGGAGGAGAGGTCTGTGTCCTGATGTCTGTGTATAAGGAGGAGGAGAGGTCTGTGTCCTGATGTCTGTGTATTAGGAGGAGGAGGAGGGGTCTGTGTCCTGATGTCTGTGTATTAGGAGGAGAGGTCTGTGTCCTGATGTCTGTGTATTAGGAGGAGGAGAGGTCTGTGTCCTGATGTCTGTGTATTAGGAGGAGGAGAGGTCTGTGTCCTGATGTCTGTGTATTAGGAGGAGGAGCGGTCTGTGTCCTGATGTCTGTGTATTAGGAGGAGGAGAGGGCTGTGTCCTGATGTCTGTGTATTAGGAGGAGGAGGGGTCTGTGTCCTGATGTCTGTGTATTAGGAGGAGGAGAGGGCTGTGTCCTGATGTCTGTGTATTAGGAGGAGGAGAGGGCTGTGTCCTGATGTCTGTGTATTAGGAGGAGAGGTCTGTGTCCTGATGTCTTTGTATAAGGAGGAGGAGAGGTCTGTGTCCTGATGTCTGTGTATTAGGAGGAGGAGGGGTCTGTGTCCTGATGTATGTGTATTAGGAGGAGGAGGGGTCTGTGTCCTGATGTCTGTGTATTAGGAGGAGGAGAGGTCTGTGTCCTGATGTCTGTGTATTAGGAGGAGGAGAGGGCTGTGTCCTGATGTCTGTGTATTAGGAGGAGGAGAGATCTGTGTCCATCCTGATGCCTGTGTATTAGGAGGAGGAGAGGTCTGTGTCCTGATGTCTGTGTATTAGGAGGAGGAGAGGTCTGTGTCCTGATGTCTGTGTATTAGGAGGAGGAGAGGTCTGTGTCCTGATGTCTGTGTATTAGGAGGAGGAGGGGTCTGTGTCCTGATGTCTGTGTATTAGGAGGAGGAGGGGTCTGTGTCCTGATGTCTGTGTATTAGGAGGAGGAGAGGTCTGTGTCCTGATGTCTGTGTATTAGGAGGAGGAGAGGTCTGTGTATTAGGAGGAGGAGAGGTCTGTGTCCTGGTGTCTGTGTATTAGGAGGAGGAGGGGTCTGTGTCCTGATGTCTGTGTATTAGGAGGAGGAGAGGTCTGTGTCCTGGTGTCTGTGTATTAGGAGGAGGAGGGGTCTGTGTCCTGATGTCTGTGTATTAGGAGGAGGAGAGGTCTGTGTCCTGGTGTCTGTGTATTAGGAGGAGGAGGGGTCTGTGTCCTGATGTCTGTGTATTAGGAGGAGGAGAGGTCTGTGTCCTGATGTCTGTGTATTAGGAGGAGGAGAGGTCTGTGTCCTGATGTCTGTGTATTAGGAGGAGGAGAGGTCTGTGTCCTGATGTCTGTGTATTAGGAGGAGGAGAGGGCTGTGTCCTGATGTCTGTGTATTAGGAGGAGGAGAGGTCTGTGTCCTGATGTCTGTGTATTAGGAGGAGGAGAGGGCTGTGTCCTGATGTCTGTGTATTAGGAGGAGGAGAGGTCTGTGTCCTGATGTCTGTGTATTAGGAGGAGGAGAGTGTCCTGATGTCTGTGTATTAGGAGGAGGAGAGTGTCCTGATGTCTGTGTATTAGGAGGAGGAAAGGTCTGTGTCCTGATGTCTGTGCATTAGGAGGAGGAGGAGTCTGTGTATTAGGAGGAGGAGGGGTCTGTGTCCTGATATCTGTGTATTAGGAGGAGGAGAGGTCTGTGTCCTGATGTCTGTGTATTAGGAGGGGGAGGGGTCTGTGTCCTGATGTCTGTGTATTAGGAGGAGGAGAGGTCTGTGTCCTGATGTCTGTGTATTAGGAGGAGGAGAGGTCTGTGTCCTGATGTCTGTGTATTAGAAGGAGGAGAGGGCTGTGTCCTGATGTCTGTGTATTAGGAGGAGGAGGGGAGGTCTGTGTCCTGATGTCTGTGTATTAGGAGGAGGAGAGGTCTGTGTCCTGATGTCTGTGTATTAGGAGGAGGAGGGGAGGTCTGTGTCCTGATGTCTGTGTATTAGGAGGAGGGGAGGTCTGTGTCCTGATATCTGTGTATTAGAAGGAGGAGAGGGCTGTGTCCTGATGTCTGTGTATTAGGAGGAAAGGTCTGTGTCCTGATGTCTGTGTATTAGGAGGAAAGGTCTGTGTCCTGATGTCTGTGTATTAGGAGGAGGAGAGGTCTGTGTCCTGATATCTGTGTATTATGAGGAGGAGAGGTCTGTGTCCTGATGTCTGTGTATTAGGAGGAGGAGAGGTCTGTGTCCTGATGTCTGTGTATTAGGAGGAGGAGAGGTCTGTGTCCTGATGTCTGTGTATTAGGAGGAGGAGGAGGGGTCTGTGTCCTGATGTCTGTGTATTAGGAGGAGGAGGGGTCTGTGTCCTGATGTCTGTGTATTAGGAGGAGGAGAGGTCTGTGTCCTGATGTCTGTGTATTAGGAGTAGGAGAGGTCTGTGTCCTGATGTCTGTGTATTAGGAGGAGGAGAGGTCTGTGTCCTGATGTCTGTGTATTAGGAGGAGGAGGGGTCTGTGTCCTGATGTCTGTGTATTAGGAGGAGGAGAGGTCTGTGTCCTGATGTCTGTGTATTAGGAGGAGGAGAGGTCTGTGTCCTGATGTCTGTGTATTAGGAGGAGGAGGGGTCTGTGTCCTGATGTCTGTGTATTAGGAGGAGGAGAGGTCTGTGTCCTGATGTCTGTGTATTAGGAGGAGGAGAGGTCTGTGTCCTGATGTCTGTGTATTAGAAGGAGGAGAGGGCTGTGTCCTGATGTCTGTGTATTAGGAGGAGGAGGGGAGGTCTGTGTCCTGATGTCTGTGTATTAGGAGGAGGAGAGGTCTGTGTCCTGATGTCTGTGTATTAGGAGGAGGAGGGGAGGTCTGTGTCCTGATGTCTGTGTATTAGGAGGAGGGGAGGTCTGTGTCCTGATATCTGTGTATTAGAAGGAGGAGAGGGCTGTGTCCTGATGTCTGTGTATTAGGAGGAAAGGTCTGTGTCCTGATGTCTGTGTATTAGGAGGAAAGGTCTGTGTCCTGATGTCTGTGTATTAGGAGGAGGAGGGGTCTGTGTCCTGATATCTGTGTATTATGAGGAGGAGAGGTCTGTGTCCTGATGTCTGTGTATTAGGAGGAGGAGAGGTCTGTGTCCTGATGTCTGTGTATTAGGAGGAGGAGAGGTCTGTGTCCTGATATCTGTGTATTAGGAGGAGGAGGAGGGGTCTGTGTCCTGATGTCTGTGTATTAGGAGGAGGAGGGGTCTGTGTCCTGATGTCTATTTATTATTAGGAGGAGGAGAGGTCTGTGTCCTGATGTCTGTGTATTAGGAGTAGGAGAGGTCTGTGTCCTGATGTCATTGTATTAGGAGGAGGAGAGGTCTGTGTCCTGATGTCTGTGCATTAGGAGGAGGAGTGGTCTGTGTCCTGATGTCTGTGTATTAGGAGGAGGAGGGGGTCTGTGTCCTGATGTCTGTGTATTAGGAGGAGGAGAGGTCTGTGTCCTGATGTCTGTGTATTAGGAGTAGGAGAGGTCTGTGTCCTGATGTCTGTGTATTAGGAGAAGGAGGGGGTCTGTGTCCTAATGTCTGTGTATTAGGAGGAGGAGAGGGCTGTGTCCTGATGTCTGTGTATTAGGAGGAGGAGAGGTCTGTGTCCTGATGTCTGTGTATTAGGAGGAGGAGAGGTCTGTGTCCTGATGTCTGTGTATTAGGAGGAGGAGAGGTCTGTGTCCTGATGTCTGTGTATTAGAAGGAGGAGAGGGCTGTGTCCTGATGTCTGTGTATTAGGAGGAGGAGAGGGCTGTGTCCTGATGTCTGTGTATTAGGAGGAGGAGAGGTCTGTGTCCTGATGTCTGTGTATTAGGAGGAGGAGGGGTCTGTGTCCTGATGTCTGTGTATTAGGAGGAGGAGAGGTCTGTGTCCTGATGTCTGTGTATTAGGAGGAGGAGAGGGCTGTGTCCTGATGTCTGTGTATCAGGAGGAGGAGAGGTCTGTGTCCTGATGTCTGTGTATTAGGAGGAGGAGGGGTCTGTGTCCTGATGTCTGTGTATTAGGAGGAGGGGAGGTCTGTGTCCTGATGTCTGTGTATTAGGAGGAGGAGAGGGCTGTGTCCTGATGTCTGTGTATTAGGAGGAGGAGAGGTCTGTGTCCTGATGTCTGTGTATTAGGAGGAGGAGAGGTCTGTGTATTAGGAGGAGGAGAGGTCTGTGTCCTGATGTCTGTGTATTAGGAGGAGGAGAGGGCTGTGTCCTGCTGTCTGTGTATTAGGAGGAGGAGGGGTCTGTGTCCTGATGTCTGTGTATTAGGAGGAGGAGGGGTCTGTGTCCTGATGTCTGTGTATTAGGAGGAGGAGGGGTCTGTGTCCTGATGTCTGTGTATTAGGAGGAGGAGGGGTCTGTGTCCTGATGTCTGTGTATTAGGAGGAGGAGGGGTCTGTGTCCTGATGTCTGTGTATTAGGAGGAGGAGAGGTCTGTGTCCTGATGTCTGTGTATTAGGAGGAGGAGAGGTCTGTGTATTAGGAGGAGGAGAGGTCTGTGTCCTGATGTCTGTGTATTAGGAGGAGGAGAGGTCTGTGTCCTGATGTCTGTGTATTAGGAGGAGGAGAGGTCGGTGTCCTGATGTCTGTGTATTAGGAGGAGGAGAGGGCTGTGTCCTGATGTCTGTGTATTAGGAGGAGGAGGGGTCTGTGTCCTGATATCTGTGTATTATGAGGAGGAGAGGTCTGTGTCCTGATGTCTGTGTATTAGGAGGAGGAGAGGTCTGTGTCCTGATGTCTGTGTATTAGGAGGAGGAGAGGTCTGTGTCCTGATGTCTGTGTATTAGGAGGAGGAGAGGTCTGTGTATTAGGAGGAGGAGAGGTCTGTGTCCTGATATCTGTGTATTAGGAGGAGGAGGAGGGGTCTGTGTCCTGATGTCTGTGTATTAGGAGGAGGAGGGGTCTGTGTCCTGATGTCTATTTATTATTAGGAGGAGGAGAGGTCTGTGTCCTGATGTCTGTGTATTAGGAGTAGGAGAGGTCTGTGTCCTGATGTCTGTGTATTAGGAGGAGGAGAGGTCTGTGTCCTGATGTCTGTGCATTAGGAGGAGGAGTGGTCTGTGTCCTGATGTCTGTGTATTAGGAGGAGGAGGGGGTCTGTGTCCTGATGTCTGTGTATTAGGAGGAGGAGAGGTCTGTGTCCTGATGTCTGTGTATTAGGAGTAGGAGAGGTCTGTGTCCTGATGTCTGTGTATTAGGAGGAGGAGGGGGTCTGTGTCCTAATGTCTGTGTATTAGGAGGAGGAGAGGGCTGTGTCCTGATGTCTGTGTATTAGGAGGAGGAGAGGTCTGTGTCCTGATGTCTGTGTATTAGGAGGAGGAGAGGTCTGTGTCCTGATGTCTGTGTATTAGGAGGAGGAGAGGGCTGTGTCCTGATGTCTGTGTATTAGGAGGAGGAGAGGTCTGTGTCCGGATGTCTGTGTATTAGGAGGAGGAGGGGTCTGTGTCCTGATGTCTGTGTATTAGGAGGAGGAGAGGTCTGTGTCCTGATGTCTGTGTATTAGGAGGAGGAGAGGGCTGTGTCCTGATGTCTGTGTATCAGGAGGAGGAGAGGTCTGTGTCCTGATGTCTGTGTATTAGGAGGAGGAGGGGTCTGTGTCCTGATGTCTGTGTATTAGGAGGAGGGGAGGTCTGTGTCCTGATGTCTGTGTATTAGGAGGAGGAGAGGGCTGTGTCCTGATGTCTGTGTATTAGGAGGAGGAGAGGTCTGTGTCCTGATGTCTGTGTATTAGGAGGAGGAGAGGTCTGTGTATTAGGAGGAGGAGAGGTCTGTGTCCTGATGTCTGTGTATTAGGAGGAGGAGAGGGCTGTGTCCTGATGTCTGTGTATTAGGAGGAGGAGGGGTCTGTGTCCTGATGTCTGTGTATTAGGAGGAGGAGGGGTCTGTGTCCTGATGTCTGTGTATTAGGAGGAGGAGGGGTCTGTGTCCTGATGTCTGTGTATTAGGAGGAGGAGGAGGGGTCTGTGTCCTGATGTCTGTGTATTAGGAGGAGGAGAGGTCTGTGTCCTGATGTCTGTGTATTAGGAGGAGGAGAGGTCTGTGTATTAGGAGGAGGAGAGGTCTGTGTCCTGATGTCTGTGTATTAGGAGGAGGAGAGGTCTGTGTCCTGATGTCTGTGTATTAGGAGGAGGAGAGGTCGGTGTCCTGATGTCTGTGTATTAGGAGGAGGAGAGGGCTGTGTCCTGATGTCTGTGTATTAGGAGGAGGAGAGGTCTGTGTCCTGATGTCTGTGTATTAGGAGGAGGAGAGGTCTGTGTCCTGATGTCTGTGTATTAGGAGGAGGAGGGGTCTGTGTCCTGATGTCTGTGCATTAGGAGGAGGAGGAGTCTGTGTATTAGGAGGAGGAGGGGTCTGTGTCCTGATATCTGTGTATTAGGAGGAGGAGAGGGCTGTGTCCTGATGTCTGTGTATTAGGAGGAGGAGAGGTCTGTGTCCTGATGTCTGTGTATTAGGAGGAGGAGAGTGTCCTGATGTCTGTGTATTAGGAGGAGGAGAGGGCTGTGTCCTGATGTCTGTGTATTAGGAGGAGGAGAGGGCTGTGTCCTGATGTCTGTGTATTAGGAGGAGGAGGGGTCTGTGTCTTGATGTCTGTGTATTAGGAGGAGGAGGTGTCTGTGTCCTGATGTCTGTGTATTAGGAGGAGGAGAGGTCTGTGTCCTGATGTCTGTGTATTAGGAGGAGGAGAGGTCTGTGTCCTGATGTCTGTGTATTAGGAGGAGGAGGGGTCTGTGTCCTGATGTCTGTGCATTAGGAGGAGGAGGAGTCTGTGTATTAGGAGGAGGAGGGGTCTGTGTCCTGATATCTGTGTATTAGGAGGAGGAGAGGTCTGTGTCCTGATGTCTGTGTATTAGGAGGAGGAGATGTCTGTGTCCTGGTGTCTGTGTATTAGGAGGAGGAGGGGTCTGTGTCCTGATGTCTGTGTATTAGGAGGAGGAGAGGTCTGTGTCCTGGTGTCTGTGTATTAGGAGGAGGAGGGGTCTGTGTCCTGATGTCTGTGTATTAGGAGGAGGAGAGGTCTGTGTCCTGGTGTCTGTGTATTAGGAGGAGGAGAGGTCTGTGTCCTGATGTCTGTGTATTAGGAGGAGGAGAGGTCGGTGTCCTGATGTCTGTGTATTAGGAGGAGGAGAGGGCTGTGTCCTGATGTCTGTGTATTAGGAGGAGGAGAGGTCTGTGTCCTGATGTCTGTGTATTAGGAGGAGGAGAGGGCTGTGTCCTGATGTCTGTGTATTAGGAGGAGGAGAGGTCTGTGTCCTGATGTCTGTGTATTAGGAGGAGGAGAGTGTCCTGATGTCTGTGTATTAGGAGGAGGAGAGTGTCCTGATGTCTGTGTATTAGGAGGAGGAGAGGTCTGTGTCCTGATGTCTGTGTATTAGGAGGAGGAGGGGTCTGTGTCCTGATGTCTGTGCATTAGGAGGAGGAGGAGTCTGTGTATTAGGAGGAGGAGGGGTCTGTGTCCTGATATCTGTGTATTAGGAGGAGGAGAGGTCTGTGTCCTGATGTCTGTGTATTAGGAGGAGGAGAGGTCTGTGTCCTGATGTCTGTGTATTAGGAGGAGGAGGGGTCTGTGTCCTGATGTCTGTGTATTAGGAGGAGGAGAGGTCTGTGTCCTGATGTCTGTGTATTAGAAGGAGGAGAGGGCTGTGTCCTGATGTCTGTGTATTAGGAGGAGGAGGGGAGGTCTGTGTCCTGATGTCTGTGTATTAGGAGGAGGAGAGGTCTGTGTCCTGATGTCTGTGTATTAGGAGGAGGAGGGGAGGTCTGTGTCCTGATGTCTGTGTATTAGGAGGAGGGGAGGTCTGTGTCCTGATATCTGTGTATTAGAAGGAGGAGAGGGCTGTGTCCTGATGTCTGTGTATTAGGAGGAAAGGTCTGTGTCCTGATGTCTGTGTATTAGGAGGAGGAGGGGTCTGTGTCCTGATGTCTGTGTATTATGAGGAGGAGAGGTCTGTGTCCTGATGTCTATTTATTATTAGGAGGAGGAGAGGTCTGTGTCCTGATGTCTGTGTATTAGGAGGAGGGGTCTGTGTCCTGATGTCTGTGTATTAGGAGTAGGAGAGGTCTGTGTCCTGATGTCTGTGTATTAGGAGGAGGAGAGGTCTGTGTCCTGATGTCTGTGCATTAGGAGGAGGAGTGGTCTGTGTCCTGATGTCTGTGTATTAGGAGGAGGAGGGGGTCTGTGTCCTGATGTCTGTGTATTAGGAGGAGGAGGGGTCTGTGTCCTAATGTCTGTGTATTAGGAGGAGGAGAGGGCTGTGTCCTGATGTCTGTGTATTAGGAGGAGGAGAGGGCTGTGTCCTGATGTCTGTGTATTAGGAGGAGGAGAGGTCTGTGTCCTGATGTCTGTGTATTAGGAGGAGGAGGGGTCTGTGTCCTGATGTCTGTGTATTAGGAGGAGGAGAGGTCTGTGTATTAGGAGGAGGAGAGGTCTGTGTCCTGATATCTGTGTATTAGGAGGAGGAGGAGGGGTCTGTGTCCTGATGTCTGTGTATTAGGAGGAGGAGAGGGCTGTGTCCTGATGTCTGTGTATTAGGAGGAGGAGAGGGCTGTGTCCTGATGTCTGTGTATTAGGAGGAGGAGAAGTCTGTGTCCTGATGTCTGTGTATTAGGAGGAGGAGAAGTCTGTGTCCTGATGTCTGTGTATTAGGAGGAGGAGAGGTCTGTGTATTAGGAGGAGGAGAGGTCTGTGTCCAGATGTCTGTGTATTAGGAGGAGGAGAGGTCTGTGTATTAGGAGGAGGAGAGGTCTGTGTCCTGATGTCTGTGTATTAGGAGGAGGAGAGGTCTGTGTATTAGGAGGAGGAGAGGTCTGTGTCCTGATGTCTGTGTATTAGGAGGAGGAGAGGTCTGTGTCCTTATGTCTGTGTATTAGGAGGAGGAGAGGTCTGTGACCTGATGTCTGTGTATTAGGAGGAGGAGGGGTCTGTGTCCTGATGTCTATTTATTATTAGGAGGAGGAGAGGTCTGTGTCCTGATGTCTGTGTATTAGGAGTAGGAGAGGTCTGTGTCCTGATGTCTGTGTATTAGGAGGAGGAGAGGTCTGTGTCCTGATGTCTGTGCATTAGGAGTAGGAGAGGTCTGTGTCCTGATGTCTGTGTATTAGGAGGAGGAGGGGTCTGTGTCCTAATGTCTGTGTATTAGGAGGAGGAGAGGGCTGTGTCCTGATGTCTGTGTATTAGGAGGAGGAGAGGTCTGTGTCCTGATGTCTGTGTATTAGGAGGAGGAGAGGTTTGTGTCCTGATGTCTGTGTATTAGGAGGAGGAGAGGGCTGTGTCCTGATGTCTGTGTATTAGGAGGAGGAGAGGTCTGTGTCCTGATGTCTGTGTATTAGGAGGAGGAGGAGTCTGTGTCCTGATGTCTGTGTATTAGGAGTAGGAGGGGTCTGTGTCCTGATGTCTGTGTATTAGGAGGAGGAGAGGTCAGTGTCCTGATGTCTGTGTATTAGGAGGAGGAGAGGGCTGTGTCCTGATGTCTGTGTATAAGAAGGAGGAGAGGGCTGTGTCCTGATGTCTGTGTATTAGGAGGAGGAGAGGGCTGTGTCCTGATGTCTGTGTATTAGGAGGAGGAGAGGGCTGTGTCCTGATGTCTGTGTATTAGGAGGAGGAGAGGGCTGTGTCCTGATGTCTGTGTATTAGGAGAAGGAGAGGGCTGTGTCCTGATGTCTGTGTATTAGGAGGAGGAGAGGTCTGTGTATTAGGAGGAGGAGAGGTCTGTGTCCTGATGTCTGTGTATTAGGAGGAGGAGAGGGCTGTGTCCTGATGTCTGTGTATTAGGAGGAGGAGAGGTCTGTGTATTAGGAGGAGGAGAGGTCTGTGTATTAGGAGGAGGAGAGGTCTGTGTCCTGATGTCTGTGTATTAGGAGGAGGAGAGGGCTGTGTACTTATGTCTGTGTATTAGGAGGAGGGGAGGTCTGTGTCCTGATGTCTGTGTATTAGGAGGAGGAGAGGGCTGTGTACTTATGTCTGTGTATTAGGAGGAGGGGAGGTCTGTGTCCTGATGTCTGTGTATTAGGAGGAGGAGAGGTCTGTGTCCTGATGTCTGTGTATTAGGAGGAGGAGAGGTCTGTGTATTAGGAGGAGGAGAGGCCTGTGTCCTGATGTCTGTGTATTAGGAGGAGGAGAGGGCTGTGTCCTGATGTCTGTGTATTAGGAGGAGGAGAGGTCTGTGTATTAGGAGGAGGAGAGGTCTGTGTCCTGATGTCTGTGTATTAGGAGGAGGAGGAGGGGTCTGTGTCCTGGTGTCTGTGTATTAGGAGGAGAAGAGGTCTGTGTCCTGGTGTCTGTGTATTAGGAGGAGGAGAGGTCTGTGTCCTGATGACTGTGTATTAGGAGGAGGATAGGTCTGTGTCCTGATGTCTGTGTATTAGGAGGAGGAGGGGTCTGTGTCCTGATGTCTGTGTATTAGGAGGAGGAGAGGTCTGTGTCCTGATGTCTGTGTATTAGGAGGAGGGGTCTGTGTCCTGATGTCTGTGTATTAGGAGGAGGAGGGGTCTGTGTCCTGATGTCTGTGTATTAGGAGGAGGGGTCGGTGTCCTGATGTCTGTGTATTAGGAGGAGGAGAGGTCGGTGTCCTTATGTCTGTGTATTAGAAGGAGGAGGGGTCTGTGTCCTGATGTCTGTGTATTAGGAGGAGGAGAGGTCTGTATCCTGATGTCTGTGTATTAGGAGTAGGAGAGATCTGTGTCCTGATGTCTGTGTATTAGGAGGAGGAGGGGTCTGTGTCCTAATGTCTGTGTATTAGGAGGAGGAGAGGGCTGTGTCCTGATGTCTGTGTATTAGGAGGAGGAGAGGTCTGTGTCCTGATGTCTGTGTATTAGGAGGAGGAGAGGTCAGTGTCCTGATGTCTGTGTATTAGGAGGAGGAGAGGGCTGTGTCCTGATGTCTGTGTATTAGGAGGAGGAGAGGGCTGTGTCCTGATGTCTGTGTATTAGGAGGAGGAGAGGGCTGTGTCCTGATGTCTGTGTATTAGGAGGAGGAGAGGGCTGTGTCCTGATGTCTGTGTATTAGGAGGAGGAGAGGGCTGTGTCCTGATGTCTGTGTATTAGGAGGAGAGGTCTGTGTCCTGATGTCTGTGTATTAGGAGGAGGAGAGGTCTGTGTCCTGATGTCTGTGTATTAGGAGGAGGAGAGGGCTGTGTCCTGATGTCTGTGTATTAGGAGGAGGAGAGGTCTGTGTATTAGGAGGAGGAGAGGTCTGTGTCCTGATGTCTGTGTATTAGGAGGAGGAGAGGGCTGTGTCCTGATGTCTGTGTATTAGGAGGAGGAGAGGTCTGTGTATTAGGAGGAGGAGAGGTCTGTGTATTAGGAGGAGGAGAGGTCTGTGTCCTGATGTCTGTGTATTAGGAGGAGGAGAGGGCTGTGTCCTTATGTCTGTGTATTAGGAGGAGGGGAGGTCTGTGTCCTGATGTCTGTGTATTAGGAGGAGGAGAGGTCTGTGTCCTGATGTCTGTGTATTAGGAGGAGGAGAGGTCTGTGTATTAGGAGGAGGAGAGGTCTGTGTCCTGATGTCTGTGTATTAGGAGGAGGAGAGGGCTGTGTCCTGATGTCTGTGTATTAGGAGGAGGAGAGGTCTGTGTATTAGGAGGAGGAGAGGTCTGTGTCCTGATGTCTGTGTATTAGGAGGAGGAGGAGGGGTCTGTGTCCTGGTGTCTGTGTATTAGGAGGAGGAGAGGTCTGTGTCCTGGTGTCTGTGTATTAGGAGGAGGAGAGGTCTGTGTCCTGATGACTGTGTATTAGGAGGAGGATAGGTCTGTGTCCTGATGTCTGTGTATTAGGAGGAGGAGAGGTCTGTGTCCTGATGTCTGTGTATTAGGAGGAGGAGGGGTCTGTGTCCTCATGTCTGTGTATTAGGAGGAGGAGAGGTCTGTGTCCTGATGTCTGTGTATTAGGAGGAGGGGTCTGTGTCCTGATGTCTGTGTATTAGGAGGAGGAGGGGTCTGTGTCCTGATGTCTGTGTATTAGAAGGAGGAGGGGTCTGTGTCCTGATGTCTGTGTATTAGGAGGAGGAGAGGTCGGTGTCCTTATGTCTGTGTATTAGAAGGAGGAGGGGTCTGTGTCCTGATGTCTGTGTATTAGGAGGAGGAGAGGTCGGTGTCCTTATGTCTGTGTATTAGGAGGAGGAGAGGACTGTGTCCTGATGTCTGTGTATTAGGAGGAGGAGAGGGCTGTGTCCTGATGTCTGTGTATTAGGAGGAGGAGGGGTCTGTGTCCTGATGTCTGTGTATTAGGAGGAGGGGTCTGTGTCCTGATGGCTGTGTATTAGGAGGAGGAGGGGTCTGTGTCCTGATGTCTGTGTATTAGGAGGAGGAGAGGTCTGTGTCCTGATGTCTGTGTATTAGGAGGAGGAGAGGTCTGTGTCCTGATGTCTGTGTATTAGGAGGAGGAGAGGTCTGTGTCCTGATGTCTGTGTATTAGGAGGAGGGGGTCTGTGTCCTGATGTCTGTGTATTAGGAGGAGGAGAGGGCTGTGTCCTGATGTCTGTGTATTAGGAGGAGGAGAGGGCTGTGTCCTGATGTCTGTGTATTAGGAGGAGGAGGGGTCTGTGTCCTGATGTCTGTGTATTAGGAGGAGGAGAGGTCTGTGTCCTGATGTCTGTGTATTAGGAGCAGGAGGGGTCTGTGTCCTGATGTCTGTGTATTAGGAGGAGGAGGGGTCTGTGTCCTGATGTCTGTGTATTAGGAGGAGGAGAGGGCTGTGTCCTGATGTCTGTGTATTAGGAGGAGGAGAGGGCTGTGTCCTGATGTCTGTGTATTAGGAGGAGGAGAGGGCTGTGTCCTGATGTCTGTGTATTAGGAGGAGGAGGGGTCTGTGTCCTGATGTCTGTGTATTAGGAGAGGTCTGTGTCCTGATGCCTGTGTATTAGGAGGAGGAGAGGTCTGTGTCCTGATGTCTGTGTATTAGGAGGAGGAGGGGTCTGTGTCCTGATGACTGTGTATTAGGAGGAGGAGAGGTCTGTGTCCTGATGTCTGTGTATTAGGAGGAGGAGAGGTCTGTGTCCTGATGTCTGTGTATTAGGAGGAGGAGAGGTCTGTGTCCTGATGTCTGTGTATTAGGAGAAGGAGAGGTCTGTGTATTAGGAGGAGGAGAGGGCTGTCTCCTGATGTCTGTGTATTAGGAGGAGGAGAGGTCTGTGTCCTGATGCCTGTGTATTAGGAGGAGGAGAGGTCTGTGTCCTGATGTCTGTGTATTAGGAGGAGGAGCGGTCTGTGTCCTGATGTCGTCTGTGTATTAGGAGGAGGAGAGGGCTGTGTCCTGATGTCTGTGTATTAGGAGGAGGAGGGGTCTGTGTCCTGATGTCTGTGTATTAGGAGGAGGAGAGGGCTGTGTCTTGATGTCTGTGTATTAGGAGGAGGAGGGGTCTGTGTCCTGATGTCTGTGTATTAGGAGGAGAGGTCTGTGTCCTGATGTCTGTTTATAAGGAGGAGGAGAGCTCTGTGTCCTGATGTCTGTGTATTAGGAGGAGGAGAGGTCTGTGTCCTGATGTCTGTGTATTAGGAGGAGGAGAGGGCTGTGTCCTGATGTCTGTGTATTAGGAGGAGGAGAGGTCTGTGTCCTGATGTCTGTGTATTAGGAGGAGGAGAGGTTTGTGTCCTGATGTCTGTGTATTAGGAGGAGGAGAGGTCTGTGTCCTGATGTCTGTGTATTAGGAGGAGGAGAGGTCTGTGTCCTGATGTCTGTGTATTAGGAGGAGGAGAGGTCTGTGTCCTGATGTCTGTGTATTAGGAGGAGGAGGAGGGGTCTGTGTCCTGATGTATGTGTATTAGGAGGAGAGGTCTGTGTCCTGATGTCTGTGTATTAGGAGGAGGAGAGGTCTGTGTCCTGATGTCTGTGTATTAGGAGGAGGAGAGGTCTGTGTCCTGATGTCTGTGTATTAGGAGGAGGAGCGGTCTGTGTCCTGATGTCTGTGTATTAGGAGGAGGAGAGGGCTGTGTCCTGATGTCTGTGTATTAGGAGGAGGAGGGGTCTGTGTCCTGATGTCTGTGTATTAGGAGGAGGAGAGGGCTGTGTCCTGATGTCTGTGTATTAGGAGGAGGAGAGGGCTGTGTCCTGATGTCTGTGTATTAGGAGGAGAGGTCTGTGTCCTGATGTCTTTGTATACGGAGGAGGAGAGGTCTGTGTCCTGATGTCTGTGTATTAGGAGGAGGAGAGGTCTGTGTCCTGATGTCTGTGTATTAGGAGGAGGAGGGGTCTGTGTCCTGATGTCTGTGTATTAGGAGGAGGAGGGGTCTGTGTCCTGATGTCTGTGTATTAGGAGGAGGAGAGGTCTGTGTCCTGATGTCTGTGTATTAGGAGGAGGAGAGGTCTGTGTATTAGGAGGAGGAGAGGTCTGTGTCCTGGTGTCTGTGTATTAGGAGGAGGAGGGGTCTGTGTCCTGATGTCTGTGTATTAGGAGGAGGAGAGGTCTGTGTCCTGGTGTCTGTGTATTAGGAGGAGGAGGGGTCTGTGTCCTGATGTCTGTGTATTAGGAGGAGGAGAGGTCTGTGTCCTGATGTCTGTGTATTAGGAGGAGGAGAGGTCTGTGTCCTGATGTCTGTGTATTAGGAGGAGGGGGTCTGTGTCCTGATGTCTGTGTATTAGGAGGAGGGGTCTGTGTCCTGATGGCTGTGTATTAGGAGGAGGAGGGGTCTGTGTCCTGATGTCTGTGTATTAGGAGGAGGAGAGGTCTGTGTCCTGATGTCTGTGTATTAGGAGGAGGAGAGGTCTGTGTCCTGATGTCTGTGTATTAGGAGGAGGAGAGGTCTGTGTCCTGATGTCTGTGTATTAGGAGGAGGGGGTCTGTGTCCTGATGTCTGTGTATTAGGAGGAGGAGAGGGCTGTGTCCTGATGTCTGTGTATTAGGAGGAGGAGAGGGCTGTGTCCTGATGTCTGTGTATTAGGAGGAGGAGGGGTCTGTGTCCTGATGTCTGTGTATTAGGAGGAGGAGAGGTCTGTGTCCTGATGTCTGTGTATTAGGAGCAGGAGGGGTCTGTGTCCTGATGTCTGTGTATTAGGAGGAGGAGGGGTCTGTGTCCTGATGTCTGTGTATTAGGAGGAGGAGAGGGCTGTGTCCTGATGTCTGTGTATTAGGAGGAGGAGAGGGCTGTGTCCTGATGTCTGTGTATTAGGAGGAGGAGAGGGCTGTGTCCTGATGTCTGTGTATTAGGAGGAGGAGGGGTCTGTGTCCTGATGTCTGTGTATTAGGAGGAGGAGAGGGCTGTGTCCTGATGTCTGTGTATTAGGAGGAGGAGAGGGCTGTGTCCTGATGTCTGTGTATTAGGAGGAGGAGGGGTCTGTGTCCTGATGTCTGTGTATTAGGAGAGGTCTGTGTCCTGATGCCTGTGTATTAGGAGGAGGAGGGGTCTGTGTCCTGATGACTGTGTATTAGGAGGAGGAGAGGTCTGTGTCCTGATGTCTGTGTATTAGGAGGAGGAGAGGTCTGTGTCCTGATGTCTGTGTATTAGGAGGAGGAGAGGTCTGTGTCCTGATGTCTGTGTATTAGGAGGAGGAGAGGTCTGTGTCCTGATGTCTGTGTATTAGGAGAAGGAGAGGTCTGTGTATTAGGAGGAGGAGAGGTCTGTGTCCTGATGTCTGTGTATTAGGAGGAGGAGAGGTCTGTGTCCTGATGCCTGTGTATTAGGAGGAGGAGAGGTATGTGTCCTGATGTCTGTGTATTAGGAGGAGGAGCGGTCTGTGTCCTGATGTCGTCTGTGTATTAGGAGGAGGAGAGGGCTGTGTCCTGATGTCTGTGTATTAGGAGGAGGAGGGGTCTGTGTCCTGATGTCTGTGTATTAGGAGGAGGAGAGGGCTGTGTCTTGATGTCTGTGTATTAGGAGGAGGAGGGGTCTGTGTCCTGATGTCTGTGTATTAGGAGGAGAGGTCTGTGTCCTGATGTCTGTTTATAAGGAGGAGGAGAGCTCTGTGTCCTGATGTCTGTGTATTAGGAGGAGGAGAGGTCTGTGTCCTGATGTCTGTGTATTAGGAGGAGGAGGGGTCTGTGTCCTGATGTCTGTGTATTAGGAGGAGGAGGGGTCTGTGTCCTGATGTCTGTGTATTAGGAGGAGGAGGGGTCTGTGTCCTGATGTCTGTGTATTAGGAGGAGGAGGGGTCTGTGTCTTGATGTCTGTGTATTAGGAGGAGGAGAGGTCTGTGTCCTGATGTCTGTGTATTAGGAGGAGGAGAGGTCTGTGTCCTGATGTCTGTGTATTAGGAGGAGGAGAGGTCTGTGTCCTGATGTCTATGTATTAGGAGGAGGAGAGGTCTGTGTCCTGATGTATGTGTATTAGGAGGAGGAGTGGTCTGTGTCCTGATGTCTGTGTATTAGGAGGAGGAGAGGTCTGTGTCCTGATGTCTGTGTATTAGGAGGAGGAGAGGTCTGTGTCCTGATGTCTGTATATTAGGAGGAGGAGAGGGCTGTGTCCTGATGTCTGTGTATTAGGAGGAGGAGAGGTCTGTGTCCTGATGTCTGTGTATTAGGAGGAGGAGAGGTTTGTGTCCTGATGTCTGTGTATTAGGAGGAGGAGAGGTCTGTGTCCTGATGTCTGTGTATTAGGAGGAGGAGAGGTCTGTGTCCTGATGTCTGTGTATTAGGAGGAGGAGAGGTCTGTGTCCTGATGTCTGTGTATTAGGAGGAGGAGGAGGGGTCTGTGTCCTGATGTCTGTGTATTAGGAGGAGAGGTCTGTGTCCTGATGTCTGTGTATTAGGAGGAGGAGAGGTCTGTGTCCTGATGTCTGTGTATTAGGAGGAGGAGAGGTCTGTGTTCTGATGTCTGTGTATTAGGAGGAGGAGAGGTCTGTGTCCTGATGTCTGTGTATTAGGAGGAGGAGAGGTCTGTGTCCTGATGTCTGTGTATTAGGAGGAGGAGCGGTCTGTGTCCTGATGTCTGTGTATTAGGAGGAGGAGAGGGCTGTGTCCTGATGTCTGTGTATTAGGAGGAGGAGGGGTCTGTGTCCTGATGTCTGTGTATTAGGAGGAGGAGAGGGCTGTGTCCTGATGTCTGTGTATTAGGAGGAGGAGAGGGCTGTGTCCTGATGTCTGTGTATTAGGAGGAGAGGTCTGTGTCCTGATGTCTTTGTATACGGAGGAGGAGAGGTCTGTGTCCTGATGTCTGTGTATTAGGAGGAGGAGAGGTCTGTGTCCTGATGTCTGTGTATTAGGAGGAGGAGGGGTCTGTGTCCTGATGTCTGTGTATTAGGAGGAGGAGGGGTCTGTGTCCTGATGTCTGTGTATTAGGAGGAGGAGAGGTCTGTGTCCTGATGTCTGTGTATTAGGAGGAGGAGAGGTCTGTGTATTAGGAGGAGGAGAGGTCTGTGTCCTGGTGTCTGTGTATTAGGAGGAGGAGGGGTCTGTGTCCTGATGTCTGTGTATTAGGAGGAGGAGAGGTCTGTGTCCTGGTGTCTGTGTATTAGGAGGAGGAGGGGTCTGTGTCCTGATGTCTGTGTATTAGGAGGAGGAGAGGTCTGTGTCCTGATGTCTGTGTATTAGGAGGAGGAGAGGTCTGTGTCCTGATGTCTGTGTATTAGGAGGAGGAGAGGTCTGTGTCCTGATGTCTGTGTATTAGGAGGAGGAGAGTGTCCTGATGTCTGTGTATTAGGAGGAGGAGAGTGTCCTGATGTCTGTGTATTAGGAGGAGGAAAGGTCTGTGTCCTGATGTCTGTGTATTAGGAGGAGGAGAGGTCTGTGTCCTGATGTCTGTGTATTAGGAGGAGGAGGGGTCTGTGTCCTGATGTCTGTGCATTAGGAGGAGGAGGAGTCTGTGTATTAGGAGGAGGAGGGGTCTGTGTCCTGATATCTGTGTATTAGGAGGAGGAGAGGTCTGTGTCCTGATGTCTGTGTATTAGGAGGAGGAGGGGTCTGTGTCCTGATGTCTGTGTATTAGGAGGAGGAGAGGTCTGTGTCCTGATGTCTGTGTATTAGGAGGAGGAGAGGTCTGTGTCCTGATGTCTGTGTATTAGAAGGAGGAGAGGGCTGTGTCCTGATGTCTGTGTATTAGGAGGAGGAGGGGAGGTCTGTGTCCTGATGTCTGTGTATTAGGAGGAGGAGAGGTCTGTGTCCTGATGTCTGTGTATTAGGAGGAGGAGGGGAGGTCTGTGTCCTGATGTCTGTGTATTAGGAGGAGGGGAGGTCTGTGTCCTGATATCTGTGTATTAGAAGGAGGAGAGGGCTGTGTCCTGATGTCTGTGTATTAGGAGGAGGAGGGGTCTGTGTCCTGATGTCTGTGTATTATGAGGAGGAGAGGTCTGTGTCCTGATGTCTGTGTATTAGGAGGAGGAGAGGTCTGTGTCCTGATGTCTGTGTATTAGGAGGAGGAGAGGTCTGTGTCCTGATGTCTGTGTATTAGGAGGAGGAGAGTGTCCTGATGTCTGTGTATTAGGAGGAGGAGAGGTCTGTGTCCTGATGTCTGTGTATTAGGAGGAGGAAAGGTCTGTGTCCTGATGTCTGTGTATTAGGAGGAGGAGAGGTCTGTGTCCTGATGTCTGTGTATTAGGAGGAGGAGGGGTCTGTGTCCTGATGTCTGTGCATTAGGAGGAGGAGGAGTCTGTGTATTAGGAGGAGGAGGGGTCTGTGTCCTGATATCTGTGTATTAGGAGGAGGAGAGGTCTGTGTCCTGATGTCTGTGTATTAGGAGGAGGAGGGGTCTGTGTCCTGATGTCTGTGTATTAGGAGGAGGAGAGGTCTGTGTCCTGATGTCTGTGTATTAGGAGGAGGAGAGGTCTGTGTCCTGATGTCTGTGTATTAGAAGGAGGAGAGGGCTGTGTCCTGATGTCTGTGTATTAGGAGGAGGAGGGGGGTCTGTGTCCTGATGTCTGTGTATTAGGAGGAGGAGAGGTCTGTGTCCTGATGTCTGTGTATTAGGAGGAGGAGAGGTCTGTGTATTAGGAGGAGGAGAGGTCTGTGTCCTGGTGTCTGTGTATTAGGAGGAGGAGGGGTCTGTGTCCTGATGTCTGTGTATTAGGAGGAGGAGAGGTCTGTGTCCTGGTGTCTGTGTATTAGGAGGAGGAGGGGTCTGTGTCCTGATGTCTGTGTATTATGAGGAGGAGAGGTCTGTGTCCTGATGTCTGTGTATTAGGAGGAGGAGAGGTCTGTGTCCTGATGTCTGTGTATTAGGAGGAGGAGAGGTCTGTGTCCTGATGTCTGTGTATTAGGAGGAGGAGAGGTCTGTGTATTAGGAGGAGGAGAGGTCTGTGTCCTGATATCTGTGTATTAGGAGGAGGAGGAGGGGTCTGTGTCCTGATGTCTGTGTATTAGGAGGAGGAGAGGGCTGTGTCCTGATGTCTGTGTATTAGGAGGAGGAGGGGTCTGTGTCCTGATGTCTGTGTATTAGGAGGAGGAGAGGGCTGTGTCCTGATGTCTGTGTATTAGGAGGAGGAGGGGTCTGTGTCCTGATGTCTGTGTATTAGGAGGAGGAGAGGACTGTGTCCTGATGTCTGTGTATTAGGAGGAGGAGAGGGCTGTGTCCTGATGTCTGTGTATTAGGAGGAGGAGAGGGCTGTGTCCTGATGTCTGTGTATTAGGAGGAGGAGGGGTCTGTGTCCTGATGTCTGTGTATTAGGAGGAGGAGAGGTCGGTGTCCTTATGTCTGTGTATTAGAAGGAGGAGGGGTCTGTGTCCTGATGTCTGTGTATTAGGAGGAGGAGAGGTCGGTGTCCTTATGTCTGTGTATTAGGAGGAGGAGTCTGTGTCCTGATGTCTGTGTATTAGGAGTAGGAGGGGTCTGTGTCCTGATGTCTGTGTATTAGGAGGAGGAGAGGTCTGTGTCCTGATGTCTGTGTATTAGGAGGAGGAGAGGTCTGTGTCCTGATGTCTGTGTATTAGGAGGAGGAGAGGTCTGTGTCCTGATGTCTGTGTATTAGGAGGAGGGGTCTGTGTCCTGATGTCTGTGTATTAGGAGGAGGAGAGGGCTGTGTCCTGATGTCTGTGTATTAGGAGGAGGAGAGGGCTGTGTCCTGATGTCTATGTATTAGGAGGAGGAGGGGTCTGTGTCCTGATGTCTGTGTATTAGGAGGAGGAGAGGTCTGTGTCCTGATGTCTGTGTATTAGGAGGAGGAGGGGTCTGTGTCCTGATGTCTGTGTATTAGGAGGAGGGGTCTGTGTCCTGATGTCTGTGTATTAGGAGGAGGAGAGGGCTGTGTCCTGATGTCTGTGTATTAGGAGGAGGAGAGGGCTGTGTCCTGATGTCTGTGTATTAGGAGGAGGAGAGGGCTGTGTCCTGATGTCTGTGTATTAGGAGGAGGAGGGGTCTGTGTCCTGATGTCTGTGTATTAGGAGGAGGAGAGGTCTGTGTCCTGATGTCTGTGTATTAGGAGGAGGAGGGGTCTGTGTCCTGATGTCTGTGTATTAGGAGGAGGAGGGGTCTGTGTCCTGATGTCTGTGTATTAGGAGGAGGAGAGGTCTGTGTCCTGATGTCTGTGTATTAGGAGGAGTAGAGGTCTGTGTCCTGATGTCTGTGTATTAGGAGGAGGAGAGGTCTGTGTCCTGATGCCTGTGTATTAGGAGGAGGAGAGGTCTGTGTCCTGATGTCTGTGTATTAGGAGGAGGAGAGGGCTGTGTCCTGATGTCTGTGTATTAGGAGGAGGAGAGGGCTGTGTCCTGATGTCTGTGTATTAGGAGGAGGAGAGGGCTGTGTCCTGATGTCTGTGTATTAGGAGGAGGAGGGGTCTGTGTCCTGATGTCTGTGTATTAGGAGGAGGAGAGGTCTGTGTCCTGATGTCTGTGTATTAGGAGGAGGAGGGGTCTGTGTCCTGATGTCTGTGTATTAGGAGGAGGAGGGGTCTGTGTCCTGGTGTCTGTGTATTAGGAGGAGGAGGGGTCTGTGTCCTGATGTCTGTGTATTAGGAGGAGGAGAGGTCTGTGTCCTGGTGTCTGTGTATTAGGAGGAGGAGGGGTCTGTGTCCTGATGTCTGTGTATTATGAGGAGGAGAGGTCTGTGTCCTGATGTCTGTGTATTAGGAGGAGGAGAGGTCTGTGTCCTGATGTCTGTGTATTAGGAGGAGGAGAGGTCTGTGTCCTGATGTCTGTGTATTAGGAGGAGGAGAGGTCTGTGTATTAGGAGGAGGAGAGGTCTGTGTCCTGATATCTGTGTATTAGGAGGAGGAGGAGGGGTCTGTGTCCTGATGTCTGTGTATTAGGAGGAGGAGAGGGCTGTGTCCTGATGTCTGTGTATTAGGAGGAGGAGGGGTCTGTGTCCTGATGTCTGTGTATTAGGAGGAGGAGAGGGCTGTGTCCTGATGTCTGTGTATTAGGAGGAGGAGGGGTCTGTGTCCTGATGTCTGTGTATTAGGAGGAGGAGAGGGCTGTGTCCTGATGTCTGTGTATTAGGAGGAGGAGAGGGCTGTGTCCTGATGTCTGTGTATTAGGAGGAGGAGAGGGCTGTGTCCTGATGTCTGTGTATTAGGAGGAGGAGGGGTCTGTGTCCTGATGTCTGTGTATTAGGAGGAGGAGAGGTCGATGTCCTTATGTCTGTGTATTAGAAGGAGGAGGGGTCTGTGTCCTGATGTCTGTGTATTAGGAGGAGGAGAGGTCGGTGTCCTTATGTCTGTGTATTAGGAGGAGGAGTCTGTGTCCTGATGTCTGTGTATTAGGAGTAGGAGGGGTCTGTGTCCTGATGTCTGTGTATTAGGAGGAGGAGAGGTCTGTGTCCTGATGTCTGTGTATTAGGAGGAGGAGAGGTCTGTGTCCTGATGTCTGTGTATTAGGAGGAGGAGAGGTCTGTGTCCTGATGTCTGTGTATTAGGAGGAGGGGTCTGTGTCCTGATGTCTGTGTATTAGGAGGAGGAGAGGGCTGTGTCCTGATGTCTGTGTATTAGGAGGAGGAGAGGGCTGTGTCCTGATGTCTATGTATTAGGAGGAGGAGGGGTCTGTGTCCTGATGTCTGTGTATTAGGAGGAGGAGAGGTCTGTGTCCTGATGTCTGTGTATTAGGAGGAGGAGGGGTCTGTGTCCTGATGTCTGTGTATTAGGAGGAGGGGTCTGTGTCCTGATGTCTGTGTATTAGGAGGAGGAGAGGGCTGTGTCCTGATGTCTGTGTATTAGGAGGAGGAGAGGGCTGTGTCCTGATGTCTGTGTATTAGGAGGAGGAGAGGGCTGTGTCCTGATGTCTGTGTATTAGGAGGAGGAGGGGTCTGTGTCCTGATGTCTGTGTATTAGGAGGAGGAGAGGTCTGTGTCCTGATGTTTGTGTATTAGGAGGAGGAGGGGTCTGTGTCCTGATGTCTGTGTATTAGGAGGAGGAGGGGTCTGTGTCCTGATGTCTGTGTATTAGGAGGAGGAGAGGTCTGTGTCCTGATGTCTGTGTATTAGGAGGAGGAGAGGTCTGTGTCCTGATGTCTGTGTATTAGGAGGAGGAGAGGTCTGTGTCCTGATGCCTGTGTATTAGGAGGAGGAGAGGTCTGTGTCCTGATGTCTGTGTATTAGGAGGAGGAGAGGGCTGTGTCCTGATGCCTGTGTATTAGGAGGAGGAGAGGTCTGTGTCCTGATGTCTGTGTATTAGGAGGAGGAGCGGTCTGTGTCCTGATGTCTGTGTATTAGGAGGAGGAGAGGGCTGTGTCCTGATGTCTGTGTATTAGGAGGAGGAGGGGTCTGTGTCCTGATGTCTGTGTATTAGGAGGAGGAGAGGGCTGTGTCTTGATGTCTGTGTATTAGGAGGAGGAGGGGTCTGTGTCCTGATGTCTGTGTATTAGGAGGAGAGGTCTGTGTCCTGATGTCTGTGTATAAGGAGGAGGAGAGCTCTGTGTCCTGATGTCTGTGTATTAGGAGGAGGAGGAGGAGAGGTCTGTGTCCTTATGTCTGTGTATTAGGAGGAGGAGGAGGGGTCTGTGTCCTGATGTCTGTGTATTAGGAGGAGAGGTCTGTGTCCTGATGTCTGTGTATTAGGAGGAGGAGAGGTCTGTGTCCTGATGTCTGTGTATTAGGAGGAGGAGAGGTCTGTGTCCTGATGTCTGTGTATTAGGAGGAGGAGCGGTCTGTGTCCTGATGTCTGTGTATTAGGAGGAGGAGAGGGCTGTGTCCTGATGTCTGTGTATTAGGAGGAGGAGGGGTCTGTGTCCTGATGTCTGTGTATTAGGAGGAGGAGAGGGCTGTGTCCTGATGTCTGTGTATTAGGAGGAGGAGAGGGCTGTGTCCTGATGTCTGTGTATTAGGAGGAGAGGTCTGTGTCCTGATGTCTGTGTATAAGGAGGAGGAGAGGTCTGTGTCCTGATGTCTGTGTATTAGGAGGAGGAGAGGTCTGTGTCCTGATGTCTGTGTATTAGGAGGAGGAGGGGTCTGTGTCCTGATGTCTGTGTATTAGGAGGAGGAGGGGTCTGTGTCCTGATGTCTATGTATTAGGAGGAGGAGGGGTCTGTGTCCTGATGTCTGTGTATTAGGAGGAGGAGGGGTCTGTGTCCTGATGTCTGTGTATTAGGAGGAGGAGAGGTCTGTGTCCTGATGTCTGTGTATTAGGAGGAGGAGAGGTCTGTGTATTAGGAGGAGGAGGGGTCTGTGTACTGATGTCTGTGTATTAGGAGGAGGAGGGGTCTGTGTCCTGATGTCTGTGTATTAGGAGGAGGAGAGGTCTGTGTCCTGATGTCTGTGTATTAGGAGGAGGAGGGGTCTGTGTCCTGATGTCTGTGTATTAGGAGGAGGAGAGGTCTGTGTCCTGGTGTCTGTGTTTTAGGAGGAGGAGGGGTCTGTGTCCTGATGTCTGTGTATTAGGAGGAGGAGAGGTCTGTGTCCTGGTGTCTGTGTATTAGGAGGAGGAGAGGGCTGTGTCCTGATGTCTGTGTATTAGGAGGAGGAGAGGTCTGTGTCCTGATGTCTGTGTATTAGGAGGAGGAGGGGTCTGTGCCCTGATGTCTTTGTATTAGGAGGAGGATGGGTCTGTGTCCTGATGTCTGTGTATTAGGAGGAGGAGGGGTCTGTGTCCTGATGTCTGTGTATTAGAAGGAGGAGGGGTCTGTGTCCTGATGTCTGTGTATTAGGAGGAGGAGAGGTCTGTGTCCTGATGTCTGTGTATTAGGAGGAGGAGAGGTCGGTGTCCTGATGTCTGTGTATTAGGAGGAGGAGAGGGCTGTGTCCTGATGTCTGTGTATTAGGAGGAGGAGAGGTCTGTGTCCTGATGTCTGTGTATTAGGAGGAGGAGAGGGCTGTGTCCTGATGTCTGTGTATTAGGAGGAGGAGAGGTCTGTGTCCTGATGTCTGTGTATTAGGAGGAGGAGAGTGTCCTGATGTCTGTGTATTAGGAGGAGGAAAGGTCTGTGTCCTGATGTCTGTGTATTAGGAGGAGGAGAGGTCTGTGTCCTGATATGTTTATTAGGAGGAGGAGAGGTCTGTGTCCTGATGTCTGTGCATTAGGAGGAGGAGGAGTCTGTGTATTAGGAGGAGGAGGGGTCTGTGTCCTGATATGTGTATTAGGAGGAGGAGAGGTCTGTGTCCTGATGTCTGTGCATTAGGAGGAGGAGGGGTCTGTGTCCTGATGTCTGTGTATTAGGAGGAGGAGAGGTCTGTGTCCTGATGTCTGTGTATTAGGAGGAGGAGGGGTCTGTGTCCTGATGTCTGTGTATTAGGAGGAGGAGAGGTCTGTGTCCTGATGTCTGTGTATTAGGAGGAGGAGAGGTCTGTGTCCTGATGTCTGTGTATTAGAAGGAGGAGAGGGCTGTTTCCTGATGTCTGTGTATTAGGAGGAGGAGGGGAGGTCTGTGTCCTGATGTCTGTGTATTAGGAGGAGGAGAGGTCTGTGTCCTGATGTCTGTGTATTAGGAGGAGGAGGGGAGGTCTGTGTCCTGATGTCTGTGTATTAGGAGGAGGAGAGGTCTGTGTCCTGATATCTGTGTATTAGAAGGAGGAGAGGGCTGTGTCCTGATGTCTGTGAATTAGGAGGAAAGGTCTGTGTCCTGATGTCTGTGTATTAGGAGGAAAGGTCTGTGTCCTGATGTCTGTGTATTAGGAGGAGAAGGGGCCTGTGTCCTGATGTCTGTGTATTATGAGGAGGAGAGGTCTGTGTCCTGATGTCTGTGTATTAGGAGGAGGAGAGGTCTGTGTCCTGATGTCTGTGTATTAGGAGGAGGAGAGGTCTGTGTCCTGATGCCTGTGTATTAGGAGGAGGAGAGGTCTGTGTCCTGATGTCTGTGTATTAGGAGGAGGAGAGGTCTGTGTATTAGGAGGAGGAGAGGTCTGTGTCCTGATATCTGTGTATTAGGAGGAGGAGGAGGGGTCTGTGTCCTGATGTCTGTGTATTAGGAGGAGGAGAGGGCTGTGTCCTGATGTCTGTGTATTAGGAGGAGGAGGGGTCTGTGTCCTGATGTCTGTGTATTAGGAGGAGGAGAGGTCTGTGCCCTGATGTCTGTGTATTGGGAGGAGGAGGAGGGGTCTGTGTCCTGATGTCTGTGTATTAGGAGGGGTCTGTGTCCTGATGTCTGTGTATTAGGAGGGGTCTGTGTCCTGATGTCTGTGTATTAGGAGGAGAGGTCTGTGTCCTGATGTCTGTGTATTAGGAGGAGGAGAGGTCTGTGTCCTGATGTCTGTGTATTAGGAGGAGGAGGAGGGGTCTGTGTCCTGATGTCTGTGTATTAGGAGGAGAGGTCTGTGTCCTGATGTCTGTGTATTAGGAGGAGAGGTCTGTGTCCTGATGTCTGTGTATTAGGAGGAGGAGAGGTCTGTGTCCTGATGTCTGTGTATTAGGAGGAGGAGGGGTCTGTGCCCTGATGTCTTTGTATTAGGAGGAGGATGGGTCTGTGTCCTGATGTCTGTGTATTAGGAGGAGGAGGGGTCTGTGTCCTGATGTCTGTGTATTAGGAGGAGGAGGGGTCTGTGTCCTGATGTCTGTGTATTAGGAGGAGGAGAGGTCTGTGTCCTGGTGTCTGTGTATTAGAAGGAGGAGGGGTCTGTGT
Organism: Hyla sarda; assembly: GCF_029499605.1. Classification (NCBI taxonomy): domain Eukaryota; kingdom Metazoa; phylum Chordata; class Amphibia; order Anura; family Hylidae; genus Hyla; species Hyla sarda. The sequence continues at coordinate 201,434,132 of NC_079196.1, read as the reverse complement.
CCTGATGTCTGTGTATTAGGAGGAGGAGAGGTCTGTGTCCTGATGTCTGTGTATTAGGAGGAGGAGAGGTCGGTGTCCTGATGTCTGTGTATTAGGAGGAGGAGAGGGCTGTGTCCTGATGTCTGTGTATTAGGAGGAGGAGAGGTCTGTGTCCTGATGTCTGTGTATTAGGAGGAGGAGAGGGCTGTGTCCTGATGTCTGTGTATTAGGAGGAGGAGAGGTCTGTGTCCTGATGTCTGTGTATTAGGAGGAGGAGAGTGTCCTGATGTCTGTGTATTAGGAGGAGGAAAGGTCTGTGTCCTGATGTCTGTGTATTAGGAGGAGGAGAGGTCTGTGTCCTGATATGTGTATTAGGAGGAGGAGAGGGCTGTGTCCTGATGTCTGTGTATTAGGAGGAGGAGTGGTCTGTGTCCTGATGTCTGTGCATTAGGAGGAGGAGGAGTCTGTGTATTAGGAGGAGGAGGGGTCTGTGTCCTGATATGTGTATTAGGAGGAGGAGAGGTCTGTGTCCTGATGTCTGTGCATTAGGAGGAGGAGGGGTCTGTGTCCTGATGTCTGTGTATTAGGAGGAGGAGAGGTCTGTGTCCTGATGTCTGTGTATTAGGAGGAGGAGGGGTCTGTGTCCTGATGTCTGTGTATTAGGAGGAGGAGAGGTCTGTGTCCTGATGTCTGTGTATTAGGAGGAGGAGAGGTCTGTGTCCTGATGTCTGTGTATTAGAAGGAGGAGAGGGCTGTTTCCTGATGTCTGTGTATTAGGAGGAGGAGGGGAGGTCTGTGTATTAGGAGGAGGAGAGGTCTGTGTCCTGATGTCTGTGTATTAGGAGGAGGAGGGGAGGTCTGTGTCCTGATGTCTGTGTATTAGGAGGAGGAGAGGTCTGTGTCCTGATATCTGTGTATTAGAAGGAGGAGAGGGCTGTGTCCTGATGTCTGTGTATTAGGAGGAAAGGTCTGTGTCCTGATGTCTGTGTATTAGGAGGAAAGGTCTGTGTCCTGATGTCTGTGTATTAGGAGGAGAAGGGGCCTGTGTCCTGATGTCTGTGTATTATGAGGAGGAGAGGTCTGTGTCCTGATGTCTGTGTATTAGGAGGAGGAGAGGTCTGTGTCCTGATGTCTGTGTATTAGGAGGAGGAGAGGTCTGTGTCCTGATGCCTGTGTATTAGGAGGAGGAGAGGTCTGTGTCCTGATGTCTGTGTATTAGGAGGAGGAGAGGTCTGTGTATTAGGAGGAGGAGAGGTCTGTGTCCTGATATCTGTGTATTAGGAGGAGGAGGAGGGGTCTGTGTCCTGATGTCTGTGTATTAGGAGGAGGAGAGGGCTGTGTCCTGATGTCTGTGTATTAGGAGGAGGAGGGGTCTGTGTCCTGATGTCTGTGTATTAGGAGGAGGAGAGGTCTGTGCCCTGATGTCTGTGTATTGGGAGGAGGAGGAGGGGTCTGTGTCCTGATGTCTGTGTATTAGGAGGGGTCTGTGTCCTGATGTCTGTGTATTAGGAGGGGTCTGTGTCCTGATGTCTGTGTATTAGGAGGAGAGGTCTGTGTCCTGATGTCTGTGTATTAGGAGGAGGAGAGGTCTGTGTCCTGATGTCTGTGTATTAGGAGGAGGAGGAGGGGTCTGTGTCCTGATGTCTGTGTATTAGGAGGAGAGGTCTGTGTCCTGATGTCTGTGTATTAGGAGGAGAGGTCTGTGTCCTTATGTCTGTGTATTAGGAGGAGGAGAGGTCTGTGTCCTGATGTCTGTGTATTAGGAGGAGGAGGGGTCTGTGTCCTGATGTCTGTGTATTAGGAGGAGAGGTCTGTGTCCTGATGTCTGTGTATTAGGAGGAGGAGAGGTCTGTGTCCTGATGTCTGTGTATTAGGAGGAGGAGGGGTCTGTGTCCTGATGTCTGTGTATTAGGAGGAGGAGAGGTCTGTGTCCTGATGTCTGTGTATTAGGAGGAGGAGGGGTCTGTGTCCTGATGTCTGTGTATTATTAGGAGGAGGGGTCTGTGTCCTGATGTCTGTGTATTAGGAGGAGGAGAGGTCTGTGTCCTGATGTCTGTGTATTAGGAGGAGGAGAGGTCTGTGTCCTGATGTCTGTGTATTAGGAGGAGGAGAGGTCTGTGTCCTGATGTCTGTGTATTAGGAGGAGGAGAGGTCTGTGTATTAGGAGGAGGAGAGGTCTGTGTAGTAGGAGGAGGAGAGGTCTGTGTCCTGATATCTGTGTATTAGGAGGAGGAGAGGGCTGTGTCCTGATGTCTGTGTATTAGGAGGAGGAGGGGTCTGTGTCCTGATGTCTGTGTATTAGGAGGAGGAGAGGTCTGTGTCCTGATGTCTGTGTATTAGGAGGAGGAGAGGTCTGTGTATTAGGAGGAGGAGAGGTCTGTGTCCTGATATCTGTGTATTAGGAGGAGGAGGAGGGGTCTGTGTCCTGATGTCTGTGTATTAGGAGGAGGAGAGGGCTGTGTCCTGATGTCTGTGTATTAGGAGGAGGAGAGGTCTGTGCCCTGATGTCTGTGTATTGGGAGGAGGAGGAGGGGTCTGTGTCCTGATGTCTGTGTATTAGGAGGGGTCTGTGTCCTGATGTCTGTGTATTAGGAGGGGTCTGTGTCCTGATGTCTGTGTATTAGGAGGAGAGGTCTGTGTCCTGATGTCTGTGTATTAGGAGGAGGAGAGGTCTGTGTCCTGATGTCTGTGTATTAGGAGGAGGAGAGGTCTGTGTCCTGATGTCTGTGTATTAGGAGGAGAGGTCTGTGTCCTGATGTCTGTGTATTAGGAGGAGAGGTCTGTGTCCTGATGTCTGTGTATTAGGAGGAGGGGTCTGTGTCCTGATGTCTGTGTATTAGGAGGAGGAGGAGGGGTCTGTGTCCTGATGTCTGTGTATTAGGAGGAGAGGTCTGTGTCCTGATGTCTGTGTATTAGGAGGAGAGGTCTGTGTCCTTATGTCTGTGTATTAGGAGGAGAGGTCTGTGTCCTGATGTCTGTGTATTAGGAGGAGAGGTCTGTGTCCTGATGTCTGTGTATTAGGAGGAGGAGAGGTCTGTGTCCTGATGTCTGTGTATTAGGAGGAGGAGGGGTCTGTGTCCTGATGTCTGTGTATTAGGAGGAGGAGAGGTCTGTGTCCTGATGTCTGTGTATTAGGAGGAGGAGGGGTCTGTGTCCTGATGTCTGTGTATTATTAGGAGGAGGGGTCTGTGTCCTGATGTCTGTGTATTAGGAGGAGGAGAGGGCTGTGTCCTGATGTCTGTGTATTAGGAGGAGGAGAGGTCTGTGTCCTGATGTCTGTGTATTAGGAGGAGGAGAGGTCTGTGTCCTGATGTCTGTGTATTAGGAGGAGGAGAGGTCTGTGTATTAGGAGGAGGAGAGGTCTGTGTAGTAGGAGGAGGAGAGGTCTGTGTATTAGGATGAATATATTTATCTTTATTTCGGTGATGATATACTTGGATTTCCTCCCAGGACTCTTCTCCGTGCCGCCATCTTGTGAAGTCCTAGACACCTGCAGTTATGGGCCGACTGGATGATCAGGCAAAGCACAGGATCGTGGTGTTGAGGAAAGCCGGTCTGAGCTTCCGTAAAATCAAAAAGGTCCTTGAGTTGGACAATATAAAGGTGACCCCACAAGCCATCTACCTCTACCTGAAACGTAAGAATATAGAACCTGAGAAGTCTTGTGGTGCTCCCCAGAACCTACCTGCAAAAGGACAACCATGGGAACAAGCCCAGCTCTGGAGCCTTCTACAGGACAATGGTGGCCAGAAAAGGGAGGGGGCTTCTCAGGTACCCAGTGCCCAGCAAACCACCAGTGACCTGAAACCACAAGATGGCAAAGAAGAAGGGATAAAGATTGTGAGTGTGACTTCTCTTTCTCAAGGAAATCCATCCCTGGAGCCACCAACCAGTGTATTAAGAACTGTGCCTCAAGGTCAGACGGTGTCACAAGGACCGCGGGTTCAGGAGACACGTAAGTATCCATTACTTAAAGGGGTATTCCGGCTTTATACATCTTATTTCCTATCCAAAGGACAGGGGATAAGATATATGATACCAGGGTTCCCGCCGCTGGGGCCCCCCGCCATCTCAGTGCAGCCTCTGGCATTCTGTGCTGAGTGCTGCCTCCGAAACGGGGACTTAACGTCACGGCCACGCCCCCTAGTGATGTCACACCATGCCCCCTTAATTCATGTTTATGGGAGGGGGCTCACGCTCCCTCCAATAGACATGAATGGAGGGGGCGTGGCCATGATCTCAGCCCCCCCCTAGTGACGCCCCCTAGTGACATCATGCCACGCCCGCTCCATTTATGTCTATGGGAGGAGGCTCACGCTCCCTCCAATAGACATGAATGAAGGGGGCATTACCATGACGTCACGCCCCCTAGCAATCCCCTAGTAATACCCCCTAGTGACACACCATGCCTCCTCCATTCATGTCTATGGGAGGGGGCTCACACTCCCTCCAATAGACATGAATGGAGGGGGCATGGTCATGATGTCATGCCCCCCCCAGTGACGCCCCCCCTCGTGACATCATGCCACGCCCCCTCTATTATGTCTATGGGAGGGGGCTCATGCTCCCTCCAATAGACATGAATGGAGGGGGCGTGGCTATGATCTCAGCCCCCCCCTAGTGACGCCCCCTAGTGACATTATGCCACGCCCCCTCCATTTATGTCTATGGGAGGGGCTCACGCTCCCTCCAATAGACATGAATGAAGGGGGCATTGCCATGACGTCACGCCCCCTAGCGATCCCCTAGTGACACACCATGCCTCCTCCATTCATGTCTATGGGAGGGGGCTCACACTCCCTCCAATAGACATGAATGAAGGGGGCATTGCCATGATGTCATGCCCCCTCTATTATGTCTATGGGAGGGGGCTCATGCTCCTTCCCATAAACATGAATTGAGGGGTCGTAGCCATGACGTGACGCCCCCTAGTGATCCCCTAGTAATACTCCCTAGTGACACCACGCCCACTCCATTCATGTCTCTGGGAGGGGGCTCACGCCCCCTCCCATAGACATGAATGGAGGGGATGTGGCCGTGACCTCACTACGGGGCATGGCACATCCCCCGTCTCGGAGTCAGCGCCCGGCACAGGATGCCGGGGGCTGCACTGAGATCGCAGGGGTCCCCAGTGGCGGGACCCCTGCGATCATACATCTTATCCCCTGTCCTTTGCATAGGGGATAAGATGTATAAAGCCGGAATACTCCTTTAATAACAATTCATCCAGGGGCATCTTGAGAAGCTAGGTTGGGAGACCCCTTTTGGTCAAGGTGGAATGGTCATATTCTACAATACTAACCGGAAGTATTCCATTTGCTTTTTCAAGGATCCTGTACTATCCGTCCTACCCAGCATCCCCCACTGAGTGCGACTCGCCCCAACCCTACATATCTAACATCTCATAATCACATTAATGGGAGAGCAAGGACACCGCTGCCCATACCCAGGAACCCAGCGCTGCTTGTCACAAAGAAGTTAGTAGACAAAGCCATCACCTTACAGAAGAAGGTACTGGGAAAGATCCTTTTGCAAGCCAATTCTGTGCAACTATAGTTATAAGAGAGAGTGACTTTTGTTTTCTTGTTTTTCTGTATTAGGTAATATTTCAAAATGGAGGTCAGACCCCGAATCAGGGAGGACAATATACACTTTCTGCAACAAGCCATCAGCATCCTGTAAGACCTGAGGTCAAAGGAAGCACTCAGGTATCCTTGGTGTCTAGTGGTGTCAATAATACCATCTTTGGGTTCTACCGTATGGGTTAATAATACCATCCCTGGTGTGTAGTGGGGTATACAATACCATCCCTGGTGTGTAGTGGGGTTAATCATACCATCCCTGGTGTGTAGTGGGGTTAATAATACCATCCCTGGTGTGTAGTGGGTTAATAATACCATCCCTGGTGTGTAGTGGGGTTAATAATACCATCCCTGGTGTGTAGTGGGGTTAATAATACCATCCCTGGTGTGTAGTGGGGTTAATAATACAATCCCTGGTGTGTAGTGGGGTTAATAATACAATCCCTGGTGTGTAGTGGGGTTAATAATACCATCCCTGGTGTGTAGTGGGGTTAATAATACCATCCCTGGTGTGTAGTGGGGTTAATAATACCATCCCTGGTGTGTAGTGGGGTTAATCCTACCATCCCTGGTGTGTAGCGGGGTTAATAATACCACCCTGGTGTGTAGTGGGGTTAATAATACCATCCCTGGTGTGTAGTGGGGTTAATAATACCATCCCTGGTGTGTAGTGGGGTTAATAAAACCATCTTTGGTTTCTTCCTTCTGGGGTTAAAAATACTATCTCTGGTCTCTAGTGAGGTTAATAACACCATCCAAGCGGTCTAATAGGGTAAGTAATAATATTTCTACTGTGTAGTGAGGTCAATAATACCATCCCTGCTTTTTAGTGAAGTCAATAATATCATCCCTGCTGTCTAATAGGATTAATAATACCACCCCTGTTGTCTAGTGGGATCAATATTACCCTCCCTGGTCTCTGGTGGAGTCAATAATACCATCCCTGCTGTCTAGTGGGGTTATATTACCATCACTGGTGTCTAGTGGAGTACATAATACCCTTCCTGATGACTAGTAGGGTCAATATTACCCTCCCTGGTGTGTAATGGGATCAATTTTACCCTCCTTAGTGTCTAGTGGAGTAAATAATACCATCCCTGATCTTTGGTGGAGTCAATAATATTATCCCTGCTGTCTAGTGGGATTATATTACCATCACTGGTGTCTAGTGGAGTCCATAAAACACTCCCTGATGACTAGTAGGGTCAATAATTCCCTCCCTGGTATGTAATGGGATCAATATTACCCTCCCTGGTGTCTAGTGTTGTAATAATACTATCCGTGTGTAGAGTGGGGGGGGGGGGAATGACCACAATTGCCATCTCCTGGGGTTCACTGATGCCTAGAACATTAGTAGTGTCATATGTACTCTCTAGTTGGCCAACATTGTTATCTTATGTTGCCTGGTCTTCCTATGATAGCATCCTGGGAGTCTGGTGGGGTTGACAGTACCACCCCGGTGTCCTAGTGGGTTTATAAAATTTGTCTAGTTTGTAGGTGATAGTATCCCTTATGTCCTAGTGTTCAATCAACCTCCATGTTCCAGCGATATCACAGTATATATCACCCGAAACAGACATAACGGAGTCTACAGCTGCAGGTTTTCTGTACTCGTTCTTCTCCGTTTCTTCTAGATAAAAGACGCGAGCACACAGACGGCACCGTCCTTTCCTCCAGCCAAGGCAGAAGTAAGTGCAGAACAATTGGACTCCATAAGAGGGGAGCTGCACAGGATGACGCAAGTCATGCAGACCCTTATAGAAAGGCAGAACCGGTGGGAACAAGAACAGATGAGGCAACGGCAGTGCAACCACCAGGAGGTGCTATCACAGATCCAACAGCTGGGGGCAAAGCTTTCTCAGACCTGTATGCCGTTCAGCAATGGCCAAGAGACTGAGCCTCCGCTGCCCGATTTTGGACACTTCAAGATGGAACTATTGTAGAGCAGACGACGCTCGAGTCTTGAAAGAGGACATAAGAGCTCAGGACCCCGGTCCTGAGATCTTATGTCCTCTTTCAAGACTCGAGCGTCGTCTCTATGTGTTATATGAGGCTATGCTGTGGATATGTTCTTATACATTCCACTGTACAGCTAGTGTCCGAATTAAAGCGCTTTCCTTTTCGTAGATGGAGAAGACATCTGCATCATCAGTCATTGGAACCCCCAGTAGATACAGAGAGGAGGCTGATCAGAGGACAACAGATACGGAGGACAATAGAACCTCTTAGGGCTGTGTTTCCCAACCAGTGTGCCTCCAGCTGTTACAAAACTACAACTCCCAGCATGCCCGGACAGCCTTTGGCTGTCCGGGCATGCTGGGAGTTGTAGTTTTGCAACAGCTGGAGGCACACTGGTTGGGAAACACTGTCTTAGGGAATGGTTAAAGGGGTACTCCAGAGGAAAGAAAATTGTTTTCAAATCAACCTGTGTCTTCGGCTGTCCGGGCATGCTGGGAGTTGTAGTTTTGCAACAGCTGGAGTCACACTGGTTGGGAAACACTGTCTTAGGGAATGGTTAAAGGGGTACTCCAGAGGAAAGAAAATTGTTTTCAAATCAACCTGTGTCTTCGGCTGTCCGGGCATGCTGGGAGTTGAAGTTTTGCAACAGCTGGAGGCACACTGGTTGGGAAACATTGTCTTAAAGGGGTACTCCAGGGGAAAGAAAAAATGTTTTCAAATCAACTGGTGCCAGAATGCTAAAAAGATTTTTAAATTAATTCTGTTTAAAAATCTGAATCCTTCCAGCACTTATCAGCTGCTGTTGTGTAGTTCTTTCCAGTCTGACCACAGTGCTCTCTGCTGACACCTGTCAGGAACTCTCCATAGCAAACCTCTCCTGCTCCGGACAGTTCCCGACAGAGGTGGCAGCAGAGAGCGCTGTGGTCATACAGAAAAAAACTACACAACTTCCAGTACTTATCAACTGCTGTTGTACTCTTTTTGAATTTCTGTCTGACCACAGTGCTTTCTGCTTCCATTTTAGGAACTGTCCAGAGAAGGAGAGGTTTGCTATGGGGGGATTTGCTTTTACTCTGGACAGTTCCTAAAATGGACAGAGGTGTCAGCAGAGAGCACTGTGGTTAGACAGAAAGGAAATTCAAAAAGAAAAGAACTTCCTCTGGAGCATACAGCAGCTGATAAGTACTGGAAGGGATAAGATTTTTAAATAGAAGTAATTTACAAATCAGTATAACTTTCTGGCACCGGTTGATCTGAATTTTTTTATTTTTCTTCGGAGTACCCTTGTCATTTTCAGTATATGAATGCAGCACCTTGTTAATGAATCAGTCTTTGGGGAAAACAGTGATAGATTTGACGTGCGTCGACCCAATTCCTGTGCTGGAAAAGTGGAGGACATCCACAAAAAAAACCTACTTTTCATGGTGGTGGAAATACACTGATAAATACGCTCCGGGGTATTACCGGTGGGGTTTGGGTAAGAGTGGCCCCCGGTGTCGCTGGCTCTATCTGTCCATGTGTTATGTAGACTAGCAACTCATCTGTATGGCCACCGTGTACAGTGACTTGCATAAGTATTCACCACCCTTGGACTTTTCTACACTTTGTCATGGTATAACCATCAAATGTATTTCATTGGGGTTTTTATTTAACAAGCAAAAAGAGTGGTAGAGAGGCTCCTATTGACCTGGCAACCTGAGACTCGTGCTGCCCAAATAACACCTATACCCACGGTGCCGAAAAATGTGAAATAGAATACAGAAATTGGGGCTCAGAGTCGTGAATATTAGGATAACGTATGTTTATTTCAGTATATAATTGGGATTTTTATTTAACCCCTTAAAGGGGTACTCCGGTGAAAAGTTAAACAGATTTGTAAATGACTTCTATCAAAAAATCTTTACCCTTCCAGTACTTTTTAGCAGCTGTATGCTACAGAGGAAATTATTTTCTTTTTGAATTTCTTTTTTGTCTTGTCCACAGTGCTCTCTGCTGACCCCTCTGTCCATGTCAGGAACTGTCCAGAGCAGCATAAGTTTGCTATGGGGATTTTCTCCTGCTCTGGACAGTTCCTAATATGGACATCAGGTGTCAGCATAGAGCACTGTGTACAAGACAAAAAAGGAATTCAAAAAGAAAAGAATTTCCTCTGTAGCATACAGCTCCTAAAATTACTGAAAGGATTAAGATTTTTTAAAAGAAGTCATTTACAAAATCTGTTTAACTTTATGGCACCAGTTGATAAAAAAAAAAGTGCCAGAAAGTTAAACAGATTTTGTAAATGACTTCTTTTAAAAAATCTTATTCCTTCCAGTACTTATTAGCTGCTGAATACTACAGAGGAAATTATTTTCTTTTTGGAACACAGAGCTCTCTGCTGACATCACGAGCACGGTGCTCTCTGCTGACATCTCTGTCCATTTTAAGAACTGTCCAGAGTAGGAGAAAATCCCCATAGAAAACATATGCTGCTCTGGACAGTTCCCAAAATGGAAAGAGGTGTCAGCAGAGAGCACTGTGGTCATGATGTCAGCAGAGAGCTCCTCTGTAGTATTCAGCAGCTAATAAGTACTGGAAGGATTAAGATTTTTTTAATATAAGTAATTTACAAATCTGTTTAACTTTCTGGCACCATTTGATAAAAAAAAAAAGTTTTCCACTGGAGTACCCCTTTAAGGACAGTGGGGGAGATTTATCAAAACCTGTGCAGAGGAAAAGTTGCCCAGTTGCCCAGAGCAACCAATCAGATGGCTTCTTTCATCTTTCAGAGGCCTTTATAAAAGTGAAAGAAGCGATCTCATTGATTGTTATGGGCAACTTTTCCTCTACACAGGTTTTGATACATTTCCCACAATGGACATGCCTCCTGGTGCGATGGTACCTAAAACACCAGGACGTACATTTACGTCCTGTACATGAAGGGAGCCAAGGAGCCGCGCTCGCTTTATGCACAACGGCTCAGCCGGTAATGGCAGCGATCTTGCTGGTGCCCGCCATTAAGCCCTCAGATGCTGTGATCAATACAGCATTATCAAGACTATGGTCAGGTGGGGGACTCAACGGACCACCTGCAGCATAATCGCAGGAGTTAAAGGAGTCGTAATGGCTGCCAGATGTCCCCTCATCTGCCCTTCCGGCTGCTCTGCCTTCTAGCAGACCCGAGAAGTAGATTGTCGAAATTACTGATCAGTGATATGCATAGCAGTCATCAGTAATAATCTAATGATTGATACAGATAGTCCCCTATGGGGACATAAAAAAAATAAAAATAAAAAAAAGTCATATACGCAAAAAGTGGAAACAATGAAAACTACAGATACGGGCACAAGAAATAAGCTCGTATATGGAAAAGTGAGAAAGTTATTGGGATCAGAATAGAAAGATTTCAAACATACTAATTTTGTTCAATTTTAATTATTATTATGTTTTTTAACGTAGTACAGTAAGGCTGGGATCACACTACGATCTGACGATACAGTCACTCCGGTCAGCTCATTTATGCCCCCTATCCGTTTTTTTGACCGGACCTAAAACCATGGCCTACCACGGTTTTAGTTCTGGTCACAAAACTGGATACGCGGCAAAAATTTGCTGATTGGAGTCACTATCTGACTCCAATCGGCTCATTCAAATGAATGAAATACAGGCCGGGTCTTGCTGAAATACGGGAGCGCCCGGTTTTCACTCCCCCAGTCAGATCCGGTGACCATATTGTCAAATCGTAGTGTGAACCCAGCCTAACAGACAAGCATGTAACGTGTATCGATTTAATCTTATTGAGCTACAGAATAAAGATAACATGTAAAACGTTTTTTACCATACAGTGCATTGCCCAAAAACGAAACCCTCCAAAATTTGCAGTGGTTTTCCTTTGAATTTTCCTAAATTTTCCTAATTTTTATTTGGTTGTGTCATACGTGTTAGAGTAAAATTTAAGGTGTCATTACAAGTACAATTATTCACACAAACGAGTTATGGCTCATAAAAAGGCGAACGAAAATACAAAAATAAAACTGGCTGTGTCTTAAAGGGGTTAATAGACCAACACAAAATAATCCAACATGCATTTTTTTAAATAAGTGACAAAAAAAAATCTGAAAAATGCATTATGTATTAACCCCCTTTACTGTAAAGCCCTGGACAAGTGACATAATTAGTAAATAGGCTCCACCTGTCTGCAATTTTATCCCAGAACAAACACACCTGTTCTGTGAAAGCCTCAGAGTTTGTAAGAGAGCATTACTGAACAAACAGCTGCATGAAGACCAAGGAGCTCACCAAGTAGGTCAAAGATAAAGTTGTGGAGAGGTACAAAGCATGGTTAGGTTTTTTTTTTTTTTTTTTTTTTTTTTTTTTTTAAATCCTAAGCTTTGGACATTTTATAATATGAAAGGAAAGAATACGGCACAACCATAAGGGGGTGAATACTTATGCGAGGCACTGTAATACTACACTTCTTTACGGTCTGCTGCAGGAGCGGGAAATGTCTGGCTGTTCTCCGCCTTTTCCTCCAATGAAATCATCTGCTCGCTGGGAGCTCGACCCCCGGTGACCGGCTAAAGCGTCTCCAGTATGACAGAACACCCACAATGCACTGTGCTCTGAAACAGGAAACCAGCATAGTTCTGAAAGGGGTACTCCACTGCCCCAGTGTTCAGAACATTTTGTGCAGGCTGCCACGCCCCCTCCCATAGACTTGCATTGAGGGGGCGTGGCGTCACGACCCCCGCACCCAGCGTTCGAAACAAATTGTTCCGAACGCTTGGGCAGTGGAGTACCCCTTGAAGTTTAGCTTTGGATGTGAATGGAGGAGAAAAGTTTGCAAAATTTTAAACCAATACTAGATAAGTAAATAAAGTATTAACAGTTTGCTTGTTTTTTTTGTGTGTTTTTTTTTTCTATATTTGGCGTAGAGGTAAAATTTTGATTTTTCCGCTAACTTTTCCAAAATCATTGTTATGCCCCAGCACTTCAGAGCTGCTACAGAGACTAATGGCTGTAGATGAGATATGGTGATATGAGAGATGTGTTTTTTTATTTTATTTATTTTTTACCTGCAGAAAAATCTAAAATCTTATAAATTTGGGTTAATTACATGCCAGCCTCATAGCAGTACCCATGAGAAAGTCCATATGACTCCCTCTCTCTTATAAGCCATTGACTAGGTTGTTACCTTCAGGTCAGACCTTGCGCTCCTTTCTTACTTTTTGTAATCCCTACAAGTGAAACAGAAATTTTGTAACAGATAAAAACCGTATTTGTACAGAAGATTCTGTGTGATGATTTGATACCTGTCTCTTTACCTACATAACTCACAATATACGCTCTGTACAAGGTTTGGAAGAATTATTAAAAAGTTATTTGCCATTGTCTTATTGTCTCTGCTTTTGTCTGTATATATGACCTTTAACCCCTTAAAGAGGTACTCCTGAAGTAGAACTTTTTTGAACCATTATCCCTGGGCTTCCGGCATTTAAAACAACAACCTTGACTTACTTGCCCGCGGTTCCCTGATCCTGACTACTACAACTCCCACCAATCGATCAAATTATAGGGGAAATTTTCCATTTCACTATCTGTATTTTATAATAATCCTAAAATATTGTAATTATTATTCTGGCCAAGGGGTATGCTACCTCTTGGTAGTGCTGTGCCCAAATGGGTATGGGTGTGGCTTATTGTGGGTGGGGCTAGTCACAGAGTGGGTTTTATTTTTTCTCAGCGCAGCGTGACCCACCAGAAGCAGAAGAAGACAGGGAACGGAGAACAGGAGACCGATATCGGCGCAATGGGGAACGTAGAAAGGTGAGTTAAAGTTTGATTTGTTTCGTTTGGCAGCCCGGGCACAGAGGGATAATCAAAAACACATCATAGTACTCCTTTAAGGACAATACAGAGGGAGGGGATCACCCACAACAGAGTGTTCCAGTCAGTCAAGACTCAGCCGCTGCAGTACATCACCAAGCCTCTTAAAGAGACAGCACACTCAAATTAAGGGCCAGTGACTACAGACAGGGGAACACCAGGATCATCTGCTGCATCATCGCCGGTGAGGCTGTCCCCTCACCACTGGACCTGGGGGTCCTAGGCCGAAATACCCAAGGAAGAGTCGGAAGTAAGTACCCCGGCTGAAGCCACTTTTTCTACACCTCCTTCCACTCAGCCCAGAGCATGCCCCCCAGGCCTAGAAGTCTGTTGAGTCCACTGCACACCTGCAGTCACCATCCTTGCCTAAATGGTTAGTCGGTGATGAGCCAAGTCTTATCCAGTACATCAGGGAGCACCTTTTTCCCCCTGCCCCTACAAAAGTAATCTGATAGTGTGCCCAGGCCTACTCCTAGGAGCGAGGAGGTTTGGCCTAGTCAGCGGGCACCAACGAAAGTGCCTCGGCCTACTCCAGCTGTTGCGGAGGTTTGGCCGGCCCACCAGGCACCAACTGTTATTCCCCCAGTGGCGAAAGCTGCTGCGGTACAAGTGGTGGTCACTGTGAGCCCGACCATCACAGAGTCCCGTCTGTCCCATGTTGCGTGGAGCACCCATGTGAACCCCATGGAGGGGGTCCAGTCTCACGGTCCTAGGTTTATGTCACAGCCTAGGAAACAGTCCGATAGGCGAGACTGGGATGGAAAGATGCCCATGTAAAGAAACGTCCTATTTGTGTACTCGTGTACAGTAACTTTACCAAAATGGTCGCCGAGACCAACTAACTGTGTTACGTGTGAGAACACTTTTGTTGCTACGGGTTATAAGCTACATTCAAGTATAGAGCCTGACGAACTTGTCAAGACCATTTTGTGTAACCAATCTTGTAAGTGTTGTACCTGACTCCTAGTCGAGATTCTCTAAGGAGAACTCTATACTGTACCTGGACTGTCGAGCGGTACAAGGGACACTTGTGTACATTTTATTGAGAGTAATATATTTTTGCTTACCACTTTGCACTTATTGGTACTTCTGTAAAGTGTATTATAGTAAAATGTCTGTAAATTGTTTGTACATGAAAGTCATAGTGTACCGTGTTTTTCTGGTGTCTGGCAGTTCTTAATAGGAGGTATCCTGATCCATTTAGGAGAGGCAACATTTCCACCTCACTGACAACACCATGCACAGTTAAAGACTAAATACTAATACAGTCTAGTATCACACAGATAGTCATGCACACGTATCAGTCATGTCATTAGGACTATAACACTACCACATACCAGTCCATATAAATGTCTTTAAATTGTCATATGTCTATGTGATTTTCTTGTGTCCCCTTGCTCAGGATACTTTGCTGGCCAGAAGGTATTCCTGTACCCGCAACGCACGTAACTAAAAAGTCTAAGGTAACAAGGGTCAATTGTTGTCTAGAATCTATATATCTAGTGTTCTGGGGAGAAGTGTGTCATGCCAAGGGACCCCAGTAGCCAAGGCATTGGGCAGAAATCCTCAGGCAACCCAGTCCGCAATCATTCTGTCTCTAAAGTAAATATTCAGTTGTAGTCATATGTATAGTTGTCCTATGCATAGTCATAGTCTCATAAGTCGTGTTTATAACATAGTCATACGTATATTGTTGGTGATATATAGTCCTTATTCTCATTTGTACAGAGACTCTTATTAATCATCCATTCACTTCAAGCACAGCCTGGATATGACGTTAAGTGTAATGTCCCAGGACTGCATGCAGCCCCATGGCCACTTCGCTCCTCCACACTCCAGGACTGGCGCCGAGGGCGACTTCATTTAAGTAAGGGGGTTTGTAATGTCTCAGTATGGGATGTTGCCGTAATGTACTTCTGCCCTGTCAGGCAGTGTCCCTGCGTGTCCTTTGGGGCTCTCCTACAGCAAACCCTATAGTATTTACAGGTTATGTGTAGTTATGTATTGTAAGTGTAATATACCTTTAAATCTTTACCACATGATTGCATTGTTACCCAGAGAACCCCAGTGACCAGGTGACATCCTAAGTGACCTATGGGCTCCGTGCACAGCCCCCCTATATAATATGGGGAGGGGCTGTAAGCTCATTGCTACTTCTGCTGAGGTCCAGTGCAGTCAAGTGTCCCAGGGTCCATGCCCAGAGCATTGGAGGCCTCAAGCCTAAATTACTGCAGCCACCATTCGGTCCTGAGTAAGTCGTCATCTCAATTGTCTGTCACCATCACAGTCAAGTCATATATAGTCACCATGGCCTGCATTATAGTCTGTCAAGTCACTGCAAGTCCCAGCCTGCGAGGTCCCCCTGTGTCACTGGCCACCTCTCTGGGATATTGGCTGAACTGCATAGACTGTACCATCTGTGTTAACTCAGGAAAGTTACCGTTACCCTTAACCTGGCCTTGGACTCTCTATTGCGCCTGCCTAACCTAGAATTAGTGGTACTACCTTCGGGTGGTTATAAAGGAAAACCACACCCTGGCGTCATGACAAGAAGGGGTTAATACCATTTACCCCTGGGTCCATAACATCTGCCCCCTTACACCTCACATCACACTCTGTGGTGAACCACAGGTAGATGTGAGGAGCACTTGGGAAACTTTTTTTGAGGCTCTCCAGTGGTCAGACCATCAATGCTAACCATCTCATCCCAACTCGGTGAATAGTTCATAAATGCTTTTAGTAAGAAGACCCCTTTAATGGGAGCTCACTGTATACAGATTTATTATTATTTTCTTCTTCGGTAACTATATACAGTAATCTTCACCATACAGCCATACACTTACATGTAGTATTACATGCCAACTATTCTCATACATGGATTGGACGACCTTGTGACATATTAATGGGCCAGTCCACCAGAGTAGACTGGCCCTGGATAATCAAGGGGGTCCCAAGTCATAGGGCATATGTTGTCTTTTCCATAGACGCAACATTTTTGGAAGGGACTGCTAAAAATTATACTAGACAGTCCCTGAGTTTGGGTTACTCCGGGGGAAATTTTTTATTTTTTAAATCAACTGGTGCCAGAAAGTTAAACAGATTTGTAAATGACTTCTATTAAAAAATCTTAATCCTTCCAGTAGTTATTATCTGCTGGATACTACAGAGGAAATTCTTTTCTTTTTGGAACACTGTGCTCGTGATGTCAGCAGAGAGCACTGTGTTCCAAAAAGAAAAGAATTTCCTCTGTAGTATTCAGCAGCTAATAAGTACTGGATGGTTTAAGATTTTTTAATAGAAGTAATTTACAAATCTGTTTAACTTTCTGGAACTAGTTGATTTAAAAAAAAAAAAAAAAAAAAGTTTTCCACTGGAGTACCCCTTTAAAGTGTTATTGTCATTAAAAAAATGTTTTTGACATGTTGTCCACACACGTCAAAAGTTTTGATCGCTCCAGGTCTTATTCCTGAAACCTGCTGCGATTGCTAGTTATAAGCTGGGGAAGTGTGCGGCATATCGCTCGACTCCCCAGCCTTTTCGTTTCATGGACTCAAACAGTGAAAAGGTTGGATTTGATTAACAGCAGGAGTGTGAGTGGCGTGCACTTCCCCAGTTTATAACTAGTAATTGCAGCTGGTCTCAGTAGTGAGACCTGGTGTGATCAAAACTATTGACAACATGTCTGGCCAACAGGCCTGCGGCTGTCAGGGCATACTTGGAGCTGTAGTTTCACAACAGATGGAGAGACCTTTGTATTGGGGTATACATACCTAGAATTTACCAGAGTTATTGGGGCTGATGCTGGACCCTATTGTTCTTACTCTTCTTGACCACCAAGCTACCATCACTGCCCAGATACATTTTTGACACCTCACACCCATCTACGCATTTTATTTTATTTTTTAATTAAAAATTTTTTCTTGGAAAACAAAAACTGTACAAAAATATTCATGTCCTTTGCTTTGCAAAACTGAAGAAATCTAAAGCCTAATAACGGTGAGTAAATCTCCGTCTCCAAGACAGTTAATTGGATCGGACCCATCCATCATGTGGAGCCATCGAGTAGCATTCATCTTCTTTGGGCCTTGGCATCTGCTCTTGAGCTAGAAATCCCAACTAAAGTGACTTCAGTATATTCTATCCATTAGTGACCTATAACCGAGAGACTGAACGTCATTAGAGAAGCTTCCTCCATTGTGATGGAAATCCAGATGTCTTTGATCTGAGATATTAAGGATTGATGGTCTTGGATTGGGTATATTCTAGCATTGTAATACCAGACTAAGGATGTCCGCTTTTTAATAGTTGTATATCCTTGGATATTTGTCATTTGGAGGAGTTTTAAAGTTGAGCACGCTTGGACCCCAGCTAAGACGTGATCCTAGACATGGCTGAGCTTGAGATGTGTCCCCTGTGTGTAGTCCACGTTCTTACTGGTGGGGCTTCAGTCATCAGTATTCGAATGTTAACTCTGTATGTGGATTCATTTCAATGGTTGTATAGTTCTGAGGACTCCTGGAGAAGAAATGGTAATGAAATAAAACTTTATGATACATTTATGATACACATTCGGTTAGGCGTGGAACAAGGTTCACTATGCCCCGCTGCCGACATGCTTATCCACTGTACGTCAGCGATGGGGCCGCTGTGTAATTGACACACAGGTCCCAGACAGGCCCGTCGCTAAAGGACAGGCAAACCAAGCAAATGCTTGGGGCCCCGAGCCGGCCCAGGGCCCCAAGCAGAGCTGGTGCTTGTTGTGCTTCCTATAAGGCTGCAGCCATCTGAGCGCTCTATAGAGAGCCTCAGGCGGTGGCAGCACTCCTGGTCACCTCCTGAGTTCCTCCCCTTCCCTGTAGCGTGGCCGAGCTCCTCTTCTTCCTGGCTGTCAGTCCAGCCAGGTACCGCGCAGTACAGGAACGGGAGATTCAGTTTCCTGTTCCCGGCAGGACTGACAGGAAGTGTACACTGAGTGCTCACTTCCTTTCAGGACTGAGTGACAGCCAGGAGGTAGAGGAGCTCAGCCATACTACAGGGTCCAGTGAAGGAGCCGGAGGAGGTAACTGAGAACATAGGTAGGGTAGGGAGGGGGAAAAAACATAGAGGGGGGAGTAAAAAAAAAAAACATGGGGGGGGGGGGGAATAAGAAGGACACGGGGAACGGAATAAGAAGGACACAGAGAGGGGGAGGGGGGAGTAAGAAGGACATGGAGGAGGGGAATAAGAAGGAGGGGGTGGTGGTGCCCCCTATTTTGCTTGGGGCCCCCAAATTCTTTCAAACGGCCCTGGTCCCAGAGCATGCACATCTTAGCTTATCCCTTAGCTGCGGCATGCACGGGGGATAAGCTAAGATGCGCATGCTCTGGGACCTGTGTGTCAATTACACAGCGGTCCCAGCGCTGATGTACAGGGGATAGGCATGGCGGCGGCGAGGCATAGCAAACCTTGCACCACGCCTATCCGACTGTGTGCGGCTGCTATCAAAAACATTTTTTGGGGTGATAAAAGCAGAGAGAACTAAGGTAAAAACACTAATGTAGACACAATCTGCACAAAGTACATAGGCTGTGTGTAGGTTATATAGCCTCAAGTTCATGACAGTTGCGCTTTAAGGAAAAGCTCCATATCTGAAAAATAATTATAGTGCAGCACTGTGCACAATAAAAATGTTTCTAAATTACTTTCATATTTTAGAGATGCTCTAGGCCATTCATAACTATACATAGCACCCATGGTCAGCATGAGACCCAGTGCTATAGAATGTAATATGATTCTACAAAGCTGTCAATGGGTGCTAGGGAGACAAAGAAAACTCTCCATCTTCTAATACATAGTGTTGAGCATCTGTGAGCATGTACAAAGGAAGATTTCTATGGCTATTTACAAGCTGAATTGAAAATGAAAGTAACTTGGAAAAATTATTATTGTGCACAGTGCTGCACTATAACTATTTTTCTTCTAACATTACAGTTATATTTTAAATAGAGCAGAGTTACAATGCCAGCCTCAACCCCTAAATAGGCGTGGCATCGTTCCTAAAATGTTTGCAATTTTTTTTTCTAATTCTTTTCAACCCCTTTAAGATATTGTCAAAAGTGTTGACCCATTTTGCTGGGAAGATGGGAAGGGCAGGGAAGTTACGCAATTTGTGACACTCCCATTGACGATACGTATGACTATACTTATGAGCTTACTATACGTAGTTCATGGGGCTACGTTGTTTAAAGCTGCAAATTGCGTAGCTTCCCAGCTTCCCCAGTTTCTGGCTTTCCTGACCACCTCCTGTGGCCACAAATAGCTGGTTGGACAACTGAAACAGCAAGGTGGCACAACCCCTTCAAAGTTTAAAGGGGTACTCCACTAGAAAACATTTTTTTTTTTTAAATCAACTGGTGCCAGAAAGTTAAACAGATTTGTAAATTACTTCTATTAAAAAATCTTAATCCTTCCAGTACTTATCAGCTGCTTTTATGATCCACAGGAAGTTTTTTTCTTTTTGAATTGCCTTTCTGCCTGACCACAGTGCTCTCTACTGACACCTCTGTCCATTTTAGGAACCCTCCAGAGAAGAATAGATTTGCTATGGGGATTTATTCCCGCTCTGGACAGTTCCTGACATGACAGAGGTGTCAGTAGAGAGCACTGTGGTCAGGCAGAAAGTAAATTCAAAAAGAATAGAACTTCCTGTGGAGCATACAGCAGCTGATAAATAATGGAAGGATTAAGACTTTTTAATAGAAGTAATTTACAAATCTGTTTAACTTTCTGGCACCAGATGATTAAAAAAAAAATGTTTTCCAGAGGAGTACCCCTTTAAAAATTCAGGAGGTGATGTTGGAAATAATGGCCAGGTAAAAGTTAATGTTGTCAATTACAATTACTATTAACATTTCTTCTATTAATCATTGACAAAAAATTATAATGAAAGTCAGGATTTAAAGTGTGGTAATACTGGTTAGGTTTTCTAATAGACTTTGGCTGCTGTATGCAGGGTCCTAACACTCGAGAGCTACTTAAAGGGGTGGGCCCATTAACCACACTTATCACCTATCCACAGGATTGGTATGTATGATCACTTGGCTACCCACCACTGGGACCCCATGAAATCTGGGGGTCTTTAGTCCCCTGTGTGAAGGGAGGGGTAGTGCACGCTGCTCCATTCATTTTCTATGGGACCTTCAAAATGGATGTCAGTCCCCTGGACAGTAAATTAGGCAGTACTCATTCACACACACTACCCCCCTTTCCCCTCCCCCTTAGGGGCCCCTATTCTCATAACTGGTGGACTGACTACCCAGTAACCATACAATTATTACCTTAAACCTGTGGATAAAGGATAAATGGACAAGAGAAATACTGTACTAAGTAAAATGTGCGGAGGGTGATGTCGACATGCCCCTCCACACATTCTCTATAGGAGCGCTGGAGATACATGAGAGCAGTACTCTTGCATTTCCAGTGCTCACATAGACAGTGTTGACAAGTTAACCCCATGCTCCATGCACAGGGAGATTTAGGCATTGTTCTGGAGATTGTAGGAGGGCCAGGGGAGGACTGTACTGGGGATCCTGGACATTTGTCCTGGATCTCCAGGCTGACGTTCGCGCTTTTCTGCTGTATGTGCGGCTAACGCCTCCCCTCAGTGTGGTTGCATATGCGGCCTACACTGATAGAAGACGTGACTGCGTAGTGCAGGCGCAGATTACATAACTCATCTGTGCCTGCACTCTGGAAGCTAAAGAATGCGGCCCAGCAGCAGTACAGAGGAGATCACTGAGTGAGACAGGTGAGCATCTGTCTTTGTTTTGTTTTTTACTTTTTTTCTTATTTTTTTGCTTCAACTGGGAGGGGAGGGCATACCTGGCTGCTCCCACTGCCCCCACATACCTGGCTGCTCCCACTGCCCGCACATACCTGGCTGCTCCCACTGCCCCCACATACCTGGCTGCTCCCACTGCCCGCACATACCTGGCTGCTCCCACTGCCCCCACATACCTGGCTGCTCCCACTGCCCGCACATACCTGGCTGCTCCCACTGCCCCCACATACCTGGCTGCTCCCACTGCCCCCACATACCTGACCGCCCCCACTGCCCCCACATACCTGGCTGCTCCCACTGCCCCCACATACCTGGATGCTCCCACTGCCCTCCACATACCTGGCTGCTCCCACTGCCCCTACATACCTGACTGCCCCCACTGCCCCCACATACCTGGCTGCTGCCACTGTCCCCCACATACCTGGCTGCTCCCAATGCCCCCCCCCCCCCCCCCCCAAACACACATACCTGGCTGCTCCCACTGCCCCCTCATACCTGGCTGCTCCTGCTGCCCCCACATACCTGGCTGCTCCCACTGCCCCCGCATACCTGACCATCCCCAGTGCCACCACATACCTGGCTGCCGCCCACATACCTGGCTGCCTAACCTGGCCCACATACCTGGCTGCTTAACTATCTACCTACCTACCTACATATAGACAATGCAGAAATGAATCCATAGCACTCCAAAGTAGTGTTGAGCAGCATAGACCATATTCGAATTCGCGAATATTCGCGAATATATGGACGAATATTCGTCATATATTCGCGAATATTCGCATATTCGTAATAATCTCGTTTTATTTTCGCATATGCGAAAAATTCGCATATGCGAAAATAACATATATGAAAATTAGCATATACAAAATTAGCATAAGCAAAAATTCGCATATGCGGAAATTCGTGCACCAGTCTCACACAGTAGTATTAGAGCCTTCTTTACACCACACAAGCTGGAAGAAGAGAGGGGTGATCACTGTGATGTGTACTGTGAAGAAAAAAAAACAAAAAAAACGAATATTCATAATTACGAATATATAGCGCTATATTCGCGAATATTCGTGAATTCGCGAATATGCGATATTCGTGAATAAAATTCGTATTGCGAATATTCGCGAGCAACACTACTCCAAAGTAAGGTGAAAAATCAGGTGTGCACTTTATTCACCTATGGATAAAGTTACAATGTTTCAATGGCCTCTCGCGATCTTTCTCAAGCATGATGCTTGTGGCGAGAGGCCATTGAAATGTTGTACCTTGAACCATGGGTGAATAAAGTGCACACTTGTTTTTTCACCTTACTTTGGAGTGCTGTGGGTTCATTTCTGCATTGTCTAGAATTATACAGACGGTGACCTGGCCTGTTTTCTGCTGGCACCCTTATATACCAATTAGTTGTGCTGCTTCTTTTTTGGAACTACCTACATACATGGCTACCTAACTACCTAGCTAGCTACTTGGATACCTAAATACCTAATTACATACCTACCCACATACTTGGCTACCGAAGTACCTAGCTAGCTACCTAACTATATGCCTGTCTACCTGGCTAGTTACCTACCTACAAATCTGGCTACCTAACTACCTAGTTAGCTACCTACCTGGCAACCTACATACCTGCCCTTTTGTGCAGGACACCCAGGAGGGAATTATAACAGTTTGCGGCCTATAGATGGGAAGATTGTGTAGAGGAGGGCACTGAAAAATGCAGAAGCTAACATGTTTGTCCCACAGATTATGTCAATAGATGAGTTTTGGATGGAAGAAGTCTTCATGGTGGTGGTATATATATATCTCCTGTATACACCGCCATATGGTCCTGTATATAATGTCTCATATGGTATACAGATCCTGTGTACATATGGTATCTACCTCTATATTGTCCCATATATAATCACTTATATGGTGTATATATCTGGTGAACAGCTGGTATCTTCCAATATATGGTCCTGTAAATAATCACTTATATGATATACTGATCCTGTGTACAGCTGGTAACTACCTCTTTATGATCTTGTATATAATCACTTATATGATATACAGATCTGTGTACAGCTGGTAACTACCTCTTTATGATCTTGTATATAATCACTTATATGATATACTGATCCTGTGTACAGCTGGTATCTACCACTATATGGTCCTGTGTATAATCACTTATATTGTATACAGATCTGTGTACAGCTGGTATCTACCACTATATGGTCCTATGTATAATCACTTATATGGTATACAGATCTGTGTACAGCTGGTATCTACCACTATATGGGCACTGATGGGGATACTGGTCTGTGTATACAGGCTTTATTCAGTACAGTATGGCGGTATTATCAATTATTGTATGGCGGTATATATTTCCTCCTTCTGTACCAGTATCATTGGTCATGGAAATTATCTTTCCTATGTTAATGTTTTATATACATATAATTTTATTTTATATTGTGCGTAGGGGTGGGGCATGATGAGAGATTTGGGTGGGATATGAGCATGACAGAGGTGTGGCAAGGGGCGGAGTCTCGCAGGGAGCCCTTGCTTTATTTGGTCTGGGGGCCCTGAGTGTTGTCAGTCCGCCTCCTGAGGAGGGTCCCAGCTATTAGACCCTAATGATCAAATACATATCCCCTATCCTTTAGATAGGGGAAATATATGAAAATGCTGGAGTACCCCTTTAATAGTTAAACTGCCAAAGTTAAGCTGAAAAAATTCCACCTCCATAAGCAGCTACAGAATGCACTGGGGAGCAGGAGCAGTCAGGTCACAGTAAAAAATAAGGCAAGTATTCAGTGTAAGGTCTCTGCATACAGCAGCCAAGATCTCTTCTTCAGGACCCCTGTAGATAAGACTTGGGAAGCAGTTAGATGTTACACTTAAAGGGGTTATCCAGAAATTCAAAAACAGCACAATTTTTCCAAAAACAGCTCCATACCTGTTCCCAGATTGTGTGCAATATTACAACTTGGCCCCATTCACTTCAATAGAACTGAGCTGCAATACCACACACAACCTGAGGACAGGGGTGGCGCTGTTGTTGAAAAATTCAGCTCTATTTTTCTATTCCTTTATAAGCACTTTTTGGGATCTGGGTGAAGGATCAGTTTACCTTTTACGCAGGTAGAATATTAACCCAATAACTCCACATATTAGGAGCAGTAACAGCAACACCAGGAGAGAGACTTGCCAAGCTTTAAAAGATCCTGAAAACACAGATATCAAGGTTATTCTCACGGCAAGACAAGACAGTAAATATCCTGTAAAATCTTAAATAGACACTGTCAAATAAAAGAACTTTAATATGTTGTAAATCTTGGCAAAACATTAACCTTTCTAATATTCTTCATAAAAAATGTTATTTCCTTTCTATAGAAATCATAGCTTATAAAAAAAATAAAATAAAAAAATACCACTATGGGTCCTCATAGCATCCAGAACATAATCCTGTTCGGCTGCAGCATTATCTTTGTCCCAGCTGAAACACAGGCTGGGACAAAGTTCAGGAAGTGAGGGCGGGACTAGCACTGCTCTGTGCTCACTCCTGTCCTGTCAGACTGCAGCATGTAAACAGAGAGGAGGGGGTTACAGAGCAGCCTGCAGTGATTGGATGAAAAGACCTAACACAGGAGACTCAGGAAGTAAGCTGAGTCATGTAGGGTGAGGACACACCCCCCTACAGATCACAGGATGACAAACCAAGTGAGCAACAGATATTTTTGAGAGAAATATAGGTGCTAGACACATAATAATGTTATGCGCATGGTCAGAATTGGTAATCTGTAACATATAACAGTTTTTTTGTGAAATTAAGGCATTTCTTAACTTATAAAATATTACAATGGATCTGAGCATTCATGTTATCTGAAATGTGATATTTAAAGGGAGGTTCTAGATTTTATAAATCATAAAGGGGTATTCCGTCTATTTACACTGGCTGTGTTCATGTCAATGGAAAGAGATGCACATGTGTCTAGCTCTTCTAGTATTCCTCTCTTATCTGTAGACACCGTTTACTACACATCTGCCAGAGGTAGCACCCCCAGGTATTTATAGCATTTACAGTAGATATGCCATAAATACTATTAGTCAGGATACTTCTTAATATATATAGTAAAAGGTTCTGCAACTTTCTAATAAAGTTTGTGTTTTCTGTCAGTGAATAGACCAGTGTTCCCCAACCAGTGTGCCTTAAAGGGGTACTCCAATGGAAAAAAAAATTTTTTAAATCAACTGATGCTAGGAAGTTAAAAAGATTTGTAAATGACCTTTATTTAAATATCTTAATCCTTCCAGTACTTATCAGATGCTGTATGCTACAAAGGAAGTTGTGTAATTCTTTCCAGACTGACACAGTTCTCTCTGATGACACCTCTGTCCATGTCAGGAACTGTCCAGAGTAGGATCAAATCCCCATAGTATCCTGCTGTGGACAATTCCTGACATGGACAGAGGTGTCAGCAGAGAGCACTGTGGTCAGACAGAAAATAAATTCAAAAAGAAAAGAACTTCCTCTGGAGCATACAGCAGCTCATAAGTACTGGAAGGATTAAGATTTTTACATAGAAGTAATTTACAAATCTGTTTAACTTTCTGACACCAGTTGATTTATTAAGAAAAAAAAAATGTTTTCCAGTGGAGTACACCTTTTGGTTGTTGCAAAACTACAACTACCAGCATGTCCGGACAGCGTTTGGCTGTCGGGGCATGCTGGGAGTTGTAGTTTTGCAACAGCTGGAGGCATCCTGGTTGGGAAACACTGACAATAGAGCATTCTTCTAAGCTTCAAAAGATATTAGAGGAGTACAGTTTTAATCCTCATTCACTGACAGCAAACAGAGATCTTGATAACGTTGATAAATTGCATGTATATTAGGAAGTTAGGAAATAAACATCTCGTACTAGTCATTTTGCCATATATCTATGAGTCTGGTCAATGTGGATTTTACATTTGGTGACGTAACATAAGAAAGAATACTTGGTTGGAGAGCCGGACTGGCAGAACACACAGGTCGCCATATTATGGGAACGATATACTGCTGATATCATCCATCGCTTGTGGCTGCGCTCTCCTCCACCCTGCCCTATAAATATCTAAGGATTAGATGTCTTCATCTGGCACTGTACTGAAGCAGGTTCAGGAAAAAAAAGCGGTCGAAGGCTCACGCCAAGTAGTAGATGACACTGCAAGTTAAAGGTCAAGATGGAAAAGAAAGATGAGATTCAGGGTGCAGGTTTTTGTGACCCTCTAAATACATAAACACCATATGCTATGATTTAAAGGAACACTCCACTCAAATCTGAGTTATGCCAAGTGCTGAGTCTGAGGAAGCGGAGCAAAATCTAGGGGTACAATGAGCACCAAAGTATCCCAGAACTCTACCCGCTCCATCCCTGCACCAGATATAACTCAGTAGATCAAGTCTCTCCAGAGTAGTCCTTTAAAGGGGTACTCCGCCCCTAGACATCTTATCCCCTATCCATATAGGGGATAAGATGTCTGATTGCGGGGGTCCCAGTGATCTCTGCTGCAGCACCCCAGTCATCCGGTGCATGGAGCAAACTTCACTCCATGCTGGTTTACTAGCGATGCAGCACTGGAGGCTCATGCCATCACGGCCACGCCCCCTCAATGCATGTTTTTGACAGGGGGCGTGGCTGATGTCATAACCATGCCCCCTCAATACAAGTCTATGGGAGGGGCGTGGCCATGACATCAAGAGCCTTCACCCCGCATCACTAGTCATCCGTCACAGAGCAAATGCACCGGATGACTGGGGTGCCGCAGCAGAGATCAATGGGACCCCCGCAATCAGACATCTTATCCCCTATCCTTTGGATAGGGGATAAGATGTCTAGGGGCAGAGTACCCTTTAAAGGACTACTCTAGAGTGACTTGATCTACTGAGTTATATCTGAGTTAAAGTGAAGGAGAAAATTCAAAATCTTCATTTTTTACACTCGCATGTTCTTGTAGACCCAGTTTTTGAATTTTTACAAGGGGTAAAAGGAAAAAAAGCCCCTCAAAATGTGTAACCAAATTTCTCTTGAGTAAGGAAATACCTCATATGTGAATGTAAAGTGCTCTATGGGTGCACTAGAGGGCTCAGAAAGGAAGGAACGACAATGGGATTTTGGAGAGTGAGTTTTTCTGAAATGTTTTTAGGGGGCATGTCACATTTCGGAAGCCCCCATGGCTTGAATGATTTCAGCAGGCATCCTGGTCCGTTCCTCGCCCAGTGAGCAGCGGGGACCGGAATTCCCACGGGCGTACAGGTACGCCCTGTGTCCTCAACTACCAGGATGTCAGGGCGTACCCATACGCTCTATGTCCTTAACTGGTTAAAGGGTGTTAAAAAGTGACTGGAATAATGGTCAGGGATCGCTATATTTCCCCAAGTTTCCTGTCGTATCTGGATACCAGGTTTCAGGAAGCTCAAATCTCATCCAGAGAAACCTGGATGAGATATGGGAAATCCAGAAAAAGTATAATTCCCTGGAGAGACTTAGTCTTGTTGTCAGTCCTGAATTTTTATTGGATCAGAAGGATAAGTGGGGTCTTTTGTTCCCTTTCTGGGCCATGCCAGGTTTTCAGGCTGGCCCAGATCAGCACAGGTGCTGAAGACAGCTTATCACTTGGCTTTCAAACTAGGTGAGAGTCAGTCTGCAAGTGAGGCTGTGATAAACCTGCACCACTGAGGAGAATTTGAATTTGGAGGTTTTCAGCCAAAAAAGGGAACATTGTAAGCTGTGTAACACATATGTTGACTGTTGTGTTGGGTGGCTAGTAGTAAGCTACCTGTGGAGACAGGGATGTTTTATATTTGTAGTTAACACTGGACAAGCAGGATTAATTTAAGTTTAAACCTGAGTGTGATGGGTGAATCTGTATTGTTACTGAAAACTAAAGACAGATGAAGCCCTCTTTATACATTACTTCCGTGTCCCTGTCTCTAACTGCTACGTAAAGGGAATGTACAGGAAATAAAATCTACAGGTCGGATCCAGTCTACTTGCCAATACTAAGTTCCAAAATGTTAATTACAAACATCACATTACTGAAGCTCCAAAAAGGACTAACAAAATCACAAAGCTGACCCAGGTTTCGCATTGTATAGCTTTTCTAAGGACATATCCTCAGAAGAAGCTGTAATAGATGAAGTTGGAGCTGTGCTTTACTGCCTTGTGATGATATTCTTTTTTATATATATATCCTTGTGAGTGGATGTCAATATATGATTATATGCACTAGAGTGCATGTTATACAAAAAAAGAAGATTGCAACAGCACACTTGGTCTGAAAATGGAGGCTCTTAGCGCACTTTTTGATCAAAACGTGTCCCCCCATCCACCATGCTAGAGTGCATGTACATCGGTATATGCCTATTCGTAGCTTTTTTGTGGCTGCAGACCGAAGACACTGTACAGCACTGAGCAGCTTGCAATGTATTGGAATTCATGAAAGCTGCAGAAATAAAGCTCTGCCTTTGGTTTACCTTGTATCCTCTCTGGCATTAGACACACCATGAAAGAGCCCATCGAGCTGCCTTGTAAAGTGAATTGATCTCCGTGGCTGATTATGTCTGCATTCCATCTTCGTATGAGGTGTTGGTCACTGAGTGTGGTCAATACATTACCGGAGATGGAAAGCTTCTCCTGGCTACAAATAACATTCACATCTAAAAGAGGAGAAAGAGCACAATACATAAGCATTTACCATATAGGGCACCCAAAAAAATTTTTTTTTCAAAAAAGGAATAATAGAAATTTGAAGTGTGGTGACCTTGTATATAGGATGGAGGGGCTGTACATGAACAGTGGTGCTGCATGGACTGGCTGAGGCTGATCTTCATTCTATCCAGCACACTTTGCTCCACCGACTGCCATTCAGAGCAATCTGTGAGAAGGGGATATAAATAATTTCACAATATGAGATACAGTGGACAAACATATAGACAATGCTATACTGTGATGGCCGAGCTATGGTGGATATACAAGTTATCCATGGAGTTGTCTGCCACGTAAATAAGCAATGTGATACTTCATGGATATTGCCCAATGATGTATTTACAATATTACGGCATGATGAAAAGTTATGCTGTTTTCCAATATACCTTCTGTGTCAATTAAACATGATTTTGGAGAACTCTGTGGTCACACCATGGGAACATTCATTGCCCAGTAAAGGGTTTAGAATTAGTACCATAAAAGTCATAGTTTGGCTTTCTTTTACCTGGAGGAAAGGGTACCCAAACCATGTTACTAAATATCTAGATACCATGGCCAAGGCAAAGTGGCTTTTTGCCACCCACTTACAGTCAACACCTGAGGCATTTTCCCTTGTTGACCCCCCCCCCCCATCCCAGCTTTGTCAGTGTATAACATAGACCATGCAGTGGCTATGGGGCTCTTGGAGAGCACTGGTACAGCCTATAGCCTTTGCTGTCAAGTAACGAGGACCCATATAGAACAGAAGAACTAGAGGAGCGTGTAAAATGAGCCCAAAAGTTATTAACCAGGTAGGAGGGAGAAACAAACACCTTCGATTCTAGATGGCCCTGCTTCATTAGCATTAACGGCAATGCAGTTTGTGCATAATTTTGCCGAAAGAATGAACATGTTCATTCTTTAAGCCTGTGAATTTCTGCAGTGGGATTTTCTGCCACTGAAATTCTGCAGTGTAAATGGGTCAACAAAAGACCCATTTACACCAATGCTAGAAAAAAACAATGCTAGAGAAAAAAAAACAATACTGGGTGTGTGGAGTTTTTTGGGGCCAGATACAGTCATGGCCGTAAATGTTGGCACCCCTGAAATTTTTCTAGAAAATGAAGTATTTCTCACAGTAAAGGATTGCAGTAACACATGTTTTGCTTCACACATGTTTATTTCCTTTGTGTGTATTGGAACTAAACCAAAAAAAGGGAAGAAAAAAAGCAAATTGGACATAATGTCACCAAACTCCAAAAATGGGCTGGACAAAATTATTGGCACCCTTTCAAAATTGTAAATACATAAGATTGTTTCAAGCATGTGATGCTCCTTTAAAAATCACACCTGAAAGCAGATAAAAAGGAGAGAAGTTCACTTAGTCTTTGCATTGTGTGTCTGTGTGTGCCACACTAAGCATGGACAACAGAAAGAGGAGAAGAGAACTGTCTGAGGACTTGAGAACCAAAACTGTGGGAAAATATCAACAATCTCAAGGTTACATTACTTTTTGATAAAGCACATAAAACACTGTTTACCAAAAACGGAATGAGGCCTACAAAGAAAAGAACACAGTACCTACAGTGAAGTATGGTGGAGGTTCAATGATGTTTTGGGGTTGTTCTGCTGCCTCTGGCACTGGGTTACTTGAATATGTACAAGGCATCATGAAATCTGAGGATTACCAATAGATTTTGGGTCGCACTGTACAGCCCTGTGTCAGAAAGCTGGGTCTGTGTCCGAGATCTTGGGTCTTCCAGCAGGACAATGACCCCAAACATACATCAAAAAGCCCCGAGAAATGGATGGCAACAAAGCGCTGGAGAGTTCTGAAGTGGCAGCAATGAGTCCAGATCTAAATCCCATTGAACACCTGTGGAGAGATCTTAAAATTGCTGTTGGGAAAAGGCGCCTTCCAATAAGAGAGATCTAGAGCAGTTTGCAAAGGAAGAGTTGTCCAACATTCCGGCTGAGAGGTGTAAGAAGCTTATTGATGGTTATAGGAAGTGACTGATTTCAGTTATTTTTTCCAAAGGGTGTGCAACAAAATATTAAGTTAAGGGTGCCAATAATTTTGTCCAGACCATTTTTGGAGTTTGGTGACATTATGTCCAATTCGACTTTTTTTCTCCCTTTTTTGGTTTAGTTCCAAAACACACAAAGGGAATAAACATGTGTATAGCAAAACATGTGTTACTGCAATCCTTTTCTGTGAGAAGTACTTCATTTTCATGAAATATTTCAGGGGTGCCGATATTTACGGCCATGACTGTATTAGATGTGAGTCAATGGGAATTATGAAAAACCTGACCCACGTGCTTTTGGAGTTTTTCCCCCTTTTGCAGCGTTTTTAGGCTCACGGTTAGTTCTGTTCTATTCACAGAAATAAAATAACCTGACCTGTAAAAAAAAAAAAAAAAAAGAGAAAAATCACTAAACTAACACACGCTATTTATTTTTTTTTTTTAACGAGGTGTCACTTTTTGTGGTGGTGGTGTTTGTTTTTCAGATAAAAAAAAACATAGCACAAAAGTTGTATTGAATCGCATCCTTAGGGGTGAAAAAACAGACTGTGAACATGGCCTAAGGAATATCCATCAATAACTACAACTGGCTGCCAATGTCACTAAACAGCCCTCAGTTACCCATGCTGGAGTCCTTTACACAAAGGTCAAGCTGTATTGCGGTGGCTGAGGAAGGACAGATATTTTCGGAGCCTGGGCTCGGTTGTTGGACGGGCAGTATTGAGGTAGATGATCCGCCAGGTTGCGTGCAGAGACTCACTGACACCAATCTGAGGAGGGATATAAAAAAAGCAAAGGATAAAAGTGCTACATAACATAAGACAACATAATACAATGTGCTAAAACTGCACTACAATAACTGCAAGATGTGGAATTGGCGCTTATGTTCCACAGAATTTGGCGCAGAAATGTTCTATTGTCTTAATGAGATTTTGCTAACAGGTAACACTGCTGTGTGCGCAGAGTCAATAGGAGACTGATGTGAGGCGGAATCTGGAAGGAATTTAACACGAACAGTCCTTGTGAATTCTGCCTTATTTTTGCCTAGTGTGAACTTGCTCTTAGGACAGTGTTTTTCAAACAGTGTGCCTCCAGCTGTTGCAAAACTACAACTCCCAGTATTGGGCATGCTGGGAGATGTAGTTTTGCAACAGCTGGAGACATGCTTTTTGGAAAACACTGTCTAAAGGTACCCATACCTCTGAGTTCATATCCACTGCTACAGTCATTATTATTTATTTAAAGCATCATTATCTGGAGATTTGTATATACAGGAGATAAACATCCATCTCTTTCTCTCTACAGATTTGAAATGAATCTTTGTTATGGTAGATGCAGCATTATATACATTAAAATAGTGATTCCTCAACTTACAATGGCCTCAATATACAATATTTTCAGCATACGTGACTGGTGTCTGGTAGTGCAGGGAGGTATTACATGTTCTGTACTCTTTACCTGTATTACTGAAGTGTATGCACTGACTGGTGTCTGGTAGCGCCCCCTACAGTACAGGGAGGTATTACATGTTCTATACTCATACCTGTATTACTGAAGTGTATGCACTGACTGGTGTCTGTTAGCGCCCCCTACAGTACAGGAAGGTATTACATGTTCTGTACTCTTTACCTGTATTACTGAAGTGTATGCACTGACTGATGTCTGGTAGCGCCCCCTACAGTACAGGGAGGTATTACATTTTCTGTACTCTTTACCTGTACCAGGGTTACCTGCTCCTTTGGACACCAGGTGAGGGCGGCTCCATGTTACTTTTTTAGTACATTGTGTCCTGTACAGGACCCCGAAGAAGCTCCTGTCCTCTACATAGACAGTGATTACAGCTCCCAGCAGATCTTTATTGCTTTTATATGTAAGGATTTGCTTTATCTATATTAGTTATCTACTTATTTTTCTTTAATTCTCACTTTTTCCTATTTTTGGATGATATTTTGTGGCTTTAGAACAAATTACAGGTTTCTATAGAGTTATAGTCTCAACATACAATGGTCGTCCAGGAACCAAATAATATTGTAACTTAAAGGAGAAATGCGGCCCAAAATTTTTACCTTTTCCTGTGCCCAGGCTGCAAAAACAAAAAAAAAAATTTTAATAACTCACCATCCTACATTCCCCCTGATATCGGCGTCCCCTTCCTCCTGCACTGCTTGGCTCCCTGCTTCTTACCCTCGGAACGTCACACTGCGGTCAGGGTATTGCATGCCGCAGTGATGTGCCGCCTCGGCCGGTGATAGGCTGAGCGCACTGTCATGAAAAGAGCCCAGGCCGGGACACCGATACTGGCGCAACGGGGGAACGTAGTGAGGTGGGTTAAAGTTTTTTTTTTTTTTTTTTACAACCAGGACACAGGGAGACTTAAAAGTTTTGGGCCACATTTCTTCTTTAAGGGACCACTGTATTAGAAGCATGCATTAGACTATTCATCTCATAGAAAGGGGAAAAAAAAGGAAGATCTGGAAGCAGGCAACCGAGGAGGGTGAGACATTTTTACAAGCCACCTCATGTTATGTGCACAAAATAGTGCGCCAAAGTGTTAAAATGTCCCTAGAAAAAAGGGCCAAAATGAGGAGAACAAGTAATGGTCTTTCTGCTTGACGGTCCTTTTGCTTGATGGTCCTTTTGCTAGAAGAACCATTAAAGGGGTACTCTGGTGGAAAACTTTTTTGTTAAATGAACTGGTGTCAGAAAGTTAAACAGATTTGTAAATTACTTCTATTAAAAAATCTTAATCCTTTCAGTACTTATTAGCAGCTGTATGCTACAGAGGAAATTCTTTACTTTCTGAATTTCTTTTTTGTGTTGTCCACAGTGCTCTCTGCTGACACCTCTGTCCGTGTCAGGAACTGTCCAGAGCAGGATAGGTTTGATATGGGGATTTTCTCCTGCTCTGGACAGTTCCTGATATGGACAGAGGTGTCAGCAGAGAGCACTATGGACAACACAAAAAATAAAATAAAAATAAAATAAAGATTTTCCTCTGTAGCATACAGCTGCTAAAAAGTACTGAAAGGATTAAGATTTTTAATAGAAGTAATTTACAAATCTGTCTAACTTTCTGGCACCGGTTCATAAAAAAAAAAAACGTTTTCCACCGGAGTACCCATTTAAGCATACCCTCTACAACAACCTCTTTACCAGAACATCTACCACACCCTCTACCAAACTCTCTAACAAACCTTACGCCAGAACGTCTACCAGAATATCTACCACAACCTCTACCACAAGGTTTTAAATAGATAAGTTAATGATATACAGTTAAAACTCTGCAAAAGGCCACCCCCTTATCCAGACCAGATGTTGTGTGCAGATTTTCATCCCACCATACAGTATATTATTCATAGTGTTCTTTTTCTTTAAAGGGGTACTCCACTGGCCAGCGTTCGGAAGTAAATGCTCCGAAGGCTGTTTTTTTGCTGCTGGAGTTAGCCACGCCCCTCAAGATGTCATGGTCATGCCCCCTCAATGCAAGTCAATTGGAGGGGGCGTGAGAGCCATCACGCCCCTCCCATTGACTTACATTGAGGGGGCGTGACCATGACATCACGAGGGGCGTAGCCGACCCCGCAGTGCCAAAACAGCCTTCGGAGCATTTACTTCTGAACGCTGGCCAGTGGAGTACCCCTTTAAGAAGGCTCTCCCCAATTCAATGCAATTTTGTTTGGTCTTCCCAAAGTAGTTTCACCGTAAAGTGATAAAAATGTGCACAGTTACTTTTTTAATGTACAGGTGTGTAATGAGCTGGTGATACTCACTGTTGGGTTTCATAGAAGGTGACAATGTGTTGAGTCAAATCTCTTAGAACTTCTGTTCTTGAGCTATTTTTCCATGATAAAATAAAGGCGTCCAAAATATCTGTTTTAGTCAGGAAGGATCCAGCAGGGAATGACTCAGGGCGCCCCCTGTAGAGAGCTATGGCCTCGGGGCTAAGAATGTATGGTCGATAGATCAAGGGAAGTTGCTGGTCTGTGAATACAAAGCAATAGACATCATATCTAGCCCGGAGTGAACTGGGTATTTAGTGTAAATGATTGTCACAATATTTATTACACTCAAATGTATATTACATTAAAAAAATACATGAAGAGTCGTAAAGATCGTAAAGTATTTATGTATACCTATACAATATACAAAAGAGATACAGAAAAACTTCTTCATGCCAACAGAGAACTATTAACATGCCATAGCACAAGTTCAAGCCTTACAGCCATGCCAATCTCAGCCTTAAGTCGTAGCACAGCACAAACTCATTACAGCTTTTTTGTGTAATAAAGTAAACTATTAGGGATAATAATATTAATGGTGCCCAACCTGGAATTTGTGTACTCCGCCCCTAGACATCTTATCCCCTATCCAGTCGAGCCTAAGAGTCTGGAGTCATAGGAGCCTCAAGTCAAGTCTGCAGTCACAAGTCTACAAGTAAGTTAAAGTCACAGGTTAGTCTGTCTCTGTCAAGTCATCAGTCACTGTCATCTATTGTCAAGTCAACGTGGCCGGAAGTTGTGGTGGCGGGGTGTGTGGTGCAGGGCAGATGTTGTTACCCTGGGGGAAGATGGCATTAACCCCTTGTATTTGTGACGCCAGGGCGGGGTTTAGCCTATAAGCACCCGAAGGTATACCGCTGGATCCTGGTCTAGGCACGGGGGCAATAAAGACTCCGACGCCAAGTTACAGACAACGGTAGATTTACTGAGGGTAGACAGTTGGTAAAGTCCATACAGTTCAGCCAGGGCCCAAGGAGGTGACCAGTGACGCAGAGACCTTAAGGGCTTGCTGGGACTTATAGTAGGACTGGACAATTGAATGCAGACCATGCTGACTTGACAGATGACAGGGACTGACTTGACTCATAAAGCTGTGACTTTATCTTACTTGACTTAATGGTGGCTGCAGGACTGGACTTTGAGATCTCCAACACTCGGGACACACACACTAGACAAGACTGCACTGGACCTCAGCTTAGCAGAAGAGCAGATCTCAAAAAGAGAGAGAAGCTCCACCCAGGGGTAATATGGGGGAGACTAGCAGCAGGGAGCTCATAGGTCACTCTTGGGATCACCTGGTCACTGGTACCTCCTGGGTAACAATCACATGACATATCACATGGTATAACTCTTAAAGCAACATTACATTTTATAACAATTTACATGGTAAAACATATTTACAATTGGGAAACAAGTGCAGGGGGCCTTGTGGACACTGAAGGAGGCTGCCTGACAGGACAGCAGGAGCACGGGGTAACACCTCCCGTACTGGGCCACCACAAACTCCCCCTCTTAATTAAAGTTGTCCTCGATTCCCAGTCCTGGAGGGCGATGGACTGAAGTGGCCACTGAGGCCTAGTTACAGTTCCTGGGGCATTTATGTCCTTCTCAAGTCTGGATTACGAAACAATTTAAGGATGAGTCCATGAGGAATGGTGAATGTCCATACATGCTCTTTAAACATATGGGTTTAATTTGACTTTGTAACTGCTTCCTGAAGACACTCAAGACAACAACATACATATCAATATATATAGAATCATGGATTGGGCTGCCGGAGGCTATCTACCCTATGCCTTGGCTGCTGGGGCCCCTCGGTTCTCAACTCTTCTCCCCAGAACTCAATATACGTTGTTACACTATGCAATAGTGTTACCTTTACATTTATCAATTCTGTCACACTACGTGCATTATCTACATATCAGGTGAACCCTCTGGCCAGTAGAGTACCCTGTGCATGTGGAACTTGTGAACTGGGAAGACAAATAATGTTACAGTCCTATCTTAACTATTTGCTATGTGTGGACTACTTTTACCATATGTGAACTGACTATGTGTGGTACATAACTACATTATGAGTTAATCTTTGTACCTGGCGGGAATTTGTCCGTTGGGACCTTTGCAACACCACTTCGGGGTAAACTGGAACTCTTGCATCTTCGGGAGCCCTTGGAGCCTCTGAAGCTGCAGCTAACACTCTTCCTCGACAAATTCAAGAGTGGGTATAGGTCCAGGACTGGCGGAACCCAGAGTTGCTGGTATTTGCACTGGAGAGGCTGGAGACTGAGTTGGTACTCTAGAGACTGGCGTATAGGCCGGAGCCAATGGTGACAAGACTGGGACTGGTGTGGAGACTAGTGTTGGTTGAACCGCCCCGGGGTTGGTGAGACACAGAAGATCGCAGGCTGAGTTGGAGAAAACATGGGGAAATCCACGGATGGGTGGATTCCCTTGCCTGGGACATATTCACAATTCCGACAGTTGGAGGAGGTGGTGCTGGGAGCACTGGTAGATCTTCTTTCAGACACAACTTGATTTGGTTTCGGTGAACAACTAGTGGCTCATACCCAGACTTTTGAACTTCATATACATCAGAGTCCAGATAGGGTATGGCCGTCACCGTGTACGGTTCTGTCTCCCAGATAGAGTCTAACTTGTGGGTCCTTGGAAACTTCCGCAGCCAGACTTTATCGCCCAACTGAAGTGGTTTGGCAGAAGCATGACGGTTATAATTCTCCTGTTGTCTCTGCTGTGCCTCGCCCATCTTCTTGCTGACAATTTCTTTGGCCTTTTGGATTCTTCTCTGGTGGTCAGAGACCCACTCCAGGGAGGCTTGCAGAGAGTTGTTGAACGGGGCTTGGAGCCCAAATGTTCGGTCAGCTGTCCATGGCACCCCATCATCAAGTAGAAAGGGGTGTACCCCGTAGAACAGTGGACTGTGTAATTATAGATCTCCAATAGTTCGGGCAGCAGTCGGGGCCACTCTTCTTGTCTTGACACAGAGGCGGCTCGCAACATTTGGATAAAGACTTGGTTGATGCGCTCACAGAGACCATTTCCCTGGGGGTGATAAGCAGTAGTCCGGAGTTTCTTGCAGGCATGAAATTGTCACAACTCTTGGAAGAGTTGGGCCTCAAAAGCCATTCCCCAGTCCATAAGGACAGACTCCGGACACCCAAGGGTTTGCACCCAATTGGAGTAGAACATCTGGGCTGCTGTCTTGGCTGGATGATCTTTGACGAGGACAACGACAACCCATTTAGAGTAGTGATCCACCATGGTGAAAGCATAAGTGTACCCGGACCGGGTAGGAGACAATTTGACATGGTCTAGCACGACCAACTGGTTAGGCCTTTCACTCTGGATGGAATAGAGTCAATCACCAGAAACCAGATCCAAAGAATTTTGGCACAACAACCCTTTGTGCAGAAACAGTCGCTTCCTCTGTCGCCACAGACGTTTCAGCTCATAATCACACTGGGCCCAGCGTAGATGCGTTGGTATCTTTTTAGCCAGATGGTGGTCCAACAGATACCCCATGACTCGACTTTCATCTTGAAGAGTCTTCCAGGTGTACAGATCTTCTTTAACCTTTTCGGACCTGGGTTCACCGTCCATCAGGTTCATGAACCGTTGATAAAATGGGGGCATCTCCACGTCCTCCTACACGTCTTTGACAGGTAGTTCTTTGCCGAGGGTCTTCCGAGACAGTACATTGGCATTGAAATTTGATTTGCCGCTTCTGCACTTGATGGTGAAACTGTAATTGGCTAATCTTGAAGCCCAACGTTGTTCGATGGCATCCAGTGTTCAGGTGGAACAATGGGTTATTATCCGTGTAGACAGTAAATGGCGTGGCAGCTAAGTAGTCTTTGAACTTTTCGGTCACGGCCCATACCAGGGCAAGAAGTTCTAACTTGAGTGAGTTGTAGTTTGCATCGTTCTTCTCTGCTTTTTGCAGGTTACAACTGGCATAAGCAACTACTTGCTCTTGCCCTTCCTGGACTTGGAACAGGACAACTATTAGACCTTCAAAACTGGCATCGGTATATAACATATAACCGGAACAGCTGACTGTAGTCTGGATACTCCAGGATGGGTGGTTCTGTCAGCAGACGTTTAAGAGCTCGGAACGCTGTCTCTTGCTCTTCGGCCTATTCAACAGGTAGTTTTCATCGTAGTTCTCCTTCACCGTACCCCATAAGAGAGCTGTGAGGGGTTCTGCAATCTGGGCAAAGTGGGAAATGAAGTGGCGGTAGTAGCCGACAAATCCCAGGAAGCTCCTGACATCTTTCACCGTGCGCGAGGTAGGCCAGTTCTTGACAACTTCCCCCTTTTCAGGATTGGGCTTGACTTCTTCGGCGCTGACAACATGACCCAGATAGTGTACCTGAGGTTTGAGCAAGTGACACTTTGACGGCTTGATCTTCAGCCCATGCATGATCAGGGCTTGGAAGACGTCTTACAGATGACTGAGGTGTTCCTGGTAGGACTTGGAATACACAATGACATTGTCCAGGTACAGTAGGACACTTTGAAAATTCAGATGGCCCAGGCACCTTTCAATCAAATGCTGAAACGTAGCAGGGGGATTACATAGCCCAAACTGCATACTTTTAAACTCGAACAGTCCCATGGGTGTCGCAAAGGCGGCCTTCTCATGGTCTTCCACGGCCATGGGCACTTGCCAATATCTGCTGGTTAAGTCAAGGGTGGAGAAGTAAGCAGCAGACCCAAGGGCTGTGAGTGACTCCTCGATCCTTGACAGAGCATAAGCGCCCTTATGTGTGACATTGTTCAGTTTCCTGTAGTTGAAACAGAAGCGGATGGTTCTGTCTTTTTTCTTGACCTGGACAAGTGGCGCCGTCCAGGGACTCTGACTTTGTTGGATGACGTCTGCCTCTTTCATGTCGGCCACCATCTTCTTGACAGTCTGATACATGCCTGCGGCGATCGGGTGGTGTCTTTCCTTGATAGGTGGGCTGTCACCTGTGAGGATTCGGTGTTGGATCATGGACGTTTGCCCGAAATCTGTGGGGTGTTTGATAAAAGTTTCATGGTACCTTTTGGTGACATTGATGACTCCCTTGACTCCAGTGTCATCTTCAACTTGGAGTTGTGCCCACCAGGGCTTGGGAGAACTCATACGGGATCCTTCAGCCACTTGGGCTGCACGCTGTCAGGCCACCATACTTTCTGTTAAGATGTCCTTTGACTCTATGATATACAACTGGGCTACTGGGGTGTATTTGGGTAACACAGTAGCAGCATCAGACAGGTTGACTAACCGGACTGGAACCCTCCCGTTGGTAACGGTGACAAGGCTTCTCACAGCTCGGACAATAGGGTGGTCATCTAGTTGCAGGGCTTGATAGTCTCTATTCTTGACTCCGGGACGTGCACAACACCAGATGCTGGTCTCCGTGTTGGGTTGCAAGGTCACCGACCAGATGTCTTGGACTCGAACTCTGCAGATTTAATCTTGCTTGTTTGCAAACTTCCGCTCCACTTGTAGAACTTTCAAGTGGTGCTGTGCAGCCCACTGGCCTGAAGGGGACATATGGGGAACAGAGGCATGCAAGGCCTCTATTTCAACAATACAGTTTTTCATAGTGTTCATCCCCAGTATAAATTCAGCAGACCCCTTATCTGTCACATTAGTTACAATCACTCCCTGCGCGCCATGTATATGCTCTCCCAACTGAATGGTTAGCTCCCAGTATCCATGTCTGGGAACTGGTTGACCATTACCCGCAACTACTCTGAAGTTAACATCCTCCGGTTCACAAAATAAACTAGCATCCCAATGCTGATAGAATTTTTTTTTAGTTATAGTAGAAACTTGTGACCCTGTATCTATCAATGCCTCCAACGGTACACTTTCTACAATAATTTTTACATAGGGGCAGGAGGCGACAAACTGAGAGTCCTGACTGAGGTCATTCGGGGATTGGACCTGGGGATTGGGAAATCCATTTAAACCCCAACACTGCATTTTCTTCCAATGTCCTGGTTTATTACAATAGGTTGAAATTGCGGGAAGCAGGAGCTGGGGCAGATTTTCTGGGTAAGGGCGGTTCACGTTCAGGTGGGGCAAACCGGGTGGCAAGCTCCTTCACAGCCTTAGTCAGTTGTTCAAAGTCCTGCCTAACACTCTGTAAATCTGAGGCTGCGGTGACTGGCTTAGCAGGTGACACTGGGGCAGGGGCTGGTGATGGTGGTGGTATGGGTCTGGCTAACGCCCCTAATGGCTCTTGGACAGGTGGACAAGCTTCCTCTAACTCAGTCCTGGACTAGCCAGTCTCTTGAAAGCAGGGAATGACAAGTTGGGCTTTTGAACCGCAAACATTCGCAGCTAGGCTTTGTCCCACTTATTATATGCACCATCAATAAATATGTCCATTAACACCTTGTTGCCCTGCTCGGGAGTTATACCATCTAATTTCTGAACAGTTTCTAGGGCATTCTGTAGGGCTACGGCATATGCTCTCAAGGTCTCACCTGGCTTCTGTCGCCTTTCATACAGCCGGAGATGTACCTCTAATGGAGAATGGGACCCAAATACCTGGTACAGTCCTTCAAAGATCTGCTCTACAGTTGCCTTCTCGGAGGCAGGCCAGGTGCGGACTTCCTCTAACGCTGGTCCCTGTAGTTGTCCTGTGAGCAATTGCACCTGTTGGTTAGGAGGAAAAGAGTAAAAGACAAACAAACTCTGGATCCTTTCTTTGAAATCCCTCAGGGTGAAGGGGTCTCCATTGTAGGTAGAGAGGACACGGTTCCCCATGAATACCGGTGCAGATGCTGGAGCACCAGGGTTGTTGATGTGGACTGCAAGCAGGATTGGCAACATTCTGGCCACTGGGGCAGGTGATGATCCCGCTGCTGGAGTTGGAGGGGAACTGTCGCCTGGTTGATCTGGAGAGCCAGGTTCTGACATCTTGTTGAATTTTGAGTGCGCTGTTGCTTTAAGAATAAAAGGTGTTTTCCCCTTTAGGTTAATTGCTGAAGTGCTGCAGCGGCTCAGACTCGGCTAGTGGGAGTACTATAATGAATGCTCCCCCTCTATTTTGCAGGTACCCGGTAGTAATTTGTCTTGCGACCAGACTTGCAGACACTATTGGGTTAATGCTGATAGTTACCGGCATCGGAGACTTGATCCTGGTAATCGTTGGCATTTGCAGAGTCTGCGCTGCAGCGGGTGCTTGATAGAAAACTGCAGAGCCGGACGCAGCCATCGTAACCTCCAATATGGCTGCGCCCAGGGGACTTCCGGTTGTGGTCCGGTCGGCAAAGAGTTTCCCTGAGCAACACAGGGCAGCTCTTTGGTTCCTCCTCACTGTGCTGGAGAGGCGTCACCGCTGGGGACTGATTGGGCACAGCTACGACCACTCGCGCGCGGGAAGCACCGGACCCAATTAACCCTTTCAGGTACCCACTCTCTACAATCCACGATGGCAAATAACAGTCTTTTCTTCACCTCCCCCTCTGTTTCACAAGCGCCACGAGTAAAACACTTTTCACTTGCAAAGTCCCATACAATTTTTTGGCGCAGATTTCAATCGCATCGGCATACGGTTTTTGTTTTGCAGATAATATTGGACACAATTCAGACTAGGGGGAGGACTTGTGGCATAAGGCACACACCCGTATCCTGTTCGTGATGCCAAAAGTTGTGGTGGTGGGGTGTGTGGTGCAGGGCAGATGTTGTTGCCCTAGGAGCAGATGGCATTAACCCCTTGTATTCGTGACGCCACAGTGTGGTTTAGCCTATAAGCACCCGAAGGTATACCGCTGGATCCTGGTCTAGGCACAGGGGCAATAAAGACACCAACGCCAAGTTACGGACAATGGTAGCTTTACTGAGGGTAGACAGTTGGTAAAGTCTATACAATTCAGCCAGGGCCCAAGGAAGTGACCAGTGATGCAGAGACCTTAAGGGCTTGCTGGGACTTGTAGTAGGACTGGACAATTGAATGCAGATCACGCTGACTTGACAGATGACAGGGACTGACTCATAAAGCTGTGACTTTATCTTACTTGACTTGATGGTGGCTGCAGGACTGGACTTTGAGGCCTCCAACACTCTGGACACACACACTAGGCGACTGCACTGGACCTCAGCAGAAGAGCAGAGCTCAAAAAGAGTGAAGATCCACCCAGGGTTTATATGGGGGAGACTAGCAGGGAGCCCATAGGTCACTCTTGGGGTCACCTGGTCACTGGTACCTCCTGGGTAACAATCACATGACATATCACATGATATAACTCTTAATGAAATATTACATTTTATAACACTTTACATGGTAAAACATATTTACAATGGGGAAACAAGTGCAGGGGCCTTGGGGACACTGAAGGAAGCTGCCTGACAGGACAGCAGGAGCACGAGGTAACACCTCCCGTACTTAGCCACCACACACTAAATTGTCTAAAACCACTGCAAGTCCCAGAAAGCCCTTAAGGTCTCTGAAGTCACTGGTCACCTCTGTGGGTCTGGCTACACTGTATAGACTGTACCATCTGTCACTCACAAATACAAGGGGTTAATCCCATCTGCCCCTAGGGTAATTCCATCGGCACTGCATCACACCCCATACAATACTTGCATTGAGGGGGCACGGTGTTGATGTCACGAGCCTCCAGCGCTGAACCCAACGCTCTAAACGAATGCCGGGTGCAGCATGTAGATTGCAGAGGTCCCCAGCGGCGGGACCCCCGAGATCAGACATCTTATCACCTATCCATTAGGGGATAAGATAGATAGGGGATAAGATGTCTAGGAGCGGAGTACCCCTTTAAGAGTCTCTGATCAGCGCAGAAGCACTGAGGTCCAGCATCCTGGTGTTTTCATGCCCACTAGCCACCTACCTTTGGGATTTTGTTATTTCCTGGCTAATTCCTCATTCTAGTTCTTCTGTATTGATCTTCTGGCTTCGGAGCCTTTTGGACTGTGTACCAGTAGCCCGTCTTGTCTACGATTCTGTCATTACATGACTTCCTGGTATGACTTTTTGGACTGTTAACCCTTTGCCTACAAATTCGTGAGACCTCCTGGCTTACTGATCTCTGGACTGCACTGTTGTTTCCCTACAAGTCTTTCTTGGTACTGGCTGTGAGTTTTTGGTCTGAAGTTTACCATTCAGGATGAAACCCCCAGATTCAGTACAGAAAGATAAAGATAGGTGGAGAGAGATAAGGGAAAGATGGATTGGCTGAGCTGCCATTTCCCTATGCCGACACCATCACAAGAAAGTGTCAGGACCGTACTCTGTGAGAATGGTGTGGTGGTGGGAAGTAGGGAAGGTAAGTATAGTTTTTTTCCCCATTTTAAAGCAGCCTGAGCCTAACTATGTGTTAACATTACCCCAGGAACACCCCTTTAACTCAACACCTAAATGACATAGTACATATCAAGTACTGGTTGCAATGACTTGTTAGCTTTTCAGTCCTGGCAGACATTACAGTGTCTGACCGCTGGCCAATACTAAGCTAAGAATATGATACTGTGCTGCAGTCTAAGAATAGGCAATCCTAATACCTGACACTGTAATACTGTAAAAACCTCCATATCGTGAATTT
This sequence comes from Hyla sarda, assembly GCF_029499605.1. Lineage (NCBI taxonomy): Eukaryota > Metazoa > Chordata > Amphibia > Anura > Hylidae > Hyla > Hyla sarda. The sequence goes on along the minus strand of NC_079196.1, from coordinate 201,389,848 downwards.
AACCTGTTAAGGACATAGGACGTTCTCTAACGTCCTCACTACCTGGGCTTTAATGCCCAAGGACGTTAGAGAACGTCCTGTTGTATTTCCGGTCTCTGCCGCGCGCCGGGCAGTGATCGGAACTGGATGCCTGCTGAAATGCTTCAGCAGGCATCCAGGGCAAATGCCGAGGGGGGCCATGTATGCCCCCCATGTCGGCGATCGCCGCAAATCGCAAGGGAAATCGCCCTTGCGATCTGCGGTGATACCGAGCTGATCGGGTCTCTGGGACCCGACCGCCCGGTAATTTCGCATGATCCCGGCTGTCACAGACAGCCAGGACCATGCTGAAGTATCGGAGCGAGGTGGCAAGCCTGCCACCTCCTCCGATCCCCTGCGATCCGTCGGTTAACTAACCGACCAATCGCAGGAGGGAGGGCGGTTACTTCCTCCCGTCCTGCCCGGCCCCTTGAAGTCCGGAGAGGACGGGAGGAAGACCGGAGGACGCGGCGGGGGACGGGGGAGTGCTGGGGACCGGCCCCGGTACTTACCTCGTCCCTGAAGACCCGGATCCCGGCGAGGAAGATGGCGGCGGCGGCGACAGGTGAGTAGATCTTCAGCCGCGGTCGGGCCCTTTACAGCAATGCACGTTGCCGTAAAGCGACATGCATTGCTGTATTGGGACCCTGTAAACTACAACTCCCAGCATGCCCAGACAGCCCTTGGCGTCTGGGCATGCTGGGAGTTGCAGTTTTGCAACATCTGGAGGTCCGCAGTTTGGAGACCACTGTGCCCTTCCAGATGTTGCAAAACTACACATCCTCAGCATGCCCTTACTGTCCAGGCATGCTGGGAGTTGTAGTTCTGTAACATCTGGCCCTTCAGATGTTGCAGAACTACAACTCCCAGCATGCCTGGACAGTTTTGGCATACTGGGAGTTGTAGTTTTGCAACATCTGGAAGGGCACAGATTGGGAACCACTGTATTAGTGATCTGCAAACTGTAGTCCTCCAGATGTTGCAAAACTACAACTCCCAGCATGCTGGGAGTTGTAGTTCGGCAACATCTGGCTCTAAAGATGTTGCCGAACTACTACTCCCAGCGTGCCTGAGAATGCTGGGAGTTGTGGTTTTGCAACAACTGGAGGCACACTGGTTGGGAAACATTGTCTGTTTCCTAACTCAGTGTTTCCCAACCGTATGCCTCCAGCTGTTGCAAAACTATAACTACCAGCATGCACTGATAAACTGTGCATGCTGGGAGTTTTAGTTTTGTAACAGCTGGAGGTCCCCCCCCCCCTGTGAATGTACAGGGTACATTCACATGGGCAGGGGGCTTACAGTGAGTATCAGGCTGCAAGTTTGCGATGCAACAAATTTTGCGCGGCAGCTCAAACTCGCAGCGGGAACTTGCTGTAATCCCCCGCCCGTGTGACTGTACCCTAAAAACACTACACTACACTACCACAAAATAAAATAAAAAGTAAAAAACACTACATATACACATACCCCTACACAGCCCCCCTCCCCTCCCAATAAAAATGAAAAACGTCCGGTACGCCACTGTTTCCAAAATGGAGCCTCCAGCTGTTGCAAAACAACAACTCCCAGTATTGCTGGACAGCCGTTGACTGTCCAAGCATGCTGGGAGTTTTTCAACAGCTGGAGGCACCCTGTTTGGGAATCACTGGCGTAGAATACCCCTATGTCCACCCCTATGCAAATCCCTAATTCAGGCCTCAAATGCGAATGGCGCTCTCACTTTGGAGCCCTGTCGTATTTCAAGGCAACAGTATAGGGTCACATATGGGGTATCGCCGTACTCGGGAGAAATTGTGTTACAAATTTTGGGGGGATTTTTCTCCTTTAACCCCTTATGAAAAGGTGAAGTTGGGGTCTACAACAGCGTGTTAGTGTAAAAAAAAAAAAATTTTTTACACTAACACGCTGGTGTTGCCCTATACTGTTCATTTTGACAAGAGGTAAAAGGGAAAAACGCCCCCCAAAATTTGTAATGCAATTTCTCCCGACTACGGAGATACCCCATAAGTGGGCGCAAACTTCTCTGGGGGCGCACAACAAGGCCCAGAAGGGAGAGTGCACCATGTACATTTGAGGTGATTTGCACAGGGGTGGCTGATTGTTACAGCGGTTTTGACAAACGCAAAAAAAAAAAACCCCACATGTGACCCCATTTCGGAAACTACACCCCTTACGGAATATAATGAGGGGTGAAGTGAGAATTTACACCCCACAGGTGTCTGACAGATCTTTGGAAGAGTGGGCTGTGCAAATTAAAAATTTTGTACAGCCCACTGTTCCAAAGTTCTGACAGACACCAGTGGGGGGTAAATGCTCACTGTACCCCTTGTTACGTTCCTCAAGGGGTCTAGTTTCCAAAATGGTATGCCATGTGGGACTTATTTTGCTGTCCTGGCACCATAGGGGCTTCCTAAATGCGACATGCCCCCCGAGCAAAATTTGCTCTCCAAAAGCCAAATATGACTCCTTCTCTTCTGAGCATTGTAGTTAGCCCGTAGTGCACTTCAGGTCCACTTATGGGGTACCTTCATACTCAGAAGAGATGGGGTTACAAATTTTTGGGGGTATTTTCTGCTATTAACCCTTGCAAAAATGTGAAATTTGGGGGGAAACACACATTTTAGTGAAAATTTTTTTTTTTTTTTACATATGCAAAAGTCGTGAAACACCTGTGGGGTATTAAGGTTCACTTTACCCCTTGTTACGTTCCCCAAGGGGTCTAGTTTCCAAAATGGTATGCCATGTGGGGATTTTTTGCTGTTCTGGTACCATAGGGGCTTCCTAAATGCAACATGCCCCCCAAAAACTATTTCAGAAAAACGTACTCTCCAAAATTCCCTTGTCGCTCCTTCGCTTCTGAGCCCTCTACTGCGCCCGCCGAACACTTTACATAGACATATGAGATATGTGCTTACTCGAGAGAAATTGGGCTACAAATATTAGTATAAATTTTATCTTTTACCCCTTGTAAAAATTCAAAAATTGGGTCTACAAGAACATGCGAGTGTAAAAAATGAAGATGGTGAATTTTCTCCTTCACTTTGCTGCTATTGCTGTGAAACACCTAAAGGGTTAAAACGCTCACTGAATGTCATTTTGAATACTTTGGGGGGTGCAGTTTTTATAATGGGGTCATTTGTGGGGTATTTCTAATATGAAGACCCTTCAAATCCACTTCAAACCTGAACTGGTCCCTGAAAAATAGTGAGTTTGAAAATTTTGTGAAAAATTGGAAAATTGCTGCTGAACTTTGAAGCCTCTGGTGTCTTCCAAAAGTAAAATCACGTCAATTTTATGATGCAAACATAAAGTAGACATATTGTATTTGTGAATAAAAAATTTTTTTTATTTGGAATATCCATTTTCCTTACAAGCAGAGAGCTTCAAAGTTAGAAAAATGCTAAATTTTCAATTTTTTCAGCAAATTTTTAAATTTTTCACTATGAAACGATGCAAGTATCGACAAAATTTTACCAATAACATAAAGTAGAATATGTCACGAAAAAACTATCTCGGAATCAGAATGATAGGTAAAAGCATTCCAGAGTTATTAATGTTTAAAGTGACAGTGGTCAGATGTTCAAAAAACGCTCCGGTCCTAAGGTGTAAAATGGCCTGGTCCTTAAGGGGTTAAAGGGGTACTCCGGTGGAAAACTTTTTTTTTTTTTTTTTTTTAAATCAACTGGTACCAGAAAATTAAACAGATTTGTAAATTACCTATATTAAAAAATCTGAATCCTTCCAGTACTTATTAGCTGCTGAATACTACAGAGGAAATTCTTTTCTTTTTGGAACACAGTGCTCTCTGCTGACATCTCTGTCCATTTTCGGAACTGTCCAGAGTAGGAGAAAATCCCTATAGCAAACATATGCTGCTCTGGACAGTTCCTAAAATGGACAGAGATGTCAGCAGAGAGCACTGTGTCCATGATGTCAGCAGAGAGCACTGTGTTCCAAAAAGAAAAGAATTTCCTCTGTAATATTCAGCAGCTAATAAGTACTGGAAGGATTAAGATTTTTATAGAAGTAATTTACAAATCTGTTTAACTTTCTGGCACCAGTTAAAGTTTTCCACCGAAGGACCCCTTTAATTTGGAAGAAAAAAATAAACTGGTCCCTCATAGGGACATGAAAATAATAAATTCCATAGTCAACAACTAAAGTTGAAATCCAATATGTTGTCAAAGGACAGTCACAAGGCCCCCACTATTGATACCACTGGAAGATTTCACTGAATTCAACTTTTTTTTTTTAAGGTGTATGGCCAAAGAGCGAGGTATATAGTGGGGGTTGGTATAGTCTTCCAAAATACAAATTCATTCTCCTAGAGCCCCCAACATGTATGTGCACTATGATCATATCCCGGGAGAGATGTATGGAGATAGTTGTTTTAGTCCACACCTCCACTATGCACCTTTGTTCTTATAATGGCAGGTTAAGAAGTGAACCCTCTGCAGTGCTCTGGTACCCATTTACAGGCTGCTGCTGTATGAAGGTTGTAGTGTGACTGCAGTTTAATGCGTACATTGCTTTTTGTACATGTGTATACACTAGGGTGGCCACCTGGCTGGTATTTCTATATTAAAAAAACTGGCAGTGCAATGGCCGGTATATATTCAACCAATCCTCCAACTCCCGGAATGTTGCACCATAACCTATACCAGTGTTTCCCAACCAGAGCACCTCCAGCTGTTGCAAAACTACAACTCCCAGCATGCTGGAAGTTGTAGTTTTGCAACTGCTGGAGGCACCCCTGGTTGGGAAACACTGACCTATACTATATACTACTATATGGTCTAACATGCTGGGAGTTGTAGTTTTGCAACAGCTGGAGGCACCCCTGGTTGGAAAAAACTGACCTATACTATATACTACTATATACTACAACATGCTGGGAGTTGTAGTTTTGGAACAGCTGGAGGCACCCCTGGTTGGAAAACACTGACCCATACTATATACTACAACATGCTGGGAGTTGTATTTTTGGAACAGCTGGAGGCCCCCCTGGTTGGGAAACACTGACCTATACTATATACTACTATATACTACAACATGCTGGGAGTTGTAGTTTTGGAACAGCTGGAAGCACCCCTGGTTGGAAAACACTGACCCATACTATATACTACTATATACTACAACATGCTGGGAGTTGTAGTTTTGGAACAGCTGGAGGCACCCCTGGTTGGGAAACACTGACCTATACTATATACTACTATGTACTACAACATGCTGGGAGTTGTAGTTTTGGAACAGCTGGAGGCACCCCTGGTTGGGAAACACTGACCTATACTATATACTACTATATACCACAACATGCTGGGAGTTGTAGTTTTGGAACAGCTGGAGGCCCCCCTGGTTGGGAAACACTGACCTATACTATATACTACTATATGGTCTAACATGCTGGGAGTTGTAGTTTTGCAACTGCTGGAGGCACCCCTGTTTGGGAAACACTGACCTATACTATATGCTACTATAAAGTCCAACATGCTGGGAGTTGTAGTTTTGCAACAGCTGGAGGCACCCCTGGTTGGGAAACATTGATCTATAGTATATACTACTATATAGTACAACATGCTGGGAGTTGTAGTTTTGCAACAGCTGGAGGCACGGAAACATTGACCTATACTAAATACTACTATATGGTCTAACATGCTGGGAGTTGTAGTTTTGCAACTGCTAGAGGCACCCCTGGTTGGAAAACACTGACCTATACTATATACTACAACATGCAGGGAGTTGTAGTTTTGGAACAGCTGGAGGCACCCTTTGTTGGGAAACACTGACCTATACTATTTACTACTATATGGTCTAACATGCTGGGAGTTGTAGTTTTGCAATTGCTGGAGGCACCCCTGGTTGGGAAAACACTGACCTATACTACATACTACTATATAGTCCAACATGCTGGGAGTTGTAGTTTTGCAACAGCTGGAGGCACCCCTGGTTGGGAAATATTGACCGTTACTACATACTACTATATAGTCCAACATGCTGGGAGTTGTAGCTTTGCAACAGCTGGAGGCACCCCTGGTTGGAAAACAGTGATGTATACTATATACTACTATATGATTCAACATGCTGGGAGTTGTAGTTTTTGTTTGGGGCAGCTGCTGAGCCACAGGCTGTATCAGGGAATGCTGGGAGTTGTAGTTAGTAACTAACTGCAACTCCCAAATTTAATATATATATATATAAAAAAAATGCGAAAACCCACTTAAAAACAAAAATGGTACTTTTAAAAACTACAGGTGCCAAAAATGAGCCCTCATATAGGCCCATATGAGGAGAAATATAAAAGTTATAGGGGTCAGAAAATTTCCCCCGCATATGCGTATCCTGCGATGTCACGCATATATAATAAATTATGCAAATTAGCATGGGCAGGAAAAGTGGCAACCCTAATATACACTGAGGCGTTAAGATATACAAGGGTTAAAGGGGTTTCCCAAGTAAAATGTATTTACGATCTATCCTCAAGATAGCTCATCAATGCCGACATCCACTGCCCCGACATCCAATGCCACAACATTCCCTGTGAAACAGAGCAAGAATCAGACAGCGCCGTACATTGTGTAGTGGCCATGTTGGATTACTGCAGCTCTGAGCTGAAGTTATCCAGTAAGTAATCCAGTCTGTTTCAATGTGCAAGGTGGTGCCATTACTCTGGCACACAATTGATTGGTCGGATAGGTCACCAATACATTTTGCCCCCCAAAAAAACATTATTTTTCTGTACTGCCACCACTGCCCTTCAGTCAGGCTTCTGCCCTGGAAGAAACTTTAATTTTTCTCTTCCCAAAAGGGCTGGAAGCAGTTTAAAGGGGTTCATCAACTGGTGCCAGAAAGTTAAACAGATTTGTAAATTACTTGTATTAAAAAATCTTAATCCTTCCAGTACTTATCAGCTGCTGTATGATCCATAGAAAGTTCTTTTCTTTTTGAATTTCCTTTCTGTCTGACCACAGTGCTCTCTGCTGACAACTCTGTCCATGTCAGGAACTGTCCAAAGCAGGAGAGGTTTTCTATGGGGATTTGCTCCTATTCTGGACAGTTCCTGACATGGACAGAGGTGTAAGCAGAGAGAACTGTGGTCAGAAAGACAGGAAATTCAAAAAGAAAAGAACTTCCTGTGGGTCATACAGAAGCTGATAAGTTCTGGAAGGATTAAGATTTTTTAATAGAAGTAATTTACTTAAATCTGTTTAACTTTCTGGCACCAGTTGATTTAAAAAAAAAAGGTTTTCCAGTGGAGTACTCCTTTAAACAAGTTAGTCTAGACTTGGCCAGAAAAGTGTTAAGGTGTCTCTTAGCTCTTCTGCTTCAGACTAGACCATTAACCTGCTCTGCTCCGGCTTTGCTAGAGAAGTTTAATCTTGTTTCAAGTTGCTAATTCCAAACAAAGTCAGCACTGGGTCAGTCGCAGTGAATCACGGCACCATTGGCATTTAGGAAGGTGTATTGTCTCCAGTCCATGCCGAGAAGGTACTGTTGTTCTACATTCGTGTTCCTGCTTCACAAAGGGCTAGTTTATCAAGCCAGAAGATATATAAGCTGTACACGTGCTCTTCTGCTATCACTGGACTCTATATGGCCTTTCGGTTGGAATCAGTGCTGCGTGAATTACAGGTCACAGACTATTTAGCCTTATGTCCTGCAATAGAGTATCTATACCTCATACTCTGTGCTGTAAGAAGTCTGAACTCTAGCATTGGTGTGCACAGAGGATCACCAGTAAAGTTGTTTCTGTTTTCAAATTTACACTCGTGTCTGGTTCAAGTTATTCTCATCACGAGTACACTAGCGCCCAGATACCATTGAGTCAAGGACTTTATTAACAGTGCAGAACCCCAATTACAAAATCACAAAAGTCGCAGGGACCCCAGGAGAACATACAGAGTCCAGACAGACAACAAAGCTACTACAAACACAATAGACTTTACTAAAGGTACTACTACCCCCAGCTACCCTTCACCCCTCGTGGGCACCATGCTATACCTTGAAGAACAACCCTACCTAATCAACTAATATTCATAAATCAGATATGTAAAGTAAGAGCTACTTACCACTAGTGTCATTGGTACCAATGAGATACAACCCATTATCTCGGATGTTGCCTTGTAAACCAATTCTGTGATAGACCTTCCCATCGCTAGAATAGATCACCAATGTGTAATCCTGAACTTGGGCTCCGGGGGGTCCCTTAAGTTCAATGAAATTGTATGCGATAGATCCCTGCAACACCCCCACCTCGCTGATGAAAATCATGGGAGTAAAAGGTGTCCCAGGATAAGTAGAGACTGTAGACAGGCTTGAGGTAACAAAGGGAGCTCTGGAAGTTAATTCAGTCTCACAGTCATTCTTCGTAAGAGGCGTAATCCTAGTGATCTAGAATAGAAAGCAAAATGTGACTCATTGTAAAATGTTATCATCCCATGTTGTGTTTAATGATTAATAGCAATCAATTATAATGAAGATTGGGCCCTAAGGGATAGCACCGCATCACTGTGGACCATCAAGTCCAATGGTTCTGGATCCCAAGGAAGAGTATCCAAGATCTCCATAAACAGGTTATGGGCTAAAACCCATGTTTCTTCATGGTAGACGTCTGTGGGGAAATTGTATTAAATGCCCTATGTGGTCTTCAAAACTTCCCATAGGACATATAACTGTGATGTATGGTGTATGTGTCATGATATAGCACTATGGAGAGAACAGTAGGGTCCGGCACTGACCCGACTAGGGTGAGTCCGCTATAGTGTGAAGCAGCAGCGTGAGCTTGCTGACTATGGACATATGGTGGTGCAATGTCCGTAGAAGATAAATGGCAATGTAACGGATAGAAGACACGGAACAGCACTCACCATCCAACTGATCTTTATTTCCAAGCGTTCGGAAGGATCTGAAGTAGACCCAGGTGGAGGCCGGGAGCACAGCCGGGGCAGACTGTTTCACGCAATTAGCGCTTCCTCAAGCCGGTGTACACCGGCTTGAGGAAGCGCTAATTGAGTGAAACAGTCTGTCCCGGCTGTGCTCCCCGCCTCCACCTGGGTCTACTTCAGATCCTTCCGAACGCTTGGAAATAAAGATCACTTGGATGGTGAGTGCTGTCCCGTGTCTTCTACGCGTTACATTGTATGTGTCATGAGTCACATTAGTCAGATTTCGGATAATTCTGTTGCTGAAATTGTTCAGCGCAAAGAAAGAACATGTTCATTCTTTGCCTGGAATTCCGCGAGTACTGCATAGCCCGCGGTCCTACCACCTAAGTATTTTCGCCGGTGACCACCTGATGGAATTGGATTCCGCAGTGTGAACATACCCTAAGAGGACCAAATTTCTCTTCTCCTACATAAGGCCACACCAGTATTCTAAATGACACATAGTAGGTGGGGTCCAGGCAGTGCTGGTGCAAGGATTTTTGCCATCTAATTTTGCCATCCTTTGACCCTGTCCATTGGCTCACCATTTGATACACCCTACCTTACTACTGGAGTGATGCACTGTAACAAACCCCCTCCTCATGTAATCACCTTACTACTGGGGTGACACACTGTAACAAACCTCCTCCTCATATAATCTCCTTACTACTGGAGTGATGAACTGTAACAAACCTCCTCCTCGTGTAATCACCTTAATACAGGGGTGACACACTGTAACAAACCTCCTCCTCATGTAATCACCTTAATACTGGGGTGACACACTGTAACAAACTATCTCCTCCGTATAATATCCTTACTACTGGGGTGACACACTGTAACAAACCTCCTCCTCATGTAATCTCCTTACTACTGGAGTGATGCACTGTAACAAACCTCCTCCTCATGTAATCACCTTACTACTGGGGTGACACACTGTAAAAAACCTCCTCCTCGTGTAATCACCTTAATACTGGGGTGACACACTGTAACAAACCTCCTCCTCATGTAATCACCTTAATACTGGGGTGACACACTGTAACAAACCTCGTCCTCATGTAATTACCTTACTACTGGGGTGACACACTGTAACAAACCTCCTCCTCATGTTATCACCTTACTACTACGGTGACACACTGTAACCAACCTCCTCCTCATGTAATCACCTTACGACTTGGGTGACACACTGTAACCAATCTCCTCCTCATGTAATTACCTTACTACTGGGGTGACACACTGTAAGAAACCCCCTCCTCATGTAATCACCTTAATACTGGGGTGACACACTGTAACAAACCTCCTCCTCATGTAATCTCCTTACTACTGGGGTGACACACTGTAACAAACCTTCTCCTCATGTAATCTCCTTACTACTGGGGTGACACACTGTAACAAACCCCCTCCTCATGTAATCACCTTACTACGGGGGTGACACACTGTAACAAACCTCCTCCTCATGTAATATCCTTATTACTGGGGTGACACACTGTAACAAACCCCTCCTCATGTAGTCTCCTTACTACTGGGGTGACACACTGTAACAAAACCCCTCCTCATATAATCACCTTACTACGGGGGTGACACACTGTAACAAACCTCCTTTTAATGTAATCACCTACTACTGGGGTGACACACTGTAACAAAATCCCTCCTCACGTGACGGTTCTGGCTGGGCGGGGGCTTCAGATGAGCGGCGGGTGCTTCAGATGCTAGCTGGTTGCTAACTTCCTTGCATCGGATAGAGCGGCGTCCACCCATAAAGAGGGCCTCTAGGCAGCTGCCTATTTTGCAGAACCGACCCTGGGTCAGGGAACTTTAGGTTACACCTGGAAACCTGTTCCATTTTGACACTGCTGGCCCTTCTAAACTCCAATCTGACCCTTGGGACTCATGACTTATGTGAGGTCATTTTTTTATTGTACCTTAAAGCTGGAATGATCCAACAGTGTAAAACCATGGCAGCGACTCAAAGACTCATCCTCCACCAGAAATCTTTCATCTTCACATATAGCTTGCTGTTTCGGAGTTAAAACATTAAGAAGGCCAGAAGCGTCATCTCTTGCTTGTGAGACGTACACCACAGCGTCCACCAGCCCATCATTAGTCACAGGTTTGTTGACAATATATTCCTTTCCCGGACGATAATACAGAGCGACAGCATCTGCCCCATTCTGTATGGTGTTTGAACGTAACACAATGTGAGGCTTTGGTGTCACCTTGGCACTGCCTACCAGGAAGTAGCCATTCTTATCCGTGTAGTGCCCCTTGAGGTTCAGAACACTGTATACCAAATTGTTTTTTCCATTGATGAGCACAAGCCAGTAACCAGCAAGGCTGACCGAGCTATTGCTTGTGTGGTAAAGCTCCACAAATTCCGTATCTTCAGCTGATCCTGGATTATTGGGGTTCACTTCACTGATCAGAAGTACAGGAGGCGTGCTGGTCGGGGGTCCTGTAGAAATAGAAGCTATCAGGTCAATAGTACCATGGTAACCATTACGAATCAAAAAGATAAAGATAACACAAAAAATGTTGACCCTAATAATCTGCCCTATGTCCGTTTAAGCAATATGCCTTTATTATTCCATTTTTTATAACTTGTTTGAACAAGTGTCACAGCAAATCAATTCAACCATCTAAATCGATACCATCAAACAATGATACACCCTTACAGAATCCATGACTCCATAGTGGGAAGTAATATGGTGTGAAGGTAACGTGTATACAGGGACTGTCAGACTGGGGGTCTGTGGGCCCATCAGAGGAAATGGCTTTGAGGCCCACCGTACATCTATTCAGAACATATGCACATTCCCTTTTAAAAGGGTTGTCCAGTGGAAAACTTTTTTTTTTTTTTTTTATCAACTGGTGCCAGAAAGTTAAACAGATTAGTAAATGACTTCTATTAAAAAATCTCAATCCTTCCAGTACTTATTAGCTGCTGAATACTGCAGAGGAAATTCTTTTTTTTTTTTGGAACACAGAGCTTTCTGCTGACATCACGAGCACAGTGCTCTCTGCTGACACCTCTGTCCATTTTAGGAACTGTCCAGAGCAGCATGTTTTTGCTATGGGGATTTTCTCCTACTCTGGACAGTTCTTAAAATGGACAGAGGTGTCAGCAGAGAGCACTGTGCTCGTGATGTCAGCAGAGAGCTCTGTGTTCCAAAAAGAAAAGAACTTCCTCTGTAGTATTCAGCAGCTAATAAGTACTGGAAGGATTAAGATTTTTTAATAGAAGTAATTTACAAATCTGTTTAACTTTCTGGCACCAGTTGATTAAAAAAATATATATATATATTTTCCACCGGAGTACCTTTAAATGGCATTGTAATTTTTTTTTTTTTTTTGGACATATCAAAAATAAGGTTTTTGAATCGTCATTTAAGAAATAGACCATAGTGATGAGTGATTGAGTCCAATATCACCTCCAAATGGGGTTGTCTTCTGCTGGACCTTAGGGACCATTATTGTGGCAAAGCCAGGGCCCAATGGGGACTGCTCTAGTAGTTTGGTGAGCCAGTTGACCTCTGAGTATGACAATTGTGGTTGATTTCCTCATACTTTTAGACGCTAATTCAGCATTGACTAATAGCTTCCTGGCAGAAACCAACCCTACGCACTACTTGACACATAAAATAGGGAAGTACAATAATAAATCTTATAGGTTATTTGTGAATATTCCCATATGATACTGAATATAGTGGAAGTGATTGGCTCCCAAGTCACCTCCAAATAGGGTTGTCTTCTGCTGGACCTCGAGGCCTGTTATTGTAGAAAAGCCTGAGCCCAATGGAGGATCCTCTGGTACTTTGAAGGTCCAGTCTACCCTGGAACTACCTTTGAATGTGACAATTATGAAGTTTTGCTTTTTTTCTACAGAAAATCATTTACTTTTAGACAGTGATTCAGCTTTACTTTGGCAGGCCAGTCACCCATGTCCACCTTTAAATAGGTCAACTATGAAGTATTACTCCAGATAACCATATACTTGTACGAATCTAGCTGCAATAACTGCGCACTGAAATACCCAATGAAGGAGATTTATCAAAATCTGTGCAAAGGAAAAATTGCCCAGTTGCCCATAGCAACCAATCAGATCACTTCTTTCATTTTCTAGAGGCCTTTTCAGAAAAATGAAAGAAGCGATCTGATTGGTTGCTATGGGCAACTGGGCAACTTTTCCTCTGGACAGGTTTTGATAAATCTCCCCCACTGTGAGCACTTTTATATAATATCTTATAATTTTTTTATAATAATTATATATATATATATATATATATATATATATATATATATATTAGTATTATTATTATTATTATTATTTTTTCTTATAATTTTAATATGTATTACCTAGAGTTGGAGTTGGCTTCTCATCAGCTTGTGGGCAGACGGTGAAGGTAGCATTCTTGTTCTGCACATTAATAACTCTCCCTATTAATACAAAGGGCAGGGCGACATCAAGTTCGGCGTTTTGAGGTGATAATGTAGCGTTCGGTCTGACATGAAGAGTCAACTGGTGTGACTGGCAAGTGAGATTGGCATCTACATAGAAATAAAGAAATCAGTTAGAGGTAGTCAACTCAATGGGGCACTCCGCTGCCGGCGTCACGCCCCCTCCCATAGACTTGCATTGATGGGGCGGGGTGTGACGTCATGGGGGGGAGCATGTTCAGGGTCACAGAAGTGGCACGGGTACATATCAGGTATTTACAGAATATCTACAGGATCTGTTGCCTTAATAGGAACCTTCACTCATTACTTTGAGGAGATAAAAACCCGCTCTGATGATGGCGGCAAAGATGCATGGTTTGTTACAGTACGTATAGTTAGTTGCAACAAGGACTGCACTTGCCAGAGCACATAACCAGGGCCAGCAGGAACCCTCAGGGGAAAAAAAATAAACAATTCCCATTGCTTGACAGGAAGCAGGGATCTTGACACACGTTCCATGCATTCTCTATGGGAGCACTGGAAATACATGGGTGATGTACTCAAGTGCTTCTTTCACTCCCATGGACACACATCCCATTAAATAGCAGATAAAAATTATACCGTAAACCTTAAAGGGGTACTCCGCCCCAGACATATTATCCCCTATTCAAAGGATAGGCAATGGCAATGATTTCACAAACACGGCGTAGCCGTGAAGTCACGAGCCTCTGGTTCTGAACCCGACGCCGGGTGCGCAGGGTGCAGCACGGAGATAGCAGGTGTCCCCAGTGGCGGGACCCCCATGATCAGACATCTTATACCCTATCCTTTGGATAAGGGATAAGATGTCTAGGGGCGGAGTATCCCTTTAAAGCTTTTTTTAATCCATAAGAAAAATGTTCAATTAACATACAAACAGTCTCAACACAGAAGACTCAACGGGTTTCTTGGCGAACCACCTAATTATAAGTCTGAGACTTATGATTAAGTGGTTAACCACGAAACGCGTTAAGCCGCTATACTTGTGGAATGTCCGTGCACTACTAGGCTGATTGTTTGCCTTTGTTTTTGCACCCCCATTTAAGGTGTCCCCTTCCACACACACATAGTATATGGGGTAGAATAGGTGTAATACCAAGCTTGGTTGACCTGATCATTCCAGTCCCCTGATCCAACCATCTCACAATATACAGTAACAATTCACTGTTTAAACTCACCAGTAAATAAGCTCGAAGATACGTGACATTTGCATTGAGACTGCCAGGACCTGACCACAGCATTGAGAACCTTCGAGGGGACTTGGTCTCCTTCCCATTCAGAGCAATCTGTATTGAGACAGTGGGGACAAAGAATATTGCTGAGTCCATTAATATAACTGTTTTTCCAATTTAAAAGGTGACCAATAAGAGCAGTAAGAATAGTCTGCCTATAAATTTAAAAACAGTGCCACCCTTGCACATGGGCTGTGCCTGGTATTGCAACTTGCTCACATTCAAGTATCGATATCAGGCATGCTGTAATTGAACTTTGTTGGAAATGTTAATTTATTTACCTGTAGTTATCTCAAAGCATAGTCTCAGACTGTGTTGCGCCAACCCTTGGGGGCAATTATTCGGCTGTCCTGGAGTGCTGCCTCCAAGTATAAAAAGGGGGTCCTCATCCTCGCTGCACAGGCTGGCAGAAATGTTTACATCCCTAGATGTGAGAAGAACAATGTATCACCCATAACATAGTGATATGCCCGTTGTTAAATTGATAGTCTATCCCAGTGTTTCCCAACCAGGGTGCCTCCAGCTGTTGCACCCTGTTGCAAACAGCTGGAAGTACCCTGGTTGGGAAACACTGGCCTATCCTCATTATAGTCCATCAATATCTGATTGGTGGGGGTCCTACACCCGGCATCCCGACTGATCAAAGATTGATGGCTATCAACTGAGTAGACTTTTAACCTTTTAATGATTGTTTGCTAAGCCAATACATACTTTTTTTAGGGCCAAATTTTCACCATGTGGGGTATTAGCACATATTAGCATTTAATTTGTTTAAATGTTTTATATAAAATAAATTTAAAAAAAACGTTGACTGTGACTTGGCCTTGACTATGACTAGGCTTTAACTATGACTAGGCTTTGACTAGGCTTGACTATGACTAGGCCTTGATTATGACTAGGCTTAAACTATGACTAGGATTTGACTATAACTAGGCTTTCACTATGACTAGGCCTTGATTATGACTAGGCTTTGACTATGATTAGGTCTTGATTATGACTAGGCTTTGACGATGACTAGGCTTTGACTATAACTAGGCTTTGACTATGACAAAGCCCCTGTGTTCTTCCACTTACCATGTATGCCAGTAAATTATATTATTTCCTATGGTCATATCCTGAAGAGGATGAGCTGCCATGTCTTCGTAGTCACCATATACCAGCGCGTTGATCAATCCGCTTGTAGTGTACCGCTTGTTCTGCAAAACCTCACTGCTCTTCCCCTTATACAACGCTACTGCGCCGCCACCCTTCTTGAACAAGCGAGCACTGTCAGGTAGTGTCTGCTGAGCTGGATGTTAGGAAAAGAAATAGCAGATACTTCACAACAGGGACCAAAGATATTGGTAAATGCCAGGCTATGGGAACCATAAGACAGATCCATGGGTAGACACACCACCACAACAAAAACATCAGGCATTTTGAACTCTAATATGGCTGACACTTTTCGCCAACTTTTTTTAGGGAACAGAGTTGGGTGGTCACCACACATATTAGATGGTTGGCCGATCCCACTATAATCGGTAGGTTTGGCCAACTTTAATGTCATGTGTAGGGTCAACTTTAGGAAGACAAATAACAATCACTTCATGAAGAATCTATAGAGCTTCCAAAAGAATTTGGCATCAAATAAGAACTGAGAAGTAAATTTTCTTTCATACTTGCTTGTGCTTACCTCGATTATCGTGCTTTTCACTTACGAGCAGAAACAAGCCATTGGTGTCAGTCTGACCTTTGATGTCCGTAGCGTAATAGACAGATTGGTCCATTCCACTGATAAATGCCAGGGTCAGGCCATAGAGAAAGGTGGAGGACGGCCCATGGATTTCTACGTATAAATCATCAGCATATGGAGATGAAATTTCATTCAGTGCGACTAAAGTCACGCTGCAGTAATTCTCGCTGCCTGGTGACAGATGTGTCAATTGGAAGGTGAGCTGTCCATTTATATCCAAGCATCTCCCAATGGACTCATCAGTGATCTGATAATTTACATCCTCCAAGAAGGCCTCCATTCCTGGCGTCAAGACATTGACAAGATCATCAGCTTGGTCTGTGCTCCTTGTCTTGTGCACCAGGGCATCCACTAACCCATCACGGGTTACACGCATTGATGTATCGTAAGGTCCCTTTCCAAAATAAAGAGCTATAGCATCTGGTCCATTCTGGATAGTGTTGTTTGGTAAGATAATGTTGGGAACTGGTCTAACACTCGAAGACCCAATGAGAAAGAACCCTTTCTTATCTGTGGTGTATCCAGTTAAGTTTAGCACTTTATAGGCTGTGTTGGTTTTGCCATTGTAGAAGACCAACGTAAAGCCATCGAGAGAGACATTTTGTCCACTAGTATGATGAAGTTCAAGAAACTCAGCGATATCATGGCCAGGGTTATCTGGGTTAACTTCACTGATGATGAGTCGTCCTTCCATATTTATCTCCTTGGTGTTTTTAATAAGGTTCTGACACTTATTGACCAAGAAAATCCCAAGCAACACGACTACTGTTAAGTTTGAAGATGCCATGTCTCCTTTTATTCTGCTATCAGGTCCCTTAAAATTAAGAACTAAGAAAATCTGCAAATTTTTTCTAGAAGAAAAGTTTATCATTCAATGTAGTAGGCAATATGGGAACACTATGTTGAGGATCTCAAGGGCACAGTGGTCCGGAGATGGTATGTCTTCTCCAAATTGTTGGTTATAGTGTTTCAACATATCAAAAGTCTAAAAAAAAGAAATCATCCATCAATATAAAAGTCACAGCTACATCAAAATTTAAGGTAATAATGAAATCGGAATCTTAAAATTAATATTGTGGCAGCATCAATTTCATCCCATTCATCCCATTATAATGGTACGTTCAGACGAGCAGATCCACAGTGTATTTTACGCTACCGATCCGCCGCTGAAGGACCGTTGTATGCTGCCTTTACAGGTGCCTGCTCAGAGCAGCAATCCGCCGCTACGAACAGACACACTGCTGCCATGTGAGATTTGCCGCGCATGTGCGGTGTACTCGCAAACATCACGGTCGCTCCCCCTGCTCCCTGAGCTAGGCCGAGAGCAGTCGTGATGAGCGAGTATACTGCGCATGCGCTTTGCGACTCGCACATCGCAGTGTGTCTGCTCATAGCGGCGTATTGCCACTCCGAGCATGCACCTGTAAAGGCAGCATACAGAGGTCCTTCAGCGGCGGATCAGCAGCATAATATGCACTGGGGATCCGCTTGTGTGAACATACCCTAAGTCAAGCAAATCTTTCTTGAAATTGCAGTATACAAAAGACATAATACAACAAATATAAGCATGGTAGTGGTGGGGCATTTTCTACTCTATACTTTATGGGATGAAGTGAATTTGTAGGGTACACACGGTGTCCTCAAAGATGGCAATTTATGCAGGGAAAAGAATAAACCTTGAGAGTGTATTCACATATACAGTATCCTGTGCATATTTGATGCGCAGGATTTGAAGCTGCAGATTTTATGCTGCAGAGTTCAATGTAAACTAAATGACTGAATGCAGCATCAAATCTGATGCTTCATACCCTGCGCATCAAATATGCACAAAGTACTGTACGTGTGAATGCACCCTCAGGGTAGGATCACTGAGGGTGCATTCACCTGCCTTCAAGCTGTATGTCCCCTGTGTACTCTTTGGGAGTAGCACCACCAAAATTCATACTTCTGCTATCCCCTCTAACATAGATTTCTCACCAACCCCTTTAAAACTCTTTAGGGAGTGTAGAGTTAACAGTCACACCCTAGTCCTAGTTCCTAGGCCGAGTCCAAAGGTCCTTCAACCATTAAAACATAAGAAGACAATAATATTATACATAGCACATAGTAGGTTGGGGTGGCCTGTTACGGATTTTCCAAAATGAGTGGATGATGTGCGGCCTGCAGCTCCACGTTTTCCAGAGAGCCCGGACTGTTCTGGAGATAGCAGGGTTCCCAGCAGTCGGACAGTGACATCACCAAGGCCTCTTTGGGGAACTCAGTCTTCCTCTCCTCTACCTAAGCCCCCACCAGAGAAGTGGTCCTACTGACAGCCCCTAAGACACACATTAAAATGTACCTGTCATTTGAATAAACTTTTGACATGTCAAAACTTTTGATCGGTCGGGGTCTCAATGCTGAGACACCCGCTGATCAGGAGGATGTGCGAGGAGAAGCGCCAGGGAGCTCTCAGTGATCTCTGTCCAGTTTTTATGAACGGCACCTAAGAATTATAATGGGACCAAAGGACGCAAATTGCTATGAGCCAAGAAGTAAAGCGTGCTACCACTTGCTTCTCAGTCTTTCTTCTGATTGGTGGAGGTCTCAGTACTGAGACCCTAACTTTGAACATGGCTCTGTGACATGTCAAATGCTTTTTTTTTTTCTTTAAATGACAGAGACACTATAATGCAAACTGGGTATTAAAGGGGTACTCCGATGAAAAAACTTTTTTTTTTTTAAATCAACTGGTGTCAGAAAGTTAAACAGATTTGTAAATGACTTCTATAAAAAAAAAATCTTTACCCTTCCAGTACTTGTTAGCGGCTGTATGCTACAGAGGAAATTATTTTCTTTCTGAATTTCTTTTTTGTCTTGTCCACAGTGCTCTCTGCTGACACCTCTGTCCGTGTCAGGAACTGTCCAGAGCAGGATAGGTTTGCTATGGGGATTTTCTCCTGCTCTGGACAGTTCCTGATACGGGCATCAGGTGTCAGCAGAGAGCACTGTGGACGAGACAAAAAAAAAATTTCAAAAAGAAAAGAATTTCCTCTGTAGCATACAGCTGCTATAAAGTACTGGAAGGGTAAACTTTTTTTTTTTTTTTTTTTATAAAAGTCATTTACAAATCTGTTTAACTTTCTGGCACCAGTTGATTACAAAAATAAATAAAGAAATGTTTTCCACCGGAGTACCCCTTTAAGTGGGTTAAATCACTGCATTAGGGGTTGCAAAGGAGGAGGAGAGGAAGTTGTCCCCTGCATTTCTGCCCCTGTAAGCTGCAGAAATAGTGTCCATAAATAGATGGTGACACAACTGGAGCTTCCCAAAGTATCTGTTGTATTGTTAGTATGGTTTCTGATAACAGATACATTTAAGTATAAAACAACATAATCCATTACAATTAGAGATGAGCGAACTTACAGTAAATTCGATTCGTCACAAACTTCTCGGCTCGGCAGTTGATGACTTTTCCTGCATAAATTAGTTCAGCTTTCAGGTGCTCCAGTGGGCTGGAAAAGATGGATACAGTCCTAGGAATGTATCCACCTTTTCCAGCCCACTGAGCACCTGAAGTCTGAACTAATTTACGCAGTAAAAGTCATCAACTGCTGAGCCGAGAAGTTCGTGACGGATCGAATTTACTGTAAGTTCGCTCATCTCTAATTACAATATTACTTTGCTGCAGTAACAGAGGATCTAAGGCAGTGTTTGCCAACCAGGGTGCCTCCAGCTGTTGCAAAACCACAACTCCCAGCATGCCCGGACAGCCTTTGGCTGTCCGGGCTTGCTGGGAGTTGTGGTTTTGCAACAGCTGGAGGCACCCCGGTTGGGAAACGCTGATCTAAGGGCTTCAGTGGACCCCAATGGACACATTTAGTTTGTACCTTTAAGAGCTTTCCTGAGATATATACATAGTTCGCAGGTTGCAGGATAATAGAAAGGGAAAAGCATCAAAATATCCAAATTATCAGGCAAGATTGTCGCCTCTTAGTACTGACCATATGCAGATGCTCCTGGATCCAGACATCTCCGGAAAGTGCTTAAATATGTTCTGTTTTCACTCCCTTTAGGCACATGATCAAAATCCCGAGTGTTTATAAGTCGCTGTCATTCTGATGATTCAATGGTGGGCGTGACTCACAGGATATTTAGTAACTATTACAAAAAAATATTTAGTAACTATTACAAAAAATAAACAAGAAACAGTACAAAAAAAATAAAATAATAGTCATAGACGATTTAAAATGTGTCACGCGTCATTATAAAAATGCAAAAAAAAATATATTCATTTTAAATGTACCATCCAGACCCACTACTTTGCTAGAGTGGGTATAGAGCAAGCAGTTAGGGTGCGTTCACACTGGGTAATTCCTCTTGGATTCTCCGCTTCAAATGAATGCACATCTCCTCTGCCCATTGACTTTAATGTTCCTTCCGCTGTCCTGTTCACGCTGCGGAAATTCCGACGCTGAATTCCTTTCCGCTTGAAGAAAGAGCATGTTTATTCTTCGAGCGGAATCCGCCAGCAGAATTCAATAGAAATCAATGGTTAAAAAAAAAATTTCATGCAGAATTCAAGCGGAATCCAGAAAAGTAGAATTGAATAGCCTCCTCCTTCATTCCGCTTTATTTTCGCTCGAATTCCGCACAGACAGACAGAAGGCATCAATTTCCTGACCGAAATGATTCCTCATGAATTCCTTAGTGTGAACGCAACCTTACAACCAGAATCCGGTGGGTTGGGGAATATAACAGTATCAGCCAGAATCTTATTGGGCCGGCCCCGGCCCTAGGGGTGTTTACCTACTCCCTCCTACAGGGCTGATTGGACGTCCCTCATTAGGGAGCACCACCGATGGCTAGGCAAGTGAGGCTTGTAATTACTAGGAATCCTAATAATATGGGAGAATAATTTACACAATATATAGCACATTTATGAAATTTACTTTATCTATAGAGCTGCTATTTATCCACTATATTTTGCAACTATTTGAGCAATGTAAAGTTTTATATAAACACTGTATGTTGGTATTATTTGAGCACTGTATGTTGGTATTATTTGAGCACTGTATGTTGGTATTATTTGAGCACTGTATGTTGGTATTATTTGAGCATTGTATGTTGGTATTATTTGAGCACTGTATGTTGGTATTATTTGAGCACTGTATGTTGGTATTATTTGAGCAGTGTATATTGGTATTATTTGAGCACTGTATGTTGGTATTATTTGAGCACTGTATGTTGGTATTATTTGAGCACTGTATGTTGGTATTATTTGAGCACTGTATGTTGGTATTATTTGAGCAGTGTATGTTGGTATTATTTGAGCATTGTATGTTGGTATTATTTGAGCACTGTATGTTGGTATTATTTGAGCACTGTATGTTGGTATTATTTGAGCACTGTATGTTGGTATTATTTGAGCACTGTATGTTGGTATTATTTGAGCACTGTATGTTGGTATTATTTGAGCACTGTATGTTGGTATTATTTGAGCACTGTATGTTGGTATTATTTGAGCACTGTATGTTGGTATTATTTGAGCACTGTATGTTGGTATGAGTTGAGCACTGTATGTTGGTATTATTTGAGCACTGTATGTTGGTATTATTTGAGCACTGTATATTGGTATTATTTGAGCACTGTATGTTGGTATTATTTGAGCACTGTATGTTGGTATTATTTGAGCACTGTATATTGGTATTATTTGAGCACTGTATGTTGGTATTATTTGAGCACTGTATGTTGGTATGAGTTGAGCACTGTATAAAGGTATTATTTGAGCATTGTATGTTGGTATTATTTGAGCATTGTATGTTGGTATTAGTTGAGCACTGTATGTTGGTATTTTTTATGGAGCACTGTATGTTAGCATTATTTAAGCATTGTATGTTGGTATTATTTGAGCACTGTATGTTTGTATTATTTGAGCATTGTATGTTGGTATCATTTGAGCACTGTATGTTAGCATTATTTAAGAACTGTATGTTGGTATTATTTGAGCATTGTATGTTTGTATTAGTTGAGCACTGTATGTTGGTATTTTTTATGGAGCACTGTATTTTGGTATTATTTGAGCACTATATGTTGGTATTTTTGGAGCACTGTATGTTTGTATTATTTAAGCACTGTATGTTGGTATTATTTGAGCGTTGTATGTTGGTATTATTTGAGCATTGTATGTTGGTATTATTCGAGCATTGTATGTTGATATTATTTGAGCACTATATGTTGGTATTTTTGGAGAATTGTTTATTGGCATTTTTATGGAGCACTGTATGTTAGTATTATTTTAGCACTGTATGTTGGTATTATTTTAGCACTGTATGTTGGTATTATTTGAGCATTGTATGTTGGTATTATTTGAGCACTATATGTTGGTATTTTTGGAGAACTGTTTATTGGTATTATTTGAGCATTGTATGTTGGTATTATTTGAGCACTATATGTTGGTATTATTTAAGAATTAAAATGTGTCTTACTAGCCTATAGCAACCAGTCACAGCTCAGCTTTCATTTTACTAAACAATCTAAGAAATAACACCTGAGCTGTGGTTGGTGGCTATCAGACACATTTATGTCTCATTGCTTAATCTGTGCCTGTATATATTTTCAGTGCAACATATTATGTAAGTACAGTGGTCCCTCAAGTTACAATATTAATTGGTTCTGGGACGACCATTGTATGTTGAAACCATTGTATGTTGAGACCAGAACTCTATGGAAACCTGGTAATTGGTTCTTAAACCCCAAAATGTCATCCAAAAATAGGAAAAAGTGAGGATTAAAGAAAAATAAGTAGATAACTAATATAGATGAAGCAAATCCTTACATATAAAAGTAAGAAAGATCTGCTGGGGGCTGTAATCACTGTTTATGTCAGTGTTTTCCAAGCAGGGAGCCTCCAGCTGTTGCAAAACTACAACTCCCAGCATGCTGGGAGTTGTAGTTCTGCAACAGCTGGGGACACCCTGCTTGGGAAACACTGGTCTATGTAGAGGACAGGAGCTTCTTCAGGGTCCTGTACAGTACACAGTGTCCTAAAAAAGTAACATGGAGTCGCCCCCTCACCTGGTGTCCAAAGGAGCAGCTAACCCTGGCACAGGTAAAGTGAACAGAACATGTAATACCACCCTGTACTGTAGGGGGCGCTACCAGACACCAGTCAGTGCATACGCTTCAGTAATACAGGGGTTTTACCAGTGAATTCCCATTCTGATTGGTCAGATCTTCCGGCCATTGACACGTTTCACAGATCTGGACTGTCTGTATGTTGAGTCTGGTTTCAACTTACAATGGTCCTGAATAGACCAATGTATGTTGAAACTATTGTATGTTGAGGCCATTGTAAGTTGAGGGATCACTGTACTGTATGTTGGTATTATTTGAGTGCTTTATGTTGATATTATTGGAGCACTGTACGTTGGTATTATTAAAAGGGTAACTCCAATCATTGTCCTGGTGGCAGAATATGAGCTTAAATTTAGCTTCTACCTCTCATCCTGAAGACCTTCTGTCCATTAAATAGCTGCAGGTGAAGGGGCATGTGTTATAATGCACCATTCAGCCCCCTTAATAGTTTCCTGTGTGCAGTGTGTTACTATGGAGGAGGCTGAATGACGTCTCATCACATGCCCCTCAACCCGCAGTCATCTAATAGACGTCAGCATTATATGGAGGGAACAGAAGACTGGCTGAGCAAGGGGACGTGACTTCAGAAACATAGAAAAAAGGAGTTTCAACATTTCAAAAAAAGAAAGTATTCGAAAGTAGAATGCATACATCATAAACATATAATGCTTTACATGGCAATAAAGTGGCCAACCTCTTCAAGGAGTATGGCGGTGGCTGCAGCATTGCTATTTAGACAACAATATAAAAAGGGTTGTTTAGACACCATAGTGTATGACCCTCATATGTAGGCATTGTTTGGTATGGTTATTTGTACACTATATGATACTACACATGGGAACAAATGATACCTCATAGGGCGCCATCCAGTCCTGGATGTAATTATTGACACGATCATAGGGAGCCATCCAGTCCTGGATGTAATTATTGACACGATCATAGGGAGCCATCCAGTCCTGGATGTAATTATTGACACGATCATAGGGAGCCATCCAGTCCTATATGTAATTATTGACACGATCATAGGGAGCCATCCAGTCCTGGATGTAATTATTGACACTATCATAGGGCGCCATCCAGTCCTGGATGTAATTATTGACACGATCATAGGGCGCCATCCAGTCCTGGATGTAATTATTGACACGATCATAGGGAGCCATCCAGTCCTGGATGTAATTATTGACACGATCATTGGGAGCCATCCAGTCCTGGATGTAATTATTGACACGATCATAGGGAGCCATCCAGTCCTGGATGTAATTATTGACACGATCATTGGGAGCCATCCAGTCCTGGATGTAATTATTGACACGATCATAGGGAGCCATCCAGTCCTGAATGTAATTATTGACACGATCATAGGGAGCCATCCAGTCCTGGATGTAATTATTGACACGATCATAGGGCGCCATCCAGTCCTGGATGTAATTATTGACACGATCATAGGGAGCCATCCAGTCCTGGATGTAATTATTGCTATGTGGGATCATAAGGATCGGTTGATGTCCCAGCTCATTCCTATGAGATGTCCACAAATCTTCCATCTCACCAATGTAACTTATGAACATTGATTTCTTGTGTCTTGAGTTGAAATGTAACATGTGGCCTAATGGAACCAGATAAAGCTATATTGTTCTAATCCACAGGAAATATGGGATGGTTAGGATTTGGTCCACTACTACAGGCACTACGAGAAGTCTTCAGACCTGCCATGTCTACACAATCTGGGTATCGTGTCCACGAGGAGGCTCAAAAGATAAGAAACTTAACGTTTGCAGAAACAAAGTTTAGAAGAGAAAGGGCAGTGTTATTTTTTTTACATATACAACCAATATTTAGCACCTTTCTGTCCTACGAAACTAAAGCTTCAATTCTTTACTGTAAGTAGAATTCTCTCATCTCCAGTGGAGTTTTTGCCAAAATATTCAGGATGTGATGGTCACTATACTGGTCGCTACCCAGCATTCCCATAACCCAATATACAGAACCTAATTGGGTATAGATAGATAGATAGATAGATAGATAGATAGATATGAGATAGATAGATATGAGAGATAGATATGAGACAGATAGATATGAGATAGATAGATATGGGATAGATAGAAAGATATGAGATGGATAGATAGATAGATATGACATAGATATATAGTTAGATAGGTAGATATGAGATAGATAGATAGATAGATTTGAGATAGATAGATATGAGATAGATATGAGATAGATAGATAGATATGAGATAGATAGATAGATAGATAGATAGATAGATAGATATGAGATAGATATGAGATATAGATATGACATAGATATATAGTTAGATAGGTAGATATGAGATAGATAGATAGATAGATAGATAGATAGATATGAGATAGATAGGTAGATATGAGATAGATAGATAGATATGAGATAGATAAATAGATAGATATGAGATAGATAGATAGATAGATAGATATTAGATAGATAGGTAGATAGATATGAGATAGATAGATAGATATGAGATAGATAGATATGAGATAGATAGATATGGGATAGATAGATATGAGATAGATATGAGATAGATATGAGATAGATATGGGATAGATATGAGATAGATAGATAAAAATTTCCATTGCAACATATTATCCTTCCCTACTGTACATGTTATCCAGACATTGAACCACAGGAAGAACTAAAGATATTTTCTTGCATTAAACATGCTGGACACCCCAGGAACATAAGCCGGATGATATAAGGGACAAAGTTCTATAAGCTCAGAGGAGTGTGGGCTTTTCCGGCCCAGCGGCCTATCCTGTCAATACAGCGATCATAAAGGATCCATCTCTATAATCCCACCACTAATTTAGCATTACAGGCCCCTGGAAACTTACTGAGCATCTTGTCTCCTCCACCGCATGTCTGCCCTAATTTTTTGTGAAGGCCACTTCCCCGCTTCCTCTTCTCCACCCCTCTCATTCCCAGAAACCCGGGATTAAAAAAAAAACCAAAAAGAGTGTGTTACTTTTCTCTGAAATCCGAAACCTTTAATGTACACGTTGCTGTAAAACACCAAGATCTGTTTTAGGATCCTTCTCCACTATAGGGATTTGGGATGGGGGTAGAGAGGGGGCCTGATCATTACCAGATGTTTGTCACTGCTGATGGGAGGCTGGTTAACCCTTTGTCTTTACACTTACTGACCTCTAGCCAAGAACTAAGCTTCCTGACGAAAAAGAAGCTCTTCCTACGCAGGAAATTTGACGACAAGTATAATGCTCAATCATTGGTATCTGAAGAATAATATACTGTGTAGCTGTACATAAATGTATGACATATTGATTCAAGTATATCTTCTGTCTATCTATCTTACATCTAGTGCAGTGGTCTCCAACCTGTGGTCCTCCAGATGTTGCAAAACTACAACTCCCAGCATGCCCGGACAGCCACCATTTTATCTACATTAAATATCACAGCAGCGCATCCAGATAGAGGTTAAAGTACAGTGGCGATGTTTCGTCCATCCCGCATGGCCATTGTTAAAGGGTCACTCTCATTACAACACATTTTTGCTATTGCCCTCCTTATGGTAAATAAAAAAATATTTCTAATATACTTTGTTTAAAAAAAGGAAGTTTTCCATGTTTTATTTGTGCTTAAAAAAGCTCAAGAGCACATTTTCCCCCATCTCATACACAGACTTAGGACCAAAGTCCAAACACAGGAAGTGCAGCCTGGAGTTGCTGAGGGGGGTGTGTCCAACCTCATCCAATCATAGCTCCTCTCACACTTAACTGCCATATGCTGTTGGTTGGACACCCCCCCCCCCTCAGCACTCCAGGCTGCACTTCCTGTGTTTGGACTTCGGTCCTAAGTCTGTGTATGAGATGGGGGAAAATGTGCTCTTGAGCTTTAAGCACAAATAAAACATAGAAAACTTCATTTTTTTTTTTACACAAAGTATATTAGAAATATTTTTTATTTACCATAAGGAGTGCAATAGCAAACATTTGTTTTAATGAGAGTTACCATTTAATGGCCGTGCGAGATGGCCGAAACAACGCCACAGCATTCTGGTCTTAAATGGGCACTATCATTAAAACAATTTTTTTTGCTATTGCATTCCTTATGGTAAATAAAAAATCTTTCTAATGTATTTTGTTTAAAAAAAAAAAAAAGTTTTCTATGTTTTATTTGTGTTTAAAAAAGCTACCACTAGGTGTCTCCCTACTTGTCCAGAGCACATTTCACCCCCAATCTCTTGCACAGACTTTGGACTCCTGCTGGCCTGGCAGAAGTCCAAAATCAGGAAATGCCAACTGGAGGGCTGAGGGTGTGTGTGTGAAACATAGAAACATAGAATGTGTCGGCAGATAAGAACCATTTGGCCCATCTAGTCTGCCCAATAATCTGAATACTATGAATAGTCCCTGGCCCTATCTTATATGAAGGATAGCCTTATGCCTATCCCATGCATGTTTAAACTCCTTCACTGTATTTGCAGCTACCTCTTCTGCAGGAAGGCTATTCCATGCATCCACTACTCTCTCAGTAAAGTTATACTTCCTGATATTAGTTTTAAACCTTTGCCCCTCTAATTTAAAACTATGTCCTCTTGTGGTAGCTCTCCTCCTTTACCGTGTTGATTCCCTTTACGTATTTAAAAGTCTCTATCATATCCCTCTGTCTCTTCTTTCTTCTATACATGTTAAGGTCCTTTAACCTTTCCTGGTAAGTTTTATCCTGCAATCCATGTACTAGTTTAGTGTGCAGCCTTATCCAATCATAAATCATCTCACACTGAACTGCTCTGGGCTGTGTGTAGCAGAGTGAGGGCGGAAGTTCTCCCCTGTATGGCTTCAGATGATGTCACGCCTGCTGGGGAACGCCCCTTCCCAGTCTGTGAATCTGACTGAGACTGAGCAGAAAATACAGAGCAATATCAAGGTAGAAAACTAACAAATAATAAAAATAAAGGCAGAGGGTGGTTTATCATGATGGGGGCAGTGATCTGGGAGGATTATAACATTTAACAAGATTATGAGACGTACTCTTTAAATAAAGCCACACTTTAACCTCTTGTAGATATTACAGAGGCTGTTAGACCAAGTTTTTCCAGAGCTGGGACCCTATATGGACTTCTTTGGTTGTGCTGCTCCTTTTAGTTGTTTTTTTTAATCTATTTATATCTCATATCTATCTATCTAATATACATATGTGTATCCGTATCTTCATATCATATGTACATACCTTTTGGAAAATGTGGGTCCCCTGTTATGCCTTATAGCCCAGCACAACCTAGCCACAGAGGACAGGTAAGTGTGAGTATTCTGTGGTAATGCTGGGGCTACACAGTGCCATGTCGCACTACAGCAATGCAACCCCATGTAGTCACCTTAGCCCCGACACAGTGTGACACTGTGATTTTTGGTCACGACACCCCTGTCGCAGACAAAATTGCTATGTAGCCCCAGTCTTATTGGTAGCAATAGATGAATGGCAATGGCATGAATGGCAAATCATCATCTCAAAGGCCACTTTCACACTGTCTTTGTGCCCCACCTGAAAACGTCAGTTATTGAGACGGGGCACATCGGGTCCCGATGGATCCCACTGACTATAATGGTGCCCGTAGGGCGCCGTTACTTTTTTAGCGGGAGTAGCGGGAGAAAAAGACGTTGCATGCACTCATTTTTCTCCCACTATCCTCCCCTCCTTTCCTGGCGTCCGCTGCCTGCCGGGTCACAACGGCATTGTGAAAAGGGGCCTTACCCGAGATTACAAGTCAGTCCTAATAGCTTGTCAATTCCAATGATTCAAAATGTAGCTTGTTTCGGAACAGTAAGGTCCGTATTTAAAGGGATGTGACCATGATAGCATGGTCTTCTATAAGACAGTATAAGACAGGTGGAATTATCTTCACAGCTAAGGCCAAAATTACCAGAGAGGACCTCGAAGCTTGGTGGAACAATTATACTTGTAATTAACTTGACTTGAGACTTGACTTTTAGATGGGACTTGACTGGTAGCTGGACTTGACTACTTGTAGTGACAGCAGACATAGACTTGAGACTTACTGGAATGACTGTAGCTTTTGGGTCTTCCAGATGCTGATCACTTGCACTGGAGATCTCTGGTGATTGCTGTGCTCAGCAAAGACTTGATGCTTGCAGCAGCAGAGCTGGTAGCAAAGAGACAGAATTGTAATGGCCGCCCCTTTATATAGTGGGGGGCAGGTCTAAAGCCCATTGGTCAAGCTGCGGGTCATAGGTTTAGCTGGTGCTCTCTGGGAGAACACGTGACAACAAATCATGTGACTGCATAACTTAACATGTGACAGCTTACACAGGTCCATGAGACCTCTCACAGGTCCTCTATGCTACCTATACATAGGGATCCTGTCTAGACATTAAAGTGATATAAACACACCATTATAAAACCAACAGGGGGAGACCTTGCAGGGGAGCCCCCAGGTCACTGAGGGGCTCAACCTGACGGGGCCTAAGGGTAGTACAGGACAATGTCCTGTACTGGGACATCACAGATAGCACCACCGCATGTTGAGCTGGCAACTGTGCATGGGTTTGGCTATTAGCAGTGGCATAATTGGTGTTACTGGATCCACTATACTGGCAGTGCTCAGTATATCTGTTTCTACGGTTAGTGAGGACAAATAGATGAGCCGCACACATTCTCAGGATCACCTGACTTGTGACGCGTTGTCTTGAGCCACACAGCAAGGCTTGAAACGATAACAATCCCTAGTGCACAAGAATGCAGAACCTCTGGGGGCATAAGAACACAAAAAATGGGACGATGCACTCAAGACAGGTAATGCAAGGCACCATACATAACTGGGCATCACAGGCACTAAACCGAAAAGTTTGAAAATCCTGGAATACCCTTTTAAAGGGGTACTGCCGTGGAAAACTTTTTTTTGTTTGTTTTTGTTTTTTTTAAATCAACTGGTGGCAGAAAGTTAAACAGATTTGTAAATTATTTCTATTAAAAAAATCTTAATCCTTCCAGAACTTTTTAGGGGCTGTGTACTACAGCCGAAATGCTTTACTTTTTAGATTTCTCTGATGTCATGACCACAGTGCTCTCTGCTGACCTCTCTGTCCATTTTAGGAACTGTCCAGAGCAGCATATGTTTGCTATGGGGATTTTCTCCTACTCTGGACAGTTCCTAAAATGGACAGCAGGGGTCAGCAGAGAGCACTGTGGTCATGACATCAGAGAAATCTAAAAAGTAAGGCATTTCCTCTGTAGTATACAGCCCCTAACAAGTACTGGAAGGATTAAGATTTTTTTAATAGAAGTCATTTACAAATCTGTTTAACTTTCTGCCACCAGTTGATTTAAAAATAAAAAAGTTTTCCACGGGAGTACCCCTTTAATAACTAGTCAGAAAATATCATTATCATCATGCAAACTGATATACACAGGATTGTGAGGTCTCCAGGAAGTTACACAATAACGCAATAAAAAAAAATGACCCAGACATAACAGAAAAGGGTTTTTATTGTTAAAGAGAATTACTGTGAAGAACCAAAAGTAGATATAAACTTGCGTAACGTTATTTCCTTATCACGAGATGGAAGAGTCACTAAAGGCTTGTTCTATCTTCATCTTCAGGGAGGGGTGTTTAGGAAAAAAAAGAGTGAGCTCAATTGCAAAAATCAAACTGGAACCCCTCATCCCCATAGACCACCATTAGAGATGAGTGAAATTACAGTAAATTCGATTCGTCACGAACTTCTCGGCTCGGCAGTTGATGACTTTTCCTGCATAAATTAGTTCAGCTTTCCGATGCTCCGGCGGGCTGGAAAAGGTGGATACATTCCTAGGAAAGAGTCTCCTAGGACTGTATCCACCTTTTCCAGCCCACCGGAGCACCGGAAAGCTGAACTAATTTACGCAGGATAAGTCATCAACTGCCGAGCCGAGAAGTTCATGACGAATCGAATTTACTGTAAGTTCGCTCATCTCTAACCACCATCCTTCGTTGTTCGATCCTTAGGTCATAGCCATACATGGGATCATATAGCCAACCTGCGTCCTTTACTTGCAGTAGGCCCCAGGCTTTGCCTCTATGGCCCTTTTCTGATAGGATGGCCTTTACACTATAGTGGTATCTGACCCCCCAAAAAATAAACTTTCAGGTAAACTTTTACATACACATACTGTAGTTAAAGGGGTACTCCGGTGGAAAACATTTTTTTTTTTTTTTATTAATGAACTGGTGCCAGAAAGTTAAACAGATTTGTAAATTACTTCTATTAAAAAATCTTAATCCTTCCAGTACTTTTTAACAGCTGTATGCTACAGAGGAAATTCTATTCTTTTTTTTTTATTTCTTTTTTTGTCTTGTCCACCGTGCTCTCTGCTGACACCTGATGCCCATATTAGGAATTGTCCAGAGCAGGAGAAAATCCCCATTGCAAACCTATGCTGCTCTGGACAGAGGTGTCAGCAGAGAGCACTGTGGACAAGACAAAAAAGAAATTCAAAAAGAACAGAATTTTCTCTGTAGCATACAGCCACTAAAAGTAATGGAAGGTTAAAGATTTTTTTTAACAGAAGTAATTTGCAGATCTGTTTAACTTTCTGGCACCAGTTGACTTATAATGACCTTAAAAAAAATGTTTTCCACCGGAGTACCCCTTTAAGACTCATATATTTGTCATACACTCTCACCATAGTCACTGCATTAACCCAAACATTTCACAAGCCTATGTATTTACATGCAGGGGTGTTCTCACAAAATAGATATGTCTATGGGTTCATGTTGGATTATATTATCCCTTATGGGTGTATAATTTTTGGTGCAACTACTGTGGACCTCCAGATGATGCAAAACTACAAATCCCAGCATGCCCGGACAGCCAGCGGCTGTCTGGGCATGCTGGGAGTTGTAGTTTTGCAACATCTGGAAGTTCACGGTTTGGAAACCATTGAATTTATTGGGTTCTTATTATATGGCATTGTTCACACTGGCAAAATACGGATGCATTTTTTCCATTTTTATTATGGCAGCAAGTCTTGGACTTTTATCAAACCCATGGTCAGGCCGAGAATTACTACTGTAATTCAGATGCATAAATGCATCTGTTTTATGCTAGAGTATCCCAAGTTTGAGAGTTAAAGGGGTATTCCAGGAAAAACTTTTTTATATATATCAACTGGCTCCAGAAAGTTAAACAGATTTGTAAATTACTTCTATTAAAAAATCTTAATCCTTTCAGTACTATGAGCTTCTGAAGTTAAGGTCGTTCTTTTCTGTCTAAATCCTCTCTGATGACACGTGTCTCGGGAAACGCCCAGTTTAGAAGAGGTTTGCTATGGGGATTTGCTTCTAAACTGGGCGTTTCCCGAGACAGGTGTCATCAGAGAGGACTTAGACAGAAAAGAACAACCTTAACTTCAGAAGCTCATAAGTACTGAAAGAATTAAGATTTTTTAATAGAAGTAATTTACAAATCTGTTTAACTTTCTGGAGCCAGTTGATATATATATATATATATATATATATATATATATATATATATATATATATATATATATATAAAGTTTTTTTTCCTGGATAACCCCTTTAAGTAAAGAGCTGCAGATAAGGGAATGAAAAGAAAAGATTAGAAGAAAATTTCTTTATTTACTGAAACAGCGCCACTCTTGTCTATAGGTTGCATCTGGTATTGTAGCACAGACTCATTCAGGCAAATGGTCAGAACTGCAATACTTGGCATGCCCTATATGCAAGAACGGCGCCGTTTCTGGAAAAAAAGACATACCCTTTTAGTGTAACCTCTAAATGGACATAAACCATGCAACAATAAATGCAACATGAAACCTTTAATGGACATTACAAATAGGTACAATCCATGTATGTACACTTCAGTGTGACCCCGTGAGGGTTCTGACGTCTGCATTCATTGATCAGAAGTCGGCCGGATGTGGGGTTTCTTCTTGGTTAACTCCTCGGCAGACTCTGTAGGCGATAGGAGAAGAGCAGGAACAATGTGAAGGCTGTGTAGATAACAAGAGGAACTTAATAAAGAGGAAGTGCTGGACCAGACATGACAATGAGACGTACTAAATAATCATGAGACATACTAAATAATCATGCCCTGCAACAATTTATTTGGCTTATATAGTGCAGCATAGGCTATTATTACAGAGGAAAACTGTAGAGAACCAGATACATGACCGCAGATCCACCATTTGTATTTTGATCTACTTGCTTCTCAGCATAATTTTAAAAACTAACAGGATGTACAAGTCCACTCGCCATGTCAAGGCCACCTAGTCAGAGTGGTCCCTAACCTAACACTGGCGTAGCGCCGGGCGGTGACCACTGCCTCCGAGATACCAAGCCCACAGGGGGAGTAACCCAGTGGCCAGGCAGCCCCACTGCTGCCCGACCAAGCCCCCGGCTCTGGGCCACACCACCCCACAGACAAAGCATCACAGTAACAATGGCCGCCACAGAGAACCACACCAGTGTGAACACCTACCATGTGCTTCCTGCCAGAGGGCTGGGACAATGCTAGGAGTAAACCCATATGCAGTCTCCTCCTAATTAAAAACGCCTGGGCCGAATGGGTGTTCGGTGGTGACCATTGTTGCTGTAATGCTTTGTCTGTAGGGTGGTGCGGCCCAGAGCCGGGGGCTTGGTCGGGCAGCAGTGGGGCTGCCTGGCCACTGGGTCGTTCCCCCAGTGGGCTTGGTGTCGCGGAGGCAGTGGTCGCCACCTGGCGCTACACCATTGTTAGGTTAGGGACCCATTCTGACTAGGTGGCCTTGACGTGGCGAGTGGGCTTGTACTTTGGGATCAAAATGTATAATAACAGCCTGTTCATTTTTGAAATTATGCTAAGGAGCAAGTAGATCAAAACACAAATGGTGGATGTGCGCCTATGTTTCTGTTTCTCTATTTTTGTTTTATTATTACAGAATAATTCAGTGGCTCCTATGCCTTGTGTTTGCCTGTTTAAGTTGATGTGACATATGTGGGCCAGTTGCCATTTTGGCTTCTTCTTTAGCCCTGCAGACTACATTTCTCAATATGCCTCTGTAAAGAGGAGCAGGGTCTCATCATACAGCTCCTACTATGCCCAATTCTATCTCAAGACAAGTGCTAGAGTACAGTGACCTAGAACATTCATTATACATTGCAGTCTCAGTGCATACCTATGAGATGCAGCTTCACACTGTCTCCCCTACCTCCTGCTTGTAAGAGATTTTCTCCCTCTCAGCTCATAATGTATGTTCGCATCTAATTTTGTTGACAACCTGGCAGAACCTGAGGCCACCTATGGAATCTTGCAAACTAACGGTATACACTTAGAAATAAACTAAAGGTAGTCATTTTAAGAGTTTGTTTGGCATATTAAAATCAATGGATCCGGTGCAGAATAGATGTGAACAGAACATTACAAGCAAAAGGCAAGGACAGCAGTGTAAAGTATAGGACTGCAATGCGATTGGGATCCCATGAGACCCAATATCAGCAGGCGGGAAAGGGCGGTCACAGAACATACAGCGGGTCCTGCAAACCTCTGAAATGCCACAGGGGGCAGATGAAATGGCACCACACAGCACTTATGAATGTGGGGAGATTTAGACGTGCAGCTAATCACTCTACAGACTCACCTACCATATCACTGCTCTCCCGGTCTCTTAGGGCAGAAATGATATCTTCAGCAGCACTCTTGACATAGGGCACATACAGAGGAACAAGGAAAGTGCAGCTGAGGACTATTTTACACAGGCCAATGTGAGGGAAACAGACAGCGCTAATCTTGCTGACCAGCACTTGTTACACAGCTCAATCAATTGAGCAATGGGGCCACATGAACTATCGCTGGATTGTTCGGGTGGACATTCAAATTTATCATTATCGGTGTCACATTGCAATACTGTATGCCTACTTACCAGGGGATTGGATCTCCTCACATACCCTCTGTCTCAGTCCTGTTGAAGAAAACACTATTAATTCTGAGAAATAAAAAATTTCCTCCTTGTACTACAGCATTACCCCAAAGCTGGCTATATATATAACATAGCTGTCAGCCAAACATTTGTCTTGCCAACAGTGATCTCTTCTGACCTCCTCCATGCACATGCATGCTCAGCTCGGTTGAGCATGCATGTGTTCTTAATGGGAAAAAAGCATCTGTCAGGCTTATCTCCCAAAGTACAATAGGATCAGGTAGGTGAAATCCAATATGGTGGATCGTTCTCTCACCCAATATCATTCTCTGTCATTGCTAGATATGCGAGGAAGACAATTACACCAGGGCAGTGTTCCGTAACCTGTGGCTCTCTAGATGTTGCAAAACTACAACTCTTATCATGTCCTGACAGCCTTCGGCTGTCAGGACATGATGGGAGTTGTAGTTTGGCAACCACTGGAAAACCATAGGTTGGAAAACACTGCACTAGAGGGTTTCCAAAAATCTATACAGAGCACTTCATAATCTTGTAGAAGAAAACTTGCCATTGCCTTGCCCGTGCTGCTGCCCGTTCCTGCCTGCGTCTGGCATAGTAGTCTGGTTCTACAGTCTCCTGCACAGCTTGTTCTAGGAAAACAGAAGAAGAACATTTAAGTTGTCTAAAACCTTACATCTTGATATAAGAACATATAGCATATTCATTCAATGACAGAATCCACTATAATCACTTGGGAATGGCAATTAAGTGAATGGTGGTGAGCTGCAATACCAGACACTGCCCACAGGCAAGAGTGGCGCTGTTTGTTTTTTTGGGGGAAAAGTATGAAAGTCCAGGTGCATGTGTAGCTGTAATGCTGACCTGACATTTGGCTAAATTACATCCTTACTTCAGTTTAAAGAGTACCTGTCACCAAATAAAACTTTTAATATAGTGTTCCTTGTGTAATTAGCAGTCACTTTCCCATTCACTTGCTTGTAAAATTATCAACATAAATATGTTTAAAATGTGAAATAAAAATGGCCACTAGGTAGCTCTGTTAAGTTCCCTGTCACAATTAATACAGTGAGTTCGGTCTCCTCCCGGCCTGGCAGGAGTCCAAACTCAGGAAGTGTTTCTCTGCACTGAGTTTGATCGTCAGCTGCACAGAAAGTGAAAGCTCCAAAGATTCTCACAGACAGCCACACAGACTGACAGCTGAAGGAGAGCCTTACTGATAGCAACACAGACTGACAGCTGAAGGAGATCCTCACTAAAATCTGCACAGACTGAAATATGCACAGAGCCTAAGGTGTTCTATTCATCACAATGCTGCAACAATGTGAGGGCAGAAGTTGTCCCCCAGCAGGCTTCAGTGATGTCATGCCTGCTGGGAAACACCCACTTTCTCCTGCTGGGAAATTGCACTATGTGAGCAAGAAGAAAGGTATTATACACAGCTTTTTAAAGCTCTGAAATTGTTTTTAAGGGCAGGAGGGGTGTTAGAAGTAGTTAGGGAGCACAGCCTGAGTTTAGTTTAGAACAGTTTATTTGGTGACAGGTACTTTTTAAAATACAGTTACAGGGCTGGGCTCTGTATAAGTTGCAGCTTAATGGAAATGTATGACCAGTTTTGGCACAATTAAATCGCTGGACTTGATTTAACCCCTTCCTTATCTACATCTATACTTGCAGTTGGGAGTATAGCACAGACTTGGGAGCTGGGACTGTGCCATTCCGTGTGAGTGTCAGCTGCTATCTGCAGCCAACGCCGACTGATAATGAACGACAACGGAGTTCACTCCGATATCAGTCATTTAACTGTTTAGATGCCATCAATAGCCATTGCAGCATCTAAACAGTATTTAGATTTGTCATTGGTGGTGCAGTGTACTGTTTGGCAGCCTTTGGCTCGGGCCTGCCGTGACTGGTCTGCAGGCTGTACATGCAAAGTGTTAATAAGGTAGATTAATGCACTGCATATGCATTGCTCTGATCTACAGTATGTAAACAATTAAGTGATTGCTCATAAATATCCCCTAGGGTCACAAAAAAGTGTGAAAATATTTTTTAAAATATAAAGAAAAGAATCCCTGAAAATAAAAATAAATAAATGATTTAATTAATTAATTAATTAATTTAATAAATACATTTTGGTAAATATTTGGCATTGCCAAGTGCAGAATTGTCTGAACTATTAAATTAGGACATTTTTGATCCCAGGCTCTCAATGGCATAAATGCAAAAAAAATTCCAATGTTGTAGATTATTTTAACATTCTATACAAAATGCCGATAGAAAATACAATTGGTCAGAGCAGGTCAGAACATGGCAATGCACAGATATAGTTTGTTTAACAACTTAAAAAAATTTTTTTTACAGCAAAACAAAATAAAAAATTTCAAATTTGGTATTGTTGGAATGTAAAATCAGTTACATCTTACATTTACTGTACAGTGACCTCCGATTTTTTTCTTTCGTTTTGCCCAACAAATATAAATTTTCTGGCTTTGTTATACATTATATGGTAAAATAATTGGTAAATGTAAAAGTACAACTTTTCCCAGTAAAGTAAGCACTAATTCAACTGTGCCAGTGGAAAAATAAAAATGTTATTGGTCTTAGAAGGCGAAAAGTAAGAAAACAAAATGCAAAATTAGGGAGGTCCGGCGCTTAGACATCTTATCCTCTATGCAAAGGATAGGGGATAAGATGCCTGATCGTGGGGGTCCCGCCGCTGGGGACCCCCCATGATCTTGCACGCCGCACCCCGTTTAAAATCAGTCCCCGGAACATGTTGGCTCCGGGTCTGATTACTGTCGATCATGGGGCGTCAAGGACGTCAAGGCTCAATGCAAGCCTATGGGAGGGGGCGTGACAGCTGTTGAATTAGTGCTTACTTTACTTGAACAAGTTGTACTTTTACATTTACCAATTATTTTGCTGTCACGCCCCCATACGCCTCCCATAGGCTTGCATTGAGGGGGCGGAGTCACACGGGGCGGAGTCTTGACGTCACAACGCTCCAGCCCCGTGATCGACAGTAATCAGACCCGGAGCGAACATGCTCCGGGGACTGATTTTAAACGTGGTGCCGTGTGCAAGATCACGGGGGTCCCCAGCGGCGGGACCCCCGTGATCAGGCATCTTATACCCTATCCTTTGGATAGGGGATAAGATGTCTAAGCGCCGGAGTACCCCTTTGAGTGTAACACAGGACTGGACTAGTGCTTGTTTTACATGTTTTTTTTTTTTTTTTCGGTCTCAGACAGATGGACCAACGTATATAACATAGATCAATAGGAATCACCTTTATATATACCTAAATTACCCTCCACACCTGTGCAATAGCTGAATACCCACTTACCTATTTCATCCATGATATTTTCAACAGCAGCGGGGGCAGATCTCTCCTATAACACAGAAAACATCCCATTTATCAGACAACAAAACACAGAAAGATGGTAAAAACTGAACATATACAGCATCATGAATACAAACCAAAAGGATCTGTTTTTTAATAAAACTGCACATTTACTTGGGTTGGTTACCACAGGAAACAACAGCTATGTTGTTTTTCTTGTCCCAGTACTCTGTAGCTATATCATATAAAAGCAGAAAAAGGAAGAAAATACTATCTGTGTCTACATCATTTACATGGAAAAACAAGGAGGTAGTATTATCTGTCCCTACATCATTTACAGGAAAATGCAAGCATGCAGTACCATCTGTGCCTACATCATTAACAGAGAGAAGCAAGAAAGTAGTACTATCTGTGCCTAGACTAGACTAGAGGCAGTGCTATATCTACCTTCATCTTCATTTTACAGGGAGAAGCATGGAGGCTGTATTATCTATGCCTATATCATTTAACAAGACAGACAGGCAGTACTCTCTGTACCTTCAACATTTGCAAGAAGAGACTAGGACAGTACTCTTTTGTACCTACATAATTTATTAAGGCCAAAAAGAAGATAGCACTATCTGAGCCTTATAGGAAAACACAGGGAGGAAACACTAATGTGTGCCTACATCATGTACAGGGAATGACAAGGAGGCAGAACTATCTGTACCTATATCATGAATGAAAGAGACAGAGATGCGGTACTATCTTTAGCTGCATTATTAATATGGAGAAAAAAGGGGCAGTACTATTTTCACCTTCATTCACAGGGAGAGAAGCAAAAAGGCAATACTACGTGTGCCTAAATCATTTAGGAGGAGGGAAAAGGAGACAGAATTATCAGTACCTACATCATTTATGAAAGAGACAGGGGGGCAGGATTATCTCTATCATTTACAGAAATAAGGAGGCAGTTCCATCTGTACCTACATCAATTACATGGAAGGAACAGGTAGAATAATATATGCCCACATTAACAGACCAAGTCATGAAGGCACTTCTATTATGGACAGAGAGAAACAGGGAGTTGGTATTATCTATGCCTACCCCGTTTGCAAGGAAAAAAAAGATAGGGCATTCTGTTTCTACATTATTGTCAGGGAGAGACAGAGAGGTGATCTCATCTGTGCCTTAATAATGTACAGGAAGAGACAAGGAGGCAGTTTCTTCTGTCCCTACATAATTTATAGGCAGAGATAAGGAGGCAGCACTATCTGTGCCTACACCATTTACAAGGAAAAAAGGCAGGCAGTGCTATCAGTCCCTACACAAATTACAGGGAGAGACAGGGAGGTCATCTGAGTTTTGTCTTAAAGGAGAACTGTAGTGCAATATAACTTATCCCCTATCCGAAGGATAGGGGATAAGTTATAGATCGCAGGGGGTCCGAGCGCTGGGGCCCCCGGGATCTCCTGGATGGGGCTGCAGCAGAATGCTGGAAAGGGGGCGTTCCGTCCCCGCATGACGCTGTGGCCGACACGCCCCCTCCATATATCCCATAGAGATACCTGGAGGGGGCGTGTCTGCCGCGGCTTTCTGCTGGGGACGAAACTTCACTTCCTGCAGATCCCCCAGCGCTCGGACCCCCGCGATCTATAACTGATACCCTGTCCTTTGGATAGGGGATAAGTTATTTTGCGCTGGAATACTCCTTTAAAAATTTAGAGAATGAGATAAAGAGGCAGCATCGTCTATGCCTGCATCATTTATAGGCAGAGACAAGGATGCAGCACTATCTGTGCCTACACCATTTACAAGGAAAAAAAAGGCATGCAGTGCCATCAGTCCCTACACAATTTACTGGGAGAGACAGGGAGTTAATCTAGGTTTTGCCTTAATAATTAGAGAATAAGATAAGGAGGTAGCATCGTCTGTGCCTGCAACATTTATAGGCAGAGATAAGGAGGCAGTACTATCTGTGTCTACACCATTTACAAGGAAAAAAAAGCAGGCAGTGCTATCAGTCCCTACACAATTTACAGGGAGAGACAGGGAGGTAATCCAGGTTTTGTCTTAATAATTTAAAGGATGAGATAAGGAGGCAGCATTGTCTATGCCTGAATCATTTATAGGCAGAGATAAGGAGGCAGCACTATCTGTGCCTACACCATTTACAAGGAAAAAAAAGGCAGGCAGTGCTTATCAGTCCCTACACGATTTACAGGGAGAGACCGGGAGGTAATCTAGGTTTTGTCTTAATAATTTAGAGAATGGGATAAGGAGGCAGCATCGTCTGTGCCTGCGTCATTTATAGGCAGAGATAAGGAGGCAGCACTATCTGTGCCTACACCATTTACAAGGGGAAAAAGAAAGGCATTGCTATCTGTCCCTAAATGATTTACAAGGAGAGGCAGGGGGCATTATTGTTTGTGCCTATATCACTTACAGCAGTGATCTATATATCTCTCCGCGGGCTGTCAGAGTTTGCTGGGAGTTGTAGTTTTACAACAGCCTAAGGTTGGGGGACAATAATTAGTTTTTCATTAAAATCACATTGTAGATTGTACAGGCCATTAGAACCTGTGGTTCTTGTCTGGATCTCTGATGCATTGTTGGATTTCTTGAAGATTTATGCGGGATTATGCAATTATAGCGAGGAAATACCCCTACGCCATCCAGCTGCTCCCACTAAATTATCCCACGGACTGCGTTGGTTACATTTAGGAGGCCAGTGTATGATCATCTCAGTAAGGAATATTATATTGGGTCATGGAGCAGGACCATCCAAGATTCCTGAGAAAGCCTCTGGGTAATTCAATATGATGACTGCATCAAAACCTTATATGCAACACTGTCACTTCTCAGCTGTTAGTTACTCGCACTGATCCTTCCCTGACTTGTTCCTTAGGTTCTTTTCACACTGCATAGGCGCATGGAGGGGGTCTCGCAACAGCTGGATGGCCACCGGTTAAAAGCCATTATTTTAGGTGAGTGTTTCCCAACCAGGGTGCCTTTAGATGTTGCAAAACTACAACTCCCAGCATGCCCGAACAGCCTTTGGCTGTTCGGGCATGCTGGGAGTTGTAGTTTTGCAACAGCAGGAGGCACCCTGGTTGGGTAACACTGCTTTAGGTGATCAAAATAATGCATAGGTTTTTTAATGCAGTCCCTGATGCAGTCAGATGACTCCCGCAAAACCCGCAAGTCAGCTATGATATCTGAACATGTAACATACTATGACCAAGTCATATTATTAACCACTGGAAGTTTGTGTTTGCCATACCCCTGTTCCCAAAAATGTCATGTGGGTTTAGAATTGTTGTTTTTTTTGTGGTTTTTTTTCCAACCCCCCCCCCCTCCCCACCTAATTCTTCAATAGAAATCCTTGAGTCCCTTGTTGAAACAATTACACGACTTTTCATGAGAAAAATGCAGGGGG
This sequence comes from Hyla sarda, assembly GCF_029499605.1. Classification (NCBI taxonomy): domain Eukaryota; kingdom Metazoa; phylum Chordata; class Amphibia; order Anura; family Hylidae; genus Hyla; species Hyla sarda. The sequence continues at coordinate 201,347,673 of NC_079196.1, read as the reverse complement.
AAAAATGATTGGTTTTAGTCTTTTTTTCCTTTTGCGTACGGTGTGTCCGGTGATTTTTTCATCATGTGACTTAGGGATTTCAGTAAAAAGAAATGGTGGGGGAAAAAAACAAAAAAACAATGCTAAACCCCCTCAACGTTTTTGGGAACGGGTATGGCAAACACAAACTTCCAGTGGTTAATAATCTGCCTTGGTCATGTAATGGACACGCAGGTGCGTAGTGTGCTACATGTACAGATGTCATAGCTGACTGGCGGGTTTTGCGGGAGTTATTTGACTGCATCAGGGACTGCATTAAGAAAACCTATGGATTTTTTGACCGCCTAAAGCAGTGTTTCCCAACCAGGGTGCCTCCTGCTGTTGCAAAACTACAACTCGTGTCATGACATATTACAGATACAAACAATCTGTATGTTTTTTTATGGAAATTGGGAAATACATTTTAGCAACTATAGTTACTCCTTTTAAATGACAACCAAAAATGCCAAGATAGAAGAACAAATAGAGCGATAGAGTTGATAGATGACAGGTCGATATATTTGGAACAGAAATGAACGCTGCCATTCTACTTAGAACATACCAGGCTTAGTATCCAGGCGTTTATGGGGTTAACGTCACATTGGCAACAATCCTGTTACATTCCCAAAGGATCTGTGATCAACACGGAACCTAATGATAGATTTATGAGGCCAAATACATATGTAACCTCCACATTGCGTCACATATTTAGATATTTATAGGTGACAAGGACATTAGGTTCAACTAACAATGTTGGTGAAAGCCGAAGTCCCCGTCCCACATTTAGGACCCAGACTGCACCTGATTCACCATGTGGGAATGGTTGTGTATGTGCATGGCCCTCTGTACTAAAGTTCATGGAGACATTGGGGGAGATTTATCAAAACCTGCCCAGAGGAAACGTTGCTGAGTTGCCGACAGCAACCAATCAGATCGCTTCTTTCATTTTTCAGAGGCCTTTTCAAAAATGAAAGAAGCGATCTGATTGGTTGTTATGTGCAACTGGGCAACTTTTCCTCTGGACAGGTTTTGATAACTCTCCCCCAGTGACTCCTTTACTCCATAACAGAGAGGTACGCCCATGCATGGTCACTAGGGCGGCTGGTTTTTCCAGGCAAAAGTTGGCCACCCCTAAAGGACACCTCACGTGCACAATTTAGTTCAGAGCTTCATGTTTTACATAGGAAATGTGCCTTGGATTATGTCTACTTTCAATTCTGACGATGAAGCTAAGGATTGTAGTGAAATGATCACCACCCTAATGGCCACTTCATCTCTACATCTCTACTTCACTTCATTAGGTTCACCACACGGTCATCGGGGGAACTGGATGGTAGAGAACCCATTTTGAGGAGGCCCCACGTCACATGCTCTTCGGCTCTGCCCTGCGCAGTGCTGGGATCAATGAGGGGAATTTATCAAGCAATTTAGAAGTTTGTTTTTTTTCGTCTAAAGTTGTCACAGGAAAAGTCGCAGGCTGGTCCCGTGCGACTTTTCCTGCTTCATTTCATTTAGGGTGCATTCACACCACGTTTTGTACATATGGTTGCCGGATCCGGCGGGGGGAGGGGAAAACCGGGCGCTCCCGTACCCCGGCCGGATCAGCCCGTGACTCCATTTACTTTAATGATCCGACCGGAGTCAAACGATGACTCTGGTCAGCTCAGTTTTGACCCGTATGCGGTTTTGGACCTAAATCCATAGTATACTACGGCACCTGTATGTACAAAACGTGGTGTGAATGCACCCTTAGACTGTTTAATTTTTATTACCATGAAGTGATCTGATTTATATCACTTTGTGCAGTGGTCACTAATTTATCATGTGCGACTTTTCTCAGGAAAAAAAAAGTCGCACAGACCATATTTAGAAGATATCACAGGTTAATTCAACCCTGCCCTATATGCCTCCATGCGGCAATTGGATTAAGGTCCGTGCGACTTTAAATACAATTGTCGCACGGCCTGCCACTGATCTGCGACATCTAAACAGAGCAGTTCCAGCTGGCATTCATCAACGTCCATGCGCCATTTGATAAATTTGGCACCCGGGCGCCAATTTGAGTGCAACTTTTTTTTTATCTAAAGTGAACAAAAACTTTTGATAAATGCCCCTCAATGTGTAAACTTTTGCAACGAATTTGTATTATTGCTCTAATGTATCTAAAAATTGACTTTCAGTAGGTTGGGAAGAAGAGAGGGGCCATATGTCTGCATAGTAAGCCCTTTGGTATGAAGAGCACACCACGATTTCTAGACTGGAAGATTTCCAATCCAGTCTGTTTGCAGAGTTCCTTCTTTTGTTATCGTGCATGCACTGGAGCCATAAAGAATATTTCAACAGGAAGAAAAGCAAAACCAGACATTACACTATTTACTGGGTTCACATTTGACCAGGCCATCTTCTGCATGGAGCTTGGAAATCTCATTCTGCCAATGGTTGTACAGGTTGTCTCCTGGTATTCCAGCACTGTCATATCATGTGAATAATGGGATGGCATAAAATAGTCCCAGACTGGGAAAAATGCTTACTGGGATCTTTAATTGTTGACCTATCCATAGGGTATGCTATCAATGTGTGACCAGCAGGGGTCTGACACGGAACAGCAAAACACAGGGACTGTAGCACCATCTTTAAAGGGGTATTCCAGGAATTTTTTTTATTTGACGATGCTACAGGGGCTGTAAAGTTAGTGTAGTTGATAATATAGTGTCTGTACCTGTGTGTGACGGTTTTCTCACAATTCTTCTGTGATTTTCACCCCAATATTTATTTTTAATAGCCTACAAAATGACTGTTGTTTCAGATTAAGGCAATGAGCAAGGTAAGGCACCTCCCGCTGTCCTCTCAGCTGTTTGGAACATCGCAATTTCACTGCGGTGATCCCGAACAGCTCCGCTGAGCTAACCGGCAGTATTTTCTCACGGTTTAGATGCCACGATCAACTTTGATCATGGCGTCTAAAGGGCTAATACCCGACATCGCCTTGATCGGCGATGTCCGGTATTAGCTGCGGGTCCTGGTTTCTGATAGCAACTGGGACCTGTCGGGAATGAAGCGCTCTCAGCTCCTGGATGCGCTTCACATAAAGGGAGCCGGCGCAGGACATAAATATATGTCCTGCGTCATTAAGGGGTTAAACAGAGGGCAAAATGTGGAGTCCCAGCACCAATGGCTGTTCTGTGGCTTCGGACTGCTTTGGGCAACTTGGCAGAACAAGGTGTTGGGCCCACCAGAGACTTGCTGTTATACTAATTATGTTCGCATTTTATTGAAAAAGAAATATAATATATTTTTCTCATTAATTCTATTGTTATCTGTATATATCTGTTATTCCGGTGTTACTGTACCCTTAAGAGAGAGCGGTGAACCCCATGTGACCCTGCCTGCCAATGGGAACTCCTAAATTCTTCCCCATATAGTGTAGGGGGGAGGAGTTGCCCAAGTTCAGTGCTAGTCACTGTGGAGAATAGTGTAAGCTGAACAACAGTGAGGTTCAGGTGTGCTGTGGTGTGTGTGCTCTGAAGGAAGGCCTAGCTCAAATCTACTTCTGGTGGAAGTTCATGCCCTGGCGGAGAAGGCTTTAATACCTTGACAGAACCCTACCTACCAGGATTCATCTATCCGTCTTACAAGTCAGTATTAATCCATTTGGTGTAAGCACTACAAGTTCCAGCGAGGCAACAGGGCTCCCAAGGGGTTACGCTGCATCCTCTCACCCACAACCGTCTGTGTAATACCATCTGCACCCAGCCCAGTAAAGACAGTTATCTGTAACCTGATGTCAGTGTGTTCATTTACTCCCCGTGTCTGGCCCAGGAGAAGCTGTCCCCAACCTCGGACCGTGTATGGGATAACGGTGCCCTGGCGTCACAAAGCGATCAGGTATTTCTACTTACACCCCATGGCTACCACAAAAACATGATGTGAACCTCGCCTAAGAAATGAACATATAAGAAACTGTGAGATGCATCATCTTTGTAGGTCACTAAGAGAGACAGCTGCACTGGAAAAATACTAACGCCATGACATCCCGATCGGGCCGCGGTATCATTTCCCTACCCTGGGATAGAGTCAGGACTGACAAATACTGACCATGAAAGATATGCAGCCGACAGTGATATTACATACTGGAGATACATGAAACAGCATTCTAACGCTACTAACCATGTAATATAGTGACGATCGTATTACGTGGGAGCAAACACTACAGCCGCCAGCGTTCTTACAAGTTATCTCCAATTTTCTGGGGAGGGAAAGCTGGGTTTAACACGCTTTAAGAATCAAAGAATCGAATTGAGAAACTTTGTTAGCTTTAAAAAGCAATGTATTTTATAGATTGAGCAATGTTTTATTTCCACTAATAGAAGCAGGAAATTTTGTATTTCCTCCAAAATCATCATCATCATCATCACGGGAGATATTGCACAATACGATCCCCTCCCTCTGTTGTAATGGAATTAAATACAGTCATTTCTGATTAAAATGACCACATAAGGCAAAGCTGACTCACTGGTCCAAATGTATCAAAATGTCAGAGGACAACACTGTCACAGAGACCAATCACAGCTCAGCTTTCACTTTATCAGAAATCGTTATGTGATGTCCCAGTACAGGTACACGTTCCTGTATTACCTGTAGGCCCGGTCAGGTTGACTCCCTCAGTGACCTGGGGGCTCCCCTGCAGGGACTCCCCTTGTTCTCCTGTTAGTTTATTAAATTTGATGTATGTTCCTTTAAAAGCATAGACAGGATCCTTATGTCTAGATAGTACAGTGACCCCCCGACCTACAATGGCCCCGACATATGATCAAATCGATATACGATGCTTTTTTATGTCGGGGCCATCGCATTAAGTGCTATCCGACAGCGCAAAATGCTTAAGCTGCTGCCGGATAGCAGCTTAATGTTCCCCGTGTGGTGCGGTAAGTATTACTTACCCCTCCACGATGCTCCGAGGTGCCCTCCGGGTCCAGCGCTGGTCTTCCGGTGTCTTCTCGGCCCTCTCCGATGATGTCAATACGCTGCTGCGCAAGTCATCCAATAGGAATGGCGTACGCAGCGGCGTAATGACGTCACTACGCAGGCCCAGTAAGGCCTTGCGGAAGACAGTGGAGGACCGGAGAAGACAGCAGAGGACCGGAGATGACCAGGAGAGCCCAGCGGAGGCCCGGGGTCACCATCGGGAGCGGCGGGGACACCATCGCAAGCGGCGGGGACAGGTTAGTACAGCTTCCTATACTTTACATTGCACGAATCCCTCAACATACGATGGATTTGACAAACGATGGCTCGTTTGGAACGAATTACCATCGTATGTTGAGGGACCACTGTATACAGGACCTGTGAGTAAGCCTGTCACATGTTATGTAGTTATATGATTTGTTGTAACATGTACTCCCAGAGAGCACCAGCTTTAACCTATGACCCACAGCTTGACCAATAGGCTTTAGTCCAACCCCGTCACTATATAAAGGGGCAGCCATCTTTAATTCACTCTCTTAGCTTTACCACCTGCTGCTGAGAACAAGTCTTTACTGAAGCAGCTACAAGAGATCTCAGGACAAGTGTTCAGCATCTGGAGACTGACCAGAAAGTTACAAGTCTCCAGTAAGTCTACAAGTCTATGTCTGCTTTCACTGCATCTAGTCAAGTCCTGCACATAGTACAAGTCAAGTTTAATTACAAGTCAAAGTCAAATTTATTCCAAGTACTGGTCCAGCAAGCTGCGAGGTCCTCTGGGTCCTGGCCACCTCTCTGGGAATTCTGACCTTAGCTGTAGGCAAATCTATGGAGAAGATGCATTTCCGAGCGGTCCCGCTGCAAATTTCTCAGAAAAATCCCCACAACAATCTGAACCAAATCATACTAACTGTTACGCCGAGCGCTCCGGGTCCCCGCTCCTCCCCGGAGCGCTCGCTTCACTCTCCCCGCTGCAGCGCTCCGGTCACGTCCTCTGACCCGGGGCGCTGCGATTCCGCTGCCAGCCGGGATGCGATTCGCGATGCGGGTAGCGCCCGCTCGCGATGCGCACCCCGGCTCCCCTACCTGACTCGCTCTCCGTCTGTTCTGTCCCGGCGCGCGCGGCCCCGCTCCCTAGGGCGCGCGCGCGCCGGGTCTCTGCGATTTAAAGGGCCACTGCGCCGCTGATTGGCGCAGTGGTTCCAATTAGTGTCTTCACCTGTGCACTTCCCTATATCACCTCACTTCCCCTGCACTCCCTTGCCGGATCTTGTTGCCATTGTGCCAGTGAAAGCGTTCCTTGTGTGTTCCTAGCCTGTGTTCCAGACCTTCTGCCGTTGCCCCTGACTACGATCCTTGCTGCCTGCCCCGACCTTCTGCTACGTCCGACCTTGCTTCTGCCTACTCCCTTGTACCGCGCCTATCTTCAGCAGCCAGAGAGGTGAGCCGTTGCTAGTGGATACGACCTGGTCACTACCGCCGCAGCAAGACCATCCCGCTTTGCGGCGGGCTCTGGTGAAAACCAGTAGTGGCTTAGAACCGGTCCACTAGCACGGTCCACGCCAATCCCTCTCTGGCACAGAGGATCCACTACCTGCCAGCCGGCATCGTGACAGTAGATCCGGCCATGGATCCCGCTGAAGTTCCTCTGCCAGTTGTCGCTGACCTCACCACGGTGGTCGCCCAGCAGTCACAACAGATAGCGCAACAAGGCCAACAGCTGTCTCAACTGACCGTTATGCTACAACAGTTACTTCCACAGCTTCAGCAGTCATCTCCTCCGCCAGCTCCTGCACCTCCTCCGCAGCGAGTGGCCGCTCCTGGGATACGCTTATCCTTGCCGGATAAATTTGATGGGGACTCTAAGTTTTGCCGTGGCTTTCTTTCCCAATGTTCCCTGCATCTGGAGATGATGTCGGACCTGTTTCCCACTGAAAGGTCTAAGGTGGCTTTCGTAGTCAGCCTTCTGTCCGGAAAAGCCCTGTCATGGGCCACACCGCTCTGGGACCGCAATGACCCCGTCACTGCCTCTGTACACTCCTTCTTCTCGGAAATCCGAAGTGTCTTTGAGGAACCTGCCCGAGCCTCTTCTGCTGAGACTGCCCTGTTGAACCTGGTCCAGGGTAATTCTTCCGTTGGCGAGTATGCCGTACAATTCCGTACTCTTGCTTCAGAATTGTCCTGGAATAATGAGGCCCTCTGCGCGACCTTCAAAAAAGGCCTATCCAGCAACATTAAAGATGTTCTGGCCGCACGAGAAATTCCTGCTAATCTACATGAACTTATTCACCTAGCCACTCGCATTGACATGCGTTTTTCCGAAAGGCGTCAGGAACTCCGCCAAGATATGGACTCTGTTCGCACGAGGCGTTTCTTCTCCTCGGCTCCTCTCTCCTCTGGTCCCCTGCAATCTGTTCCTGTGCCTCCCGCCGTGGAGGCTATGCAGGTCGACCGGTCTCGCCTGACACCCCAAGAGAGGACACGACGCCGTATGGAGAACCTCTGCCTGTACTGTGCTAGTACCGAACACTTCCTGAGGGATTGTCCTATCCGTCCTCCCCGCCTGGAAAGACGTACGCTGACTCCGCACAAAGGTGAGACAGTCCTTGATGTCTACTCTGCTTCTCCACGTCTTACTGTGCCTGTGCGGATGTCTGCCTCTGCCTTCTCCTTCTCTACAGTGGCCTTCTTGGACTCTGGATCTGCAGGAAATTTTATTTTGGCCTCTCTCGTCAACAGGTTCAACATCCCCGTGACCAGTCTCGCCAGACCCCTCTACATCAATTGTGTAAATAATGAAAGATTGGACTGTACCATACGTTTCCGCACGGAGCCCCTTCTTATGAGCATCGGATCTCATCATGAGAGGATTGAACTTTTGGTCCTCCCCAATTGCACCTCGGAAATTCTCCTTGGACTTCCCTGGCTTCAACTTCATTCCCCAACCCTGGATTGGTCCACTGGGGAGATCAAGAGTTGGGGGTCCTCTTGTTCCAAGAACTGTCTAAAACCGGTTCCCAGTAACCCTTGCCGTAACTCTGTGGTTCCTCCAGTAACCGGTCTCCCTAAGGCCTATATGGATTTCGCGGATGTTTTCTGCAAAAAACAAGCTGAGACTCTACCTCCTCACAGGCCTTATGATTGCCCTATCGACCTCCTCCCGGGCACTACTCCACCCCGGGGCAGAATTTATCCTCTCTCTGCCCCAGAGACTCTTGCCATGTCCGAATACATCCAGGAGAATCTAAAAAAGGGCTTTATCCGTAAATCCTCCTCTCCTGCCGGAGCCGGATTTTTCTTTGTGTCCAAAAAAGATGGCTCCCTACGTCCTTGCATTGACTACCGCGGTCTTAATAAAATCACGGTTAAGAACCGCTACCCCTTACCCCTCATCTCTGAACTCTTTGATCGCCTCCAAGGTGCCCACATCTTTACTAAATTGGACTTAAGAGGCGCCTATAACCTCATCCGCATCAGAGAGGGGGACGAGTGGAAAACGGCATTTAACACCAGAGATGGACACTTTGAGTATCTGGTCATGCCCTTTGGCCTGTGCAACGCCCCTGCCGTCTTCCAAGACTTTGTCAATGAAATTTTTCGTGATCTGTTATACTCCTGTGTTGTTGTATATCTGGACGATATCCTAATTTTTTCTGCCAATCTAGAAGAACACCGCCAGCATGTCCGTATGGTTCTTCAGAGACTTCGTGACAACCAACTCTATGCCAAAATTGAGAAATGTCTGTTTGAATGCCAATCTCTTCCTTTTCTAGGATATTTGGTCTCTGGCCAGGGACTACAGATGGATCCAGACAAACTCTCTGCCGTCTTAGATTGGCCACGCCCCTCCGGACTCCGTGCTATCCAACGCTTTTTGGGGTTCGCCAATTATTACAGGCAATTTATTCCACATTTTTCTACCATTGTGGCTCCTATCGTGGCTTTAACCAAAAAAAATGCTGATCCCAAGTCCTGGCCTCCTCAAGCAGAAGACGCCTTTAAACGACTCAAGTCTGCCTTTTCTTCGGCTCCCGTCCTCTCCAGACCTGACCCTTCCAAACCCTTCCTATTGGAGGTTGATGCCTCCTCAGTGGGAGCTGGAGCTGTTCTTCTACAAAAAAATTCTTCCGGGCATGCTGTCACTTGTGGTTTTTTCTCTAGGACCTTCTCTCCAGCGGAGAGGAACTACTCCATCGGGGATCGAGAGCTTCTAGCCATTAAATTAGCACTTGAGGAATGGAGACATCTGCTGGAGGGATCAAGTTCTCCTGTTATTATCTACACCGACCACAAGAACCTCTCCTACCTCCAGTCTGCCCAACGGCTGAATCCTCGCCAGGCCCGGTGGTCTCTGTTCTTTGCCCGATTTAATTTTGAGATTCACTTTCGTCCTGCCGATAAGAACATTAGGGCCGATGCTCTCTCTCGTTCCTCGGATGCCTCAGAAGTTGAACTCTCTCCGCAACACATCATTCCACCTGACTGCCTGATCTCCACTTCTCCTGCCTCCATCAGGCAGACTCCTCCAGGAAAGACCTTTGTTTCTCCTCGCCAACGCCTCGGAATCCTCAAATGGGGTCACTCCTCCCATCTCGCAGGTCATGCGGGTATCAAGAAATCTGTGCAACTCATCTCCCGCTTCTATTGGTGGCCGACTCTGGAGACGGATGTTGTGGACTTTGTGCGAGCCTGCACTATCTGTGCCCGGGATAAGACTCCTCGCCAGAAGCCCGCTGGTTTTCTTCATCCTCTGCCTGTCCCCGAACAGCCTTGGTCTCTGATTGGTATGGATTTTATTACTGATTTACCCCCTTCCCGTGGCAACACTGTTATTTGGGTGGTCGTTGATCGATTCTCCAAAATGGCACATTTCATCCCTCTTCCTGGTCTTCCTTCTGCGCCTCAGTTGGCTAAACAATTTTTTGTACACATTTTTCGTCTTCACGGGTTGCCTACGCAGATTGTCTCGGATAGAGGCGTCCAATTCGTGTCTAAATTCTGGAGGGCTCTCTGTAAACAACTCAAGATTAAATTAAATTTTTCTTCTGCATATCATCCCCAGTCTAATGGACAAGTAGAAAGAGTTAACCAGATCTTGGGTGATTATTTGCGACATTTTGTTTCCTCCCGCCAGGATGACTGGGCAGATCTCCTCCCATGGGCCGAATTCTCGTATAACTTCAGGGTCTCTGAGTCTTCCTCCAAATCCCCATTTTTCGTGGTGTACGGCCGTCACCCTCTTCCCCCCCTCCCTACTCCCTTGCCCTCTGGTCTGCCCGCTGTGGATGAAATTTCTCGTGACCTTTCCATCATATGGAGAGAGACCCAAAATTCTCTCTTACAGGCTTCATCACGCATGAAGAAGTTCGCGGATAAGAAAAGAAGAGCTCCTCCCGTTTTTTCCCCTGGAGACAAGGTATGGCTCTCCGCTAAATATGTCCGCTTCCGTGTCCCTAGCTACAAGTTGGGACCACGCTATCTTGGTCCTTTCAAAATTTTGTGTCAAATTAATCCTGTCTCTTATAAACTTCTTCTTCCTCCTTCTCTTCGTATCCCTAATGCCTTTCACGTCTCTCTTCTCAAACCACTCATCCTCAACCGTTTTTCTCCCAAATCTGTTCCTCCCACTCCTGTTTCCGGCTCCTCGGACATCTTCTCGGTCAAAGAAATCTTAGCTGCCAAAAAGGTCAGAGGGAAAAATTTTTTTTTAGTGGACTGGGAGGGTTGTGGTCCTGAAGAGAGATCCTGGGAACCTGAGGACAACATCCTAGACAAAAGTCTGCTCCTCAGGTTCTCAGGCTCTAAGAAGAGGGGGAGACCCAAGGGGGGGGGTACTGTTACGCCGAGCGCTCCGGGTCCCCGCTCCTCCCCGGAGCGCTCGCTTCACTCTCCCCGCTGCAGCGCTCCGGTCACGTCCTCTGACCCGGGGCGCTGCGATTCCGCTGCCAGCCGGGATGCGATTCGCGATGCGGGTAGCGCCCGCTCGCGATGCGCACCCCGGCTCCCCTACCTGACTCGCTCTCCGTCTGTTCTGTCCCGGCGCGCGCGGCCCCGCTCCCTAGGGCGCGCGCGCGCCGGGTCTCTGCGATTTAAAGGGCCACTGCGCCGCTGATTGGCGCAGTGGTTCCAATTAGTGTCTTCACCTGTGCACTTCCCTATATCACCTCACTTCCCCTGCACTCCCTTGCCGGATCTTGTTGCCATTGTGCCAGTGAAAGCGTTCCTTGTGTGTTCCTAGCCTGTGTTCCAGACCTTCTGCCGTTGCCCCTGACTACGATCCTTGCTGCCTGCCCCGACCTTCTGCTACGTCCGACCTTGCTTCTGCCTACTCCCTTGTACCGCGCCTATCTTCAGCAGCCAGAGAGGTGAGCCGTTGCTAGTGGATACGACCTGGTCACTACCGCCGCAGCAAGACCATCCCGCTTTGCGGCGGGCTCTGGTGAAAACCAGTAGTGGCTTAGAACCGGTCCACTAGCACGGTCCACGCCAATCCCTCTCTGGCACAGAGGATCCACTACCTGCCAGCCGGCATCGTGACACTAACTTTTTTTGTGTGAATTTACCAGAGGAAAACAGCCAAGCTTTAAAAAATTAAAATAAAAACACCTCCATGCCCACCTCTCATAATAATAATAACTTTTATTTATATAGCACCTCTCACAGTGGGACTGAAAGCACATTTTTAGTGCAAGCTCTCAGAATTAAGGAAGTGCAGGAGCACTTATCCCCTATCCAAAGGATAGGAGTAAGTGTCTGATTGTGTGGGGTCCAACCACTGGGACCCCCACGATCTCCTGCACGGCATCCTGGTAGTCCCCAGGAAAGGAGCGTGTCGACTTCTGCACGAAGCGGTGGACATCGCGTCCCCTTTATGTATCGCTATGGGGGAGCCTGAGATACCCAAACGCTGTATCTCCGGCTCTCCCATAGAGATACATGGAGAGGACGTGATGGCCACCGCTTTGTTCGGGGATCGACAGGCCCTCTTCCTGGGGACTTCCATGATGCCGTGCAGGAGATTGCGGTGGTCCCAGTGGTTGGACCTCCCACGATCAAACACTTATCCCCTATCTTTTGGATAGGGGATAAGTGTTCCGGCACTGGAGTACTCCTTTAACCTAATCGGTTGCTGAATATTAGTTGTTATTATTACCCAATTTAATGGTGCCAATTTATCAGCCATCTGAAGTATGAAGAGCTGAGTTGGCCCTGCCAGGATTCAGACCTGTGACTCTGAGGTTTGAACAGGCTCTGTAGTCAGGGAATGGCTTTCTGGTCCCACACCAGCCTCTGTACACCTGGCCCCCAGAGACATGTTATCACTGGGTGTACAAGCAATGCTGCAGGATTGCCAGAAGATACATACGTTTTCTTATATTTTATCTCTTCATGTCTACTGAGTGCGTCGGCTGTAACTGGTGGGATACTGGTGCCATGTACTGCACTCGAAGACTGAAAGAGAAAGATCTGCAGCTGCACCTCCTTCCTCCCTTATTTCTTCTATGTATTACTCTTTTTTGTTTCTTTTTCTTCTTTTTTTATTTGGGGGCTCGTCCGGGATTTGAACCCAGGACCTCTCGCAACCCAAGCGAGAATCATACACCTACCCTTGATGGATTCTTGCACAGACTGAACAATTAAAAGGATGTAAGACCATGTTCACACCGGGTTGGTGACCTATCCATTGGCATCTTGCCAAAAAAGGGAATGCCGACATATACTGTCACGCAGGGCAGTAGTTTCCATTCATTTTAATGGCCCGAGCAGAATCACTGTTTGGGCTGTAGGCATGCTTGAGTGTGATAGAGATAGCATATACGGGCTAGCGGAATTCTGCTTGCGGAATTCCACCTCAAATTTAAGCCTATAGACTTCTATGGAATTCCGCACTCCCATTCACACTTCTGAATTTCTGCTTGCGGAATTCCGCTAGAGATTCTGCCTTGTGAATAGACCCTGACTCTGTTTGGGCCAATAAAATAAATGGAGTCCACTGCTCCTCTTCAAAATGTACGTCTAACAGAATCACTAATGCGATGTGAACCCAGCCTTAGCCCTGTTGATGAATACTGCATGTGCCCTGGTATTCATTTGAACCATTTTCCCAAATGTGTTTTAAAAAAAAGTAAAGCAGGAGCTTCTCAAATATGGTTTTCTACCCAGATATCATATCTGGCATAAATAAACTGATAAAACGACACCAGTGTGTAGCAATTATTTTATGATTCAAGTTGTTTTTGGAGGGAGGAATAAAACATTTTTTGTATATGACTGTAAGTGGTGCTAAAATAGAAGTGATACTCACCTACCCTGTTCACCCACAGCGGGAATTCCAATGGCTCCTGGTCCACATTTGTCCACACTTCTTCTTGTATTCTATGACAGAAACTGCCTGCTCAACCAATCACTAAATGAGGCAGGCCAACACTGCAGCAAGGGATTGGCTGATCAGGCTGTTTTTGTGGGACAACGCATCACAGGAACCAGGGAAAAGCAGTGTCAAATGGGGAACGGGAAACGTACATACCGTACATGTAAGGGGATCAGGATAGGTAAGTATCATTTCAGCTTTGTTAAAAGGAACCAGTCAGCTTTTTTTTAATGCTGCCAGAACCACAGGCATCAGAGTAAATCAATGCATTGTGGTCAGTGTTTCTATGCCTTTTCCATGCTTTGTGCAACATGAAACAGTTGACAGATTCACTTTAAAGGGGTACTCCGGTGGGAACAAAATGTTTTCAAATCAACTTGTGCCAGAAAGTTAAACAGATTTGTAAATTACTTCTATTTAAAAAAATCTTATCCCTTTCAGTACTTATCAGCTGTTGTATACTACGGAGAAATTTATGATTTTTTTCCAGCTCTCTGCTGACACCTCTGTCTGTGTCAGGAACTGTTCAGAGCAAAAAGTCCAAAATAGCTGCTTTTTTGTAACATTTTATTCCCAAAAAAATGTATAAAAAAATGTATTGAAAGTTTTATATAAGTAAATATGGTATCAATAAAAAATTAAGATCACGGTGCAAAAAATGAGCCCTCATACCACCGCTTATACGGAAAAATGAAAAAGTTATAGGTCTTCAAAATAGGGGGATCTTAAACGTCCTAATTTGATTTAAAAGTTTGTGATTTTTTTTAAGCGCAACAGTAATAGAAAAGTATGTTATCACGGGTATCATTTTAATTGCATTGACCCAAAGAATAAAGAACACACGTCATTTTACCGTAAATTGTACGTCGTGAAAACGAAACCTTCCAAAATTAGCTAAATTGCTGTTTTCTTTCTAATTTCCCCACACAAATAGTATTTTTTTTGTTGCGCCATACATTTTATGGTAAAGTGAGTGATGGCATTACAACGGACAACTTGTCACGCAAAAAAACAAGCCCTCATACTAGTCTGTGGATGAAAATATAAAAGAGTTATGATTTTTTGAAGGCGAGGAAACGAAAACTTAAAAATAAAATTTAGATAGACACAGTTCATAGATAGACAGCACGGCACTACTTTCCCTTCAGGTGCAGAACGGTGATGACACGGCAGACTAGGACTAAGGACTGCTGGAGGTGGTGCTCTGACTAGCAATAGTGCATGGAATTGCAACAAAGAAGCAGAGAAATAATGGCCGGAGGAAGCACGATCATCGTGCGAAACGGAGCCTGGTCGCCATCCTGTGTCCCCCCACTACCCTCTTCCCACATGATATCTTTGTGAGTATGAAATAAAAGAAGATTTACTCAGCTGGCCGCGGTGAGTTGCCCATTATTTCTCTGCTTCTTTGTTAAAAATAAAATTGTCTGCGTCCTTAAGGCCCAAATGGGCTGCGTCCTTAAGGGGTTAAATATTGACTTACACTACAAAATAAACAGGCTGTCACCTATGGTTTAGCACGCATTTATCATATTGCACTTGAGTATACGTAGTCTCTCAGGATAAACTCCATATAAAGTGCAAAAACAGTGTATAAAAACACACACGATATATACACAAAGAATTCCAACGGGAGGTATGGTCCAGGTTTATCTTCTATTCTGTTCTCACTATCGGTCAGAGCTGAGTTTTTTTTTGTTACATGACATAAATTCCTTTATGTATCAATGTTCTAATTTATGCCACTGTTCACATGTAACTCTGTTTATTTGCTGTATCTGACTACATTTATTCTGGGGATAAAGGAATTTATGTCATGTACAGAACAGAAGATAAACCTGGAACATACCTCCTGTCGGAATTTTTGTCTGTATATTTTGTGTGTTTTTATACACTGTTTTTGCACTTTATCACTTTATATGTGCAAATCAGTGTCTATATTATTAATGTACTGGGAGACCCATCATTTTAATCTGAAAAGTGTTAATACCTACCTAACAATCTAGCTAACAACCTACCTACCTGGTTACCTACTTCCCTGGCTATCTAACCACCTGGCTACCTACGTAGCAAGCTAGCTGCCTGCCTACCTACCTGGCTATCTAGCAACCTGAATATCTACCTACCTAACTATCCATCTACCTAACTACTTACCTAGCTATCTATCTACCTAGCAACCTAACTACATGGCTACCTAGATAGCTAACAACCTACCTAGCTAATTGCCTACCTGGCTACCTTGCTAGCTACCCACCTATGTTGCTCATAACCAACCTTGCTACCTACCTAGCTATCTACCTAGCAACCTAACTACCTACATGTATGGCTATCTACTTAGCTAGCTAACAATCTACCTAGAGACTTAACAAGCTATCTAGCTAACAACCAAC